>NC_061491.1:5729084-6350661 GCF_022539355.2 Hippoglossus stenolepis
CATCATTGAATTCATATTGTGAAAATTGTTCCTTGTTCATTGTGAACTTCAAAAACGCTTAGAATTGTTTTTTATCAGATGTGTTCTTAGTATTGTTAATAGGTTATTTTTTATTTAAGACTACTGACAGGACAGGGACACTTCAGGGGCCAATCAGATTTCAGCTGGGGCCAGTGCCCCCGTGGCCCCACCACTGGATCTGCCCCTGACATGTTTCTGACATGTTGATTCCAAATGCTGAAGGAAAACCAAAATAATAGGATGTGATGATGGTATGTCCACATGAATTTGCAATAGCAGCCAGATTACTCAGGTACTGAAACCATCAGAGTGACTTTGTATACCTCTGCAGACTCCCAACCCACGAAGCTTCGGGGAGTGTTCTTCTGGCTCTCTGCCTTTTTGGAGGGGGGGGAGGGAAGCACGTCTTTGGAGACAGGAAACAGTGTCTCATGCTGTCTGATCATCACTGTCATCAGCTTCTGGATCTGAGGAGTCGCTGAGAAGAAATCCAAATGACACAATGATCAAAATCTGAATTTTGTAATGCCACATGTCAATGCTTAATAAAATGGTAGACGCAGAGAAAAAACATTTTCACAGTCAATACATGGAAAATAATGATGTCAAGGTCATAAGATGACACATTTAATCACTTCTATATCTTCTCCGCTCCTCACATGGGTCAACATCTGTGGTAGGACACACATCCTATAAGTCACTTGACTTCCGATAAGTCAACTGAGCAAACTATGCTGCATATGTGTGCAATAACAAGACACAAGTTGACTGTTTAAAACAAATTTGCCTTATTTATGATTTAATTAAGAGATTGAATAACAATAGAAAAGCTAGTCTATTCACTGCGAGACAGGTCCCCCAAACTTATCCTGCTTAGGGCCTCCAGACGTACAGGGCCCGCCCTGTTAGGACATGTTTGTTCTCACCCTTCATCACATCGATAGGATCTTCCATCTGAGGTTTCAGCAGGTTGATCCCCATCACTGTAGCCAAGTTCTCCACATTCATCTTGTTCACCTTGGAGTGTTGCTGCACCTCAAACAAAAACCTGGAAACAAAAAGGCAAAATGAACTGCTGTGGCTCAGCATGTGTCAGGACTGGAAACTGATCTAAGAACAGTATTGGTGTTTTTAACCAGAAGGACTCTGGGAGATGCAGTGAATGCACAGTAGATAGTCTTACTCAAGGACATTTCAATGAACATGTAGGGTGTCCTCTCCTGAACGTCCCATAATGCTTTGTGCTGCAGCTTCTATACTCACCGGCACACATAACTCAGAAGGTTGTAGTTGATTCTGGGGAGAAGAGAGATTTGTTTCTCCAACTTTTCCCAAGCCTGAAAGTACAGAGGGGCAGTAGGTTAAAACACACACACACACACACGCACACACGCACACGCCCACACGCCCACGCACGCACGCACACACGCACACACACACATAGCCACACAGCCACATGGCCCTGGCTCATGACTTCAGAGGACATTACATTGACTTACATTGATTTCCTGGGGACTTAGTTACCACTTGCTTTACCCTAATTCTTACCCTTATCTTAACCTAAACCCACCTGTAAACTAGACCTAACTTTAACCAAGTGCTAAACTAACCTTAAAACTTCCTCACCTTAGAATTTAGGGATTTACATTATAGGACTTGCCCCCATAATGTGACTGTGTAAACAGGTTTAGGTAGTAATACCTGGACCACGCACACACACACACACACACACACACACACACACACACACACACACACACACACACACACACACACACACACACACACACACACACACACACACACTTACGTCTGTGTTGCTGCAGTCCAGCTGGTTGGTACAGTCCAGAAAGTCTTGGTACTGAGTCCAGGGCACCACAGGCTCTGGCAGCTCCCTCAGGTACAGCTTGAGAAGTGACGCCACTGTGTGGACATCTGTGTCACTGCGTGCAATGACACATTCACAATGAATATCCACTTACACTTTAACTGACCGTTATTCCTTCAACTGGTACTTGAGCCATGGAGCCAACGTTGGTTGCATGAGTTATCACATGCATGTCATTTGATCACATGCTGTATATGGAGTCCTTTAACCTTTAAATGTAACATAATGTTAACTGGATTCTACACACATGCCTACATATGTGGCTGTTGTGTATCTTAGTTTTAGCGACGGTTTTGTTCCATCGTGACAAGAGCTGTGTAAATATTTTAACTGGACTAAAAAGCATGTACATGGTGGGCTGCAGTGTCAACATCGTCTTAGTTACATTCTAAAATCCACTGGTTGTGACAAAAGCTCTGCATGACCTCATTGTTTGGGCCTCTGGGTCTAGTTTTGTATATTTATCTGTGCAAAAGGGTTGGATTCATTTGTGTTGTTTTTTGAAGAATACAGTTAGAGAAAACACAAAATCTTGCTCTTTTATTTTTTCTTTCTGGCCTGAAATATCATAAAACCATGTGTCTGTGACCCTCGCTGGCTGTAACCGTGTGCTCCCTCACTCCGGGCAGACAAACATGTTAGACTGATGTTTTAGTGCTCTGTCAGAGGAGCTTGTGATGTTGAGTAATACAGACGCCCTCCTGTGTTCCTGCCAGAACAGGATGTGGTGTCGCTTTCAGCTCAGAGGACACAGAAATCAGCCTCTCTGCATCTCTCTCATCTCTCCCTGCTTTCTCAGCAGAAGAAAAACTGAAAAACTGTTGATTGACTGAGGTTAGGAGAGTTTCACCGTATGTAGCAGTGACCTTCTTCAGCTCATGCATTCACTAACCAGGTTTAAAGAAGGCTCAGAATTGTTTCAGAGTTCTAGTTTGTTTGAGAAGTGTGAAAAGAACATTTAATGTTCACTATTTCCTGTCTTTTTCAACTACAGGATTTCCAATAATATATGTAACATTCCTACATACAATAACACTTTCACAACCAATCAGTTCATCAAGAAGTTAATGATTATATGTTACATCACATCATTCTGTCCATACATAACCATGAGTGTATACCTGGGGAAGGACGGCCTCTCTCCAGCATCGAAGGCGTCTCTGAACTGTTTGACAGCGTTGTCCTGCCCCGGCAGGCGGAAGATGCCCTCCTCATTCAGACCGTGTTCTTTAATGAACTCCACACACTTCTGCACCAGGATCGGTACCATGTGAGGCCCGAAACGTTGCTCATACGTCACAGTGTCCATGAGACTCTTTCCAAACACTGTGGGGACAGAAACATTAAAAACAACACAGAGACTAATTAAAAGAAATTCATTTAAAATCAGAAAGTGCCGTTTAAAACCGTTTTCAAGCAAAAATAAAAGAGATTAAAAGAGGTGAAAGAAATAAAAATGATATATTAAATTTAAAAAACAAATTGAAGGTGTACCATTATACTAATAATTAATACGAGTATATGGAATGACCTTAGATTTTGTCAAATAGTTTAGTTAAAGGCTCTTACATTTAAAAGTTTTCAATCTGGATTTACATGACATTTTTGACCAGTAACGGTATCAGAAAACATGTGACATGTTCGATCCAGCACTATTTCTGTTTCTTTTACACAGTGTGTAAGTCAGGGGTAAAGTAAGGTTCAACATTTAGGGGGAAGGATTTATTTACTTTCATGCCGAGAATTAGATGAGTAGATTCACTTTCATGTCCGTACAGTACATATGGCCATTAGATGATTAGCTAGCAATAAAGACTGCAAACTAAAAATATCAGCTGCTCTCTCAGCCAGGAACAGTCACTTCCTGCAGTCTTTTCATCATCATAATTTTGCAAGACGAACAGCAAAGACTCCAGGAAGTCATTGCTAAGCTTCATCACATAACCTTGGAAAAACTATTTTAGTCCTGATTGACGAAATTTTGTATAATATGTTAATCAGTGAGCTTTAGAGGTATTTTATAATCTTCAGTTAAATGACAGTGACATCATCTTTTAAGCAGTTTTATCGAACCTCCACTGGTCGGTAGTCCGATGACTCTGCGTATAGAGCGGACCCACTCCTCCATGTCACTCTGGGAGTTTGCCATGAACACATATGGACCTCGCTCTCTGTCTCCTGTTTTTCCTGTGTGAGTAGTTTTAGTAGTAGTTAGTAGTATGTAAAAACGGCATCATACAACAAAACCTTGAGCTCCGACTGTCACAAAAATTTAAATTCCTACCATACAGATAAGATTTGTCCCACACAGACCAGAGGATCTAGGATTTTTCTAAATCAAGGGCAATAAAGGGGCCACAATTTATATGTCCAACAACCATTCACAATTCCTAATTAAATAAGATGCACATTCTAAGTCATTCCTTGTTTACTGTTATCTCTATAACTTTGAGCAAAGCCACACATCATTATATATATTTCGAAAAATTATCCGTGTTCAGGCATATTGTGAACATATTTCAGTTGGCAGCCAGTGCCCCCCTGGCCTTGCCCTTGGACTCACCCCTGATGCAGACAGATACCAAAGAGCGACATGCAGCCCCAATGGAACAGGTGGAATTAAAAAACACTGGCTTTCAGGAAATGTTAAAGAGAAATATTTTCATCTCCTCTTTATAAAATAATAAAACAAAGAAGAAACAAGGCAGTACAGACAGGACCAACAAGGCAGTGCTGATGTATCACTGTTATACACAAAACTGGAATAAGGTGTTGGAATGAGCTATGTGAGGCCTAAAGTCACTTCTGTTCACTTTGGAGAGTCAGTCATATGCTCACGTGGTATGATCTCGAACAGGTACTTCCCAGGGTCGTCTGAGTTCAGAGGGAGTTCGTTAACTTTACAGATACGTAGCTGAATGACTCCCTGGAAAGCAAAGCACACACACAATGGTTACATCACAGCATGTAGGCTACAGCACAGTGCACCACACCAAGTGTGAAGCCGACTCCTTTAATCTGCCACTGTCCCACTCCTTCATGTCTGTTTTTATACCAAGGTCAAAAGAAGCATTGACTCTAAGAATTTCTGAGTAACTCCTCATGTTCCTGTGGCTTTTTCTGTTTATCCATCATGTGGTGGGTGTGAGGCCATGTTCAATGTCCCTGAGTGCAATTATGTTTTTGGTTTTCATGAACTGTTTGACTAGCTCTTGTTTCTTAACAGGAAGTACATGAGAAGGAAGGAAAAACATGTAAATGTGTAAGAGAAGTGGTGAACAGAAATGAGACCATATCACGACTCAAAATGTCTAAAGTTTCAAGGCCAAAGTGAAAGCATTGTTTTTTTTTAACATGATAATATAGTCAACAAATTTGACCACAATCTCTGAATGTTTATCAGAGAGTAAAGGGATTTCATATGTGCACATGTGTAGCCACTGCTGTAACATGCCACTTTCATGGTGTCACAGCCTCTACTCTGACTGTTTTGAAGGTTTACCTACACCATGCACACCATGCACACCATGCACAACATGCAAAGAGAGGATCATCAACATCTTGTTTTCATCCCACTTCGACATATCTACAGAGTAATAACAAAGAGTGCAGGAGTGCAAGATATAAAAGTTTTAAATGACTGGGGACCTCTCATGTGTGGCTTCAAGCATTATTCATGTTGTTTACAGGATGTGTGGAAATGATCAATGAGCCATTTCCTATTACGCTATGAACTTTCTGTACATATAAAACATTTTATTGAAAAATACTGACTCTATATTACCTTTTTTAATTTAAATGTTTTCATTCACAGCATTCTATTCTATATTGTTGATATCGTAATCTTGCAAAAAGCTGGCAGAATAGAAAAAAATAAAAAACTTATCTGAAATATACTTAAATATGTTTAAATAGAAAATTGACATTTAATAACATAGAGATCATTTTGATGACAGTAATCTCACATGTAAGTTATTGCATGTGCCAAATAAGAAAAGGTAATTGGAGCATTTTAATTTAGGAATATGCAGCATTTTAATGAAAACATCTGCTCATGTGTTTCATGCCAACAAGAATTGACGGTTCAATAATAATAATCATCATCATCATCATAGTAATAATCATCATAATAAGGAGTGTCTCACCTGGACAGTGGTCTCCTTGTCATCTTTGTGGTAGGTCAGTGTGCTGCCTCTCAGCACAAAGTAACGCTGCTGCCAGTTCTTCACCAAAGACCTCTGTTGTTTCTTGAGCCAGCCGGCCTTCAGCGGCCTCTCCATGGACCTGGGGGATCGCGGCGAGCCCGGCCCGGTGCCTCCCTCTCCAGGTACCACAGTCCTGGATCGTGCTGGCAAAAGAAAAACACACCACAAGAAAGCAGATGGGGAAAATGTTTCCAAGAACAACAATCCCCAATGTGTGCTGTGTCACATTTGAAGCTGTTAGAACATTACCAAAACACAAGTGCTACTCAGGTCATACAGAGCACTTCCCCCTTCTTCATATGCATCAGCCTATCAAGGTTGAGAGACCTGCTCTATGTCTATTTTTGTTCCCCGTGCATTCAGGCTGAAAGGAAATTGCTGGTCAGAGCTGACCAGTTTCCTGTGCACGGTGCATGAATGTAGCTGTAATTCTTCTATGTGAAAAACACAATAGTCTGCAACAGACTGACCAACAAACAATAAGAATTTAAGTTCTATATAATTCATAAACATCTGTCTGTCTGTATGTGGAACACATACTTCAAACTGTACATCTTATCGCCTTCATACTTAACATGTCTATTGTTAATGGCCCAGGGAAGTGCAGTTTCAAATTTGGTGTGATTTGAACATGCAATAACTCAAGAGTTGTGAACCTGGGTCTGAAGTTTTTACAGGTTGTTTCAAAGACCTCTGAAATAGTCGACATGCAATGTATGAAAAAATAACATGTAAATCATTCAAACTTATGTTAAAAACACACATGTAAAGAGTAATAAACCACATTTAGTTTCATTAGAGGAAAAACATTGACTGAAAAAAATCTTCACTGCAGATAAACCAGGTAGGATGAACACAAAGTTTTCTAACTTCACTCTGCACCATAGACTGCACACACAGGCTGTGGTGAAGGAACAGAGGTTGAGGTGTACGTGGCCCAGAAAAGACAGAGTCAGATGGAGACAGTCTGAGTAACACGCAGAGTGGTGGGACAGAAGAGATAGCGGGAGTGAGATTGAGCCCCGTCGCTTAGTTGTTCTTCAATTCACTGTGTCTTCTTAAGAAGGATGATGGAGGAGAAGAGAAGAAGAAGGGCTGCACAGGGATAAACAGGAAGCTGCCACCAAATTGCCACAGGGCCGGACACGCTTTGAAGGCCTCCACCTAGACGCTAGAGAGTCCTTTGGTGTCATTTTTGCGAGCATCCGCCGCCCATGATTTGTGGAGAGTTAACACGTGCTGTTGAGGAACTCTGAGCCCACACGCAGAGGCCGATGTCACACCACACCCTCAGCTGACAAACACACAATTCCTTTCAAGTAGCCTCAACTCATGATGAGCCAAGAGCATCACTGCACAAAGCTTACTTGATACGGTGGAACATGATATTCACAGTCTCCTGGTGACTGTGGAGGAGTTTGTACACATTGGAAGAACAAACTAATATTTTATTTAATTAGATATTCGGCTAAAGAATAATACACTGTATGTACATGTCTACATATTTCTTGCTTGGGTGTACCCCGCCTCTCGCCCAATGTCAGCTCCACATTGGCATCGATTTCTGTCCCTACTGTGACTTTGTAGACAGATTTAGGTCCCTACAAAATGAGTAATACCTGTAGCACACACACATATGCACTGCACACATGCGTCATATACACACTGTCATACTCTATATGTGAGCACAGTTACATCGGCTACAGACAGCACTGAAGTCAGAGCCCTGCCGAATCTTGCATCAGTTTCCTGCTGTGAGCCTGCGTCACTCCTGTTCCACAGAATGTAATAAAACATGGGCCACGTAAATCATCACAGGGCAAGGAATCAATTAAGGAATCACCAGCTTTCAGATGTGAAATATACTTTCATACTGAAAAGTTTGTTAGTAAAAGTGGCTGATATACAGTCGACATGAAGCAGATGAAATGTGTGCAGTGAGGGCTGCTACTTCCTTCAACAGAGATCAACAACAAACCACTGATGTAAGATTGAGTCACAGCAAACACGATGCATGTTGTGCAGCAGTAGTGTGAACAACTGAGCCTGTCTCTGCTTGTGTGTGCAGGTTCTGGTCCAGGCTCTGGTCATCTCAGGCCTAGACTATTGTAACTCCCTCCTGGCAGGTCTACCTGCTAGTGCCATCCGACCTCTGCAGCTCATCCAGAATGCAGCAGCTCAACTCGTCTTTAACCTAAATTCACTCACACTACTCTGCTCCTCCGCTCCCTTCACTGGTTACCAGTGGCTGCCCGCATCCGTTTCAAAACATTAGTACTTGCGTAACGTGCTGTGAACGGATCGGGTCCAGTCTACATCCAGGACATGGTCAAACGTTACCCCCCAGCCTGTTCACTCCACTCTGCTTCGGCCAATCGGCTTGTTGCTCCCTCACTGCGAGCTAAACACTCAACAAAATCACGACTGTTTGCTGTCCTGGCTCCTAAATGGTGGAATGAGCTCCCCAATGACATCCGGACATCAGAAAGTCTACATATCCTCCGCCACAAACTAAAAACACATCTCTTCCGACTATACCTTGAATAAAAGTTTAAACTAACAATTTAGTAGCACTTAAATGGCACTTACTTATAGCACTCTGTAGTTTGGCTTTTTTGAAGAAATTGTACTTTCTTGATTTTTGTTGTTCTGGGTTTGTACCCTTATGGTTGAATGCACTTATTGTAAGTCGCTTTGGATAAAAGCGTCAGCTAAATGAAATGTAATGTAATGTAATGCAGATATCAGACAGCTGCAACTGTTGTGCCATCTTAGCCTGAGAGGAACTGAGGCATGTAACTGCAGAGTCCACCCTGTGTTAACACTGGTGAGCAGATTATTAGTGAGTCTAGACTGCTGTGCAGTAACCTTAAAATACACTGTACACTGTACAAACACACACACACACACACACACTCACAGTTGTGTGTCCATGACTTCAGAGGACATAACATTGACTTATATTGTTTTCCTGGAGACTTACTCTATTTGCCTAACCCTGATCCTTACCCTGACCTAAACCTAAACCTAAAAGCATGTCTTCACTTACATCATTATTACATAATTATTTTTGTTCCCATAAGAAAAACAAGTCCCCATAATGTGACTTAGGTCCCCACAACATGGGTTGTCCTTGATCAGTCTTATTTCAACCTCTGGCAGTTACTATAAAAAACACTTGAGAGTCAAGCGACATCAAAGTAATATATCACAGTCCATTCTATATTAGGTGACAATGATGTTAGACTGAAAATAACTCCTACATAACCTCTACAATCAACATGCAACCACGCTGGTGGCTGCATGTTGATTGTAGAAGTTATGTAGACCCACAGAGAGAAAACAAGGGTGTATATATATATATATATATATACACACATGCCCCTTGTTTGTGGATTTATTTTCTGTATCTCTTCTGTGCCATCCCTGTATTGCTTCATGGTAAATAAGGACATTTTACAATTAGATTACAATCCTGTTAAATGACAGCATCAGTTAAACTGTCAAGTGCCTGAAAATGTCAAGTGTGAATGTGTTGCATCCTCACTGCTGACAGCGAGCGCAGCACAGCCTCAGGCTTACCTATCCGACCTGTCTCAGCCTTGAAGGTGCTGAAGTCCCAGTTGCGAGGTAGTTTCAGAGACATTATCCTTTAAGTGGTCGCACAGGTCAGTGGTTCATCTCACACACACACACACATACACACACACACACACACACAGACACACATTGATACACACTCACACATGCAGACAAGGAATGGAGATCTCGCAGATCATACTTCCTACTTCCTGTGTGTTCATTTGTTCTTCTCCTTTTCAGCCCATCATAACGCGTCGCCTCATGTTGCCTTTACATCCGTGTTCATACTTGTTCTTATCAGTGTCATGCGTAAGTGGCTTCAAGGCTTATTCACTAACATGGCTTCATTTAGTGGGGAGTTTTCATGACTAATGGTCTGCTGTGGAAATAAAAACAGGGGGGTCTTGTTATAGGAAATGGTTTGAATCATGGTTTGTCTCCTTCTATGAGGATGTTGCTTCACAGCTCAGGCTGCAGCAGAGTCACTACTAACCACTAACGTTCCTCCATCTTTAATGAAACAAACCACTGTTATCTGTCGGCAGATCTTTTTACAAAATATGGAAGAAGACCCAAAGTAAATAAAACATTCACACACACCAAACCACATGATGTTTTGGGTATATATATCTTTAATATTCTCTGAACCAAAGCAAAGCACATTTCAGCATTAGTTTGCTCTCGACAAACGAACAACTAAACACAAACCATTGCACAGTTTAAGAGTAATATACTGAACTCATATAGTTTTTAAAGAGAATCTATAAACACAAAAATAATTGTCCAGTGGTGGGGGGGGGGGAGCCTACACAGTGTTGGACACTCATCACTCCCATACATTCCTTTCAGAAGGGTCTTGGCAGGGCAGGATTCACAATAATAAACCGACTTGATTAGATATGGCACAGAGGAGGTTTCCTGAGTGCCACGGAAAAAAATATCACTGATCCCTCATGGTCCGCCTCCTCTCAACTTCAGGGGTACTGGAATGTATCAAACGGCAGTAACAAGGGTCACACCTTGCTGCTCAGATGCAGCATCGGTGTTACAGTGGGTGGCCGGCCACAGGAGCTCCAGCTCTCTCTAGTGGCCATCTACAAAACCACACAGAGAAATGGCAGTACAGAGCTGTGGGGCCCAAAACACCTCAAACCACCACAGAGAGAGAGAAATGTGAGGTTTCTACGAGTCCTCACACCCTCTCTCTCAGGAAACTTCCTGTCTACTCAGAGGGAGACGGTGCAACGCAGCACTACGACTATCCACAATGCTTCAGAAGCTGATTCACACAACAGCTACCAGGGATGAGCAGAGAAAACACCCAGATGCACTAAAGTCACAGCAAGAAAAGACAGAGAGAAAATACGTTTCTAGAATCTCAATGCTCTTTCCTATATGGCAATAATAATACTTAAATTATCCTCAAACCAAAAATACTAAAGAACACTCAACATGTCTCTAAACATCTTCAATGTACAATATAGTCACTTTGAAAAGGTGTGGTGTGCTTACAGTCAATAAAATAAATATTTTTAGTAAAGTCAAGTTAAAGACTGCATGGCTGGATATCACACACGTCAAACCACAGACATGAATGGAATGACAATCAATCAATCGATAGAAATATGGAGAGACATTCAAATGCAAAAAAGAACATGTAGAGCGTGTTTGCTTCATACAGTGGCACTGATAGCATGTTTTTTATGATTACCATGAGACATGGAGATACTGAGCTTCACATGCCTGCTACAGACAACGGTGATGGCTCGTATTGCTGTTTAGTCCTTTAACACTGAAAACAAACTGCTTTATCTCACTTCACTGACAAGGAGAAACACATGAACACCTAATGGACAAAATCAAAATAATGGCTGTGAACAGACGTGATGAGGTGATTGGCTGATATGCTTGAACGATTACAGTGAAATCTTAGTTTGCACTAACCTTTGCTGCAGTGTCTGAGCCCAATTTGCAGATAAACTTGACCACATCTAGATTAACAATCGAGGCTTTTGGAATCTATTGAACGTTTTTTTTTATACTTGAGTATTTAAGCTTAATATACATTTGCACATTGTCATCTTTTAATAACTCTCTGTTTGAGTTTCAAAGTTTGAACGTTTAAAAAAAGGCATATTTTCAATGAAAGGATGAAGGAAAGAGTGAACTCAAGACATTCCAAAAATTGACGCAGCAGAGACTTCCCACAATCCAACTTAATAGCATTTTATCATTTGACCCTGCTCTTGAATTACCACTGTTTAGAAATTCCACAGTCCAGGTTGTTTAAAAGTCTGTCAGGTACGATTTTTTTTCCCCGAGCTCAGACCGAGATAACTTGGGACACCATCACCATGACATCAGGGTTATTTTCCCAGACTTAAAAAGAAAGTTACTCTACAGTCAGGACAAGATACGACTGTTTTGGCAGTTTGAGTATTACAGATGTTTATGTTAAAGAATCAGTTCAGTGCCCCTTGACAGTTAAATTAGAAATCTTAAACAAAAATAAACCCAACAGTACAGAAGCGTTTATATTTTAAATCAGAGAAATATTGGCCAGTGATCAATATCTCCTGCTTCAGAACCTCAGGGAACGAACACTGGTTGGTTGGTTGGTTGGGGTGTGTGGATTGTAACTCCAACTTAAACATCAGATACATAACTCACTCTAATAGGTGGAGAAGACCAGTGACAGGCCTACCACTAAACAACATCCCAAATAGAAGCCATAATAAACAATCCCAGCACCTCATGAACATACCAGTTCCATATTTCAGATTAAAAAAAATATGTAGAAACACTGAATGGGGTCAATAAAAACAAAAAATTAAATGTGACATGAAATGGCATCCAGGTGAGGATGGACTGTGTCTGGCCTTCATTCATAATAAAAGAGCATTTTGCAGATTGAGTTCTGCTTAAGTGCCAATATATGAACAAAACCACCAACAGATGGGAATCAAGACACTGGACTCTGTTTGTCAGATTCAATCAAATACTTCAGACTAACTTCCGTAGATAACAAAGGAGAATATGATTTAAATGAATTGACTGAGCACGAAAGGCTTTGAAATGTTGAATGGCAGCAAACACAGACAAAAGACACACACACACACGAAAAGATGGCAAAAGGCGACACAGACACGACCTTTAAGATATAATAGAACATAGCAAATATAAAAACCATCTATTTATAAATAGAAACAATCACAATAATGAAAATGAAAATTGAAAGTCTGGGGGGGGGCAGGTGGAGGAATGATACAGTGAGTAACAGGGTTGAGAGCAGTGCATTTAAACAAAGAAATCTACAATAAAATATTAACACAGTAATAGGTATATAGAGGATGTCCTGTATACGGGTAGAAATGTACAGCTGACCGACATTTGTTCAACAGTTTGAGTAGATACAAGTTGCTAATAATGGAAATGTGTAACAGTACAGTAATTCACTAACAACCTGAAAACACTGGTGTGACAAACATGGTTCACAGACTATATGAACACAATGCAGTGAAATGGAATGAACCAAGGCTGTGGTTTTTTTTCGGGTTTTCTTTGTTGTTGTTTTTTTCTCTTCTTTGTTGTGTTCTCGCTCACACAAAGCACTGCGAGTCTCCCAGATCTCCAGGGCTGCACATCACCCACAGGCGCTGCCTTCCTGTCTCCCCTACAAGGGGGAGCTGCTGTCGTTGCAGCCGGATCTAGGCGGCGGCCCCCCCCAGCGCCGGCAGCAGGCCCTTCTCCGTCAGGTGAGCCTTCAGGGAGTTGAATATGGAGAGCTGCTGATCTGGTCGGAGGGCCAGGAGCTGCTGGATCACCTTGCTGGGGTTGGGGCCCCTGATGGAAGGCAGAGAGGTCATCAGATACACATCCCACTGTTCGAAATCAACCTTTCACAAAATCCTTCTTCCACACAGCGACTAACCAAACACAGCTTAACAACAACCGTAACTCGACAGTGTTTCCTCTAGGTTTTTTAGTTTAAGAGGGAGGGCAGCCCATTTCTAAGCACCGGTCAACAAGTGATTCTGTCCCTAATAACGTTTGCAGTGGCAGGCTACAAAAAAATGTATGTAGTAGAAACCCTGCTTGGTATAATCAAGCTCAGATTTCTCAAAATGGTGTGCGAGCTACAGTAAAACAAAAAAACACATGAGAAAAAGGATGAATTTAATTGTGTTTTTCTGCTCTAACCAAAGCTCTAATCTTTAGCATGTTACAGCTAACTAGCTACCTACAATATTAAAGACTTGGCATAGAAAGTTAAAATGATTAACAGTTGTGTTGAGCATTATAATAGTGCACACACACTAGTGTCAAACACAAAATCAGACCACAAGCAAAAAATAGTGTCACACATTTCATATAGCTATCGTGTGTTTACCTGATGAAGCTGGCAATGTAGACGTTAACAAATGTGGCCATGAGGTACTGGCAGTCGAATCTGTCCATAATGCCTCCATGACCCGGGATAGTGTTGGCAAAATCCTGAAAGGACAAAGGACAGTACACATGCCTGAACACATAATATAACATTTCAGAAAGAAAAGTCATTAACAATAATAAAATAAATGTAAAAAAAAAATACATGCATAGAATAATCTGTGTGATAAACTGTATTCTAAAATGCTGGCCTACACCAGGAGGCTTTGCAGAGTTGAACCAGACTGAGAAAACAGCAGCAGATTGCCTGTGGCACTGTGTGTATGCTGATTGGTTACCGGGGTCTCGGTTTGTGTGCTACATCTCTACCTTGATCTTGAAGGCCCTCTTGAAGCCGCTGGCAAAGAAGCCACCGAAGGGTCCCATGATGGAGGCAAATGAAGAGAGCGCAATGCTGTGGATCTGGAATGGGTAGAGGCGCACGGTGGTCTGTGGAGACAACATGGGAATGTGAGACTCACACAGTCCAGCAGATAGTGTTATTAAATGGGACTTGACTAAATCAAACAAATGAAGCCAGATAGACGAGGAACAGAGCAGGTTGAGTCTTACCCATCCAGTGAAAGACTCCAAGATGGCAGGCAGGGCGTAGACCTGCAGCTGGAACAGGTCAGATGGTTCACAGTCCACCTGGAATCTGTTGGAGTCGTTGTTGAACTCCACTGGACACACAAAGTAGCGGTAGCCAGCCATCACATAGGAGAACTGCAAGCAGAGCAAGCTTCAGTTACTCACAGGCTGTACATGTCAAAGTCATGTGGAGAATCAGCTGGTGTCTTACGTGGCTACGGAGGAGCTTTCTCATGTCTGAGATTAAGATTTGGTCTTTAAAATATACTGTGCAAGGCCATGTTTAGACCTGGTATTAACATCAGTCATGACAGATCTGATCACAAGTGCTCAGATCTAAGTACGTCTGTTCACACCTGGTAATAAAATGTGCCCTGAATGTGTCTCCTGTGAGCCCTTGTGATTTAATCTCACTTCCCTGCTCTATTTACATATAATCACATATGTAATTTGTGTTCGTGAAGACCAAATGTTGTCGCATAAACAGATGTCACTGTGTTTTTGTATGTTGGTGAATGTGTCGTTACGAACGGGCGAGAGAGAGAGGGGCAGAGAGACAGAGAGAGGTCAGGAGGGACCTAATTAATCTTGTGCAATCTCATGAAGAAAGATTTTTACCAATTTTAGAAAAGTATTAATCATTACGTATTCATCAATGTTAATATTGTGGCAGTGGCCAAAAAAACTAATCAATATATGGAAGCATAAAAGTACATTTGATTAATTGAGAAACTGCATCAAGTCAGAGGACGTCAGCTGAGTAGGCGGTCCTTCATGTGTCCCAGGAGTTATTTACGTTCACACACCTCCAAATGTGGTCTGAGTGATCAGATTTCAGGATGCATCTGTGTCTGTAATAGTTCACCACATGGGATTGGATAACAGGATGGATGATAATACCACATCTGAATGGGGTCTATAATACTTGTCACAGTCAACTGAATCACCAAGCCATTACAGCAAAGACCAACACACCAGACATCAGAGTGCAAAGGCTCTGCTTCATGTGTGAATAACCAAGAACTCTATAGAGGCGTGTGGTAAAATCATATCTTACCATGATACCAAACACAATGGTGGCGAAGAGTCCTCCAATAAATCCCTCCCACGTCTTCTTAGGGGACAGCTGCAGAGGACAAAGTCAAGGTGTGGATACCAAGTTAACATGTCACCATGTTTGATGTGTTGATAACCAAAACCCAGACCTTTAGATAGATTCTCATTATGTTTGCTACACAGTACAGAGTACAATGATTCTAAATATTGGGGAGTAATTTACTAAAAACATGTTTTCTGTTGATGCAAATCATCTGGTGTACAAAGCTCAAAGAACAATAAAACAAACCGACCTTGATGAGCGGTGTGCGGCCAAAGAAGAAACCAAACATGTACGCCATAATGTCGTTACAGATCACACAGGAAATTGGAACAATGAACCTATAAAAAGGAAAGTTCAAATCAGTCATTATGAGACTTAACGAAAACAAGATGTCTGGTAACGCAATCAGAAAACAGTAATCATTTAATCAATAATTGTGTACACATGCTCAGGACATAAAATAACATTATTACAGTATTATTATTAAGGAGGAGTATTTCCATTGATTGAGTTAAGATGTAGTTTTAACAGGAGACAAAGGACTCTTCACTTACCAGATCATCCCCTCAAACAGGTTGTGAATGATAAGGTGAGACTGAGTCACCACAATCAGCAGAGTCACATGGGTCCAACCAAACTGTGAAGAAAAGATTAACAACAAGTATTTTTTCACTAGGATACATTTAATTTAGCTTTTATTTCAAAACAACCTCAAGCTTCTTTCAGACAGGCACTGAACTCCACACATTTTCCTGCAATTTTCCTGAGGGGCTGTATGTGAGAACGCAATTATCTGAATCAGTTGCTGTGGGACATTTTTCCTGCCAGGCCCCCTATAAAATGTCTGCACTGATATAAGAATACAGAAGAAAAATTCACAGCACGTAGAAAGTGTTACTGTCATTTCTAACATGCCATGGACACAAAACTGAAAGAACAATATGAATACAATAAGAATAAATCTCAGGATGAAAAAGAGGAGCCATACATGTAGAAGAAACAGACAAAGACATTAACTTGGAGATAAAACAAGATTTGATTTTGGTGATGAGGACCAATGGCGTCAATGTGCTAAACAAAAAAATTTCCACAGCAGAATCTGTATCTACATACAAACTCTCAGTGTTTACTGCCTACATGACTAAAATAACACAGTTAATACTGCAGGGCATGTATCTCGACAAGCGTTATCAATAACCCAGTGGCCTTGAGGCTGGTAGGCCGGAGGAGGTATGGTGCTACTTACCATGTAGAACTGAAGGCGGTAGTGTTTCTTCACCAAACTCAGCACAAACATGCAGAAACCTGCAACAACCAAAATAATTGTGAATGAAATACCTAAAAGGCACATGATCAGAGGTGTAGAGCCTGGAAGGAGGAGATTCATTCATTCAGAATCCAGGTCATGTTTGGGGACACTGACTAAATTTAGCTCAACCTATTTTCAAGCCCAGCAGTAAAAGCAGAGAGGAGCTCAAAACTGCTTCAGCCATATATTCCACAGAGTAAACATGATTGAGTTGAGGACAGGACACTGCGAAAAGACAAAAATAATTTGACTCTGGGAAAAGTAGTCAAACCAGACACAGAAGAGTCTAGGAAACTGGTCTCTTTACTCCTTCCCAACATATAAAACATCTGTCAGGAGAAAACACTGCAGATTTGAGCACTTCAAGGTTTGACACCATCATCTTAACAAATTCTATTTCACCTCGAGTCTCGTCGACAGGAGGCAGAAAGAGTCAGAGTGTTTCCTTCCACACCACATCCTGTTTGCCATCTGTTCGCAGCTATAGTAGCACTGAATCACTAACAGTCACAATGTAGCACAGGAAGTGGGTCTTCTATGGTTAGAACTGTGTCTGTTCAGTATGACAAGCAACATTTTTATATATAGAAATATCTTTAATTAGTCTTTTACTATGTTTAAAGAAAGCCCTAATCAATAATGTACTGGCATCTGCTGAGACAAGCTTAGCAGCTCCTGATGTCATCTCATCTTCTGTGATCAATTCTAATTGATGAACAAATTGAGCAAACGACATACTCACACTTGCTTTGGGGAACCGCACGTCTGCTCAGTTCAATCATTTTGAATCATGGTTAAATGCAAACATATTCATTTCTTTGGTCCTGTGGCCACATATCACACCACAGCAGAGTTAACACAGGTCGTCCACTAACCAGAGGGCTGGTTGGACCCCTGGATCCTCCTCTGCCAACCTGTCCTAGGTCAATATAATGAACCCTTAATTGCCCCTGGCAGCTGTGTCAGTAGTACGAAAACAGTGTGTGATAGAAAAAAAATTGCAGCATATAGTAGTGCTGTATGAATGTGTGTGATAATGGGTGAATGTGACTTTTACTATAAAGTGCTTCGAGGGGTAAATAAGAATAGAAAAGCGTGATATAAATATAGTCCCTATGGTTATCTTCAAATTAACTACTAGATACCCAAGTGATGGATTAAGCAACCACAAGTCTTATAGAAAAGTTTTGAGAAAATCCTCTGAATGGCTAGTGTCAGGCCACGGTGTCCATGTGTTACAGTATGTGGCACATTTACTTCATGTGACTTGGTCTCCACTTGTCTGCCCATAAAACTGTTTATGCAGTAAAATGTTCTATACTAGAACAAAATGTGGAACTTGACACATCAACACTGAAAAACCTGTACGACTGATACACCTCTATGAGGCACAGTGGTGTAATGAAATGACAATATACTTGTGAAATCTCAGTGTGTAAACAGAAGTGATGTCAATACTTCCCACACACCAACATGAGAACAGACATTTACAGGCTTTATTTTGTTGGTACCTGTGAGGTAGAGGGCGAACGAGATGAAGCGGTGGTATTTGCTGAGGATGCGAAGTGGCTCCTCCCTTTGCACCAGTGAGAAGAAGTAATCTGTCACGGTCTCACCATAAAAGAAGTAGTTTACACACAGCAGGAAGTACCTGTTGGGCAAAAGGATTAAGGCAAATGCACAAATCTGTCAGCTTTATAACAGCAGCTAATCAGACTCTGAATTCATTATGCCTGCAGAAAAACTGGTAACAGATCAGCACTGATTTTAAATCATCTTGAAATGATTTAATAATGTGAGTAGACTGTCATCATAGTTGTACTAACCATAGATGGTGTTTGACTTTTCATCAGGTCTTTCATGCACATGGCAAACTGAATGTCAGGAGTCTGCCATCTATGACACTAAACCAGAGGTTTTCAAAGTACAGCGAGTCGCCCCTACGTGGCATGAAGAGAGAGAGCATCATGTGGGTGAGCTGAACTGTAGATTAGTTCAGCTCACCAACATAGCAGGCAGCTGGAGCTGTGACACACAGCTCATGGAGGGAGTTAAAATAAAACTAAAAAATCTCTTCTTCTATGAGTCGTCAATTAGTCACATGTGAACAAAATGACATGATGCATATATTTTTAGATTTGTAATGATATCATTTTATCCAATATCCATCACAAATATAATTGTCCACAGATCCATTTTAAAAATCATGGAAAAACATGTTCCTGATCAGAAAACAGGAAGTAATGTAGATGATTGGGGGAGGGGGCTAATGTAGGATGAGGCAGTGTCAGACTTTGAAAACCCCTGATCTAAACAGAACACCACTGCTAAGTTTAAACAGCAGACCTGCCAACCTCACAGCGTCACCATATCCAAAAATAATGTATCCTCATGTACATGTGTGCTTATTTATTGCTTATATTATTACCGTCCTATTTTTGGGCCTAAATGTATTTCACATCTTTCCCTCTGAAAATATTTCGCCAACATAAGTACTAAGCATCACTTTCATTCAGGGGATAAACCTGATTACGTAGCTGGTACTGACAGTTTTATTGTGTGTTTATCCCTTTTAAATTTAGTCTTGACAATACAGAAACATTTTACATTTTACTTTTATGACAGATATTATAAAGATATAACCAAGTATTGTAGACTGTGCAGAACACATAGGCATGGTCACCTCTCCCTGTAACTCAAAGACTTTCTACAGTGTGTGGACAGGGGGCTTTGTTTACTACAATTACAGGTTTGGGTGCAATCATATATATTATGACAACTATGAAAAGTCCTGTTTCACCATCTGTGATACTCAAACAATATAACTGAAATTGCTAACTCAAATGACTGGTGAACAAGCGAGCTGGATTTCTAATACATATGTAAAGTCAGGCTAACGTTAACTTAATTCACATTCTCATTTACCTTTGCTAAATGGTCCAAGCAACTCTCTTGAAATGACAT
Organism: Hippoglossus stenolepis; assembly: GCF_022539355.2. Lineage (NCBI taxonomy): Eukaryota > Metazoa > Chordata > Actinopteri > Pleuronectiformes > Pleuronectidae > Hippoglossus > Hippoglossus stenolepis. The sequence continues at coordinate 5,749,172 of NC_061491.1, forward strand.
TATACACGAGTCAATCATCCCCGCCTGTTATTATTTTTTGGTATTACGACAAGCGGAAAGAATCCACCACTATGATTTGTGGTTTTTTATGTTCTTTTGCATTTCTGCAGGCTCTACACTTGAGTACTGCACAACTGTCTCACAAGGCATCACCAGAGCTTTGCGTACTTAACCGGAGTACTTTGATGAAGAGATGCGTACTCGTTATGCACAGGTTGGCAGGTCTGCAAACAGAACTAATGATTCACGGTATTTTTGCCACTTTTATTGATTGGTTTAATAATCTTTAGTCTACTCAAGAGTTCAAAACAGGTCAGAATAACAAACCTCAGGAAGTCTGCAACAAAATAAAACGTCAGATGAAACAATAAGAAAGAAGCAAAAAGGAAAATGTGCTGCATTCATGACACCTTTGTGTAGTGTGTGATTTTGTGTGGGTTTGTGTGAAAATCCTCACCAGCTCAACGTCCTGAACCAGGGCAGGTGGTACGAGTGGTAGACACTGTAACCGATGGTAATGATTTCATGGAAGCACTTGATCTGAACGCAGAGGACCTGCACAGAGAAACATGGTGTCACTACCGGGCAAGAAACTTAAGAGCTGTCGAAGAGTTTGCTCAGCAGCATCTGTGTTGTTTGTACTCACAATCATCATAAGCACCATGGGGCCCAGGTAGATGATGAAGAAAAAAAAGGAGATCATGGCCAGTGTGAGGATGCCTCGTACCCACCAGTTCTTCCATCTGAAGGAAGCAAACAAACATGTCAGCTCAAAGAAGAATAAAACACAGATGTTAACACATATAACCAAACATCTGGTTTAATATTCGATCTGTAAAGAAAAAAATAAAATGAAAAAGGTGGTGTAAATAAACCAGCTGAGACACTGGCCATGGACAGGGTAAAAAAATACTAGTTTCTGATTGGCTGGTATCTGTACATTAGAACAGTAAATCAGACATGTTTGTTCTGCATATACATCAGGACACCTTGATGTGCTTTATCCCACACATACGATGTGCTGCTTCATCATGTGTAGTGTGTAGATAGTGGCCTGTTAGTGTCAATGTGAATATATTTTATATGACTGCAGCTTTAATCATGTCATCGCACACATACACACACAACCCCCGTCTGATATTATCAACATTACTGCCAGAAACATGGATCTGTAAAACAGTTCAGGGACTCATATCTTCTGTTCACAGAAAACTATGTGTGGGGAGGGATTGCTCTGTATGAATCATGACACCTCTGCATGTGAAGCAGTCCAGAGATGAAGTCCAGGAAAAACATGGACGGACCTCTTGATTAGTTTAGCAGCTCTATATTAGAAAATGTGGTGATGAACAGAAATACTCTGAATACCAAACGCAGGTTACTTAGATGATCTGTGTTTATTCATTATTTACTGAACATGTAAAATGCTAAGTCTTACTGTTATACTGACAACTTTCATTACTGTAAACTCAGCAGTATGATTTTCTCCTAAACAGAAATCGCACCTCGAGGAGAGTCCAGACAGGGCCTTGTTTAGAACCTCTGGGGTGTCATCAGAAGGAACAGCCACCTTTGGGACCCCTGAGTCCACCTTGGTCTCAGTGTCTGAACCCACATCTTTTTCCCCCTTCAGCTCACTGTCTGAACCCTGACACATACACACACACACACAGACAGAGGAGAAATAAAACACATTTAGCAAAGATAAAATGTTGCAGCAAAAAACCCGGAATCATCTGAAATCATTTCATATACATTTAAACTTGAGTTTATTTCAACCTGAATTCAGTTTGAGAAGGTGTGATACACCTGCTATATAAGAATATGATTATATTTTTAAAAAACAGCCCAGCACATACTGTGGTCAGCAAAAGGGATGTGAGTGAGAATCTTTATTCACAATGTAAACAGTAAAAGCAAAAGTGAACAGTATTTACATGACGAATGCCATGAGATGGCCTCAAACTAAATCACATGATACTGTATCTGGGTAAGATGGCTCTTAGTCATTTTTGCCCTTTAGAGCACACACACACACACACACACACACACACACACACACACACACACACACACACACACACACACACACACACACACACACACACACACACACACACACACACACACACACACACACACACACACACACACACACCCTGACTGGATGAAAAACAAAGATTAATTTACATAACATCATTCCGATCAAACTACCAGGCCCTGTCAAAAAATCTTTGAGTCAAACTGTTTCACTACAGCAGTAAAATGTTTTAATTAATAGAGAAAGAAGCAGCCACGCAGGCTTAAATAACTTCTGTTAACATTTAAATGCAACGTTAGTTAGAGGACAGCGGTTTAGCATGATGAGATATATGAGATGCTGTTTGAGCAACTACATCATCACACATCAATCATTTTATTACAGTTATTGTATGTTTCCCAGATCAGACTGTAATCACCAGCTCTGAATACATCAAAGTTGTGTGAGTATGGCACCTATTCAATGCTATTCACTATAAATTAAGTGAAAATGCATGATAACAAATTACTGTTTGACTAATAATACACATATATCCATTATCATCTATACAGTTCTTCTTTAAGGGGTCGTGGTGAGCACACCCTGGAAAGTTTGCCAGCATATCGCAGTACAGTACAGAACAATCTATGGGATAATGTGCAAAGCCTCTGCAGCCCTGTGGGTCAATGGTGCATTAGTTCCGATTCCTTTTACTAACACTAATTCAAAATACAAATATGTACTCTGTACTGTTACATGTGTACAAATATTAATAATTATCATTGAACAAATAGCCTCAGATCCATGGTATCAGAGGTGCACAAACAGCATTACGCAAGCAGCAGCAGGACTCCTGGTGCAGGGTTGTGTGGGAGGCTAAACACTCAGCCAAACTGTCTCCATCCATATTGTTGATGTCTCAGAGCCATCTGTTCTCTAATGGAGGCCAGCTTAAAATGCAGCCATAAACAACAATCAAATGATGGATGTAACCACAATTGACAGCAGCTACACACAGTAACAGGTCCTCTGGTGAAAACTGAGAGGTCTGCTCAAGTCAGTCCGTCCTTTCACTCCCCACTGACCTCTCTGCTGCTGCTGACCAAATTAGGCTCACAGCTCTCTCCTCATTTCACACAGCGGATGGTTGGCTCACTCCTCTGTGACGCCCACTCAGTCTCACACACAGGCTTTCACAGTTAGACATTGCTACCAGACTAAAGCTAAATATTTTCAATAAATATTAAACCTTTGTTGCTTGCTGCATTAAAATCAAGCCAGTTATTCTATCTTATCATCTTACTGAGCTGTCCAGTGTTATTTTATTTACCTTCACAGTGCACTAGGCCAGGAAAACTTCTGTCATTATTAATTTACTTCAATCTTTATTTCCCTTTCATGAAAGATTAATTATAGGCGTGACTAATACCATTACCATCTCATATTTATGTTTTTCTAATCATGTAAATAAACCACAAAACTAAAATATCATCCATATTCAAAGTAATGGTTCACCAGGGGTCTGCCAAGAGTTCCAGTTAATGAGGACAAAGTAATAAACCAATATGTTTTGGACAGTGGAAAGGAAGAGGAAAGAATCTGTTTTGATTATGATCATACCATGTCATTTTCAAATGCTTTAAGATTCACATGATCTGTGTTAACAGGAGAAATTCCCCCAAAAAAATATTTATCTTCACCACCACTTTATATTTATGTAACTCCTACATATGCTCAGTTTCTTGTTCAGAGAAAATAACACAATCTTTTTCACATAATAATGTGTTCATGTTATGTTTTTGTATTATTCATAGGAAGTGTTGTTCTTGTTATTACTGCATAACAAATCATACAAATTAAATGAGGTTTTTGATTTATCATGAAACTTTGTTATCATAATCATAAGGACAAAATCACTGCATCAATATTAGTAATTGCAAAGACTGATTGAATGTCTGTGTTGCAGCATTTTGTAATAACAAATTACCAAAATGTCAAGCGTAAACTGCAGACTGCAGTTTGCATATCACAGCTCAACAAGCAACAAGACACATCATTAAAAACAGAAAGCTAACTTAGTCACATGTTAAATGCTTGAGGCTCTGGGTGTACGGTCAACACATCAAAATATGCATTTTCCCGCACGTTATACTGCAAATACCATTTAGGTTATGATTCATTTAGGTTAATAAGGCCACCAGGTAGAGTGCATTAAATGCATTGTGGCTGATTAATTAATCTGGAGATAATGTGTGGATTTTTTTCTCCACAACCAATCGTGTGATGGAGGAGCAGGTAGCTCCAGTGAAAAAGAGTTTCTTCTTACAGAGAGAAACAGAGCTATGCTCTGCTGATTCCGGTGGCTTTTTAGAAAGACAGAAAGTTATGGATCAAATTTAGTCTTTGGGAACAATCAATGTGTGTTTACCTTTCAGACATAATTTAGATTCCCAAAGTGACCTCCCCATCTCTCTGGATTAAGTCAATTTAAAGGAAAATAATTTTTTTAGGACTAGAAACACTGTCAGTAACTGTCAAAACCCACTGGCTGACTGCAGGAGCATGTACAAGAATACACACACACAGACTCATTCTCCGCCTGCTGGTTTCTATGGAAACAATATCCGTCATTCAGGATGCCTGAGCTAAAAATAGGGGCTCATTTCACACACACACTCTTCCCCTTTCATGCTTTCCTGTAGACCAGTGGCGACCCTGAGTGTCTCTTGGCTTTGTCTACCTCCAATTTATTAGAAATCAGAGGATCTGTGGGCTGTGAAAGGATGAACACAAGTACGCCCCATCTTTAGTGGGATTACAAAGCTTTTAGACCAAAGCATCTAAACCCAGGGGAATGCTACTAAGAAAATTATTGTTACAGGATTAACCAATTAAAATGTACCATCTCATTTATGAGGGGGTCTCGAACACCTACAAATAATGCATGTGAGTTTTGATAATTTTCTTAATAGTCATGTAGTTGAATCAAAGTATAACTGAATGTCACTCTACTCCTATTTATGCTAAACACTATAATAAAGAACCCCATCCCAATTAATTAAGTCCTCATTTTCTTAAGAGCCTGCCTTATAAGTTCATGCAGGAAAAAACATGTCAGAGCAGAATATATCTAATATTTATCCATTAAATATACTTTTAACTTTATGGTCACTGAGTCAGTGAATTGTTTAAAATGTCATTGAAATTCTACATCACCTTATAGGACAATAAACTGACAACCACTCAACAGTAGAAGCACAAAAGCAACTTCTGACAGTAGTCCAAAGTGAAATGAAAGCACATTAGGAATGGGTGCTAAGTGAGCTCCACTAGTAAATGAACTATTCCCATGTGAACTGTGTTGCTGAGCTGTAGCTAAAGCCACACTTAGTCCCCCCCTAATTCCAGCACCGTGTTGTCAACACAGAGAGGACAGTGACTTCCCTTCAGTTACAGGTCAATTATAAAAACCTGCTCAGACATCAGTGTTTCTGAAGCTGGAGCAAGCAAACTAACGGCGGTACACAACCAGGGAACATGGCTGATCTCTGTTCAGCAAAGCTACAGTAAGCAAGCTCGAACAGTGTTTTCACAATTTGCTGTTTCTTCGCTTGGCGGCAAATGAAGGAGTCGTTTCAAACATTACTTAAGTACGTTTGATATACAAGAAGGGTCATCCCATATTTCGGCATATACCTGATAAAGACAACAAATGGAGGAATGTGATACAATTGGAACTTTTGTCGTTTGGTTTGCTGGATGTTTTCACGACGGAAGCCCACCCAGGCAACACTGGGTAGCATCAGCCAGCCACGTCCAAAACGCCAGTAAATAGACGGAGGATTTGTACCGCGCGCTTCAGAGTAAACTAACACCTGTAGCGTTATATTATGTTGTTTAAACCGAGACACTCGTGTTTAGTGGACAGAGACGCGACCCTGTCCAACTGACGTAACACGCCCCACTACCACTCGGATAGCTAGCTAGCGTTAGCATCCTACCTTGTCCTCTGAGGGCTGCAGCTGTGGCGGCTCGGTGTCTCTGGCTCCTCGGTGCCTCACCTCCGTCATGTTGGCAGCTAACGACCACAGCGAGGGTCCTGGGGGTCCTGAGGCTCCGACACACGCACACGGACACACACGTTCTCCTAAAGACAGACTCGAGCTCGATCTGTTTGTACGACAACACTGCTCACTCGAATTCAATCGATGTCCCTGACGAGGGGTGCATGATATAGATAACTTCCGCTTTTCAAAATAAGCTCTGTGTAATCATAAATGCAGTCCGTGTCTATCTGTCTATCTTACTATTCTCCAATAAAAAGAGACATAAATAGTATTGATTTAGTTTATCTAATAACATTATCATGTACTAATAGCTGCACAAGTTTCCAAGTGCAGGGTGTGTGCCTGTGTTTTGAAGGTGTAGATGTACAGTTGTATTTACCTGTACTCTGGGTAACTTGATCTTCCTGTCAGCAATACAAATGTTGTACTCTGTAATATATAATGTTGATCTACGTTAATATGTGTTACTGAATATTTATGTTGTGATATTATATATATATGTTATATATCGAAGAGCATTCGAAATACACTTAACTAAACAAATGTAATTTAAATAAATGTGTCAACAATGACATGATTACAATAAATAACTCCCAAACTTGTATTAGTTTATAAATGCTTCACAAAACAATGCATTTTGAAAGTTTCATTTTATTATTGTTCTTTATACATACATGTATCATACATTATGCTCTGCACTCGTGCTATTTAGTATATTAAGGTGAAATTATGCCTATTTATACATATACAGCACTTACCATTTTAATTCTCATGTTTATATTGTGCAATACACAGTCCATATGCATACATACGTCTTTTTAAATTTCAACATCTCTTTATACATAATTGCACAAACATCCTCGTGCAATCATAGTCTGCCACTGCACTTTACTCTAGACATACAACTCTAATATTTTCATCTGTAGTGAAAGGTCTATATTATTTACATATTCTCTGTATTAAAATTTTTTTTATTTTCAATTTCCTATTTTATTCTATTTATGCTTTCACATGTTCTCTTGTTTACCTCATTCTAGCTCTACCTCTCATCTTATCTCATCTCATCTCTCTCATCAGTGTATAACACTCTACCGATACCCTAACAAACTGACAATACAAGTTACCATTTTAATTGTGGCTAATGTCAATCAGTTAAGTTTCTCTATAGGACTTGATGGTAGTGGTGGTCTCTTGCGATTGAATCTGTAATTTGCACCTTTAACACCAGGTGGCAGCAAAAGCTCACTTTAATTCTCTCTCTCTCTCTCGCTCTCTCTCTCTCTCTCTGCGTGTGTGTGTGTGTGTCAGCTGTGTGGCCTGACAGAAGCCAGTATAAATACTTAATGCCCTACCACTGTTGCAGCAGAAGGAAAAGGGAGAATAGCATTGCAGCCCACACACAGTACAACACTTCAATAGGACCTGACACCCCTGTGCTGTGGGGTGTTCACCTTCTCTACAGTCAGTGATGAATGGTATTAACAAGGCTGTGAAACAGAGAAGGGTTGTTTCAGATCATCGGGTGAAGTCATTTATATTTTCATCCACCACAGATTCAATAATATACAGAATCTGAGTAATCTTTAGGTTAAATAAGTTTTGAATGAAACTATCGCTCCCCTACTGAACTGATTTGCACGATCTTCTTTGCTTTTTCCAAATTTTTCCAAATGTAATGAACAGAACTGGTGAATTATTACTCATCTTTCATTAATGTGGTGAACAGATAAACTTAACTTGTGAGTGGAACTATAGAGTAACTAAATCTGTCAATATTCTGTACTCTGCGTCTGTCCCCTTAATTCATCTGTGTCTTGTCTTAAGACTGGCTTTTCTTAATCTTCTATTTTCATTAAATCCTTTTCAGTCCTGTTTATGTCACTTCACACACTTTTAAAACTTAATTTTCTTTAGTTGTCTTTTGTAATTTGACTGCTTTGACTGTCCTTTTTAGGACAAATACGATTTTTTTCCTATTATGCTGGAATTTTATACGCCTAAACTGATGCTGTTACACATAATAAATTCTCAATAATTTGTTTCTTTTCTATAGGGTTTCTGTTACTTAATAAACAGTCTTGCTGTATTTTAGCCAATTTTTCACAAATCATCTTTAAATTATAATATATGTTTTAATTCTAATTTATTTAAGAACTGTTTAGGTATTTTTCAAAAGCTGACATCCAAATAATTAGTTACAACTATTTTTTTCGTAACTTGCACTGGACACAAACAGTGTGATTGATGCTGTTTTTGAAGTTGTGATAATTGACCATTCATCCTTCAGGTTCTAAAGCATTTAAAGCTCCTAAAAAGTTGAATCATAACCCAGCAGTTCTGGAATGTAAGCAGAGAGAGGGAAATGATCATGGCAACACATCCCACCCTCCCAACCAAACATGACTGCAGTGGTTTTAACTCTGTGGGGGGCACTTCATTCTTGCCGCAGTGTGATGCTGTGGACCTTGTTCTGTTGTGCTGCACATGTACAACATTATTGTGTACAGTGCTGTCATGCCTCGACCGTCCCACCCTGAGGTGCACGGTTCATCTACTGTCTCCGCTCGCCTGGTGTGTATGCATGTGTGTGTCAGGCAGACAAAAATTTGGCTGGGACTCCTCAGCAGCTCCTCCAGAACTGCAGGGCTCTGGGATATCTGCAATGCAGAAGTCTATATATAGCAATGGATTTGCAAGGAGAGAGAGAGGGGGGAGAGAAACACAGAGCTAAAGAAGGATGGTTGGGCAGAGAGGGGAAGGACAAGACAGAGGGAAACAGTGAAGGAAAAGAATGATCCTTGAACCAAAAATGAGCTGGAAACAAAGAGCTGACAGAAAGTAGCTGTGCAAACTTTTACCACAAAAAGTCCATTCCTCTTTATTCAAACTGAAATCAATTATTATATCATATAATATGTGAAAGTGCCAGAATCCTTCAGGACCATTACACCAACCAAGTGTCCAGTCAAGATGTCAGCGAGGTCACTGATGACTTAACTCACTTACAGGTGGAAGTGTAATTATTTCCTCGTGGACTCCCAGCTACAGGAAAAGGGGAAGGGTGCTTGTTAAATCCTAAGGTTGAGTATTTATTGCCTCTATCTGGAGGGTTCTCAGGAGGGCAGTGGAGGAGGAGGAGGAGGAGATGGAGGGGAGTGGTTCAATTATGTATGCACCTCCACAACAACAGAAAATGCTGACAGCAGAGCTCAACCCCAACAAGGCAGCAGCATGGGCACAATCAAGGACGAGTCAATGCTCCAGCCAGAGGTGTGCAGAGCTGCAGGGTTGATCAGACTCTAATATTTTCAATAAATCTGCCCTCTGACACATGAGTCAATGCCAAGTCATAACTTTCCATGCGTCACTGCGGACAGCATCAGTCATTCTGAGTCCAGCACACCGAGAGAGGAGAGGGGCAAGGAGTCAGAGTTACACAATATATTTTTTAAGTAATCTTGTCATATGTATTATTATTAAAGCATTTACAGTAGCATGAATGGTAGAACTCTACAATCTTAATATTTATAACATAAAATAGTGAACATAGAACATGAAATCAGACATGCCCCCCCCAAACAACTTAGCCAGACCTGGAATGGGTCATGCAAAAGACAAGGCAAGATCAGAAAACAACAAGTAATGCTTACAAAAGGAGTAGTATGAAATAATAATAAACACAAGGTGAATTAATTACAAACGTAAGCTAACCTATACATGAACGCACGTGGGCATAAACATGTTTGCATAGTCATATACCTACAAATACAAAAATGCACATGCATATATATGAAATATAGGGGGGGGATGGGTTGCACTAAGAAAAACCTATCACCAGTCTGTAAAGCACTAACAGTGTTGTTCTGCAGTGAACACTACAACAAGAAGCCAAGTTAAACTCCTGCAGGTCAGCAAAGACAAGGTTTTCAGCCAGTGTTAAATTGCTCTTTAACTGTATTGATTTACAATTATGGTCAAGCTGAGTACACCACAGTCTTTCATTTGGCTGATGTATCATCTGAAGGAAATTTACTTGTTGGCTGTCTTGCAGAGAGCTGGGAGGCGTCCAGAAGGAGGAAACTCTGCCAACCAGCAGCAGACTCACTAATGAACCCATTACATCTTGTTTGTTTAATCTGTAAAAAAAAGTAGCGGCTGAATGCTAAATGACAGCACACACCCCAGCCTCTAGAGAAGTTTCTTCTCTCAGGCTGAGACAGCTGTATTATTCCACAATCCACTAACCAAATACTTTTAAAAAACAATTATTTTAACACTTTTTTTAAGATAAGGTTCAACTTTATCAATCCCACCGTGAAAAAATTTACTTTTTACAGCAGCACATAGTCTAAATGAGTCAGACAAGAGATACAAATTTAAAATAAATAAAGGCCAGAAATCTGTATATAATATATACTTTCATTAACCCTTGTGTTGTTCCTGGGTCGAATTGACCCAGAGTGTGTGTGTGTCTGTGTGTATGTGTCTGTGTGAGTGCGTGCGTGCGTGTGATCATACGCAAGCCCTGGCCGGTCAGGGTTAGGGTTAGGGTGACCCAAGGATTGTCATTATCCAATTCTCCTGGGGTAATTGAGACCAATGGATTGTCATTCTCGATTGTCATGGGAGGGGTCATTTGCCAGAGAGGGCGCTGATGCTCTGTGGGGTCATTTAGACCCACACCTGATTCCAATTGAAATCAAGGGGGTACATTAGACCCACATATAAGTCTCAGTGTGCCACTCTCTCACGGACCATGGCACGATGTCGCGTCAGGAGCGTTTCACCAGAGAACAGGTTCTCCAACAGCTATTCTCCCAGCAACCATCCTCTGAACCCGAAGAGGACGCGAAAGAGCAAGACCGAGAAGCGGACGGACAAGGAGATGGAGAAGCAGACCGAGAAGCAGACAGAAAAGCAGACCGAGAAGAAGACAGAGAGGACGGAGACGGAGACGGAGACAACGGCGATAGCGAAGAAGATGAAGACGACGACGGTGACGAAGACTACGACCCAGTGGGTGATGCGTCTGCAGATTCACCATGTGGGGATCTGGAGGTGAATATCTCTATAAAATTCTTTAACAATCTGCTAAGAAGTTGTTGCAGTATTTTAATCTGAAGCAAAGTGATGAACCAACCAACAGATGGACATAGAGCCATGGCCACATTGTAAAAAATCTCCCCCTTCCTTAGACCACCACTTGTTGCAAATGTAACCTGCAAAGTGTACGTACATACTGTGTGCACATACCGTACATTCACTTTGACAGGTGAACCTCAAACAGTTAATATATGGGGGTTTGTGTTTCACAGAAATCGGCTGCTGAGTGTTTTAGGAACCCAGTTATTGCAGCAGGAGAAGAAGTAGAACTGCAGTGGCTGCCTGTCGTATGGAGTTGTAACCAGCCTGATTGCAGACATATGAAAACCACTCCAGCTACAACTAGAATTATTTGGCAAAGTCAAAACCATCCTAACCAGCCACCCAGTGGTTCTCCATGGACAAAAAATCACATCAGCACCAAATCACTCTATTTGAAAAAAACCTGGCTCCCATGATCTCAGTGAATTTGCCTGTGAACTTATCTCCCGCAAAATATATTGAACCATACTGTCAACAATCACACCTTTAACAAGCTGCACCCATTCATTTTTTTCTTCATGTTGTGCAATAATGCATTAAACGTGATACCATAAAATGGTGTGCCTTTCGGCATTCAATAAATTTGGTTATCAAAATCAAATATTGAATATTAATATTAAATAATAACTTTAAATGATTAATTGAATTTAATTGATTGGCTATCTTTTCTCTTCAAAGGAAGGGAAAATATAGCCAATTTATTGATTAAGTCTCATAAAAGTACTAACTACAAATTTGGAACTCTGATTAACAATTAAATTAATAACTATAACCAAAATGATCATATAGATAGTTAGCTAAGTTGAAGGATATAGAGTTCTTGACAGTGTAGAGGTTGGCAAAAATCGCTTATGCAACATTAATGAAAAAACATTTGTGAAAGAAAAACATTTATTATGAAGGTAATAAAGTATAAAAACACAAATTACTTACAGTGTACTTACTAAACAAAGATGTGTATGTGAGTATACGTGTGTGTCTGTGTGTCTGTGTGAGTGAGCGTGCTTCCAAAATGGCGGCTGGCCACTCCAAAGATAACGCCCCCTTTGGAATGTTTACGACATGTATCGGGGGTCAGAGAGATGGGTACTGCGATATGTGTGTGTGTGTGTTGGTGCCAAATTAGAGAAAGTTACTACATGCGTGCAAGGAAAGACTGAAGAACATAACTAACATTAACTTTCAAATAACTTGTAACCAAAATATCACAGCAACACAAATCAAACTTATAAACATCACAAGGAATCGAATAAACAGTCTTGCTTAGCCGAGTATAATTATTAAGCCCAGTTGTGTTACCCGTCCATGGAAAGGGAAAAAAAGTTGATGTGCTGTTCGAAGTTCTGTGAGGTCGTCTTGCTGGTTTTGTGGCTCCTGCCTTTGTGGTTCTGTTGTGCGGTGCAGCTCAGTTGCTGTTTGAAGTTCTCCGGCAGGACATCGCGCCGCTGCTTGAAGGTTGGTAGAGCATTATAGCCATCATGAGATATGACATTTTGTAACATTGTAAAAAGATCATCGGTCAAAGATCAAACCTTATTCTTTATTGCTATAGAATTCTATATAAGATATGGCATCACCTTAAATAATATTAAGATCAAAGGTACCTAATGACACGTCACAGTCACAATTCTACAGAACTATGGATAGAATACTACCTAAAAGCAATGGAGAAAACAAATTGTAGTTGATAATTCTTTCACATCACAATGGACTTGGCAGAGTTTGATCTTTCCTGTCATACGGTCCAGGCTGGACGGCCTAAAAGTGGAAAGACTAAAAGGAATAATGGAGGACCTGACTGTAATGTGCATGACAATGAGTCAGTGTCCCCCTCAGTGGACAGTGCCACTAACAGCAGTATGTTCATCATGTGAAACTACCGCTGAGAATGTGTCATCAGTTTACAGTTTACACGAGGGTCAGAATGTTGTCAAAGCATTGCAGAGAACACAGAAACTGGAGCATTGGCATCAGTCTAAATAGACTTCAGTTAGTCGTATCTATATGTGAAGAAGGTTTTTGATTTCTTTGTCTGGGCTCTGAAATATCTTCCTCTGGCTTTTTTTTTTACATTCACCGCAGTATAGTGGGATCAACAAATGATGATGATTGACAAATTCAAGAGCAACACCTATTTCAAAACCAGTCTCCTGGTGTATGTGGCATACCCACAAAACACAAGAGACATTTTTTTCTCTCACTCTAGAAAGGAAAGCAGAAGTATGCTTTCAATTGTATGAACTATTCATTTCAATAAAATTATTCCATGGAGGTGGCAGATTAGAAAAGACTTGCGTCATTTTCGGAGGCACTGGATTATGACCTGTTTGGTCATTTACATCGGAGGACTCATATTTATGCCTTTTACTGTGAACAAGCTGCCTTCCTCTGTGTTTTTTCTCATCTGTAGATCACAGCAGTCAGCCTCCCGAAGGCTCAAGCAGATATGTGGAGACTGGTGATTGGAGCCAAATAAGCAAAAAGAGGAAGTTCACTGCTGATGGAGAGGAAGAAAGAAAGAAAAAGGGGAGTGATGAACTGAGAGAGACCTCGGAGGACTCAGCCAACCAAAGAGCCAACTTAGATGCCAAATACTTGGAGCTGAGTCCGCTTGGCAAAGGAGGATGTGGATCTGTGTTTGCTGGCTACTGTAAAGAAGATCACTTGCAAGTCGCGATCAAACACATACCAAAGGAAAATCACTGCAGACAAGTGTGTCTAAATGGGAAGAAGCTCCCTGCAGAGGTGGCCATAATGCTAAAATTAGCAGCTGAAAAAGATGGCTCTGCGGGGATGGCAGCGCCAGTAGAATTACTCGACTGGTATGAACTGGGACATGAGTTGATACTGGTGCAGGAGAGACCTCTCACTGCTGTGGACCTTTTCCAATACGTAGAGGACAGCGGAGGGTCTTTACAGCAGGGGGAGGCCAAAAACATAACAAAACAGTTGGTGGACGCACTTATTTCACTGGAGGAGAGGCAAGTCTTTCACCGGGACATCAAAATGGAGAACATCTTGATTGAGACAGGCTCAACTGTCCCACAGATTCGCCTCATTGATTTTGGGCTGAGCATGATTGGGAAACAGGACTCTGTGGCACCAGAGAGTACATCCCTCCTGAGTGGTACAGCTCCTCGACCTACACCGCTGGTCCAACCACAGTGTGGCAGCTTGGGATTGTCCTCTTTGAAATGCTCCACAAAAATGTTGCATTTTCCACCAAAAGATTTATGAGAAATAGACAGAGAATCAGCTGGCGACTGTCCGAAACCTGCAAGAACTTCCTCCAGCTGTGTCTGAAGATGGACCCTCAGGTGCGGGCCACCCTGACAAAGCTACAGCTTCACCTTTTATCTGTGAGTCCCTCTTCTTCTGGGTCTGTCGAACCAAAAATACAACAAAACTCTTTAATAACATCTGGAAGCGTATGTCCCCAAACATCAGTAGGTTTCTTTGACATCATATTTGACGGTGTGTGTGATGATGGCAAAGAATCAAATATTTGAACGATGCATCACTTGATTGAGTTTTTAATGTTCAGTACATTGGATTTATGGGTTTCCAGCCTTAAAGTTGAACATTTCAACCACGGAATGACCCTTTTTCTCCCCCTCCACCAAATGTGTAAGGGATTATTTGGTGGCCTTCAGGTGACATAAAACTGCAAAACGTCCTCCAGAGCCACTGTTTGTTTTTTCTCTTCCATTGTACTGTTGAACATGGAGGGCCATATCTCAAGGTTAAAGGCTCATAGACTAATGAACACACAAATACATTTTTTTGTTATAGGTGATTATATGGTAATATAAATATCTGAAGATAGACCTACACACTGAACCTTTGAGAAAGTTTGTCAGTAGCATCAATGATACAGCTTCATTTTCTATAACATTAACCTCTGGAAAGAGCATGAACTCAAACATATACCCACCCCAACACTCATGGCCAGACCTGGATTGGGTCAGGTACAAAATAAGGCAATAAATATTGCTTAAGAAATAAGTTGTAGAAAATAATACAAATATTAATAAACATAGCATACAACCTTTGAGAAGGATATTGATAGAGAACCCTCTAAGAACACATTCTTTTTCCAGGGCTGATTGGCCAATTTATGAAAATATTGCATTTATACATATATTGAGATCATTTGCTCATACAATGTCCATAGATATTTTCTGCAAACTGCTTACAATTTCACCTGTTAATACTTCAGCAGTCAACATGTTCTGATTGTTTCATAAAGATCTTCTCAGAAATTCCCAGAAATGCAGAATAACGTCCGAAATCTCACGATGTTCAAGAAAGTGAAACAAATTCCAGGATCTGCCCCTTTAATCGAATCTGCTCCTTATCTCTGCTGAAGTGTTATATACAGTGATCTGTCTCAAACTGTGTCCAACCTCTTATTGATTTTTGCAGCTTTACTTTGCTGCATCGTGTTACATTTACTTTGCACACATGCTCCTTTTCATCTTCTCTTTAAATGTAAAACATTTCTTCTGTATATCTCCTCCTGCTGCTCTGACACTGCTATTGATTACATGTTAGTGCTGATAATGCTTTTGCCACTATGCTGATTCTCCCTCCCACAAACATTCCAACAGGACCTCAGCCTGCGAGCCAGGAAATAAACAGTCCCAGGCTGTGATGAAGCTCTTTGCTGGTGACAGCCGTGCTGGCGGGCCAACGTAGGCAACCACCATCCATCAAAGCCACCTCCCTCTTTCACCTCTGGGTGCAGGCAAGCAGAAGCTGAGATGAGGCGATAGTAACACCCAGCAGATATTATGCAGCTGTGGCCATTGCATCGACTGCAGCCTGAAGACAGCAGGCAGGCTTGTGACTAGAAGAAGACATTTTGTGTTCTTTTGTGTTCATTTTATTCAGCAATGCACAACAGTAAATGATTTAGGCTTTTTTCACCGAAGCCTTTTTGACATGTCACAGTAGAAGCAGCACATGTGTAAATAATAAAATCAGTACAGTGGCCCCTCGCCAAAGGGTTTTTCTGGAAACTCCTCTGGCAGCAGGCGCCACATCATTCTACCATTACTGACAATAATCCATCAATTAATTTACCTTCCATTATGCTACAAACTGTTTATTCTAATCAATGTTGTAAGTGTGGCCATAAGTTAATGAGGCAGAAAGCATTATGGGGAGGGTTGTTCACAAAAACGGTGTAGCAGGTAGAGTCGCTGTCAGATAAGACGTATGTCTGAAAAGAGCTGCAGTGTGACTGGAAGGTTGAGCTACAACCAATCGTCAGATGAGGTGTGAGTATAGTGAAGGTAAATGTCGCTCATGGAAGTTTGAAGTGTTATATATATAAATATATGCATGTGATGTGTGAATGAGAAAAAGAAAGCTTTAATCTGCAGCAATGCAAAGTTGTGTGGGCCTGTGGTAGATGGCCCTGCAGCGATGATTTATTTTAAGGTACTTTTCATTTTCACTCCACCACATACAGTATATGTCTGTATTATCTAGTACATGTTCACATAGTTTATTTGATATATTTAAAAAAAAATCAATGATTGAAGTGGTCCATTGATTCGATCAGAGCAGACAGTAACATTAAACTCAGCCTCCTGCAGCAGCATTACTGGTGAAACACCAGAAATGGATTCAGATGACCCTTGCATTAGGGAAGTACTATTACTTTAAAATATATAAAAGCAAGTACATAATTACTTTTAATCGAGTAGAAAAGTTTATGTGATAAACTTACTTCACTTGAGAACATCTTTGACTATTTATCTGTACTTTCACTGAAGAACAATGCTTGAGTACTTCTTTTTCTTGGGGAATTAATCATCATATTGTTCAAATTTCTTCTGTGCAAAAAAGTCTCATTATCAGTATTACACTGTGAATATGATCAGATTACCCTCATTATTCATTTTGACTCTACACAACAAACAATCTACAATACTATATTCAATGAAATCATTGTATCTCCAAACCCATGGTCATGGTTATTTTATATTACAAGCTCTGAACATCTAGGGAGTAAAATGAAATTCTCTGTCATATTTCAAGAATTGAAGAGATGCAGTTTGGTTAATAAATGTTTTTATTTGGCTTTGAGAGGAATATCACTGCAGGAGATAGCAGCACGTACAGTCACAGTTGAATAGCATTCTGGAAAGTGTCAGCACTCCTCAGCCTCCTCAGAAACAAGTGAGATGCAGGTGAAAACATGTTTTTATTTTATCTTTCAGTCATGGTTAAGGCAAGTTTTTAAGTTTTTCTAAATTGAACACACAACAAGCAAAAATCTATCGCATCCAGAAGATTTTCAAGCTTCAAGAGTCAGGCCATGCATTTATGCCTGTTGGTTGATTCATTTGTCAAAAAAGAAAAGCGGGGCAGAACAGGGGGAAGTGAGGGAAGAAGTTAGGGTGGAAATAGCCCTTATATGCGACTCTGTACCATATAACCATGACCCCGGCAGCATCTGGCCCACCTGCCACTTGCAGCCTGAGCTGAGGACTGTCACTGTCACCGTCAGCTGCCTGACACCGACAGCCATGCTCACATTCACTTTGCTTCCTATTTCCAGCTAAAATACCAACATGTTTGTGTGAGGAGAATTTAAAAAAAGTTGGTTTGCTCTGAAAATGTAGGGAACGAAAATAAGCAATTGGGCTTAATTATCAATATTAAACTCTGACAGGTGATGTGGCTGATAAATTAATTGACAAATGAATCAATCAAAAGGGGGATAAATCATATTCCCAAAAATATATATATTTATATTCAGCAGCAATTTAAACTCTATACTTTTCATTCTCATAGATGCACTTCCTCATGGAGAAGCTGCAGCTCTCCTCCTCCAACACACTTACTGTATATACATCTTGTTTTTCTGGTTGCCATTATTGCAGGACTGTGATGCTGCAGTAAATTAAAGACAATGAGAAGAAGAAAGGGCTGGAATGGTTCAATGGTACATTTCATCTTGTCGTGGTGGGATGAGGGGTGGAATTAAGTGGGGATTGATGGAGTGGAAGGAAAGAGGGGAGTGAGAAGCAATCACCTGCTGTGTAGCATGTGGGGGTTGAGCTGCAGTTTAAATAGAAGCGTTTTCATCCCCTCAGACTGCAACATTCAGGAATGAGCTGGTAGAGGTTTGATCTGTGATCTTTGCTCCCCAACTTTTATATGTAAAAATCAAATAGCACCGTAAAAGTTGGACCGGCTGTTTCACATGCTCCGAGTTTCTGTGCGTTTATCTTTAATGTCCGTGTGCTGTGACAACATTGTTACTCTCTAGTTATTGATTGCTCTTACTGTGAATATTCGTCATTAATGGCACAATTACTGTTGCTCATGTGAGGAAAAAATAAAAGCATTCCGTGTATCAAACTGATGAAACTTTGTGGCATGATGATCGCCTCCTGCTGTGACGTAAAATGGTTGTGACCTCTGCAGAGTGTGAGGATGATTTCAACTCTTCTCTCGTTGTTTACACATCTGTTTCCTGCTACAGCTCCTTCTCTGTCTAAGAACAGCTGAACTAATCACTTCTGAGTTACAGAGAAAACAGACAACAACACAGAAGGTTTGTGTGTGTGTGTGTGTGTGTGTGTGTGTGTGTGTGTGTGTGTGTGTGTGTGTGTGTGTGTGTGTGTGTGTGTGTGTGTGTGTGTGTGTGTGTGTGTGTGTAAGCGATGATGTGAACAGTAACCAGATCCATATAACTGATTGGTGGGATGTGGGATGTCTCATTGACCATGATGAAGATGGTGAAACAAGCAGTTTAGCTCTTGCTGCTCTTGCCGTTGGGGCTCTTCTTCTCCTTCTCCTTCTCCTTCTCATCCTTCCCCTTTGGCTTCTCTTCCTCCTCTTCGTCCTCCTCCTCTTCCCCTTCCTCACCTTCCTCCTGGTCGTCGCCCTCCTCTCCCTCTTCTGCCTCATCCTCGCCCTCCTCCTCTCCGTCGTCTCCCTCCTCCTCTTCCTTCTCCTCCTCTTCCGCCTCCTCTTCCTCCTCCTCAGGCTTGGCACCGAACCTCCTGTAGGCTCCCAGGTTGTAGGTTCTGGCAGACATGTAGGAGAAGCCAGGGTAGCCCGACTGGACCATGGCGCCGCCGACGGAGCTGAGGCGGCACTCTTCACCTTCCAGCAACTTCCTGTATGGTCAGAGAGAGAGAGAAAAGGGGATGAAGGGAGAGAGCAGGAGGAGACAAGAGATGACGACCTCTAGTCTGGTTTTGTTACTATTATTATCTGAGAGTGTATCTCTCCTGAGGGATCTAATGTCACTGGAGTATCAGTGGCAGCACCTCTGTGGTCTGATCGTGTTTATTTCCCCTGAACATCATCACTGTTGCTGAGTTAGACTGTGGTAAGGTTTCACAATGCATCAGTCCATTTCATATGTCATGTTACAATGGAAAAAAAGTCACTCTTTTGTCTAAAATAATTTCATTGTTCAACTTATTTTGGCATTTTGCATTTATTTTACAATTTACAGTGTGTATATTTAGTAATTATATGTGTTTATAGAGAGGGGTGTGTAATAAAAGTCACTGGCCAGACGGAGACATTGCTTTCATACACCATGGGTCTGTATTCTGCTGAGTGTTATTTTAAATCTGCTTGAAATAAACGTTGGGGTGAAAGTGCAGCTCATCATAAAGTAGTTAATTTTTCACGACATGCATGAATAAAATATAATTAGATTTTTTTACCTGCAATTTATCTTTCAAAAATGAAAGAAAGGTTGATTACTTTTGCCTTTTTTGTAAGTGTATAACTGAACTTAAAAAATATAAAGGTGAAAAACAATACAAAATTTTTTATAATACTAATAATAAATCCTATTTCATTGCTCTTTTCTAGACACCCATAAGGACACCTCACAGTATATCATAAATAAACACATCAATAAATAAATCATATAAAGGTTCATCATAAGCTAAGGATTATGTGTTGCAAAGCTTAAAAACAAGCACAGTCAGGTTCATTCAGTCCCTCATACTGTTCACTGTTGTATTGACTGTATTGTGGCCAACCTGTAGGCAGCGATCTCAATGTCCAGCGCCATCTTGACGTTCAGCAGGTCCTGGTACTCGCGCAGGTGACGGGACATTTCTCCTTTGGTGCTGCGCAGAGCGCCCTCCAACTGCTGAATGGTGTCCTACACACACACACACAGAGAGAGAGACAGAGAATCACACAGTGAAATACCACTGTCTTATCATATTGACTGAAAATGCCAAACATTTTAGAAAAGATTTTAATTATTGTGCTGAATTAAGTTTAGTATGAAAGTGATTTATAAAACATAGTCCTATAATTACTATCTCAGGCTGTGTCATTCATCAGTCTTCATTGTGCTGAGTGTGTCCTGGTCTCTCTGTTTAAAATGTAAAACACAAAATAACACCTTGTTATTCTCATACCTGCATCTCTCCAATTTCATTGTTATGGCGATCATCCATCTCCGCAATCTGCCTCTCCAGGGCCTCGTTGTGGCCCCTGAGGGAGTCGATCTCCAGGGTGCGGGCCTGCACCTGCCTGCGGTACTCGCTCAGCTCCTCCTTGGAGTGCTTGATGGCGTCCTGGTTGCGGGCGGCTGCCTCGGTCACGGTAGTAAACTTGGAGTGGTACCACTCCTCTGCCTGGACCTGGTTCCTGGCCGACAGGTTCTCGTACTGAGCCCGGATGTCCTTCAGGGCAGCAGCCAGGTCTGGCTTACTCATGTCCATCTCCACTGACACCTGGGCGTATGGGAGAAGGACAGAGGACAGTTTTTAAGTTCATATCAGATATCATCATATCAGTAGAAAATCTTGTTGTTGTTGTTTTCACTTGTATTTAGTTTGAATCATTTATCATGTCATTACCCCAGATGAAAAAAGTTTAATTTCATCATTCAACAATCCAACTTCTCAACAGGGGTTTAGTGAAGATTATGTCCTAAAATGGCTGATGTGCAGGATTGATCAGAGAAGAAGACAATTTGACCAGAGTGTCATGTGAATTATTGTTTCAGGGGGAAAAGGTATAGTGTTCATGAACGCAAACCTGAACGCACACCTTTCTCTGTTCTTGTTGCACTGGAAGAATGCACAATATGTGTAAATATATCTTCTGAACATTATTTAAAGCTACTGTAACACATTGGTACACATACATTAACTAACCAGTATTGCAACAAGAGTACAGATACTGGAAACTGTGGAATTCCTTTTTTGTGTCCAGAACTGATTAAACTCATAATTTAACTTGAATGTTTTTTACAGCTGTGTTCATTGCTCACAGTTTTTCTGAAGTGCTGTCCTACCTCTGGTGACAGACAGTACACAAATACATATATACAAGGTGAGCAGAGTGTTGATGAGCTGAGTTGTAGTCTAGTGAGGTGGACTGCCGCAGCACTGATTCATCGACTGCTGAGTCAGGCCTCTCCCTGCTGGAGAGAGCTGTGCTGTAATAGCTTACATGGCAACTCTATTCTTTGCAGGGGGGGAGGAGGAGGAGAAACCCTGGAGAAATCTACCCAGCAACCACTCATATGCATGACCTCCCTAAATATAATATAAAACTACACATTGAGTGAATTGATTTCTTCACAGAGTTGCAGCATCCCCCAGCTTCAGAGTCATTGTTTTTGTTTGCTCCATCTGCAAAGTCAAATTTTTTTTTTACGGTTTAGTGAATGAAAGCAACTGCAATTGTGGCAAACCTCTTTTGGTCAAACTTCGACCATTTGCACTTTTGTGCTGCCGTTTACCTTGAAGTTCACAATTAAAAAAAATGCTGGGTGTGTGGTGTCTCACAGATTATGTCCCGCCAGCTGCCCCCCCCCCCACCCGGTGAGACCACCCTGATAATGCGCTATGTATCTGCATCCCCCCCCCCTCCCTCTCTGCTCTGCACCCACCTGCTCACCATCTTTAAAAGCTCCTTCTGCGTTTATAATGACTTTGCTGCAGTAGGCATAGTGTGGAGTCTCCGCTGTGGCATGATGCATACCCCCCCACACAGTGTAACCACATATTCGGCGCAGAAAAAAGGGTCTGAGAAAAACTCAATGTTAAAGTTTTCATGGGGGGGGCGCGCAGGACGCTGCAGGGACGCGCTAGAGGAGGAGGGAGGGACAGCGCGTGGTGCTGAAACGGAACTGCAGTGTCATCACTTATAATCAGTGCGCATTGAAGGACGCAGCGTGGGCTGCAGAGCAACACTGTCATTATTACATTATCACTAGATTCCTGCAGCACCTATGCAGTAGTCTATAGAAACTGTCATCTATGCACCAGTGTCTGAGGTCTCTTCAAAGCAATCAGTCATTTGATCATTCTCTTTGCAGTCTATTGAAGTCATGGGAAACATAAGGAATAACCTCCAGTCACCACAGTCAGTCCAGCCTCAGTCCCTGTACCAACATGTGAGGTGCTGGTTTATTTAGCGAATCATGTCTGGATATATGAAGGAGGATGGAAGAACATGAAAGTAGATTAGTGTAAGTGTGAAAACTACAGGTTGATGATAAATCTGACATGTGGACCATGATCAACCACCTGTCAGACTGCGGAGCTCCAGGCCATGTGGACCCGGGGGGGTTGGGGGGTGTACCTGTGTGGCCTGCAGAGAGGTCTGCAGCTCCTGCAGCTCCTCCTCGTGAACTTTCCGGAGGAAGGCGATCTCGTCCAGCAGCGACTCAACTTTCTTCTCCAGCTCCAGACGCACCAGCGTGGCGTCGTCCACGTCCTTCCGGTAGCCCTTCAGGGCGCCCTCCGCCTCTTCGCGCAGCCGGCTCTCCTCCTCCAGCTTCTCCCGCACGAGCTCCAGCGTCTCGTTCATCTGCACGCAGTCCAGGTGCATCTGGCTCTTCTCGTGCGTCAGCTCCTCGACGCGCGCCCGCAGCTCGCGGATCTCCTGCTCGTACAGGTCGTGCAGGCGCGACGGCTCATTGTGGCGCTGTCGCAGCAGCGTCACCTCCGCCTCCAGCACCTTGTTCTGCTGCTCCAGGTTGTGCACCTTCTCGATGAAGGACACGAAGCGGTCGTTGAGGCCCTGCAGCTGCTCCTTCTCGTTGGTGCGGATGATCTTCAGCTCGTTGGTGACCGCGGTGGACTTGGTAAGGTCCATCCCGGAGTCCGGCATGGAGGAGAAGACGCGGCCGGGCGCCGCCGTCCTGCGGTAGGTGGCGGAGGACGTCGCGGAGGGGGATCCATAGGTGCGGTTGCTGCTGCGGTACCCAGTGGAGTGCAGACGGGACGGGCTGCTGCTGCTGCTGCCCCCGAGACCCACGCGACCGGAGCGGGGGGCATCTCCGAAGATCTTCCGATAGGAGCTGCTGCTGTAGATGTCGCTGGAGTAACTCATGTTTCCTTTATCTCGGTGGTGTCCTATACAGGAGAGAGTGTGTGAGAAGTTCAGGAGTGCGTGAGGGTGAGTGTGTGGGAGAAAGTGAGATGCGAGTGATGTCTGAGCAGGACAGGTGCTTTTATAGCAAAGGAGCCGGCGCATCATGTGACGCAGAGACAACAGAAGATGAGGGGAAACCTGCAATCTTTAGCAGAAAGCCTCCACCCTCTGGGGAGACACGGACTCACTCATGCAGCCCCCCCTCTGCTCAGCCTGGAGGCTCACACGTCAACACACCAACTCTACAACATGATTTTCTTTATTGAATCCTCCATGGCCCAACTTTTCCATAAGTAACGAAGTCATGGACTTCCGTTAATGACCAAAAGCACGCGAATAATATCAAATCATAATAAGTAATATCGTTCTCCCAGTATGATCCCACTGGACTGTCTCATGTTACTGTCAGTCCAGTCTGTCGCTGCAGCTTTTCTTTGCTGTCCCAGCAGAAAGGCGGATGGGATCGATGAGTGGAGCTGTGCGCTATAGAGAGTGTTTTGGTGCTGCAGCAGTCTGCATCCAGCCGCCCTCACCCTCATCCCCTGACCTCCGCAGTATCAGAATACGGGATGAGACTCGTTCATGTTGCGTGATTCCTCCTCTCACTTCACCACGGTCTCATCACACATCAGTGATGCAGCAGCATGGTCTAAACAGTGAGGTGGCGAATTTTTACCTCCTGTGGGTCATCATCATAATGGATAACACACATATGAGATGAATTGTATGCAGCTATGAAGTATCACAGTGACTTAAAACTTGTGTGTTTATGCTTTTAACTCTGTAAATAAGTTTTTATCACAAACATCGTTACTCATTTAAACTTATCTAACTCATCTAAAGCTATACTTAGGTTTGGGTGTAGAAGTATGGAGCTTATACGGTGCAGAGAAAAACAAGGAGCCATGTCTGCGTGGCCCGCACGAGGAGCAGTGCTGCGCAGAGCTGTCGCTGGCCTTGGTGCTGATCCAGGCTGGAGAGGCACCACGCCCCTGCGAAGGAGAGAGCCCCACCCACAGGACTGCAGCCCCACCACCACCACAACACGCAACAACACAGCACAAGCCGCCTCTTGTTCACCTCCCGTCAGGAAAGTAAACGAGCATTAGAGCCCATGCCAAGTCATCCTAAATCACCTTGGACCAGTTTCACCCATCACCACCTTTTGTTGTCGCCTTCAGTCAAAACATATTGTCATTACGCGAGAAGGTATCTGCTCAGCAACAACATTGACTCAGTCACTGGATCTTCTCGTTTTTAAGCATTTCATTTTAGAATATTCCTTAATATTCCAAAATGTATTTGTGATTGTTTTTTTGTGCAGGTCATCTGGATTTCACTTACTGTGTAAGATGAGTCACTTTAAGGTGATCCACTCTCTAGATTTTTCTTCTATTCAACATATAGCTATGTGTTGTTGCTATATTTATAAATAATAAAATGTGTATTTCATAATTTTTTCATAAATGTATAATTTATAAAAAATATCAGAAAACTGGAGTCCTGTAATTTCTCTATTACATTGTTGTATGGCAAAATATAAAAGCCATGTAGATATTACTGTAAAAATGCTATTTTAGTTTTACTATAAATAGATAGACGAGATAGATAGATAGGATAGAGAGATAGATAGATAGATAGATAGATAGATAGATAGATAGATAGATAGATAGATAGATAGATAGATAGATAGATAGATAGATAGATAGATAGATAGATAGATAGTTGAGGAAGTATTCCATCAGCTACTACAGATACTATACATTTCATTCTCAGTGATACTTTACATGTGCTGCAGACCTGAACTGATGCTGAGCACATGTAAACAAGAACCTCAGCCTCCCTGTTATTACAAAACATTCATGGTCGTACTGACATTATCATCTATGTGTCTGTGCACATGAACATGAATATAACAAGGCACAGGGATCATGAAGAGAAGTATGTGATGTGTTGGTCAGGCCCCCAATGTCACTGAGCTGCTCAAGTTGCAGGACATAAAACACCAGGGGATAGAAATGCACATGCATGTGTATTCTACATATGATGACATCATCAAAATGTTGAATGGTGCTTTGTTAGGCCTTCACTATCACATGCCAGCTTCACACTGAGGAATAACAGGCACACAATGAGAGTATACTTCAGTTAATCATGAGAAAATCATCAGTGGATATACACACTCATGCAGACAGGCTGTAAGGTGCACAGCACAAGTTATCATGAAAAACAACAGGATGAACGGGAAAAAAGACTCCGGACACCGAAGTGTGTGTGTCATTCAGAGTATGAGTGTGTGAGTGAGAGAGAGAGAGAGAGAGGGAGAGAGAGAGAGAGAGAGAGAGAGAGAGAGAGAGAGAGAGAGAGAGAGAGAGAGAGAGAGAGAGAGACTGTAACACTCTAGATGACAAAAGGGCCCATAGAAGAGGGTGGATGCCAGTGACTCAGCAGGAAATAACAGGTAGCCAAAAATGTGTCTCGCTCAGCCTCAACATCCCTCTTCATAGGAACAAGAAAATTCAATATGACAAAACATCATATCCTACAGTAAAGTCATACGTGTCATCATCAGATGCCTTTTCACTCACTTGACGAAGTACAAAACTACTGAATTTGAAATATATTGCAATATATAACCTGACTTCCATTTCAGACGCAATGAGCGTGTAAGTGTTTTTGCCTGAATAAACAACTACACTTTTCATTCTGATGCAACAGTATAACGACTGTTAACGAAGAAGACTGCAGTTGACAGCCTTGAGCTGTCCCTGCTTCACCTTCATATTTGGACTTCACACGAAATATGAGGTGGTGTTTTGCAACAAATAATAGATAGAGGGCGCTGTTCTCCTACAAGAGAGGAGGCTTTCAAGGGTTTGTGGAAATGGCAAATGGTGGAACAAGCGAAAGGTTGATGGAAAAAATGTCCTCTAACATATACATCATGTTGAGTATGAAAAAAGGTAAAGCACATGGAGTGAGGCCAAATAATAGATATTTATAACAGTAGAAATTTTGACAGGCCATGATAGTAAATACCATGTTAATGATGGCTGTGTTCCATTTCATTTCAGCCGTATATATGCAAGGCTTTATATCATGTGGATTCACTCTCTGGCTTACTCCAGTTATTGGAACCGTTAAAACCATTAATGTTATTACTTACACTTTGTCACGTGTCTGAATGAAAAACAGCCGTAGTCCGGTTTCTGGGCAGTGTCACTCTGAGTGGCTGGGTTAGGGTTAGGGGGCTGAGAGCTTAGTGGGAAATCAATATGTGAAGTTGATTTTCTGCTATCAGCTTCACAAATTGCAATAGTAATGAGTGGACAGTGATCATTGTCCCAAGAAGGAAACTTCCACCTCAATCTCATGCTGCATATTAGCTGTTAGCATGCAACAAGCAAGTCAGAGGCCTAGTGTAACATGGTGGTGGTATAGTTTTGTGATTTGTGTAGGCCTACTTCAGAAAAGCTGAGAAAATATAAATTCTCTACAAATAGTCTTATTTATTGTTACTATTTTTAGAGTGACTTTTGTAAGACTACTGACAGGACAGGGGCACTTTCGAGGCCAATCAGATTTCAGCCCCTGTATAAAGGTGACATGATTGAGCTGTTGAGACCAGACAGTGAGGCATGGAAGACCAACAGTATCCCTCAGGCTACATGCTGTGAAACAATGTCACAAGGTCACTGCTGAGAGAGCAGCACAATATTATTATTATCATTACTTGTTATCTATTTACTCTGCCCCCCCCTCCAGGTAGGACTGCAGCATTAACATGAAGACACTTCCCTCACCAGCCTGCTACTCTAACCTTTCTCTCCCTGACCTCCCATCCACTGCTGCTGCCTGCACAGCCACACTATCCTCACTGTGGTTTCACCTAATGGTCTCATAAATACTGTAAACACTGCTCCTGGTACATCCCAGTCGGTCGACTGCACCAACACAACCACCTCTGTTCTTAAAGATGATTGAATACACACAGGATTTATTATATTCAGCGCTGAGATGGAAAGATTGTATGCAAAACACTATTGCTTAGTGATTGCTGATGATATCATGACTGAATGATTGAACCACACTGTGTGTACTCTCATGTCTAATCACTGAGTGGTATTATTTGCACATTGAACAGCATCTAAAAACTCCTCGGAGGCCCCAGCCTCTCCAGCCGCCCTGCTGCTTTGAAACTCATATTCCTTTGGTGCTTTGATTCGCCAGGTGTTATTCACCGGTGCTAAGCTAGGCTTTCTGTGAAGAGCTTTACTACGTGTCACGTACAGGCCACTCAGCTCTCTCGCTTTTGTTCTATCTTGGATGCACTCATCTTGTCTGATGCGCTCTCTTCACTCCGGTCCCCCGAGATCCCTCTTTCCCATACGCAGACCATCTCCTCCATCTGTTTGCATACGCACACGCCTCGTACAAAACACACATACACACTCACTCGGTTCTCTGTCCCTTGATCTAACTGTCATCTGTGATGGAGGCTGTTGCCACTCAGCCACTTCCTGCTCTGAGATGATCAGACATGGTGTGTGTGTGTGTGTGTGTGTGTGTGTGTGTGTGTGTGTGTGTGTGTGTGTGTGTGTGTGTGTGTGTGTGTGTGTGTGTGTCTTCCTGTACTTATACCTTTGTGAGGAATATTTTAATCGTAAACCCTACAGCGTGAGGACATTTTTGGAAAGTGAGGAGAGGCCGGTCCTCACTTTTTCAAAGGGCTGTTTGAGGGTTAAGACTTGGTTTTAGGGTTAGGCATTTAGTTTGGATGGTTAGGGTTAGGAAAAGGGGCTAGGGAATGCATTATGCCAATGAGTGTCCTCACTAAGATAGAGGTACAGACGTGTGTGTGTGTGTGTGTTTGTGGCTACTGTAAGAATTTTATTCAGGTGATGAAATCCAGTGAGGCTCAGACGAATCCACTGAGTTCAGGTGGAAACTAGCGGTAGATAGACGACATGATCGGGAATGTACTATCCACACTGGAGGAGACCCGAAACTACATTGCTACAACTCCCCCCCCCCCACACACACTGTCAGACTTCCTTGATCTTGATAAAATACTGTCTGCAGGGCCGCAGTTTTCAGATGTTAATCATGTTCCCTTTTCTTTTCCTCCTTTAACTTTTACCTAGTTAATCTCAATTCAGTGCTACCATGTCTCTTTATTCTTATTTATACTTTCATTTAAACTTCTACTCCATTTCTTCACATTCCACAGTGCATTCTCATTCTGGATGTTTTCTAAATTTGCACATTTTTGAACATACATACATACATATAATCTCTTCTGCACTCGTCACTCGCATCTCACTGTCCGATCACAGCAATTTGCATGAGTCACCATCAGCGTTTCCATACATGTAGGATCTCTTTAGTGTTGTGTACGACAAAGTGTGATTTCATTAGATTTGAGATGGACACACCTTTGATAGGGACAAAAAGAACTAGTGATCCTCATTAAGCAAACACATCAGTCAGATATAAGATATGAAGAACTGTATGAAAAATGTGCTTTTGTGTCTTTTGAGATATTACAAGAAACATCAAGTTCATATTGTTGATAACTTTATAACTAATATATGTTATTATGTCTAGTGGCTCAGTTCCATGAAGTGTTATAATCATACCAATGAGCCACCATGAAAGATATCAAAACCTTTATCAAACACAAACCTTTCATGTATAATAAGCTAAGAACCTCAGGTGACCATGAGGTAAATAATGATCAAACTAAAACAAGTGTTTCTAAGAAAAGAGTGTATTTGGTCATTATTGTAAATATTCATTACCTTCCCATTTCAGACTGCGCTTCATGATAGCCATACAATCGTCATGACTGTGGGTAGAGTCAGGGAGGTGGAGCGAGTCATTATTGGTCATTTGGTGACTATGAAGTGATTGAATGGTGGGTTCTTCGATGACTATGTGGCTTAAATGCCTGCTAGCAAGTGTGTGTCTGTTTGTGGGTGTGTATGTGCACCACTGGTCAGGGAAGTCCTGGATGGTGAAGGTCAAAGTAAACTGGGTGTGTGCAGGGCCCGGATAAGCTGCTGGATTTGACTAATCTGAGAAGCGAGGATGTGGAGCGGTAGGTCAGTAGGCCTGTGACCCTGACACACACAGACACTAACAAACACACCTACTTTTACAACTCTGTCAATAACAGTTGTACACACACAGCAGCAGCAGGTAGGTTATGTCAATACACTCAGCTGGAGCATGTTATGCTTGGCTCAGGATAAACTGCATTGCAGTCGGTCTCCAGTTTCATGTGCAGCTTAAAGGTGTGTCTTTTTGTGCACGCTTTCATGCAAAGTGCTTTACAATAGGACGTGACTGGAAGATTATCTTACAACCAACAAGAAAGACGGACAGACACACAGACAGACAGACAGACACACAGACAGATAGACAGATAGTTGATAGATAAATAGATAGATAGACAGACAGACAGACAGACAGACAGATAGACAGATAGATAGATAGATAGATTTTTAGATACTGTCCTGACCACTCCATTGTGCTGAAGCTCCCTCAAGCCTTTCCTTGAACGCAATGACCCCACTGCACCTCCCCCACCACGCACTGTACTCATTCTCATGACCTCAACAGTCTACTGCATTAGCACCAGGACACACATGTTAACACATGACCGTCATCATTCGGTGGTATCGCTCAACTGCCACGAGGTCTACCTTTGTACTGATTTGGAGCATCTTAATGAGATATTGAGAGATTGAACAGATTTTTCCTTTCAAAAATTCAATTGACAATGACAAGTGTTTTATTATTTTACCCTTATCTCATATGCTAACTTAATGTGCACTAAATGTATGTGTAGTATGTCAATGTGTGCTAAGCTAATGTGTACAATGTTAATGTGAGCTTCACTAATGTGTGCCAAGTGATTGTGTGCTAAGTTAACGTGAGCAATGTGAATGTGTTCTGAGTTAACAGGTGGATCTAGCGATGTTACCAGATGCTTATGAAGTACTGTTGAAAACAGTTATAACATCCAACATGGCACTCTACTAAAATAATGGTCTGTAATTTTGTCAAAATGTTAAATTATATTACGCAAAAATAACCCAATTTTAGACTGTGTGCAAACTTGCTGGTCAGTGTGAGTAAATAATTCACACTCATTCTGAATAAATACACTTAACTTCGAATCACACACATTTCTCCATGTGTCCATATAAAAACCCTTATACTTCATTAACACCTAAATTAGCAGGTATACACAGGATCTGTTTTTTTCCCTCGTGCGTGATGACAACGTGCTGGAAACCGAGGCGCTCTCTCGCCTCGCTGTCTTGCAATATTAGTGCGTTCACCCAAGTGTCTCGTTTCCATCAATGCCGGAGCCAATTAAAACCTGTGTTGGCTGCAGAGTCATTTGATCCAGGACAGGAGTGAATGTCGATTGTGTCCATTCCCATTGCAGACAAAAGCCAGATGTAAGCAGGTGTTAGTGGGTGTACATGGCCTGCGATACAAACAACAAGCAGTTAAGCTGTAATGTAGGCAAATTGCTGCCCTCTGTGAACGGATTCTGAAGACCTTAGTAGCTAAAACATTTAGAGTTGTAATTGTGCAACCTCATTTAGTGAAACACCTGTAATATCATATAGTTGCTATAACCCAGTTGTGAGGCAGTAATATTAACCAGTAACTTTAAAAAATTTTAAGTTACCAAAAATAATTCTTTGATATCAAAGTGGAAAACTCAGTTTGGGTTTCCCTGGCTGATATTTGATCTGTCAGTCCTCTGATTTCCTTGCAGACTTCAGACTGAACCAGTCGATTGTAAATGTCAGGTCTGGTGCATTCGGTGCAAATGGTGGAGAAGACTTTCCCTACACCCTGGATGAACTATAGGTTCATATGAGACTTTCTATGTTTCCCCTCCTGGAGCTCAGTGTCCAAGCACGGCAACCATATAATATATATATTGAAACAATTCTACAGCTGAGAAGGAGTTGCAGAGCTCTCCATGGCAGAGGGAAACATTTTTTTTTCTTGCTCCCTTCCCCCTCAGCAGTCAGACAGCTCCAGAAGGGATGTGGGATGCTTTTCAAGATGCCCATCCCCCTCATTCCTCTCTTTCTCTAGCGTTGTGTGTGTTGGTTATTGAGCTGTAGTCAGATGGCTGTAATCATAAAAACCTGGGATTTGGCCAGCAGACTAAACTGGGTGGTTGGTGAGAATCAGCTCCCCGTGGAGGCTTTCTTTCAACTGCGGCACAAAACCTCATCATTACAGTCTATTTAACCTCCACTTCAACACCAAGATTATTCATTGTATGAAAAACCAGTTGGCTGGCTTCCTTGGTAAAAGCCTTCATTTGTTCTCGGAGTATAATTACAGCGCAGGCGAGTTTGTCCTGAAAGACAAATAAAGACAAGGACAAGATGGTAGGTAGGTAAACAAGGGTTTCAAATGTTTTATTCCTTTAATATCACTGACAAATATAAATTGCTGCTCCACAATTGGTTTTCAAAGGGTTTTTTCTGCCCCACATTTAAAGTGAGTGTCCAAATTCTCCAATTCTTAAAAAGTAAGTGCACAAAACGTCCACTGTTAAATAATTGTTCAACAAACAGACATTTGGCCTTTCCAAGAAGAAAGGTGGCAGGCGACGACAGCGATGTTCATGGAGCTATGACGATGTGTTGTCTTGTGTGTTTGTGCGTGTAGTTGTGTAATGCATGAGAGCACCATGCCTGAGACCATCACAATGAAAAGGAATGACCTTTGTGATATGTCGATATATCATAAACACTCATACATATCGTATAACTCTGTTAGGTCGTACATTTGTGTCTGTTTTAAGGCATTATCAGCCGCTTTGTGTGAAGGGACAAAAAATTTGCTAAAACCAAAGATACACATGAGCGTGATTTCCCCCTGATGCTGAAACCTGTAGCTTAAACAACTGGTCTGACTGTAGTCTTGTTCTTTGAGAGAGATTCCACACCTGCTTCTTAAAAAAGGCAGATGCTGAGAGCACCAGGGCTTCTGTCCAGGGGATCACGCACGCACACACCTCACCTGCACCATGGAAGCCAACACAGCATGTGGAGGAGGGAGTCATGCTCACAGGAAACGCTCACACACACATTCACACATGTTGATTGGCGGAAGAGAGGCAACATGCCTTGGATGAAAAAAAAAGGAGAGAACATGAGACGACCATAGACAGAGATTAATGCTTAGGTTAATACATGAAGTCTTTGTCAAGTGGACTTTTTTGCATTTTACTAGTAAACAAATGAACAGAAAAACCGGAACAGAAATATATTTTTTAAAAACACCCACCCACTACCCCCCCAGAATATTTCTCTCTGAAGACAGTGACGAAATAAACACACATACACACAATCACACACACTGTATACACATGCACACACTGACAGATGGCGTCTCGGCGAACACATCTGCCCACTCACAACTACTATATCAATACATTTCCCCTTCATCGCGCAGCTACACGTTTCCGATTCAAAAGAATCGATTCACAAAACGATTGAAAAGAAAAACAAAAAAGAAAAAGCAGCATTCCACACTAAACAATCTTACAATAAACAATATGTATTTTTCTAATTTTCTTTTTTCATTTTTTTTGGTGTACCATCGTCATGCTTTAACTGAGGTTTACAAGTGGCAGGTGCAGGAGCAGGGGAGGTTCCTTTGGCACCGTGCTGCACGGGTTGAGGACGTCTACATAGAGAAAAGCTGCGATCCTCTTCCCGCCCGCGATGATTCTGAACCAAACAAGGGCCTAAGATCTCACAGTGAGAGCAGCCATTTTGTTTGAGGCTTCTTGGCGTGAAAATGGACGAAACGGGCAACATATTTTTGCCAGAGGAGTCGACACCGCCCTCAACCTGGCCACCAGTTCCTCTCGCACAATTTTAGAAGTTATACCGATTTTTTTGTCCTATTATCCCTCCTTAAAAAGGGCAAGATGGCTTTGAAAACAGCTAAAAATTAGAATCATCACATTTCATTTTTCAAGGAGCACTGTGCCGAAATCTGAACAGACACAAAAGCCTTGAGGCACAAGAGACCTCTCTAAATATTCTATAGATTGACTATGCTGTGCAAAAAAAACTACACATAGGAAACTCTCAATAAACCTCACAAGAAGAACATAGGCTATGACTAAATATATTTATATATATTAATCTATATATTTAGTATATCTAATAAATACATTTGTTGATAGACATAGAGATCTTTCTTTAAACTATTTACATTAAAATTTGTACTTTTTTTGCAGAAACAATAAATAGCTATCAAGGCAAGGCGGAGGAAAGAAAATCTGTGGTTTTTACATTTTGGTGCTCGTCCGACGTGAACACAAAGAAAGAGGTAAACTCTCTCAGGCGACATCCATACTACTACGTTTACGTTTGAAACGATTTTTGTCCACACAAGTGTGTCCACACACACGCCTAAGAACGCATATAACATGAACACTAGGCAAGCGCATGCCGGTTTAAACAGGAAGGCATGGGTGTCCTGCTGGACGCAGAAATTGTCGCAGTTCACTTAAATAACAGCTGGTTTTCTCGCATGTAAACAGTTGTACCATTGTAAAATGCAGGATTTAACTGCAATACAGCTGTTAGCAAAGACAACAGGGTCAGCGACACTTGTAATTGATTATACATGTTGCGTTCTACACTGTTAGCTGAAGCTAATGCTGGTTGTATTCTTATGGAAGGGGTTCATGTGAAAGGAGCCTGACGAGTCAGTGAAGGCAACATCGTGACTGAAAGAACCAATCAGCAACTGTTTGTGAGCGTCATCATTTCCAAACATCTCTGTTTCTGCCCTTCCAGACTAAAACGCTGTGCCGGAGTTTTCAAACTAAAACGGGGCCACCAGCACTTTTCTAAAACTCCAGAGTAGTGTGGACGCCAGGTGTATTCGTAGCAAAGTTGGTGCATTTCCAAACAAAAACGTAGTAGTGTGGATGTGGCCACAGCATGTTCCCACTGAAGAGTCAAAGCCGGTCATTTTGTTGGGTGACTCCCATCGTCTCAAACCTAACTCCACCCATCCTAAGACATTGGCAAGAACATTCGCCCCATAAAAATAATACTCTCATTCTCCCCTGCCTGTCCTTTCTACATAGTGGAATGTGCTCCAGTCTCTTGACTGGTCTCAGTAGGTGGGTTCTTCCCTTCTTTTAGGTGAACAGGGCAGTGAAGAAGAACAAGTGTACAAACATGTTCCAGAACTGCTCCAGCATTCCGCCTGGTGGTGGCTGGTGTTTTTTTTTAGGTTTCCTAAATCTGCCAGTGACCCCTGTTGTTGCCAGGCTCAAACGTGACAAACACACATATGATAAAAGGATGCTGTAAAAACGCCACCATCATCAGAGAGAGGCAGAGAACATTGAAACCCACCCCCTAATCCCTCCCACATACCCCAGCCCTTAACAATCTCATGCTGCACAAGTTTTTTTTGTTTGTTTTTGTGTAACTTTCCCTTCTGAACTGCAGGCGTGGACATAAAATTACAGGATAGTTACCCGATTGCCTGCAAAAACCTGGGTACTAAGGGACGTATTGCTGTCGGCCCCGACAATTTAATTTAGTGTCCACAAAGTCTGCTGCACCACACAGCATGGGCAGAAAACTGACATGTCTCAAAACTCACTTATGATAACAGCTGCAGTGGGGGCCTTTAAGTTTTTAAGAGACAGTGTTTGAAAAAGATGACACAGTTTTACAAAAAGCAATTTTAAGTGCAAATCACCATGCACCGATGGTTGACTGGTGAGCAGGGTGTTGAAAAAAAGCCCCATCTCATGTCAGTGTCACACCTTGGGGGGGACTCTGTCTCAATGGACAACAAGGAGCGATGGAGGGGTGTATGTTTGTGTATGTGTTTGTGTGTTATGTATGCGCGTGTTTGTGTGTGTGTGTGTGTGTGTGTGTGTGTGTGTGTGTGTGTGTGTGTGTGTGTGTGTGTGTGTGTGTGTGTGTGTGAAGTATGAGTGAAATCTCATTAAGTTCTTCCTATGGCCCTTGAGGCATAGAAAAAGAGGCAGTGGGATATTGTGTGGTAACATTCTCTGGCTGAAAGTTGTGGTTCTGACAAATGGGGGGGACGGATGGAGGTGGAGTGTCTTTAAAATCCCACTCATTTGATTGGTGCAGAGCAGAGTGAGTGACAGCCTAAAGACTGACCGCTGATGACTGACAAGATATGGGCGGGTGTCTTAGGGAGGAGTTGCAGCCCGAATAGAAGCCTCCGTGGGGACAGGAAGTCCGCAGAGGCCTGAGTGGAGGAGAGGCCTTGGACGTGGGTCAGTCCTTGAGGAGAGGGAGGCAGGGAGGAAAGAAAGGAGGAGGGGTGAGGTCTGAGCAGGACAAGGAAGTCGTGAGAGCATCTTGGGACGGGATTGGCTGAGGGGAGGAGGTGGGTGCTGGGTCAGTGACCAGTGCTGTTTATAGGCTGCAGCCCAGCTGCTTGGCCATCTCCTGAGTGTCCTGCAGGCGCAGCAGGCTGGCGCTGGAGTAGCCCTCATCACTACAGCTGCTGCGCAGGCTGCCTCTCTCGTCTCCTGAGTCGCTCACGCTGCTGGTGCTCCACTCCAGGTCACCCAGCAGGTAGTCTGTCCCCTCCACATCCACGTCCAGGTCCTCTGTTGAGGTACAAGGGGACACAACAACAATGTGGTCAGAATGAGAGGAGATTCTGACGACACGCTATGTGGTCAGACGCTATTTGTTGTTTTTTTGTTTGTTAGCAAGATTATGGAAAATTACTGGACAGATCACGAAACTTGGTAGAATGATGTAATATGGATCAGGGGGCACTTTATTTAACATTGTGAGATATGTTTTGTGGATATGGATATTTTTTTGCATATGTTTACCGATCCCAGGGAATAATACATGAATCTCAAAACAAATCAGACACATTGAGTGGTCTGATATCTAAGAGTGTGTGAAATTTGGTGCAGCTTGATTGAATTTAAGGGGGCTGTTGGGCCTTGGAGGAGGTACACACTCTACTTAGTTCCATTCTAGTTTTACACTTGCTTTACATTTCAGCAGAAGCTGCTAGTATGACAACAAGAAATACTGAATGTATACAATGCTGAGGTAAATGCTTCTTAATGTTACTTAATGTCGAGCTTATTTTGAAGAGTAATTACATGTTGCTGTATCTTGGGCTGCAACTATCTAAAATCAAATTTTTAAAATCTTCAAACGTTTTGACAATGATTTTCTTGATTGACCATTTATTAAAAAAAAATGTTATGTTAAAATATGTTAAAAATGCTCCTTCAGTGTATCTTATTTCCTCACATTGGACAAGCTGCAACTAGGTGATGTATTAGCTCCACTTCTCCACTTAATAATAGTCAAACAATAGTTCTAACAAAACCTGAACTAAAATCTCACAGGGAGAGCAGCCATTTTGTTTGAGATTTGTATGCATGGAGATAGACAGATGGGCAACACAGTTTTTCCAGAGAAGACGCCATTGCCCTCAACCTGGTCACCAGCTGCCTGTGATGATAGTTAGAACCAAACAGGAACACAGACCTATGAGATAAAAAGCTCATAGCCTGGCTCATTCTGAATGATGTCTAAATCTCTCATAATAATATACAGTCTGTGTTTCCTGTTTTTATGCAACAGTAACTTTGTTTAAAGCATCTATAAAGAACTCTTGTTCTTTAAATACGATGACTTTGTATAACAACATTTATTATTATTACCTTTTACTACACATTATACTGGTGGAGTGTAGTCTTAATATTTAACAGGAAATTGCCTTGAAATCACTAAAAATACAACACTAGAATATTGTATTACTGCTACTACACTACCAACACATCTATCCATATTATTTTTATTTTTACTAATTACAGAGAAGTCCATCCTACAAAGGTTTTCAATGGTTAAATAACCTTTTGTTGTCATCAATACAAACTTAGAGGACATCAAATGTATTGCACTTGTCTCTGCCTGGCTCCAGAGGGCTATAATAAATCCTTCTAGTTTTTAATTTCCTGCAAACATCCCCACTATCACCACAGCCTTTTCATTTTACTTTCACAAAATCAGATTTATAGGGCAGCTAACGACAAGATAAAGGGCTCTAGGCAAACTCCTTTGAGTTTCTCACCACACTGTAATATCACGCACAATCTGTGAGTAATTACATCAATAAAAACTTTTCATAAATATCTAATCCCCTGCGAAAACACAGATGACCACAGTAACATGTTATTCTTTATGAGCTGTGGAGTAGGAGAGTTTTAGTTTGTGAATACACCTGCTCCCTCAACTATTTTATGGAGAGACATGAGTATATTAAGTCTGTGTGTCTGTGTCAGGCTCACCCTGGTCAGAGTCGCACTTGTCGGACACAGTGGAGCCGGTGCTGTCCATCCGGGTCCTCTCCACCCCCAGCTGTTCCAGGCGCCTCCTCAGGTGTCTCTGCTCCCGCTGTAGCTGCTCTACGGTGTGCTGAGCTCTCCTGTCGCTCTCCTCCAACCTCTGCCAGGAGCAAAGAGGGGGAAAAAAACACTTTAGGAGGAGCTGTCTGAAATCTAAGACATTTCAGTCACTCCAGCACACAATACTAATGCATTTATCCACCACAGCGGTTAACACGTTGCCCTGATTACTAGGTGCACACACACACACACACACACACACACACACACACACACACACACACACACACACACACACACACACACACACACACACACACACACACACACACACACACACACACACACACACACACACACACACACCTTGATGTGATCTTTGGCCTTCATCAGCAAGCTGAGGGTAGTGTGCCTGTTAGCATCTTGTCCCAAGGGAACAAGGGATTTCAGTCGCTCTAGACACAGCCGTAGATTTGCCCGTCTGGAAAGGAAGGAGGGAACGGAGGGAAAAATCTGTCAATACATATGTACTTATTTCCTTGTCAAAGATACATGTTTATTCTTTAACATAGTAAGTACAATTAAAAACGAATGCACACACACAAAGATATGTGCAGATATGCGTTTCCAGGCGTGTTAGTATGAATGAGGATTAAAAATGAATGCAAATGCTCGAGAGGGCGGAGATAGTTTTCAAATGATAACATACCAGTATGGATATAGCCTTAGTATCAGATTTCACCATAAAAATGACCAAGAGTTCCCCTTAATGCCACTTCGGGATCAAGAGGTACAAAAGAAAATAGAACTGTCACCCAACAATGTAAAAGTGAGATGGCCATGTAAGGTTATTTATCTGAGACCCTCTCATGTAGTTTACTCCCCGGGATGCTGGCATTGTACCATTATTACATCATGTTGCTACATAGGATGTTTCGAGCAGCAACGTACAAATCTTCCCTTCACAGGAAGAAACACAGAGACGTGGTGAAAGATCATCTGTGACATACTGTATGTCCACATCTGAACTGGACGTTCCATACACACACATCCACTTTTGAATTTCTCATGTCTACTCCATCTCCTCACACATCACTCTCAGCCTGCAGTCTTGGCAGCTGGTAAGCTGGTCTGGTGGGTGTTTCTGACCACTCGACCCCGCTGTTACACAACACACACCTCCAGTGTATACGTGTCTGTATGCCTGTGTGTGTGGCTGAGCGAGTGGGCGTGTGTATGTCAGCCTCTTCCTGAGAGTGAATGTAAAAATGTTATTTCGGCAGCTGAGGGCTGGCTGGATGAGCTGTTCATTTATTATCTGCTGCTGCTACAGGTAATCCTGATGATCGCGTCACTACTAGAGAGAGTTGGACACACCAAGAGAAGAGACTGATTTGAATGTGGCCACAGGACATGCACAAATATATTCTTAGCCCATGGCCTTTTAAAAAACACACACACACACACAAAGCAGAGTTCAGCAGCTGAAACCAAGTGCTTGTTTCTCAGCTGACCCAGTCAGCAAAGGGCAAACGGACTGTTCTTACATAACTTGGAAATGCTCAGGCTTGTGTTGTTGTGACATAATAAGGGATCAGCAGGGCTAGATAATGTTTGTTCAACAACATTGAAGAGCAGCAGACTCATGAAACAGATCGGGTCAAATGGCGTCTGAGTGAGAGGAAACGCTGCGGCCGTGGCAGTAGCACACAGTGCTATTTCAGCAACAGGTTATTCTGGTTCAGTGTGACTTCAGTGCAGTGTGTCAATGGGTGAATATGTATGTGAAGCTGCAGGTTTGTCTGCTTATCAGCCGAAGGCCACGGTCTATATTTCTCTGATCTAATTTCACACTTGTGTCCTCTTTAAGTGCGTCAGACCGGTCTCAGTGCACCTGTTTGCTCTAACACAATATCTGACTTTTTTTGCAGAGAACAGTAGCAGCTGAGTCTTTCCACAGTTTCTCCAGAGGATGTATATGTGTGAATGCATCTGAGCAGAGAATCTGCCGCTACATGTGCATGTGTGAAAGGGAAACAGCTCAAGAAGACACACACAAAGATGTGAACTTAAAGGAGGACAACATTTATGAGTGTTTAGTAATAAGGGTCAACGTCATTGTCTATGTGCTGCCAACAAAAACAAGTGACTTCACTAATTTCCGCTGAATTTATGAATGTTATGTCCTGCCTGAAACTCTACCCAGGCACCACCCCTCACCTGAATTTTCCAGAGACTTTCCTGTTGTTGTGAATGCCTCTGAGCGGAGATTCCCCTGCTGCATTCTTCATGTGTGAAAGGAAAACTCCAGTCCAGACATTTTCTGGCGTTCACATCTGAAAACAGCTATAAAGAGCCATAATGCTTTTATGCTCTGAAAAATGTCTGGAAATTTAGGTTAGGAGATTGTGTCTGAAAAGGGCTCGATGAAAAACTACAACCAGGTCAACTACAACCAGCCTGTCGTGCCTGTCTAGCAGGAAATCAGTCCTCTGACACTCAGCAGTAACTGCCCATGAGTGGTTTGGAGGAACTTAAGTATTAGAAAAGGGTGTGGTAATGGCTGGAGTCGTTCTTTGTGGACACAGATATGTACAAACTGATACCAGAGTCTGTGTTTTATGATATGAATTCTACAAAAAAGGACAAAATAAAGTAGGATGGAGGTGCTGTGTCTGGCTTGGTCTGAAATTAGGCAAATGTGCGAGTCCAACTTGTTGCATAAAACAGTTGCAACTGGGACATTTCTTGCAACCCAGAGTGGTTTCTCTTACAGTAACCCGTCACCTCCTAAAAACTAAAAGGTCAGCACAATGCGCTTTGACTTAACGGCAGTAAATCACCCTGTCACCTGCACTCTCAACCTCTGACCTCTAGGAGTAACTGCGGATGACTAGCTGGGAGGAACTTTAGTGCATAGATAAAAGGAAAGAAGCATGGTGGTGGCAGGTCATGTTATGTGGACGTTAAGACTCACACACGCACTCTCTGTGGTTTTAGATCAGCCAAAGCGGAACAGGATAAAGATATGGAGGGCTGGGGTGTGGAGAGGTGGTGCGGTGTGTTGCAGTCCTCTGGCTTTGCTCGCACTGGGTCACCATGAGTCATTTATTATCTGCCTGTGATGGGTTTCTGTCATCAAGTGAGAAACTGGCTAAAGGCTATGATTATTCTCAAGTTTAATACAACAAGCAGTGGTCATAATTTTCAACTCACGCACGAACAAGCATGCAAAAGGCTAAATCCCAGGCACAGGCCTCAGTGCCATATATTATTCAGGCTGACCACTAAGCTGCTGCTCTGGATCACCTAGCAGAGGCAGGATGGAGCAGAGAGCGATGCCGGCTCAGACAGGCTCACACAAAATAAGATTCATATTTAGACTTAAAATGTCGGCCTGAAGAACTGCTGAGAAACAGCAGCAGCATTTCATGCTCATTGCAAAAAAATTATTTCTGACTGACGGATTCACTGAAATAGAGCATACGTTTATCCAACCATGTAAAACGCAAGCATCATCCAACTGAAATACAAACGTGGAACTGGATTTTTTTTAATCTATTTTCTACATTTTCCACACCAGGGACACAAAACTGCACAAATGTGAGAGGGGACGTTTTTCTTTTGTGTACAAACGTTTGGTGATCACAGTTTGTGATCTGAATCTATCGACAGTCGCACTCCAAGAGAAAGAAGTTTTCACCATCACTATGGCAACCTTAACTACAGCTGCCTATACGCAGATGATGGATATTTAGTTAACAGCTTCACACACAGAAACACACACACAAATTGAACTTGAATTTCTGCATCCACTTATGGTGTTGTATAATTTGTATACTATTTGTACAATGTCTCATTGTATCTCATTGCTTTTCCTTTTCAATAACACATTAAAACCAGAGCTTTTGCATTTAGATATTTAAATTTAAGCATTATCCATTTCCATTGTTAATTTAATTTGCCATGTTAAAATGATTAGTTATTATTCATTGCAGAGCTATTTTTGTTTACTTTTTCTTTTAATCATTTTACTAATCCTGAATATGAAAAACTAAAATGAATATTAATATTGTCCCACAATGAACATATTTTCATTTGATATGAGTAATGTACTAACAGTTGAACAATCTGATATGACGAGATACTTTTCATTGACAACCCATGATTTAAACACTTCCATGGCAACAGTGGGGGAGGGCTTTTCTGGTGTGTTATGAACTGAGGAACAGCACTAACACAATTACACACACAAACAAAGACATTTTAACATACCTGTTCTTTTCCATTTCGTTGTGTGTAGACCTGTGGAGATAAAACAAAACACAGATGAGAAAATGACAGCACACATAATAACATGGTGACTGATTGAAGTGTGTGTGTGTGTGTGTGTGTGTGTGTGTGTGTGTGTGTGTGTGTGTGTGTGTGTGTGTGTGTGTGTGTGTGTGTGTGTGTGTGTGTGTGTGTGTGTGTGTGTGTGTGTGTGTGTGTGAGATCACTGCAGTCCAAGGTCTTACTGCAGGGGAGTGAGAGAGCAAGAGAAAAGGCTGTGTGGGAGTTCATGAGCATTCAGAACAGTTGACAAAATAAGATTCTAGGAAAAAGAGGGAAAGACTGGATAATCTGATGCCCGAGGCTTGTTCTAC
This sequence comes from Hippoglossus stenolepis, assembly GCF_022539355.2. NCBI lineage: Eukaryota > Metazoa > Chordata > Actinopteri > Pleuronectiformes > Pleuronectidae > Hippoglossus > Hippoglossus stenolepis. Next base: position 5,791,886 of record NC_061491.1, read on the forward strand.
AGAGGAAACTTATTTTTAAGGACCACACTACCAAATGCGTGATGAGGAGACCAGGAGTAAACACAGTAATAGTAACCAGAAACAATAGACAGGAGCCGAAGTGCTTAGGACCATGCCCCTTCATGTTGACCTTACATGTAGCACTGAGCGGGCTAGGGGAAGACACAATGCTGAAGGTAAACACAGAGAGAGAGAGAGAGAGAGAGAGTACGAAGAGATGGGGTCAAGTATAGCTTTTGTAAGGAATGTACTGGTCTGACCTGTGTGAAAAAGGGGTAAGGTGGTAGGTGGGTGGCGTGGTGTGTGGTGTGTGTGTGTGTGTGTGTGTGTGTGTGTGTGTGTGTGTGTGTGGGGGTCAGAGGGGCAGAAAGCAGAGAGGATCCCCTCTCTGAACTGTCCGCCACCTAAACCCACTGATCCTCCCACCCTGGGTCCTAAAATAGACTATGCACCTTCAGCTCTGCAAGACCCTAGGCTGTCACCGCGCCATGGACAAGATCCTCACAGGACTGTCTAGCTCGCTTGCTTGCGCTCGCTTTCCAGACTAAGCTCCACTATCCTCAGTCAATCTCTGACAGCAAACATCATCACAAAGTCACTGATCAAACAGGTTAAGATTTTGTCTGTGCCACCACTGAACAGCAGTGAGTGAGTGTCTGTGTGTGTGTGTATGCGCGTGTTTGTGTGTGTGTGTGTGTGTGTGTGTGTGTGTTCGGCACTGTGGGGGTATCGTCTTGTTGCAGCTTGTCTCTTTGGGTGCTCTCTATCTCATTTGAGCCAATGCAGCCAGTGTACATTCCAGTGCAGGGCAGACTGCCGCTGGTGACATAACAGCACTAGAAGGGAAATGATCCCAAATTATTCAGGCTATGGGACACCTCCCGCCTCCTGCCCTCCCGCCTCCTGCCCTCCCCCTCGTCTGACCCCCCTCTACTACCTCAAACACCCGCAATGCATCAATATATACTGATATTAAATATTACTGAATAGTGATAAGATTATTCATTGTGAGTAATGTGGAATAATGGATGGGTTTCTCTAATCCCATATCAGTACATTACATTACAATCCTGGTCTATCAATTAGACAAGAGGATAATTAAATTACACCAAATCACCATACTATTATAATATCACATTTGCTGGGGATTTTTCTCTCCACAGTTGTAAAGTGTTTGGTCGTTGTGGGAACTGTTGGGTTTTTCTATAATATTGTGAGGTCTCAACCTTACTATGTAAAGTGCCATGAAATAATGCATGTTGTGATTTGGCGATATACAAATACATTTTAATTGAATTGAATTAAAGCTCCATCTAATAATCTTCTACAGAAAAGGAAATACAGACATTTAACATCTACAGGTCAAGGTAACTTGAATTTCAACATCTGATTTCCACTATGATTTATTTATTTATGAGTTTTGAGGCCAATTCTAGTTTTTGTAGTTAAAGTCTATATTAATGAAATATAGGCCTAGAGCAATATTTTTCTTTTACTTTCAGTTCTCTCTGGTGGACTATTATTTAATAGTGAAACTGCTTCTAAATGACCTCAAATATGGTTTGAAATTTCTGTACCAACATTTTTAGTTTCTCTTTAGCCAACAATATATTCCAATACCAAGATATTAGCACCGAGCTACGATCAGCCTAAACTATTCAGCCTGACTGATCAGCCTGCTGGTATGTTGGCCAGATAAAATTAGGATGTGCAATGTGGGTCTAAACCATTTTGTTTGGAGGTGAATCTGAAAGACAGAAATGTTGCTAAGAAACAACAGAAAGTAAAGGAGAACAAAGTTGAACTGTGTACTTGTTCTAAAAGCTCTAATAATTCTACAATTCACTCATTATTTCTCTTCCTTATTAAGCTGATTTCAGACATGAACATTAAAATGTCAGACACAATTTTCCAAATATTTTCTGGAGTTTATCTTTCTCATATGAAGAACGCAGCAGGAGATTGTCCAGGTGCATGTGTTCACAACAACAGTAAAATATCTGTAATATCCAGGCAAGGGGTGGTGTCTGAGTAGATAATGCATGAGGCAGGACATTCCCCTTGTGGAAATCACGTGGTTTTGTTTATGGTCCATCAGCATACTTATTGTCAAATGCTCTTGAATCTCGTTGTCTTTCCAAGTGGACAACTTCTTCCTTGTATAGCATATTTTTTTCATCCTGGGGTATTTGTATTCAGTTTTGCGTGCAAATTTCATCAACACAACCACTTTTCCACTGTGAACTTTCTGGACATTTTCCTACTGTATTCTTACATGGGCTCACTCGGACATTTTACTTGGGGGTTGGCAGGAAAAGTTCTGGCAACTGTCATTTGTGTTCTCAAATTCAGGCCCTCATATGTCTAAAGACTAATGTTTTCATGCATGTACTGCAACTCAAAACTTACCTAGACATTATCAGGAGGAGGCAAATGTCTGAATTAGTTGGGTTGGACATTAACCACACAGCAGCTCTCTCGAACACCGTCTGTGTAATGTCCTACTGAGCCCATGTGTGAATGGAGCCGGTCATTGTGCAGAGAATTCACGGTGAGAGAGTGGGCGTGGTGATGACGTTTCTATCACGAAACCAAAAGATTACAAATATCACAATACAAAATGTTACTATTTGTGCAGCCTATGATTTGCATCCTGCTCGCTCTACCCAGATGCCGCCCATCATCTAGACCAAACAGAGTATATGCATCGTGCATCCTGTTGTGTGCTACATGTGTGAAAGGGCAACTGTGGACAACCTGACTCTTCCGACTCCCCGATTTCACTCATGAAAATGGCTGAAAATTTACCAGTGCACCTTTCTACAGACTTGGTATCCAGCTCAGATTCTACACTCAAATGATTCCACTATTAACCTGTTTTTCCCTGTTTTTGAAATTTTGCTGTAGCTTTACCAAGTCCACCACATTAGCCTGATGGAAAGATGCCATTTGCCTTGGGTCGAGGGGTGTGGGGGGGTTATGAGTCTCCATCTATGTAATGGAGAAGCTGGTGCTCTCCACTGACTGCCAAGAGCAGGACAGACACATGGGGGGGAGGAGAGGAGGTGAGGAGAGAGCAAAAGCAAGAAGGAGAGAGAGAGATGAGGGGGAGAAGGGAATCACTACAACTGACTCACTACACATACACACCAGCAAAAGCACGGTGACGACCCTCCCCCACTACTCACACATCCATAGCATGAGGAAACAGCAGAAATTGGAGGGGCTTGTATATACTGGGTCGAATGACTTCAGATACACAGAAGGCTGCCTGTCCTACATTTCAATTTTCAACAGCAACAACAAAAAACCTCAATTACAGATCCATTCACTCAGTCGCTGTGTTGGTCGAGCTATTAAAGATCAAGACCCAACATCATAGCAGACAACATCAAATCATCAAGACTCTGCAAACTCCTCTGGTTCTGCTGCCCTTAAACACTGATGAGTAATAGCTGATAAAGTCTTCACAGCTAATGGGGGGGAGTTAACCTAACCTTGTAGTTAAACAATGGTTGAGTAAATGTTGTCACGCTTAACGGTTTTCAAGCTGCAAACAAGGACGAACCTGCAGCAGCTCGACTTTAAATAGAAACCGAGGTCCACATTTTCTTCACCGAGCACGTCTAAAAATGTAGCGCCAAGTAAGCATGTGAAGACATGATGCTGGAGGCAGGTATGTTCTTGCAGTGTACCTGCTCGTGTGTCACTGTGTGTATGTTGATGATGGAAGAACACTACAAATGTGTCACACTATAGTCAAGCCTAAAAGCCTCTTTCCTGACCAAACAAAATATTTAAAGCCGTTTTCAGACATGACCTTTGCGTAAAATCTGGAGAATTGGCTACGGTGTATACCCAGAGTTTGCCTTTCACACATGCACAACACAGCGAGAGGTTCTCTGCACAGACGCGTTCACAACAGCGACATATCCTCTGCATTATTCAGGTGAGAGGTGGAGCAGCCGGGTGCAGCAGACAGAGGCAGGAAGTGACGTATTAAGTCTGATGCGGAGATCAGGTGATTTTCGTTTACAGCACCCTGACACCGTCGTCAGCTTTTATAACCTCAAACTATCTTGAAATCTTCGTCTGTGTCTTCTACGTGTGTGATACCTCTTTTTCACTGGGAGATATTTGTTTTATTTTTGTCTTTCATTTTTGCATCTGTCACTTGTTAGAAGCATCATCAACCCCCCCACTAACTTGCGGTGAATCCAGCGGATCCCCTGCTGTGTTCTCACATTGGTTTCTCCTGGATTTCTACTGACATTATACTAGAAGGGAGGAGATAGTCTGTAGAAACTGTGGAGCGTCTCACTCTGAGTCCAGTGCATATCTGAAAGCAGCTTGAGTAACACTGACTTCCTGGGCTGAATTTCCTAAACTTATATGTAAATATTAGGGCTGCAAATGATTTATTTTCAGTGTGGATTACTCTGCTTAATGTTTTTTATTCAGTCTATAAAATGTCCGGAAAATTTTGCAAAAAGTGTCAAATAGTGTCCGAGGTGGTATCTTTAAATGTCTTCTTTTGACAAACAGTCTAAATCCCAAGAATATTTACAATGATATAACAGAGACAGAAGTATTTTTAGTTGAGAAAACTGAAAAGGGATATTGTTCTGGAATTTGTGGATTTATCAAGAAATCATTTATAAATAAACAAGATATTTGAAGATGTCACTTTGGACTTGGGGCGGACTTTATTCACTGTACGCTGACAAACTGTGTACACCAAAGATTAACTGAAAAAAGAATCAACTGATCGGGTGATGAAAATAATTGTGCAGATGTAAATTGTGTAAATCGAGTGTGCAAGTATGAATATATAGAATAGAAATGTGTAAAACTGTCTTGCAACTTTAGACCTGAGGACAAAATAGCTGGATATACATTGGGTTATGTGGGGTGACACGCCTATATATCAAACTATTTATGTGGACATTTCCATACTTCACCTCATGTGCTCTATACACTGCATACTGAACTTGGCATCAAGCCATTTTCAGCTCAGGGAACGACGCAGACCAACTAGTTTGTACGTGCACATGTTTGAAATGTTTATGGCTGTCCTCACGAGCCAACACTCGAAGACAAGCCTGCCATGATAAGAGTGTTGGAGGATGTGATAGTAGTTCAAATGGGGATAATCGATCAGGTGATGGCAGGAAGCTGTAAAGATCTATTTTGTCTGATCAAATCCAGGACAAATCACAACGCTGGAGACACTGAGTGTAGACGGTGCAAAAAGGGGGCTGTGGTTCAATATTGTGGTACAAACATGTTCACATTAACTGCCCGTGTTTAGCGGTCCTGTAACAGCTGTGTGCTGCATATACGCTGGGTAAACTAAGGTAAAAAGGCTATATATAAAACTGTTTATGATCTATACTGTATGTTCCCGGCAGGAACTTTTCCACACATGAGATTGCCAGAGGAAGGTATTGACTCCACTGGATGGTGGATGATGGATGATGACAGTGCGGCCGACATACCTGATGTGGGTTCAAGTAAGTATACAGTTAATCTGAATGGGTTACTGTGCATTATCTGACTGGCTGCCACTCTACTACTCGTGTTATTCTGGTGCACTGAGGCATTTAATGCTGCTGCCACCGAATATGACATTTACGCTATGATATCAATTATCTGACTCCGTCTACCCACACTGGGCTGCGTTTTTTGGCCATCACCCATTTTTTGGCACTTTCGGTTGCAGCAATATGCCGGTGTTGTATATACTGAAGAAGCAGGTCTCCTAATGGCAACTTTTCCACCTCAGACATGCATAAATCTCTTTTTTTAGGTTACATAGAATATAGTTTCACCAGCACAGCCTTTGATGCACCATCTGAAACGGCACAGAATCATTCACACGTACAGCTGAGGGGTGAAAAGACACAGATGACCTTTGAGACAAAATCAAACAAATCAAACAAAATCAAACTCTCATTCGTACCCTTGACTTTCTATATTAATGCATACGTCACTATGCAAAATCCATCTGGATGGATTTTAATGTGCCTTCACCGCACACTGAAATAATTGCATCACATAATTGATCAGATAAGACTATGTTTTTCCTGTTTTTCTGTCTCCATCCTGAGTAAAACTCTGCATACTGAAATCTCAGGAGATCAGCGGTTTCAGAAAAACCAGCCGGCACCAATAATCATGGCATGGTCAACGTCATATATCTGTCCTTGTATTATTGATGTACAGAATTCAGGTTACAGCCTCTGTGTGTGCAGCAGTGTCCACTGAGGTGACTTGAGCTGCCGAGAGCTGCCACCTGAAATGTTTTCTGCAGTCACCTTGACTGACCCAGTCTGCCTGACACCAGAATGATGTTTGGTGCTGTCAGTCACGCTTTAAAGAAGACAACAGCGAGTCTAAAAGTGACCTTACACCAACAAACTCACACATGCAGGCATGGCTCTAAAAGCAAAATCACTTTTTTCTGTAGAGTTACGAATAAGGTGAGGAGAATTAGGTGAGGGGTGTTAACAGACAGGTGGCAAATTCCTACCTTTTTTTCTAAAAACCAAGGCTTCGAACATTACATTGTTTTGTACAAAACTGGTGGGCAAATTTTACTGTGCAGTCTGTGACACAGCCAGTTATAGACTGTCCTCCAAATACCTTAAGTGGGTTATGCATACAGTGCATACAGTATGTACAGGCTGTTGACTAAATAAGGGTCAGGGTTCGTATGCTTTATTACTTAGGAATACTGTATGTGTAGAGAACCTTTAAAAGCTGATGGTCATCAGCGGATGTGTATTTCCTCTGAAACAAATGGCTGAGGTTGGAACAGTGTGAGAATTTTTCTAAGAATAACATAACTCATGCTTAATTTCTAATGGCTTTTTAGCTACATAAAATAAACTTAATGTTTTTTTTTTTTAACGGGTAATTTAAGTTACCTTTGATGTGGGTCATCAGTTAAATGTTTTCCCATTCCCATTGTGGAAACTGTTACTCTACAGTAGTGGCACAATACAAAACAAAAGGAGAATCAGTATAGATGACTATATGATATGATATAACATATTAACTTTTGGAAATGTTGTTGCTCCCTACAGGCTGAATTACTGAAGACTGCCCAGTGAAGCCAAGAGATAGCATCCAAACTACTCAGCCAATGATTTATGAGCATCTATGTGAAATTGACCTCAATGACATAATTATACAGAAAATGGACTTAACGTATGTGCAGGTCGATACACATTTCTCATGTGTGAAACTGAAAAAATGTAATCAAGTTTAAAACATTTGAAAACTCAAAGGTTTGACCATGATCACATTTGAGATGGTGTCCATTCAAAATGTCATCAAATTATACACAGAATAAAGGATAAACAAATTTGCTTTTGCTAATTAAAATTAATAATTCGCAGATGAAACCTAAAGATCAAACTGGGACCAATGGAATAACCTTCTGCGTGTGGGGGCACACTGGAAGTGGGAGAATGATGGGCGGCTTGTTGATGAGCTGAGAAAAAATGAAGTGTGGAGTTTCTTTGGCCAAGAGGAGCTGAACAGCTTTTACCTGCTACTTGTATTTTTCTTGCTTTTGCTTTTCCTTTTTAGGCTTTCCCTCTCTCGACTGCTGATGAAGGGTGGCATGGAGGCATAGCCGTGTTCCGCTTCTGCAAGGAAATAAACAACATAGTGGTCACATGTCCTGATATCTGGCAATGCACAATATAGTGTTACAGCAGCACGGTGATAAGGAGCCAAACCGGGAATAGAAAGATGATAAAATGAGCCATGTTTGATCTTGATCCTTTAGGCATTCTGTGGCAGTGTGGAGCAGACATGCAATGAATGGATTTCATGCAGTATATTTATCCTGTATTTTCTCCCCTCAGCCTGCACAATGATGTCATCTTGAACTGGAATAAACCCTACTAGTGGACCACAACAGAAGGAAAGGAGGGGCCTCCATAAAAACAATGTCTCCCTGCACAATTCACTGCATTTGCCACATATGCATTCATTCTTTCACTATCAGAATTGAAAATGCAAGTGTGCGTGTTTGCACATATGCATATAATATGAATATTGATTAGCACCTATTTGGGTCAGACGATGGATTCTGATGTATTGTGCGAAATCCTGTAACATTAATGTTTTAAATGTGCAGCCTGATTATTAATATGAAAGATAAAGGTTTTTTTTAAGCAGGTTTCAAAATGACAGGTGCATAAATAGAGTGTGATGTTAAGGGGGGTCGCTGCAGGTTGTTTTTTTCACATATGAAACAGATCCTGGTAAACAACATAAAATGATTTACCTCTTTCCCTGCGCTCGAGGTACTCGGCTGCTTCGATCAACATCTGCACCATTCCGATCGCCGCCATTTTCAGCAATAACACCGATAATAATGTAACAGTCCGATGAGGGATCCCGTGGCTGCACACAACCTGCTCCCCCCGCTGGCTCTGGCGCTCAGCTGGCCGCTCGCTGCTCCTCGACTGACCGCTTCCTAAAGGCGAGAGGTGACGGCGAGGAGTCCGCTCCTGCAGCGGGTCAGACGGGCTGATTCAAAGTGCAATGCACCGGTGAGGTTGGAGAAACAAACAGGTTTTTCGTCCTCAGTGATGGCCGGTGAATGGGTTTGCTGTTAGCTGGTGCTAGTTGAGGCTGGTGCTAACACTTGTACAGTTGTGACAGCTTTAGAAAAACAGAGTTAGCTTAATATTATTTAGCTAGCTCTTCACAAACGCGGCTAGTTGAAAAACAACCAAATAAGCCTTGTTTAATAGTTAAAGAAAGAAAAACAAGTCGAGTATCATGGAGGATATGTTCTGTTCTGTTTTAGGGATCAAATAAGTTGGCTAATGTTTGCGCTCGTGACAGATTGTCAGAACAACGGTGAGAACGTCTCCCTGCCTCGGTTTGAAAGTGAGGATACACGAGCGTCGCTGTCTTGTTGACTTGCCTGAGGTGAAATGTCAGAGAAGAACAAGCTCGCTGTCATTAAAGTTACACCGACGCTGTCATCCACCCTGCTCGGCTCCCGGCTCTGTGTCTAGGCCGCTTTTTAGTTTTAGTGCTGGTTTACCGCAGTTCACGCGTGACACGTCTGGCTGGAAACGCAGAGAGCGACTGACATCAGCTACAGAAACAGGCTGTTTATCAAACTGCGTCCAAAACACAGGCTTGTTGATCTGGCGAGCTACTGTACTCCACCACAAAGCTCCTGTGTGCCGCGCTGCCATTGGATGCTGGATTTGACAACTTGAGCTGCTATTGGTTGCTCGAGCCGTCAGTCATCAGGAGGGGGTATGCGCCGACTGCCACTGTGGCTTCTCCTCAGCCATTTTGGTTCCATTTCCCATCCGGGAACAAGGCACCAGCAGAGCCGCAATGGCGACAGTTTCTGCGTTAGACACCGCTGCGTCGTGATTGGCTGCGTTCTAATAAGCTTGTTACTCATTGGCCGCAGCGCCCACGAGCTGGAGCAACAACGTCCGCTGCCGACAGAGCGCACACCCCTCTGCCATGCTGTTTCCCGGTGTATGGCAGCGATTGGCTCCCGTAGTGTTGTTTGTCTTATTTTTTCATCGGGGATTGGTCAGATTCACATGCTCGCTTTCTATTGGTCCTGTTTTTTGTCCTTTCATAACACGTCTCCCCGCGCATGTGCACTGCCCAAAGCTTTCAGAAACATGATCGCAGCGGAAAGCTGTGGTGAAAACCCTTTTCAAATGACACGGATGTCCAGTTTAAACCGGGACATAAACGAACATGGGACGGATATGGAATCATTTACATTGGACTACATTTAAAAGTGGATTGGAGACCGGCTTATTGAGCACAATTCTACAAAACACCAAACCTGATTAACTCAGGCAGCACAAAAACACACACCCAACCAACAGTTGAGTATGGGATACGTTAGACTTTGTTGCATTTGTTATATACAGACACATTTTATAGTCAACACCTTAAAATGCTTTTATTTCAAATTAAACAACACTTCAACAACATAAAGCTCCAAACATTGTGTCCTCTGGTTACGCAGCTCAGCACTATTATTTACATATGTGTTTACTGGCAAAAAGGCTTGTACAGAATTGTTGCACCACGCAAAACAAGTGATGAATAACAGGTAACCGCACAATCTCAGCCACTTTGAGGGCAGGACAGAGGTAAGCTTCTTCGTGGGTGTCGCACTGAGCGTCTGATACTTTCAAGCGATGAAGTCCAGTGGTCTGTTGAATCCACCTTTTCTGTTCATGTACTGCCTAAAAAAAAAAAAAATATGCAAAGAAAACATTACATCACTGTTACCCTCGCAACACTTGCAGATTACATCATCGAGCACCAATGGGAGAGCCGGGATCTCTGCATGGAAACACCTGCTGAGGCGATTGGCTACAGTAATGGTGGATGACGAGAGTGCTCGCTGTGAGGGGCTGAAAAGTTGACGTTTTATTCAGCCACCTGACAACAACCAGGCTGCAGACAATAACTTAGAAAATATCACTATATTCTAAAACAGAGGCTTATGAAATCTGTGCAAACTGTGTATGGGCTGATAAATAATACAGCTACAAACAGCTCTGTACTGTTAAACTGTTTTTTTGGTTATTGTTTACGCACCTGTATTTTCTCTTCATGGACACATTGATGGCGTATGCATTCACTGATCCATCCGTTTTCTTCCCCTGTTCAAAAAAACAAAAGTGCTGCGTCTCACATTTCACATATAAAACAAAACTCACATCACAGCTATAGTTATAAAATTACATTATTTACAAGATTCTGTCTCTGCTCTACTTCTGTTGCACCTTTTGTTTAAAACTCATTTATTAGGAAAGTTTAAAAGCTGTAAGAGCCTTACAAAATTGAAAACATACAAAAGGGAACACAACACTACAAATTAGAGCTGAATTAGATAAAACAAAATACAATGAATGTTTGATTTGCTCATTAGTATTTAAGATTATGATAGTATTTAATAAACATAATAAAACCAAGGAGAATATTCCAAATGCCCAACATGCATTTATAATACTTACTTATGAGTATCCACTGACAAAACCTCTACTTCGATTTGTCTAGGAACAAATGTCTTAGTCCTCAATGGCTAACTCAGTATTACCCTCAGATTCATATAACTGCAGCTGTTTCACCCTGACACCTTTCCAGTAACTGTGAATCAGCAGCAGTGAGGATTTCACGGTGAAAGAGTTGCAAGCAAGTGACTTTATTGATACGTGTTATATCAGCCCAGGAGATCTGGCTTGTTGTCCAGTAGATGCTGTTCTAAATAAGCAATTTTACAATTTAAAATCCCTTCTATATTTCAATAGAGGCTGTACAGTCAACAGCCTCCAAAACAAACAGAAGTTGATTAGAAATCCGTGAGTTATCTGTCAGATAAAAAATAATCCTTCACCAAATCTCATTACAAAATTAAGCAAAGGCTGCTGGTTTATCAACTGTAGCTGATGTTCACGCTGTGTTTGTGGAAACTTATATCACAGTGGATGAACTGTTACATTGAACAGACTCACAGAAACATACACATTTGTATCTCAGCTGAAGAATGCAATGAACTTGCACTGCACCTCCTTGTGGCTGCTTAACACAGGACACCTCTGTATTCTCACCTTAGTTGTATCGAAGGAACCAAATCCCATCTGTTTCATCATCTCAATTTCTTCCTCTGTTTTCCCCTCCATGTCCTCCTCTGTTTAAAAAAAAGGCATTGAATTTTTTCTAAAAACATAAATGTTGAAGTTGAAAATGTGCAGAAAGCCAAATTTCAGGCTTAGTTCGTGTGAAAATGGTATGTCATAATAATATTGATTATACCTGAAATCTGAATGGACTTTGCTGCCTTTTCCTTGGCATCTTTGTCTTTTTGTCTCGCAGGAGAGAGGGAGGAGGAGTGATTACGTCGAGAAGGAGACCTGCAGAGGGAACACACAGATGGCTGCAGGACGAGTTATCACAACTACTGAGGGCAGACGTGTCTGCAACTGAAGTGATTCATGTTGTTCGTGGTTTGGTTGAATCATTTCAGGTTGCAGATAAACGTGCTTGTCCACAAATGGTAAAAAGAAACTTAAATATGTAAAACACAATTTGAAAGACTGATTCAGCAGAGAGAATACCTTAAAATTTGTATTAAAGATGGCAAACACTCACTGGTAAAAATTTGGTTTTTAAATGACATTTGTAAATAATCAATTGCAATTACTTATGCCATAAACCAAACAGGAAAGCCCACATAAAACAAATAAAACCGATTTGGAACTTGGAAACACTCACCTCGAACGCCTCCTGTGAGGAGACCGTGAACGACTTCTGCGCCTCTCTCTGTCCCGATCTCGAGAACGAGAGCGTTCCCTCTCCCTTCGCCTTCGTTCACGGTCCCGTGACGTTGAGCGGGAACGTCTTCTCTCTGCAGGAAAGTTGAAATAAGATCATAATTTAAATGATGCCACAGCTTGTGATTTTAGCTGTAATCATGGCATATTGTCAGGCACAGACTGCAACAATTATTTTTCTACATAAAGGATTTTAAAATATTATCTTTTTAAGTTTTGAATTAACCATATAACTTAACTACAAATTTCACTGGCAGCACGTGATTCCTATGTTAGTGCAGTATGAACATTTTCCTATATCAGCCATATAATTAAAATGTCTATCACAAGGCAATGGGATTACAGCTAGATGACTGACTGAATCTGGAAAAAACATTTTCTAAAACTAGCAATACATTGTTCAGATGTAATTCTTATTGATGATACATATACAGATTGGCCTGCGTTAACACCTGGCATTCAAATGTGGCCCAGAATGCGTCTCATGGTCAGATCAGATCACACCTCCCTACTCTATACAATCAAATGTTTCTGTTCATGAAGACCAAGTTATGTTGTATTTTACTTAATCTGAGTACACAGGTTAGTCTGGTGTCACTCTGTGTGTGTGTGTGTGTGTGTGTGTCTCTGTGTACGCACTAGCAAGAGAAAGAGAGGTAGAGAGACTAGTCACGCGAGTCTGAATAAATATTGTGCAGCCACTGCTAAAAGAATGTGGACACATGTGGCCCAGACCAGCGCCGAATGTGCTCTGGCTTAATCTGATCTATATCCGATCTGAGTGCGATCACACCGGAACGTTGAGCTGTCCACTTGAGATCAGATCACAAAAACCACATAATAATACGAGGTGTGTACGGGGCCCTTACTGAGGTTTGATCAAGAACGTTGATCTTGAAACGTGGTCCAAAAGGGATTCGAGAATATTCAATCATGTTATATCTGTTATCAATATGAAAAAAAAAGTATAAAATACTGATAGATTTAACCCAAAATTTGAATCTTGAACCTATATCAGACATATTGATATTGGTTTTTGTTTTCTGTTGTGTGTCCAAAAAAGACATCTTATTTTACAGAATTAACATTGCAGGGAAAAAAAGGATTTACGTTTACATTTCATGTAAAAACATTCATGTTGCATATACTTAGTTGTATTTGTGTTTTTTTTCATAAATAGTTAATAATATATTTAACTTTAAAATAGCAAGGCAAATATCAGCCCCCAAAATTACATATCGGTCTTGCTCTCCTCAAACCACTGCTAAGAGTCTTTGCTGAAAGAATAACCCTGAGGCATAATTATAATAATTAGTAGATTAGTAGTACAAATAAGGTTTATTGACAATAATGTGTGATGTTACCCTAAATTCTGGCACTAAAAGAGTCTTGGAATAACATTTGCAGGGGCCAAAGAGCTCTTCAAAGTTCCAAAACTAAACAAATACTTAGCTTACACTGCTAATGTGGAGACATACTGGCCTGTGCCAGTTTCCTTTAATAAGACGAGATATATATATATATGTATATGTGTGTGTGTGTGTGTGTGTGTGTATGTTTCCGCTGGTTTAGCAGCTAATTTCCCCAACATCCTCACCTGTATTGTTTACGAGCTGTATAAGGCCTACACTGTATTGATCTAGCACATCCCGATGCCATTCACACACCTCAAACACATAGTTGCCACCATTAAAAAACAATATCACGTGTCTGACGCTAGCTGTAGGGACATGTGATTTTAACTAACGTCTTTAGATACCATACAGGTCTCACGTTGATGGTGTAAAGACTGTGTTAAAGAAATTATATTAGTTAATTGACAAATTCTCAGAGACGCATTGGCTTTGTTCCTGTGTAAAAACGTCATCTAGCTCCTGATACGTCGGTGTAACGTTAGCTAGATTAGCTACTTGTAGTTCCTTACCTCGTCTCGGTGGACTGCGGCTCCGGCTCCTGCCCATTTTACAAACAGCTCAAATGTGACCCTTCTTAAAGAGGAGGCACCGAAGACAACCCCGTTTTGTTAGAAATATTTCAACTGTGGTCCGTTTGGATTTTGTTAACGCTAATGGCTTCTTCTCAACGATTGTGTCTTCTGTGTTTGGTAGACGGGTTTCCGGTGACTTTTCTGCGTTACAGCGCCCCTAACGAGCTGGAGGCGATACTTCCACTGTACAGCATCACCAGCCATGGGTCTGGTCTGTATACTATTACTATGTCCTTTGTACATAGTAATTACATTCATTTGTGTCACTGTGAGACCTTTAAGGCAGCTTTAATTTAATCATTATGGCAGAAACAAAAGTGAAGGAAAAACAAGACAATAAAGCATAGAAAAATGAGAACATAAACTACACGTCCAGTTGGTTTCAAATCAAACTTGATCTTTAATGACTGATACATGGTAACCTTGCAACACTCACCTATACATTCTAATATTAAATAAATTAAAACCATGGGCAAACATCACACATCAGCATTTTGATAACAGCTACTGGTTTAGACAGAAAATAATTACTGATAAGAAGTATTTTGCACACATACGTTTAAAAGAAATCCAGGAAAGAAAGTGGAATGTTTAGTACCTTCAGTATCTTCTATAACTGGCTTTCAAACTGCATTGACAAGCAACAGATTCTTTAAGCTTTATCCTTTTTTTGGTAATAGTGGCATTTATAGCTGCTTGTGTTTTGTTGCGAGCCAGTATATTTTCCCCTGCGTTCTTTTGCCATGTTCATCCCTGCTGTAACAAAGTCGATAGGCCGAGCATTTTACACAGACCAGCATTCAGAGGAGCACAATCAGTAGCTATCAGTATATTTCTACATGTAATGCACCTGTGCTCACATAGTATACCTGCAACATCTATCTGATAACTAGAACCAAAGTATGACTAGAAGATAATGAACAAATGCAACATACTAGCATGTTAATATACATGTGTCAAGTGCCTATACATGGATAAGGGGTGCATAATTCATAACTAAACTTCCACCGTGTCTTCCAAAGGTGTGGAGAAGAAAAGAAAAAAATTCTGGGCTGTAAGTGCACAGAACCACAGTCTGATCCCAGAGTGAAAAACAACAAACATGTCTGAATTCACATACAATGAAGTTAAGTCATGGTTCAATAGCACAGCAGGTGAAAATAGGAGTAATACACAGACTCTGTGTGTGTGTGTGTGTATGTGTACTTGTACTTTTATCCTTCTGAGGACCATTTTAAGCATAGACCTTATGTGAGTAAGGACATTTTGGCCAGTCCTCACTTTTTCAGGGTTAGGGTTAGGGTTAGGCATTTAGTCGTGATGGTTAAGGTTAGGGTAAGAGGTAAGGGAACGTATCATGCTGATGAGTGTCCTCACTAAGATAGAAGTACAAAAATGTGTGTGTGTGTGTGTGTGCGTGTGTGTCAAGTAATAGTGTGTCAAAATGTTGCCTTGTATCCAACCTTGGTCAAATAGTCTTGTGAAAGTAATCATCAGTTCTTAACCTGTTTAAGATGAATAACCACATCGATCAAATTAGTAACAGTTTACAGAAAAGCATGTGAGGGTGAGTTTAGTACACTGTGTCTGTGACTGACATCTTAACTGTGTGAACAGATCGGATGTGGTTGACTCCATCTGCTACTCCTATGCCACACGCTAAGAAACATTTCACAGTAGTATTTCACCGAGGTCTGGCGTGTGTAAATGCCTCAGGTCTCTACTTTCTCCTTCTGCTTCTTGCTCTTTTTCAGGAACGACGGTGGCTTGAACTTCTTTTTCTTCTTGGAAGGGGACTTGGAGGGAGAACCCTCAGGGGTGCCGCCTTGTGGTTTGGCCGGTGGCGCAGCGGGGGTGGAGGAGGTGTCATTGGTCGAGAGGGCCTTCATGCCTTTCTCCAGCTCTTCTGTCGTCTGCTTCTCCTCCTCGCCTCCGTTCTGTATGGCTGGAGAGTCGGTCTTCACCTCCTCTGCTCAAAGTATTGTAGAAAGAAATAAGACAAAAGGATTTTTCTGATATCAGAGAGAAAGCTTCGAGAGGGGTGGAGCTGCAAAGCCACATGCTTGACATGTTGCTGCAGATGAACATGCTTGCGTAAAGAGAAGTGGGTTGTCATATGGTTTCTGTGTACTTACTAGTGAGACAAGACCAAAGCACCAGAAGTGTGCCCTAAGAATCAGTGTGGAGTAACACAGAAAAGGACAGACAGACACAGAGGGAGAGAGTACAACCGATACAGCAGGTACACAGACAGATGGATTTACTTATAGAGGGCTGAGATGTGGAAAATGTAAATCAAACAGTAACAGCCACAAAAACAGACTCGTACCAGACATTTTGACTCACAGAGGTGTAACTTATAACATTAGAAATGGCTGGATTCTATTTGCATGAGTCTGTGTTTCAATTCAGGGGCCCCATCCTTCGGAGGTTGCATTTTAGACCAATTGCATCACAGCAGCACGACTAGACTGTCCCATTTCGAAGGCTCCTTCAAATGTTTCCTTTCATTCATGAGAAATGACGGCTCCAACAAGTGGATCATTCACGATAAAGGTGGAACTTGCATGTCTTATTTCGGTTCGGCGTTCAAGGTCTACATGGCCTTCGTGGGCCTGCTAGACCTCGTCCTCCGAAGGATGCAGCCCCCTAAATTGAGAAACAGCTCAGGTGTTGGTCTTCACCTGTGTTATGTTGTATGTCTATCATGAGAAAAATCTGTCACACATACCAACTAATCCTGACACTCCATGTTACTCCAGATCATATCTGACATATATGTCACTAGGACCATCTGAGGTGAGTCACAATTTTTAAAGTAATAACTAAATGTGTTATTTTTGCTTTGTTGCTTATCTTTATCTACAAGGGAAATTTGAACAGTCTGTGTGACTATACAAGACAGTACAGACAGTATTAACTGGTGAAGAGGAGTAACAAGGTGGTCAGTGAGTGTGTAAAGCATGAGAGGCAGAAACTCAGGTTGCTGGTCAGACAGCCAGTAAGCGAGGCGCGCAGGGCAGACGGTTATTAGAGCTCTGCCGAGCCTCACCTGAGAGAGGAGGGGGGCTGAGAGGAGGGGGGCTGGGCGGAGGGCCCTTTGTGGGGGAGGTAGCAGGGGAAGACTCCTTGTCATTTGCCACCTCCTCCCCTACTTGAGCAAATACACACACAGACACAGTGAGGGACAGTGAAGGTTCAGCTGTGCACAAAGTTAAATTTGTGAGGCAAAAGAGAAGTGAAGACTTTTTACACACAAGAGTCACAAGTGAAATAGAGGTTGCTTAAAGGAGCTCTGTGTAGGACTTTTACTTCAAACATTAATACAGATTTAACACATTAAATCATTAGGATGAGCAAAAACCCTTTCAGTTCCCTTGCACTGCTTTATGACACAAAATAGAAAGGGGTAAGAGATGGCACAAATTACTATTTATATTAATTTCACATTCTAAAGTATCAGATAATTATAAGAATTGTGGAAATTTTGTTGAAATTGATATATTTGTTTTTGTAGAAGTTACACAAAGCACCTTTAAGGTGGTTAGAAGACAGTACACACTGCTTTACTGGTCAAAGTGAGGGAAGGCATATAAAAACGTTTGTCTTCGCTATATAACCGAAAGTATGTGGACACTCCTGTGAGCCTTGAGATTGACAAAAGCAAGCTTAAAGCCTGTGCACACCTTCAGTCCACCTACACAGGGGTTCCACTCGGGACTAGGTGGGCATGGTGTGACTGACAGCTCCACTCTCCTATTAATTTAATAGCATAGTTTGTAAGGGATGACTAACTGACGTGTCATCATTCTTATCAGTACTAAAGAGTTAAATAAATTCCCACCATAGTTCCACAAATTTCACAGCCTGAACAGATCTAATCAGCCAGGGTCATAAAAACTAAAAGGTAATGAGTGCTCAGAGTGCTCAGATACCTACAGTCTATACCAGGGTTATTATTGTACTGTTTATGCTGATTGATTAATACAGAGTGAGTTAGTCATTTCAGCAGCTGTAAGTTGAGTTGAATTGACTTTACCATCAGTCTCTCCGTCCTGTTTCCTCTGCACTTCCTTGCGGTACTCGTCCAGTACCTGGTCCGTCAGCTGGTTGAAGGGGTTGGGAGGTTCTGGCTCTGGTGGGACTTTGGGTGGGCTGACCGGAGACTAAAAGACAAGCAGCAAAACAAAAGCTTTTAACTTTGCAGTTCAAGAGTGGGAAAAGAGACGAGGCGAGCAGGGAGAATTTGTAGTTTACCGGAGGACTGTCCTCTGTTATGACACTGGCTAGGACTAGAGACTGTGGCCCTGCTGTCTTCATGTCCTGACGGTTCTGCTGTCGGATCTAAGGAGGCAACATTTCATGCAACATTGTGGATTTATATGAAAGAATGCACTAAGCAAAGATAAGATTTGTGTGAGCAGGGGACAGTTACCTTGTTTCGTGTCTCTATCACCTCCTGAGGGTTGGTGAACAGAGGCACAAACAGGTTTGGGTTCTCTATCTTGATGGAGGTACTGCCAGCTTGTGTCACCTCTTCTGCCTTCAACCACTGAGGGAGAGAAGACCAACATTAAAACGAGATCTCATAATCAACCTAAAATAAGAATTAGCCTATGAGTCTATAATTAAGTACATCAGATATGTAGAGGATCACGGCCGTTTAAAGGGGAAAAAAACACTTCTGTGCTTAAAGTATGTTTATGTGAAGCAGATTCATCCTATGGATTATATTTGGCCACCAGATGGCAGGCTCCTCTCTGCAGTGGTCTTCTCGACACAGGCTTTTCCCTGCAATGCAGAGATGAGGAGAGAGAGAGGATGGTGGGAGGGACAGAGGAGGAGAGACAACAGAGAGGGAGAGCCAAACTCCTCCCACCGATGTAAGCCAATCAGACTCACATTGTCTTTCTCTCTGGAGGACTCATCACTCTTTTCTCTAAGGTGCCCTGAAATAAAACAAATGCTCCTTCATCTTCACCAATCTCCATTTGAATAGGAGGTTTAGTTTCGATACAGAAATACTCTCAGTAGAATGCACATCACAAATCATCAAATGTGTCTTCCTCCTCTGAGTAGCAGTCATCAGACCTCAGCAAGCTTCCAACCCTTTCTTGCTTCTCTCCCTGCAGCTTGTATTCATCTCATTCCTGGTTTTGACCCCGCCCCCTCCAGCTTCTTCATCTTTTTGTTAATTATATCGACATAAAGTCCATGTATCCCTCGCTATTTAGCTGCTCTCAGACCTGCACTGAACTCCCCACATTATTCTGAATTTATCCTGAGGAGCTGTATGTGATCAAATCAAATGTTCGAGTTCTGTACATTTCCTGGCCAGCCCCCCAGTAAAATGTCCAAGTGAGCCCATGAGACAGGGCAGGAAAATGGCAAAGGGAATAAGTGGTGAGGTTTCCTACATGTGACAGACACAAAGATGAAAAAATAGAAGGATACCAATATCTCAGGATCAAAGGTATTATACATGTAGAAGGCATGTCAACTTGGAAAGACAATGAGATTCGAGAGGTTTTGGTGATAAGGACCAATCAGTGTGCATGTGCTGCAAACAAAAACTTTCCGATGCAGAAATTATACATCATGTCCTGCCTACTGCTTGCTCTACCCAGGGGCCACCTCTCGCCTGAATGTTCCTGTTGTTGTGAAAGTGTCTGACTCAGACAATCTCCTGTTGCGTTATGCATCCTGGTTGTTTTTAAACACTGACCATTTAAATGTGCTTTATAAATAAACTGATTTGATTTGATATGTGAAGGGCAACGGAAGTTCATGTCTAAAAACGGCCTTAGATTGGGAAACACTACACAACTCTAAGGTCACAATGGCCACAATGAACAAAAGTCTACACAATGTTGAGGATGGTGCAATGAATTACTTTTTGGACTCTATTTGGGAAAATCGCAATTATTTTTAACATGTGTGGTCTGCAATTTCATTTTAGACAATTCTTAAACTCCTATAGTGTGGTCTACATAATCAATCACAGTTAATGACTCCAGGGGCCTCACAGTGGTGCGCTGGTGTCCAGGACTAGCTTGCTCTTGGTTGACTTTTTGGTAGGTGTTGGGGGTGTTGAGCCATCGGGTCCTCTCCTGCTGCTGGCGCTGGGTGAAAGGGTTCTGCCTCAGAGCCGGGTGGACTCCATCGTCATCAAACTGGTGATAGGCTGTGGCGGTCGCAGGCACCTCCACATCCCTCCGCATCCGTGATCGCTCCAGCAGGACGGGGAAACGGTACGCGTAGCCGGTACGGTAGCCCTGGGAAAACAGACAGAGGTGTTGAGACACAGTAGAAAACATCATCCATCTCTCTCTCTGATGGACAGAACATAGGCACTACTGGATCACAGTGGTGTACTGTGCTGACATGCATATCCACAGCAAACTCTCAACACAGCATTAAATCAATGTATTATATTTTTCCTCAACAAGCTGTGTATTGCACAATATATCTGTGATCTGCTACTGCTAAAGAAGCAATATTTTCTTACTGAGGTCAGCTTCCACCAGCTTCTGAATACAGTACATTGTAGAACAAATGGCTGTGGTTTGCCCTTTCATTTCACAGAACGACTGCATCAAAGATAAATTTGCTGTTGAGTCACTGCTGATGCAATCTGAACATAATATGATGCCCCTCCTTTACATAAGACGCTTTCCCTCTGCAACCACAAGAAGGCTTTTATGCTTTTATTGTGAAACAGCTACAGGAAATGACTGCAATCGCCTTTGTGATCCTTTGTTAGTGGTTGAGAAACAGTAAAGGAACAGAAGTCATCTGAATCCAGCCATAACATTAAATACCATACAAATACGGGTTAATCATGACCTGATTCATGAAGCAAATACAATCTTTTGGACATGTGACCATAGGAACCTGTATTACCTCTCATGTTTCTGTTGAAAATTATAAAATGAGTGAGCCCTTACTAATGACTAAAACAGGATGTTAAGAAGAAGGTTTCCTACCAGGTTATCCAGAGTTCTCATCAGGGCCTCAAACTCATGCTCCCCAACGCGGCTCTTGTGCAGGGGCCCAAAGGTGGAGCCAGCCCAGCCCACAGTGCCGGCTGAGTTGGGTTTATGGATGGTCCGATCCAGCAAAATCAGGTTATGTTCACCACCTGCACAACACAACGCTGACACCTGAAAAAAAAAAAAATATTTAGAACAAGTTGCATCTCTTCTCCTTTTTTATTCAATGATGATGAGTGTACGGTCACATTTCTGCCCTTCTACAGGCCACTGTTGGTCCTGTATAGTTACTGCAGTGTCTGTTTGGCACACAACACCCCTGTAGGGTAAAATACTGCAGTGCAGAGCTGCTGGCTGTCTACAGTGAGAGGGGAACCAAGAGAAGGACAACTGCCCAGGTGTAACACTGAAGCATCTATATTACTCATTCTCCTACTCACACATACACACACCTACGGAAATGCAGTGGCAGCACTTTGTCTC
Source organism: Hippoglossus stenolepis (assembly GCF_022539355.2). Classification (NCBI taxonomy): domain Eukaryota; kingdom Metazoa; phylum Chordata; class Actinopteri; order Pleuronectiformes; family Pleuronectidae; genus Hippoglossus; species Hippoglossus stenolepis. The sequence continues at coordinate 5,813,701 of NC_061491.1, forward strand.
CTGTTTGATAGTGTGTGTGTGTGTGTGTGTGTGTGTGTGTGTGTGTGTGTCTGTGTGTGTGTGCGTGTGCATGTGTGTGGGTGCATGTGTGTGCTTGCATGTGTGTGCGTGCATGCGTTAGACCTGGATCTGGCAGGCAGCCTGGATGTGGTAGATGGTGTAGAAGGCCTCCTCCATTGACTCCCCAAGAGCCACTATGCCGTGATTCCTTAGCACCAGAACCTGGGACACACAAAACATCAATGTTATTATGAGAATAAATGGTGAGCAGCATAACTGGCCTATATAATTAATCCAGTCTGAGGAAACATCACCTTATGTCTTGTGTCTAGACCTCTAAGTTCTTAAAGCTTAAACATCCCTTGTGGGAGGCACAGGGGCAGTAACTGCTGAATGAATACAAGTATCATATTACTGGTTCTGCTTCCTGTGCTCTGCTCACTTTACAGGTGGGTCCCAAGCTCTTCTGCAGCTCCACTCTGTCCTCCTCCTCCTCCATGACTCCGTTGTAGTCATAGTAGGCCACGTCACCAACCAGCAGAGCCTCGTGGGACAGTGGCAGGAGGCCACACTTCATAGATGAAACCTGAAAATAATGATTTGTCAGTTGTGGCAGCAAAGATCATGAAACAGACTCATATATAGTCTGATTGTTGAGGATACAATCTATTTTACAAGCAAATCCACGCTGGACAAATGTTATCAGACTCAAGCAGAACAAAATTATACTAGAATCGTAAGAGCTATTACACTGTAACAATGTTATGACTTTCTATGTTTAGGGTATAAATGACCAGTGTAATATGGCTTCAGAGCTGTGAACTAGTGGCAGCCTCTCTCTCTTGGTTTCAGCTCGGACTGACTCACCGCTGCTGTGGCCGGTGTGTGGATGTGAAGAAGACAGCGAACATCTGGCCGCGCTGAGTAGATGGCCTGGTGCAGGCTGAACTTCTCTGGGTCCACGCCCAGGTTGGTGCTGCCCTTCTCCACCACCTCGCCCAGGATATTCACCTTTACCTGTGAAAGCACACGACAACTCATTATACATTCTATATTGTGCTTAAGCCAGATAAATGTTAAAACTGCACAGACCCAGTTTTGTGTCATATTTCTTGGATTTCATTTGACTGATTTCAAATTAAAACTACTGGTTGATGAGCAAATTAATGAGGCAGTGGAACCTGTTTTTTTTTGCAAATAGATAAACTACTGATGGAACTTCACCAGAGAAAGTTTACCATATGCTCACAGGCTTTTTTTTAAATAAACAATTTAATTATATGATATTGTATGATGAACTTCAGGAGTTCATCATACATTCTCTCCTAATCAATGTAACAATGAAACCAGTTAAACTAAGAAAATAAATATTCTAATAATTCTTTACAGTTAAACAGTTAAAAATGTGTGTAGTGACGATTTGATTATTTGATACTCCGATACTGGCAAATATTCTCTGTTGTGATGTTTTCCTGATGTTGTCTTTGCAATATATTGTAAAGAAGGTATAGATTTAGACTCAATCAACCATTTAAATGAAAAAAAATTATAGATTACCAAAGATGCAAGAAAACATAATACTAAAATATAATTCAATTTACTTAGCAATTTATATAGCAAATATAGAATTGTTTTAATCTAACTGGACAATTGCAGTATTTCTAATTAATAATATAATGAAACACGATTATACTATATGTGCATTATATCTATACCATTGAAGGGCTGAATTCCATTTTCACATGTGTGTAACCTTAATCCTGACGATGGTCACTCACCAGACTGGATCCAGTCACCTCACTGTACGCCAAGCCGTCTGGAAGCACCAGGAAGTGTTCCTGTTCTTTACTGACACGGAGCTGCCGGGGAGGAAAACAACACAGGTAAAGACCGAAGATGGTGACACTGCAAAACATAATGCTACTGTGGGAAATCCATTCTGATATGTTTCCATTTGTAAAGCAAAAAAACCCAGATTTCTATCATCTGCTCTCAGATAACAGACATCTTCCTAAGCATGCTGGTGCTGCCCTTTATTCAGTATCTACTCTTCATATGTTCTGAGTTAGATCTTTCTGATCATATCATATACAAAATAAATAATCTGTTTAGTAAATATGTGTTGAAGTAAAACAACATAATGTTTGAATTGTGATGTGAGAAGAAAGTAACACTAACAGTGAGACAGGTGTGGCTGATCTGGGCCCAGCCGTAGAGGTCGAACAGGCGATGGGTGCTGGCCAGCTTGCAGCGCATCAGCCTCTCCCCCTTCACCATGCTGCCGGGCTCCCAGCCATGCAGGTCGTTGATGGCTGTCACCATCATCATGTCTGTGTGGTGAGAGACAGATAGAAAACCAGACAGAGACAGAGAGAGAGTGGAGTGAGGATGATGGTCTGCAGACAACAATGGCAGGTAGGAGAGTGGTTGATTGATTCTTTTGAATGTGCACATTTCAACATACATGAATAATGTAAATCTATTCTACCATTGTTTTTCTTGCTGCTTTGAGTTGACATGTTTTACAATCACTGTTGATTTGATGTGTGAAGTGTTCGAGCCCAACTGATTTTTAGGGGCATTAACATAAACACTGATACTGACATGTCTGTGAAAGCCTCATATCAGCCGATTTTTATTGGCCAACCGACAAATCGTTTTTTAGTGCATGTATAAGTAAGTATTTATGAGTATCCATGACAAGGAACCTTTACCCCTTCAATAAGTCATCCATGCTCAGGATACCTCCCTGAATAGACAGGGCAACTTACATCTTTACCATTATTATTAGTGCATGGTTTTAAGTGACATTATAAAATCCCCTGAACTTCAACCTGAGCTCAGGTCCAACTGTCTTCAGCAAACCCCTGTGTAGATCTGAAACAACCATAGACCAACTGCACAAGTGAAGTGAGTGAAGTTTTATGAAGAATGTTGAAAAAAATAATGGTTTAAATTTACATGTATTTACAATAGTGCAGCTGATTTCAGATCTAATAGGTTTCATTCTTATATTTAAACTTGCCCCTGTGCACTGCCTGCCCCAGGGGGATTCACTACTTCTCCTAAAAATGTTTCTAACCTTAGGTAAATACCACCAGGTCCTGATAAATAAATGAAACACAACAATTAGTTAAACCTGTGTCAGGCAAGAGTAAAACACCACTGACCAACCAAACAAATTCAGTGACTGTGAAGATGAAAGCTTTTATATTATTGTCAGTAGATATAACATTAATATACCAAGACTAACAGCGGATAACCAAATTATGGACAATCCAGTGTTAACAATTAGAGGACGAGACCAGAACTATCTGCAAGCACCAAACGCACAATAAATATGTCAATAAAACAATCCACAATAGCTGTGGAAAACAGCCACTGGGCGAACATATGGGTATTCAGGCAAACAGTCAGTGTTACAATACAACACTTATGGACCCGCTGGAAAAAATAATGGAAACCCAGGGCTAATAATGGCATTTTTAAACTACTGAGAGAGTATGAATAGGAAACTCCATCTTTCTCACATCGATGTCTTGATGAGAGTTATTGATTGGGGCTGAAGACTACAATTATGAAAACACATAATCAAAATGTAATTATTGCATCTACTTAGAAACAGAATCTTTTATGAAACTTTTGATAATAGAGTTGCTTTATGGGTAATGAAAACACCAGGGTTGACATGCTAGAAGAAAAGGGGACAATATGACTGGCTCTACGGCATAATTTTTGATCTTCTTGTAGTGAAGTGCAGGGATAAATTGAGTTTAATCAAAGGTTTCACATACTGGAGGGGGAGACTGGCAGAGCAGCTGGAGAGCCATGTGAGGTCATGAAATCAGCGAGCTGTCTCAGTGCCCATAGGTTGGATGAGCTGCCACCCTTCTTCATCTGTTCCTGGATCAGCACATCCAACTCCTCCCTGAACGACTTCACCCACAAACACACAGACATTAATGTGTTAACATACAGGCATGTGTACATACATCAGACAACACAAATAATTTCAGTTTCATAATAAAATTCAATCAAAGCTTCTCTACGTATATTTGGAAAAGCCTCGATCGTCTCATTTTCTACGAACAAAACTCACGTCATTAGAATAATTTGAAAGATGCTATAATCATGAAAATTCACAGGGCTTTGAACACATGCACTGATTCATAAACACTCCTACACTACAGAGGTGAGGGTGAGTAAACATATTTAATGAGTCAGCCTCTCTCCATAGGGCCTTTCACTTCATGGTCTCCACAGCTTCAGAATCAGGCATTCAGAATAGAGTCCAGCACTGACTGCAGCCCGGGCTTGTCAAGTAGAATTTGAGAACAGATTTACTCTGATGGGAGATAATCACATCTCGAGAGGAGGAGGGGGAGGAGACAGAGACAGAAAAGTGTTAAAGAAATAGACAGTAAATCAGCGATCGCACCGGACTCTGCAGGAGGCTGGAGATGCGTTTCTTATGCTGGGGTCCTGAGCCTGGTGTGGAATGCTGAGGCGACTGGAGACTCTCTGGGACCCCATCGCTGGGGCTGCGCTGCACCGGGGTGCCCTTGGGGGTGGGTGACTTGCTCATCTTCTACTGTTATGCAGACGGTGTGTTACAACCAGGTGTGGGCGGGGAGAACTGTGAAGAAAGTGTGAAAAATGATAGACTTAAAACAGCACTTAATTAGAGCAGTGTTAACAAACTGCAGAGACAAACAAAATTGTCTGATAAACTACAGCTAACATTAAGGAAAATAGCTCTTTTCACTTTCTTTCCAGGAGTTAGATGAGAAGATCAATACCACTCTCATATCTGTCCATTAAATATGAAGCTACAGCCAGGAAGTGGTTTGCTTAGCTCAGCAGAAAGATTAGAAACAAGGAGAAACATTGTGTCCAGAGGTAACAAACTCCCCCGAGCAGAACACTATATCCCTCCATTTGTCATTTGTTTAATTTGTAAAAAAGAAAAAATGCACTTTTCCATTTCCAGGATCAGTAACTTCCTCCACTTGTTACCTGTCTAATGGTTTCTGTTTTTTCCCCCCGTTTTGGACAGAACTGCTGACAGTACCTTCATATGTGTCATATATAGATTTCATACATAGTTTCTAAAAGATGGACATCATGACCACTCCCCAAACGTTAAGCCAAATCATCTTGATCTCCGCTTAGTGGCTAACTGCAGTACAGGTCATAAGCCCCGCCTCCTCCATGCCAGTAGATGGGACATGGGTCAAACTAAACAATCAAAATGCAATCAGATAAATCTTTCTTAAACATGGTTTCTCTGTATGGGATTTTAGGTAGTTGTAGTGATGTATGTCCAATTGTTGAATGTTCCAGCATCAGACCAGCACAGATCATTGAACATCCACATTTGTTGAAACCTGCTTTCAACTAATCTGGTGTTTTTATTAAAGAAACAAGGCACGACTATAGGTATGCTTTCAAAACTCTTTACTCTTTATGACACGCTTCACAGCAGCATGTGACAACAGTGGCTCCACTTCACCAGATAACCTCTCTAGAACAAGTATGGCAGGCAGGTGAACTGAAGCCGGCATTTGAATACAAGTTTGGATTCTTAATCTTCCAAGTCACCCATATGCAATTCAATTCAGTGTATACTTGACAAGATACTGATGAGTCGATTTCAAACCCTGCGAGTCTAAAACAGAGTCAAATCAGCTTGAGAAGAGTCTGGAAATCAACTCAAAAGGACATCCCAACATTATAAGACACATAAATTACACAATCTGATTTATTATAATAACATAACGAATGAGAATAAAGGTGCTCCAGTTCAACAACAAAACAACAACGAAATCTACTTATGATGCTAAAGACAGAAAATAATGGGTTTAAAATAAGATCACAAAAAACGAATCTATGACATTAAGTTTGAAGAAGTTGTAAGTGCATGTGCAAGTGAGAGACGAGAAGTAAGAAGGAGAACATTTCCCTGGATGAGGAAGTCATCACCCCAGAGGAAGTCAGTTCAATCAATATGCTCACTTATGTAAAATTCAATCCCAAGCCAAGCCTTTTGTATCATGCATCAACATGTAAACTGAGTTTCCTGTTGGCTAGTACAAAAATAAACAGTATATTAGACAACACATTATTCCTCGATTCCCTTGCATTTTCAAATGGCAGCATTGAAATGAAAAACCATACCCTCACATTAAGGATGCTGGATCCCTCAGGGCACTGGCCGCTGGAAAAGCAAAGCTACAGACGATGCAGCATTAGCAGTAAAAGCTCACATGCACACAGCAGCATCAGAACCACTAACAGGAAGTTAGCTGGTGATACGAGTCGGTAATTGGAGAAAGAGAAAAGAGTTACGGTAAGGATCTTCAGAAGAGAGCAGGCCACTCCCCAAATGAAGCAGCACACACACGCACACGCACACACACAAACACACAAACACACAAACACACGATGCTGCAGGGAGCAGATTAGGTCCCAAACACACCACACCCTCCCTTCTGTGCCACATCTGACTAACTGACTCAATAACTTACTTACTTGCATCACTGTTAACATATCGAGTTGTGGATCCCTGATCACATGCGTTCTAAATCCCATCCTCAAATCTCAGTATGTTTTTCTTCAGATGCTCACCACAAAGACACAGGATCCATGAGCTATTAATTAATTAATTAATTAAGTAAACGTCAGCCTTCCTGGACTCAGAAGCACTGAAACATTAAATCAATTATCCCAAAACATCAGTGATGCTCTAAAGGATTAACTGAGCTCGGCACATAAACACTCTCATACACCATGAGCATGAAGTTGTTAGCAAGCCTGCATTACTTACTTTAAAATGGATGATGTTTCTTTGAATTGTTTGAGTGTATAACATGTATTCCTTTGTAATTGTTCTTCAAATGCATTCAGAATAGGATTCAGGATGTATTTAAACACATTTTAGGCAGCAGTGAGTCTCTTTCTCCCTCTCACAATGGAGGCTGGTTCACATTCTCTCTCTCTCTCTCTCTCTCTCTCTCTCTCTGGGGGTGGAGGGAGCGCAGCTGCTGACAGGCAGCAGACAGAAAGCCTCTCTCTCCAGGGAGGCTCCTAATGACTGAGGGGAGACATGGAGATCTGGCTGTTGGCCCTCCATCGCTGCTCCCTCTTAGCCTTGGTCACACTGGGATGGCTGACCAATGCTCATTTTCTGACATTCTTACCACTGAATTACTTTGGAAATCCACAGTAAAATTAGAATTACTTTGATACTTTAAAAAGCTTCATATAAAGCTATCTGTAATCATGACTCATTCACCTGGACACATGAGGGAATGTAGGAAATGTATTACTGCCATGGTTGAATCTTGAATGTTAAATATACATCAACTAAGTCACCAACTTTCAAAGCACTTAGTAATTGCACAGAACCCTTTCAGACACCTTGAGTTTTGTGATTCAACTAAATGCATATAATTGCCACTTTTGCTCATTATCTATACTTGATTATCCAAACTGACAGTGAAAAGAGATTAGATAGCAATCCCAGCTTCAAGTCTTCCAGGCAAAGTCTCTACATTTATACACCTGGATGTGAGCAGTTTATTTAATTTTCCTGACAGAACGTCGGGCACTGTCAGACTGGAATGAATCTGACTGATCATCTTTCTCTCATAGTCCTTCAAATGTCTGGCAAACTTACCAGCCCAGTCATTTGCCCGTTAGTCAAAGTGGCCTCAGTCTCGCCACTTTACCATAAACGACTGATTAATAGACTTTAGAGTTTAGATTGATGGACAAAGAAAAAAGCAATTACGTCCATTTCAAATTAAACCTACAACACAATTAAGTGTGGAGAAAGTGAAGTGGGTCAGATTATTTCCTGAAGCCTGTGCATGTTTGTATTGACTGCTGTAAATCTACCCACTTGGAGGAGTTTGAAGAGGACTGTGTCGGACATCTGGCAGCAGAGACGCAGATACACTTGTAATTACCTAAGTAACTCCGGACTGATTTTCCTTGGCTTTGCTTTCAGTAGGTTTAAGTCATAATGGCCGGTCAGCGGATCCTGACCAGTTTTGGGACTAGTTTTTTTAACCAATCAGCACCTTTACTCACAGTGCTTCAAAATAAGATTATGCAAACATTTGTGAGTAAAATCAATTTGTAAATGATATACACACTTTTCCAGATCTTTAATTGTGTTGTTTGATTGTATGAGCTGAAGGTAGCATGCTTTTCATTTATTTAATCACTGTAACTCATTGTGTTTCAGTTCATTTTGTGGTAAAATACTCAATACTTAAACTTGAGTATAGTTAGCGTGAAGACAATTCAGTTCACAATGATCGGTTATTCCACCATTATTACTTCTGACTCAGTATAACTGAAACTCAACATCATTTATTGTAACACACAGCTCTCCAGCTAATGTACCTGACCAGCGGTGACGAAAACCTGCAGCCCATCAGATGTCTTTTCTGTTTGTCCTTTTTCTAATTGTCTGACGACTGCTGTGTAGCATGTGATGAATTCCCGAAAGGACAAATCAATCAATCAATCAATCAATCAATCAATCAATCAATCTATCTATCTGCCCAATACAACTCAACACAACAAAAATACACACTAATCTTCATACTGAAGGTATTATGGCCTCTTTATACCATAACATACAGGGCAACTTTGTTCTATTCAAGCCCCATATAAACTCACACATCAACTGTAAACAAAGATTGATACAGTACGCTGCGGAAACGCAACACACATAAGATGATCATGCATTAATCCATGTTTAAAGAAGTGTAATAAACTGCAGCAGGACGTTTTCTGGAAGCTCAGAAAACCACACTGAATGAATACAGAAAAAGAAGCATACAATGGAGTTTTAGTGATGAGTCACTTGTAGTCAAGGGATTTTTAAAGTCAATGTCATTTCATTAACTACAGTACAAGATTGGATTATCATCCATAATGTAACACAAAAATGCTACTTTTAAATCCAGATTGAAAAGCCATTTATGTATATGTTTTTATCATTTTTATTTATTTCACATACTACTGCCCATCTTTTATGCAGCTCTTTTTAATCTCATTTTGCTTGAAAATTGTTTTAAACTGTGTGATTTCTGCTTTTCAAGGAATTTCTTCTAATTTTGTCTCAGTTGTTTTCATTGTCCTATAGCACAGCACCTTGACTCTACCTCTGTGTATAAAACATATAAATAAAACTCTTGCCTTCTATTAACACAGACTTTACCATCCGCAACTTCTTCATTACTGTGGCTGAGATCATTCCAGGTTCAATGTCTGACATTGTGCTCTCAGAGATTAAAAATAAATAAATAAAAACTCTCCATACGCCACTCCTGTGTCACGTGGATGAGGAGGAGAAGCGCTCTATTGATCAGATACAGTCATGAGAGCAGCACACAACGCAGCATTTACAGGCTCATATTTCAACATGAATGCACAATATCGTTTTATGGGTTTGTTTTTCAGCATCCTCCGTCCCCTCACCGGATAGAGGCCCGCACTAAGCATGGCTGCCTAGCAACACTCACACGAGCTGCAGCATCAGCACCATGATCCGCTAATGGCCACCCGCAAAATGCAGAGGCCAGCGGGGACGGCGCCGCACGACGCGCATTCACAACCGTCACGTTTCCAAATCAATCTAAACGGCTCATAATATGATCACAAACTGACTGGAGTCCCCGCACGACAACAAACAGCCAGCAGTGGCACGATAATGGGCGAGATTAGTCCGTGCACGGAGGAAGCACCGTGGAGCCACTGCCACAGCACGAGCCGCCGCTGAGGACACAAGCTGCACAGATGAGATCCCGCACGCATCAGGCCTCCATCTGCACAACACCGCTACATGCTCCAGGCTTTATGGACTAAATCCTGTGCACGAGCTAAACGTGTAATCTTATTTTGACATGTACATGCATGTTTTGAGGTGTGTGTGTGGGGCTGCACCGTGAGACCGACAACAACACGCTAAACAGCAGTAAGCAAAGCATCGTGTCACACTGGGCCATCGTCAGTGAAATGCGCAGACACCGCTCATGCACGCGTCAGGGAGGACCCCGCACTACGCCCAGTCATCTAACCGAGGCTACCTTGTTCGAAACGGCCGAACAGAGACGAGCAGACACGGTACTCACCTCAGAGCATCCTCCGGAGCGCGTCCTGTGTGGGGGTGCGGCACACCCACAGCCCGCAGCCGTCCTCAGCACCAGCAGATGTGGTTAATCACCAGCGTGACAGATTTGGGCTTCGGCTCCTTTGTCAGACTATTTCAGGGCCTCAGCTGATTCCAAGTCAACGGAGCCTGATGCTGTTCATCATCGCTCTCTGCGGCTGGACCAGCCCACTGCCACGCCTGTCCCCAGTCTGACACCCCGAGGGTTCCCACTCACACAGCCACAGTGGGCACCAGTGTTAGCGATGGTGTTGTGTTTGTAAAACCTCCGTGGAGCTGTGGAGGGTTTCTATGTGCTGTGTCCTCAAACGTTGATTAGTTGGGTATAGGCCCAACACGGAGCAAAACAATCTGAGTCAAAAAGGCGCCACCATCTGTTGTAATGAGAAAGAGCCCGAACACAGGAGCAGGGATGTGCCCAGACATTTAGAAGGGTCGCTCTAACCTGACAAAAAGGGCACCCCCACCCCCTGCAAGTGTAAGTTAACACATTAGTGCAAATAGGATACAGATTCCTGTCAACTTGATCATAACACTGTCACCTATCCGATTGCAAACCATAATGTTCAAACTTCGGAAATAAACTCTTAATAAATAAATTCAGATCATTATGAGTTGACATCAATTAAAGCAAACGTTAAAAATTTAGATTTTGCAAATTCAGACTCCCATTCACAATGTAAACGTCAGTTTGGACAGAGTCATATAATAAAGAGCATAGGGAATCGCTTTGCCTCATTTCTTAAAAATGTGATATGATGGGACGATGTAATAATTTGAATAATTTCATATTCATGTAGCCACAATAATAAAAACTTGTTTTTCCTCCAGAGGGGCAGCTCATTCATGGAGGGCAAACAGGCAGTAGCCTAAGTGACTTTAGCCCCATGCTGTGCACTTCCATCCACTGGAGGATGGTGCTTTGTAATAAGATATTTCAATGAGATACAGGTTACAAAGCCATTTTATTAAAGTTGAAGATATTCATATTTACCAAACATAAACTCGGTACAATGCAGATGTTGAGATTTATATCATATTTTAAACATATTAAGCAGAAAACATAAAACACTTCTAATATAAATGAGAACAAAATGAAACTTGTAAATGTTTCTTAAGGCTTCCAAGTATACAGTTTGTAAAATGAAAATAAAAACACATTTATACATACGTTATATATATATATATAAATACTCAAACAAAATCTTAAGTCATAAGTCAACATAAATAAAACAAATAAAATTGAATTTTCTTCTGGAAAAATCCTTTCTTCAAAGCAAAAGGCCCCTAAATAAACAAGATTATAGTTAATTCATCTCACTTCTTTTGACACAATTTCTACATGCATAAAAAGTACTTTATCTGAAGAGGGATGATGTGTTTTAAGGCAAATATCGGAATCCCACTCATTACATAGCGCATCATCATTCACCATTTTGTTTCCCAATTATGAGTGTGAAATATATGCACTATATAGTGCCCTCAAAAACAAACAAAAAAGTATTATACATACAGTTGTATGCAAAACTCCACAACAGATGTTTTTTCAAATGAACGGAGGTAACTACAACCCCTGCAGCAAAAACACCAACAATGACTATTAAAAAAAAGAATTATTGCTGCTTTTTATTTAATGAATTGAATTTAAAATGAATGATTGTTACATGTGCAATCTTCATTAACTCATTGGGACTTGCAAGGCAGTTCACATTAGGATTTCTGCTGGTGATAACTCCAGATGTTAAAATGGAGATACTACTAAGAATTAAACTGAGTCACGTACTGACTTTTGCACATGCCACAATTATTGTTTCAATCTGTTTTTAGTTCATAAAAAACAAAACTGTGGATGGAAATAAATACATTTTGTCTGTTTGTCTGTCTGCAGGTTTTATCAACTTATTCACTTCAAACCAAAAAAACATGTAATTTCCCTTGGTGTGCACAAACTGTATGGCATGTGCACTACTGTACCCTCCATATGATGACCTGATACTGGTGTGTTGCTGTGATATCAGTGGGAGTTCAGGTTGTAGGTGCAACAATGTACACGACTGATCACACCTGACAGTGATGCCACAGACTTGAAAAATTCAACCAGAAGAGGGCGCTACAACTATGCATTTCAAATCAGTGGGACAAGTTACTCTGGAAGGATCTTTTCCATGGTGCTTCAGTGTTATTCAATCATAATTCATGAAAAAGTAAATGGGGGTAATTACTTTTATAATATGCAAGAGTTTGGTGAGCTCAGCAAATTCCAGGTCACAGTCAATGTGAACTTGAGCAGGATACTGATCAAACAGTATCTGTCAGTGTAGTGATGGTAGCAGGGAGAAACCAGAATTTAACACATAACTAGCTAAATACAATTCAACCCTGAATCGGTTAATTAACATATAAACATGTATTGTAGTTTGAAATTTGATTTAAATAGTCCCTACTGAAAGGGCTAATGTAGTCATGACTATGACAGTGAGGCAAGATGCACAATACCAGGACCCTGTAACTGAAGCAGCTAAAAGGAATTCAGTCTTTGATATTTTTACACATGCACCTCATCTGTTGTGCACTGTCAAAAATAACTTCTATTAGTTGTTCTGTGGCTTGTTTTGTGCCAATTTTCACCTAAATTACAGTCCACAAGGGGGCAACATAATAATACTCCTGGTCTAATGTTGATATTTATATCCACTACAACTATTACAACAAAATTAATAGTTACACACACTTCATTACAATAACAATTAAACAGAAATAAAAATTATAGTATTAATATTACAACCCTGATGTTCAGTGTCTGTACTGAAAAGAGGAGCTTTGTGCTCGAAATGTCACTTTGGAAAAAAAAAATCACCCCAACATCTAGTCAGGTTGGATTTTATCTAAACATATATTTCTGATAAGCGAGCAGATATTCATGAATAAATAAATAAATAAAAATCACCTTTCCAGTATTAGTTCAAGCCATCTGCTCTTCACATCACTCAGCAGTGTTGAGACATCTGTTGAATGAAAAAAGAAGTTTATGTGCCAACAAAAAATAAACACATTCCAGTTTAAAGACAGAGAGGTTCTGAGTAATCAATTTATTTTTCCTAATTTTCAGCTTCATATTTCAGGCAGATTTCCTCATTTGAAATTTACGCACACACTCACATACTTATATCTTTGTTAAGGATGGAGATGAGACACTGAATACAATCAAATGCTTTGTTTTGATTGCCTGTTGCATCTGTAGCATCCTCCTGCAAGATCATTTTAGCAATTATTATGTATCTGATTTCCTATTGTGTGAATGGTGTGACTTTCTAGATGTGCAGATGAAGGCTACAGGTCTCGTCTTCAAAAGGTTGATAGTAATTGTCCCAAAATCAATCAGTGATATACAACTGATACATTTCACATCCACTTCAGCAATTAACACAATAATTGATTTTCAATTACAAATTAAAAATGCAATAAAATTACTGATATTCATTCACTGCGCGTTTTCCAGTAGCTAAAATTGATTTGACATTTACTACAAAATGTCATATTTAAATGTTCTATGGATTAGAAAAAGGTTTGATAAGTCATTGAAATGAAGACATCCACTCAGTTTCATGAACTGTTAATTATAATGATTATTACAATTGATTTTATCAATTTCTCCAGTTCTAACCTATTGTGTATTACTCTTATATTGACTACCATGCTGTACTTCAAAAGGTCTTATCTACCACTCAAAGCATTGTTGTGTGTATATTTCTAATTACTTGCTCTAGTTTTTCTGTTTGTAACCCAAGTAAAGTGTCTTTGAGCATTGTTAAAAGTGGTTTGTATAAATACATATAAATAATGCATAATCCTTATTTTTATTCATATTATTACTACAATCATTGTCCCTCTTTAAACATCCTACATTTGTCAGGTTATTTCCCCTCAATTTTCAATCGTGTTGATCATTAAAATATTAGTTCTTGTAAATGCTTCTCTTTTTGAAAATTAAATATATGAACAAGACAGTGACTAACACTTTCTAATTCTGCAATTGTAGTGTTCTGAGTAGTTTGTTATGTATCAAATGTTCTGTGCTGCTTGGAAAAAAAAACTAATTATACAGCGGGTAAAATAAGTATTGAACACGTCACCATTTTTCACGAGATGTCGGTAACAACCCAAGTAATCCATACATACAAAGAAAACCAAACAAATAAGTTCAGAAATTCAGTTATGTGTAATAAAATGGAATGACACAGGGAAAAAGTATTGAACACATGAAGAAAGGGAGGTGCAAAAAGGCATGGAAAGCCAAGACACCAGCGGAAATCTATCAGTAATTAGAAAGCAATCCAGCCCCTTGTCAGTGCAAATGAATATCAGCTGGTTTAGTCCCACCTGAAAAAGGTGTCTCATTCCCAAAGTGTCACACAGGAAACATCTCATGATGGGTAAAAGCAAAGAGCTCTCGCAAGACCTTCGCAACCTTATTGTTGCAAAACATACTGATGGCATTGGTTACAGAAGGATTTCTAAACTTCTGAATGTTCCAGTGAGCACTGTTGGGGCCATATCCGGAAGTGGAAAGAACATCATTTCACCATAAACCGGCCATGACCAGGTGCTCCTCGCAAGATTTCTGACAGAGGAGTGAAAATAATTATCAGAAGAGTTGTCCAAGAGCCAAGGACGACTTGTGGAGAGCTTCAGAAAGACCTGGAATTAGCAGGTACAATTGTTTCAAAGAAAACAATAAGTAATGCACTCAACCGCCGTGGCCTGTATGCACGCTCACCACGCAGGACTCCATTGCTGAAGAAAAAGCATGTTGAAGCTTGTTTAAAGTTTGCTGCACAACATTTAGACAAGCCTGTGAAATACTGGGAGAATGTAGTCTGGTCAGATGAGACCAAAATGGAACTCTTTGGATGCCATAATACACACCCTGTTTGGAGGTCAAATGGCACTGCACATCACCCCAAAAACACCATACCAACAGTGAAGTTTGGAGGTGGGAACATCATGGTGTGGGGCTGTTCTTCAGCATACGGCACTGGCAAACTTCATATAATTGAGGGAAGGATGAATGGAAAAATGTTTCCGAGACATTCTTGATAAAAATCTGCTGCCATCTACCAGGATGATGAAGATGAAACGAGGGTGGACATTTCAGCAAGACATTGATCCCAAACACACTCTCAATTGGTTTCAGAGAAAGAAAATAAAGCTGCTAGAATGGCCCAGCCAATCACCTGACTTGAATCCAATAGAAAATCTATGGAAAGAACTAAAGATCAGAGTTCATAGAAGAGGCCCACGGAACCTTCAAGATTTGAAGACTGTTTGTGTGGAAGAATGGGCCAAAATCACACCTGAGCAATGCATGCGACTAGTTTCTCCATACAGGAGGCGTCTTGAAGCTGTCATTACCAACAAAGGCTTTTGTACAAAGTATTAAATAAATTTCAGTAAGCGTGTTCAATACTTTTTCCCTGTGTCATTCCATTTTATTACACACAACTTAATTTCGGAACTTATTTGTTTGGTTTTCTTTGTATGTATGGATTACTTGGGTTGTTACCGACATCTGGTGAAATTTTCATGTCAATAGCACATTTAGAAATATATTTACTGAGAAAAACGGTGACGTGTTCAATACTTATTTTACCCGCTGTAAATATAATATGATATTCCAGACATGTGACAGGTAATGAGGGGAAGAGAGGTGGGGAATTGTAAGCCATATAGATCCCTGGTTCATATTTTAATGAAATGTAAACAACCTTTTCACAAGCCACAGTATATGCAGAAGAGAAGCTGGCTGCAATGAGCGTCTTAATTCTGTGGGATTACTGTGGATAAAGGATGTCTGCTGCATTTGGACAGTGTCTAATGTCTTATTGAAAGCAGCGGCAAAACATCAAGTTGCAGGAGCACAAGTAGAAATGTATGGAATTTCAATCCGGTTTTTTTTTTTACGTGTGTTTATGCCTACAGCTTTATTTTATGTGTGCATTATTCGAGGAAGCAGAGTAATCTCAATGATTATATGAATGAAGAAAATGTAACCCTGAATGTTTTTGGTAACAGTCCTTATGTCAGACTTGAGGAAATTGCTGTGTAAAAACTCAGTCATGACTAAGGTTCTCTCTCTTTAATTTCTTTCAGACATGCACTGAGAGTCCAAGTGACAGTCTCTAGAATTTCTGCAGACTTTCTCCGCCTGGCCTCCTAGTATAAAGTCCGCAGAAGTCTATGTGAGGAGCAGGGGATCCCCAGCTGGATTCACTGTGAGCAATTGGGGAGGTTGATGAAGTTTCTAACACGCAATTGACGCAAAAATGAAAAAACAACAACAAAAACAAACGAAATGAGGCATAATGTTAGGAAAGTTAAATGAGTTACCGAAGTCTGGTCAGGTGCTACTTGGATGATGAACTGGTATGAAGGCATCGCACAATGTTGCAACACCAGTCTGGTCATATCTCCGTCCTCTGTTACTGGTTCTGGAGGCAGAGTGAATCCATCTTCCAAACACTCGTCTGACATGTTCAACAGCTGTCAGGAAGACACATCTCAGTAAAAATGTATATCTGAACTTATTTGTCTACTGTCAAGATACTCACCCGCCTCAGGCTGTGAATCAAGTGTAACAGTAAAGTGAATTTACAGCATTAAGAAACTCTGATCCATATTCCAAACATTAAATTTCATTTGAAATAAAGACGTAAATAAGGTAAAATCAATCATCTGTTTAAATAAACGTTTTAGAACATAGAAAACAGATTTTCAAACAGTTCATTACAGAACTGTCTGACAAAGGAATTTAATTTCTGGGGTTTAAGCTGAGTATCTCATCTAAACCACTTTTCCAAGAATTCAAAATTAAAATATCAATCAATCCAAAATTATTTTTGAGCAATTATATAGAAAAAAATCTTCTCTGTGCCATAATATTTTTAGGAACAATTAGGAATCATTTATGTACAGGTGTCAAGGTCAAATACAAAAGACCAGGTGCCAGTGTAACCAGAGCAGGAAATGAAGAGATCACTGTTCAAATCAGGGGCTGAAGAAGTTAGTGCTGCTCGTTCTGTCTGTGACGTATGACAGGTGAATTTAGGAACATACAGTTTAGCCAATCAGATTGCAATGACAGCTACTCTACCATTACAAGCGAGACACTCCACTTGAACCAGTAATCTGGTTATAATATAAAATATAAGCATCTGCAGTGACAGATAAAAGAGAAAGTAAAGATAAAAAAGAAAGTAATTGAATCTTTTGAACTCAAAGCTGCGTAGCCGAGATACAATATCAAGTTTCTCGTGGTTGCATGGCTCCACCAACCAGTCATGTTGTGTTTACATCCAGACTCAAAGAAAATATAGAAGACTTTGAAGGGATACAATTAAAATGTATTTTGTCAATATAAGTGCAGGGATTCTTAACTAACAATAACTTTTAATAATAACTATATTTATATAGAACAGCCCTATAGAGTGCTTCCTCTGTGCGTACTACTTCTGAAGTTAAATATGCTCTTCTAAATGGACAATCTCTCTCTAATAAGTCTCTTATTTAAAATAATTAATTACTGATTTTGTTTTATCTGAAAGACTTGGTCTAAACTTGATGAGCACAGCTTATTTCCCCAAAACTATGATCTTATCTGCTCCCCCAGACCAAGTGGTGGTGGTGGGCTTGGTGTTATTTTTAAAAAGTTCCTAAAAATGTATACATTTACCCTTCGGCAATCTCTCTTACTTTGAGCCCCTTGTTCTGAAGGCTCATTGCATAAGCTGTTTTCCTGTGTATCCATCATCCTCCTAAATTCAGCTCTACCTGTTCTAACCGGAACTGTCAGAATTCCTCTGTTATTCTGAAAACAGAGGAATGTTCCAAAGAATACAAATTTCTGATGGGAAAGATTTTAGTTCTGCGCCATTAGAAAATTCTGCCCAAGGATCTGATATCTTTACATGTAAAACTAAATCCCACCTCTTAGGCCAGATTTTTTTAATAGAATGTTTAATAGAGAATTCGTTATTAATCATGTTATTGGACTAATTGGACTTGTTTTATTCTATAAAAATCTGATGATTTTTATTTCTTATGTACAGTACCAGTCAAAAGTTTGGACACACCTTCTCATTCAATGGTTTTTCTTTATTTTAATTTTTTTCTACATTGTAGATTAATATTGAAGACATCCAAACTATGAAGAAACACATATGGAATCATGTGGTAAACAAAAAAAATGCTCAACAAACCAGAATATGTTTTATATTTTAGATTCTTCAAAGTAGCCACCTTTTGCTTTGATGACAGCTTTGCACACTCTTGGCATTCTTTCAATCAGCTTCATGAGGTAGTCACCTGGAATGGTTCTCCAACAGTCTTGAAGGAGTTCCCAGAGGTGCTGAGCACTTGTTGGCTGCTTTGCCTTCACTCTGTGGTCCAACTCATCCCAGACCATCTCAATTGGGTTTAGGTCGGGTGATTGTGGAGGCCAGGTCATCTGACGCAGCACTCCATCACTCTCCTTCTTGGTCAAATAGCCCTTACATAGCCTGGAGGTGTGTTTGGGGTCATTGTCCTGTTGAAACACAAATGCTGGTCCCACTAAGCGCAAACCAGATGGGATGGCATGTCGCTGCAGAATGCTGTGGTAGTATGCCTTGAATTTTGAATAAATCACCAACAGTGTCATCCAGCAAAGCACCCCCACACCTCCTCCTCCATGCTTCACGGTGGGAACCACACATGTTGAGACCATCCGCTCACCTTTTGTGTGTCTTACAAAGAAATGGAGGTTGGAACCAAAAATCTCCAATTTGGACTCATCAGACCAAAGTACAGATTTCCACTAGTTTAATGTCCATTCCTTGTGTTTCTTGGCCCAAGCAAGTCTCTTCTTCTTGTTGTTCTTCCTCAGTAGTGGCTTCTTTGCAGCAATGTGACCATGAAGGCCTGATTCACGCAGTCTCCTCTGAACAGTTGATGTTGAGATGTGTCCGCTACTTGAACTCTGCAAAGCATTTATATGGGCTCTAATCTGAGGTGCAGTTAATTTGCGGTTTCTGAGGCTGGTAACTCTAATGAACTTATCCTCGATGATCTCCAGTGTTACTGAGGATCAGACCCCCATTGTGGATCTGAATCCCAACATTATCTGTCAGAGTAGAATGGGAGGTAGAACCTTCAGCAACCAGGTTCCTCTCCTATGAAACCAGCTCCCACTTTGGTTTCGGGAGGCAGACACCATCTCTACATTTAAGGTTAGAGTTAAAATGTCCCTCTTAGATAAAGCGGATCTCTCTCTCTCCCTCTTTCCAAAGCCTTTGATGCTGACATTCAATGATGACATCTTTATCTGTGCAGTTTGAATGTACATTTAGTTGAAAAATTGTCTGACTTGATTGGCACTGTTCTGGTTTACATGAACTAAACTGTAAAACCAGCAGTCATAACTGCACAGTAGAAAAGACACTTACATCATCCATTCTCCATAGGTCATTGCTCAAACCTTCAGTCTGACCATAAGTGATTGCATTCTTTAGGAAATCAGTCCCACAGCCATCATGCTGAAAAACAGAAAATAACACTAATCAACATTTCAGAATACCTGTCAGTCCTTGAAAAAACAAACGGAGGACACTTGTCTTTAATAGAGTCCTGATGAGGGCAGTACTTACACTGTCAGTGTCTTGCAAAACTCCAACAAGCAATCGAATGTACTCGGTTGCAGCTTTGAGTGTGTCCACTTTACTGGGTTTCCGGTCTGGTCGCATAAGTGGCACCATGCGCTTCAAGCGGGAGAACATAGAGTTCAAGTTCCGGATCTGAACAGAAAAGAGGCCAAAGATTGACATAAATAGTGAAGCATTGTGAGATGCTTTCTCATGTTTTCGAACCACGAGTATCATTGCATTTCCACAGGGTTTGAAGAAGTGACATTTCTCAAGATGTGTTTATTCACTGAGAGCAAACTAAGCAGTAGTTGTGTTGGTAAAATCCAGCACATAATGCTTAAGGATTGAAAAGGAGTACTGTTGATTTGATGAAACAACATATGTAACACAAGAATTGTTAAAAAAGTTAAACCAGTAAAATCATCTAAATGTGCATCATATGCGAACACAAGAGTTATACACTAATCTATTTTGCAAGTTTTACTTACTTTATGAAAATCGAGTGCGCTTTTTCCTGCTTTATGCCAAACTGCATTTAAAAATATTGTTTTAAAGACTTGCTGACAAATACAGAAAAAAACAGAGTAAATATGTGTCTTATCCTCATATGACGACAGAAGAATGTATGATATTCAGTCATCTGGAGACCATGGTTATTAAAAT
This sequence comes from Hippoglossus stenolepis, assembly GCF_022539355.2. Classification (NCBI taxonomy): domain Eukaryota; kingdom Metazoa; phylum Chordata; class Actinopteri; order Pleuronectiformes; family Pleuronectidae; genus Hippoglossus; species Hippoglossus stenolepis. The sequence goes on from NC_061491.1 coordinate 5,834,227, forward strand.
ATGAAAATAAAGAAATAAACCACAACTTGTTGACAGAGGTTGTTGGCATATTAAACACCAAAGAATGTAACTACAATGAGAATAAAAATAAAATAATAATAATTAAGGGGATTTTAATGACTGACGCATCGGTAAAGTTTAGCAGTTTTTCTTTTCACCTTCATTTATATCAAGGATGTATAGCACAACACACACTCTTTTATGAAGACTGAAAAAATGACCCCAAATAAGTAAAATGTTGAACAGCAAATCACAATTTGTATCCTCTATTCCAAATGTGACATTATTTCTGGTAAAGTGAGAGAGAGATTGGAGTTTAGGTTACAGCCAATCGTGCATGTCACACTCGCTTTCTTCATCACAGAAAATAGTTATTTTGATCAGAGTTGAATCTTTGTCTGAGGAGCTCTCTTGAAGGGTATATATCATCAAATATTTTTGAAATTAAGCTCTTTTGCTTTCAGAGGTAAAGATGATAACAGATTTGTACATAATTTCTTTAGAGTACACTGACAAAAGATATGAGAAGCAGAGTCTCAGCTAAATTGCTTTGGATATAAACTACAGGACACTTCACTAGAAAAATGATGTCCAGCAATCATCAGTGAAAGTGGATGAGATGGGTTTTAGAGCAGGGGAGATGCTTGGAATTAAAACCAGGCACTTGTCCAAAAGTCAGCTTCAACTTATTTTCATAAAGATTTATCCTTTTTATTTCTTCAACCTCTTTAGATATACTCTTTAAAACTCTCATCTTGAAAATTGTTTTAAACTGTGCTTTCTGAGTTTAGGTTCTTCAACTTAGTCTCTGTGTTGTTTTTAATGTGCCTGCACAGCACCTTGAATCTACCTCTGTGTATGAAATATGCTTCATAAATAAAATGGCCTTGCTTACATTATTATAATGTTTAAAGTTGCATTGGAAATTAAATTTTATAAAATTTTCCTCACAAAATAAAACATTTGCACAATTGTCTATTAAATGGGTGATAGACCAAATAGTCTTAACTCTTCAGTCATTGAAATATAGGGAGTAATCTGCAGCTTCAGGTACATCATAAAGTGGGACTTTCTGCAGTAGTTTCCAATCCAGCAGGACTTGTGAATGGAATGAGGATAGTTTTATAGAGATTAGATAATAACCAAAATATAACCGGACAGTATGACCGGGTGGTGGTCACAAGGCTGAAATGCATCCCTCAGTTGGTGTGTAAGCTGGTTAAGTTTGTGTGGTGTGTGTGTACAAGGTAAATAATAACTGTGTATGTGTCCTGTGAGGTCTTTGGAAACTTAATAGCAGGTACAGTTAGTTAGCGTTACAGGCTACAGCTGCGCTAACTAAACTCAGGGCGCCTGACAGAGCTGAACCTGGAGTCTGTCTGTCAAACACATCACTAAACTGTCATTAAACATGAACTCTCTGTTCTCGCAGTGTCCTCCATTGTGAACTCACTCTCAGTCGCTCCTTCGCGTTGACCAGCTCCCTCTTTTTCACCGTTTCGTGGAAGTCCTCAGCGACAAAGTACAGGCCGTCTTTAGCTCGTCTGAACTTCTCTATGTTGCTGTACACAGGCAGCGCGGACTCGCCCGTCAGGCGCTTCAATATGTCGCTCATTAGTTCCTCCGCTGGCACCTTCATCTTAAGCAGGAACATGTATGAACCCTGAGGAAGAACGAAGAACCCCGAGGATGCGCTGCCTCTCACAGACTGTCTCTGTCTCTGTCCACACTGCTCACATGTAAACAGCAGAGGCATGAGGCTGAGCACACCTGAGGCAGGTGCTTCATCAGGAGCCCGCTGCCTGCACTCAGTGAGCTAATGCTAACAGTAGCTACATTTGACTAGCCTTAATTAACATTACACAGATCTGCTTCCTCATTTGGACTAGTTGTTTTTACCTTGTGGCTAGTCTGTGACTTCATTTTGACTAGTAAGAGTTTGTATTTAACATATCTGTGACTTCATTGTGACTAGAAAGAGTTTGATTTAACATATCTACAGTTTTGACTTGATAGAATACAAGTTAAAGATATTTGAACTTATGTTGCTGTCAAACAGCTTTTGCCATCAATATATATGTGTTTCCTCATTATAGATATCCACAGTTCATGTAGTAGATGTCTGCAACTGAATTTTAGATTTCTTTTATTCCAGATTTCTGCTCTGTCAATCTATCTAGTTCAAAATTAATTTAAGATATCTCAAAAGAACAATGTAGATGTCTTGAATTGTACTTGATGTAACATTAGTCAGAAATTGTATACTGAGATTAGAGGTATTTGAGGATACAATATGAATTGTGGATATCTGCAATTTAATTGTAGATAACTATAATGAAAAACTCCATGCACATGAACGGCAAAAGCTGTTTGAATCTTACTTGTCAAAATCTAATTACAGATATCTTTGACTTGTATTCTCCCAAGTGAAAATATAAATACAGATATCTTGAATAAGTGCTTTGACTAGGCAAAATGATTTTGCAGACATCATTTTGTCTGCAACATCTCTGCTCATCACAATGTTTTCTTAAAGCTGTTTTATCTGTGCTTGAAAATAAAATACCATCCCCTGAAAGCTAGTTTAAGAAAATTAAGTAAAGTTAGATGAAACAACATTTCAATAAACTCAAGGTGACCCTCAGATGGAGAGAAGGAAATAAGGATAGTTCAGGGAAATAAGAAAGAAAAGGAATAAAGAAAGAACAATGAAAAGTGGTGGGACGAAAAACAAAAAATGAATAGACAATACCATAAGTTAAATTATTTGTATTTTTAGGCCTGTTTGAGTGCAGAACCATTGACAGTGCTTTGGTTTTCTGCTCAAAGACTGAAAGATGCTTTAATGAAAAAGTTTCATTTTGTAAAGCTCTGTATCTAAACCAGTTCTTTTTCTTCAGTTCAAGGACCTTGATGTAGCCCACAGTCATAATCTAATCTAACACAGTATTGATGTTTGCAAACTTTTCTCTCTTGTGCTCTTTAAAACTTTCTCTAGTTGTTTCAGAGCTTTCATATTCTAAGGAGTTTAAACTTTTCACCCAACAGCTAGTTCCTCATAAATTCACTAAATATTGTATAAGTATTGCATAAGTATGATGGATAAATTATAGGATGATGGGATGAAAACACCCCATTCTAATTTATGTCACATTAATTAAGTTTAACAGAACACTTGTTATTCATTGGATTCAATAATATTTTTCCCCAAATGTCACCATGTGAATGTGTAACTTACACATTCACACAATCAGAGATTTTTTGACAACTGTCTTTTGTGCATTTAGCAGCTGTAACTGTGTTTCTTTTATTCTGGATAATATGATTGTACTCCTTGTATTTTTCTATATAATACTTTGCTCCTTATTGTGAAAGATGCGGCTCTGCTCTTAGTTCACTCGTTCATGTCTTTGATTGGTCATATGCAGTGAACACCGCCCCTTTCATGTGCAGGCACTCAGATCTTGATTAGGCAAACCTGGGTTCACTTATCGAGTTGATAACCATCTTAGTGTGATCGCTTAGCCTAATTGCGATTGTGAGGTTAGGTTCACCCGGATATCGCAAAGGTATCCTGGGTAGGAATAACTCACTTCGTAGAACAGGCCCCAGGCAGTGAGCAATATCAACGTTAACAGAGTAACATGAGCAATAGTCTGAAAGTCTGAAAATGTCTTACAGAGCATCCCAACTTAACTCCTTCTCTCCCCACCTTGCATCACCCATCCCAGCGTCATGTTCATAAAAGGCTGTTCGCATCTTATTGGATAGTTTAACCTCAATCACCTACGTTCAAATTTATAAGGGCCAAATCATAAAAATAAATTGTATAGAGAATTACAGCTACTTTGCCCTTTATCAATAACCTGGCTTGGGTATTGCTAGGAGAGAAGGGAGAATGTGTGGATGAGATGGGCTCTGTTCTCCTTAAAAAGCAAATGTGTGAGGATAGTCAAAAATTCCTTCACATTAATTACGATAATAGCAACACGTGTGCTAATGACAGGTCTGTTGTCAGATAATGGAAAACTTGTGAGAAGAAAAAAGATGTCAAATTTGATTGTTGGGTATTTTTTCTGTGCCTTTAGGTACTGGTACAGTATGTGTAGTTTTTTGTAAGATTAAATATCCATCAGAAATGTCCTCTTCCCTTCATTAGGGTTGTTGGAATTATACCTGGTCAGAATTATTGTGTTTCTAATATGCCACATGCTGTGTCCTTAACAGCTTTGCAAAGGTCCTTGGAAAAGTCTATATTTGGTGTTTCCATCCAGGTTGTGGTAACCGCGGCAAGAAGCAAGGCGAAAATGTCAGGATAATTATTTTTTTAATGTAAGTACTCAACTGAACAGCTAACGGTAGGTGACGCATATCTCAAAATACATGTTCAACATATTTTATCAACTGAAGAACATTTTCGTCCGTAGCTTTGTTGCTAGGCGACGGCTGTAACGGCAGAAAGCTGGTGACGCAAAATGTAGACCACACCGCCTCATTTTGGTCCGGCAGTTGATGCGGCTGTTGGATGCCGACATCGGCTGCGTAGACCGGGTCCTTCGCAGCATGCGGCCCCTGAATAGAGACACAACTCATGTCGTGGTCAAAGATGGTTACACTTTAAAACATCGTATCTCCTTCGTTATTTATGGACTGTGAAGTTTTGCAGCATTTATTAACTGTATGTTGTGATGACTTTAAAAAGCGGAAGACTATGAATTACTATCAAACGCAATTAATTTGTATTACTGTAGAGTCACTTTAGTTAACTGACACTTAACTGTTCTGTTATATTTTGTTCACCTGCCAAACTGTGGAGCCATAGAAGAACCATGAAAAGCACACTTTTGTAAAAGCCTGACAAAATAAATTCGGAAGTAAAAAACGGAATAAATTAAATAATAAATAGATGTGGAAATAATACAATAAGAATATAAATAAGACAAATAATAAAATATGTAACTATAATACAAGCATTTTCATTTATCTTTACATTTATTTGCTCTTTTTTTGGTATATTTTTGTTAACATGTTTTAAAAATATGTATGTGTCTATGACACTATACTTACTCTACTGTACTACTTGAAGACATGAGTGGCATCTGTTTTCGTCAGACTCACATAACCTATTGGTATTGTTGGTGAATGTGTTTATATACTCATGTGTTGATATGGTATTTCAATCAGAAACTCTTCAGTATTGCCACCCATGTGATCGATAATAATTGTTAATTGTTAACATGACAGCATATGCTTATGTATATATATATATATATATATTCCTCGTCATTATTCGTAAATTATGACGAGGAATATGTTGTCAGTTTTACCTTTGAAATGCTGTTTTATTGTAGTGGTAATCAATATTACATGGATTTAACCTGGGGATCTTCTTTAGAAATTAAACAAACAACAGCTACAAAAGCAATATCAAGCACACATGGTCATCAGCTTCTGAGACGTGTGCAGTATTTCTGAGGATTTAATTTGGCCTCCTCTTCTCATATCTACTTATTCTTTGGCACCAGGTTGCACCAAACGTATAGTATCCAAATATTAAGTACTTAACAGGAACACTTTAAAATCAGATATTGCATACCAGTGCATTTTGTTTTAAATATTGAACTGAAGTAGGAGTAGCATTACAATAAATACTGTACCAAAAATGTAAAAAAAAAGTTACAGCTAAAAAGGCCACTTTCTTGGTGATACAATATTATATTTATCTTTATAAAATTACTCTTACAAATGAATTTAGACATAAGCAGTGAGTATTTTATGTTGTAGCTATCTGAGATGGAGCAGACCTTAACTACAATCTACTGTTACTGTTGGGTGGTAACAAATAGTAGCATATATTTATGGTTCATATATTTTGTGTCCAAAATCATAATCTGCTAAGTAATTACATCAATAAAAGCAACAAGAGTAAATTGAAAATGAATGTGTTAAAGAGAAGGGTAAATAAGTATGATATCTTAGCAGCTAAATATGGTACCACTGCTTCAAAGCTGTGCTTGAGTACAGAACTGGAATAAATAAAAGTTAAACCAATAGTTTCTTAACAAACTCTGAACTAACTATTACATGGTTCACAGAGGAGGAAATGCATATTTTTTATTTTAACGTCATTCAGTGCAGCCTCCTCCAAATCCACACCGCGCCTTCCCTGCAGCCAATCAGCGCCCAGAAGTTGTGGTGACGTCATCGAGCGACCAAAGTTAAGGAAGTTGGAAGTTTCTCAACAGGGCGACAGCACAACTCAACAGAACCTACGAGTTGTGGAGAAGAACCCGAGCGGAGGCTGAAGATATTATTGTTTTAGTGTTTATTATTGTCAGAGGAAGTCGTCTTTGTTCTCTTCAGGTCTAAAGCAGGAGGACGAGCAGGGCGAAAAGTCGTCCCACATCAGTTACTAACATGCTAGCCTCCAGCCTGCTGGCTAACTACTGCACCGAGCTCCACGACGACCAGGCGCTTAAGGTGAGTACTGGTGTCAAAGCCTCGGCTGGTTGGTTTGAGTGTGTTGGGTGACAGCGGGGTGACAGCGGGGTCCCAGTGGCTGCCTGCCCGCTGCCAGGAACACATTTACAGGCTGGTTTCCTTTTCAATCGTGTTCCACGTCAACTCTAACTCAGTCCACACAACCGCCCTCATTTACATCACCTGTAACCGCAGCACTGTAATATCACATTACACATGACATGGTTCACTACTGTATGTGGTCCATGTTAGCAGTGAAACCAAAGCAGAAAGACTTTAACACAGTTAAGCATTTGTTTATTAATAGTACGTCATATTGTCATCTTCATATTCAACAACATTATCGCATAACGCATGTTTCCCTAAAATAGACCAATAGACCAACGTTTTGTCCAAGAAGTGATGTTGGTCTGGTTTAAACTAAACATGGTTCTGTTTATTAGCAATATGAACCGAGTGAGCCGCCATCTCGCGTGTGTGTGTGTGTGTGTGTGTGTGTGTGTGTGTGTGTGTGTGTGTGTGTGCGTGTGAACATTAAGAAGGCCTTACACGGGACGTCATGCATAAGAGACAACATGATGTTTTCACACTAAACATTTTGGCTCCCTGTCATGTTGACTTGATTTTTATTACATATTATTAGATATTACAATATTAACCTTTAATTAAGACAGTCTCATTAAGACACGGCCATTTTTGGATGACTTTAATCTGAATGAGGTCATACTCAGAATAAGCAATAATTGACTTAAGACTTAATGTGGAGTATTCTAACCTTAGTCACATTATGTAGACATGTATAGTAAGCCTACGTGTTAATCACATTACAATTTCCAATATGAGTTTAAACAGCATTTAGCAACTTCAAAATACATCGGGATGGGTATCATTTGGGTTTTTTCCGATACCGGCAATTTGGAAGTTGAAATTATACTATTTACACTAAATACCAGTTCTGAGCTGAATTTATGTGTTTGGATGGGCGCACACATCGCAATGGCAATATTCTCAAAAAGGTTGCTGGATAATGTCTTATTCTGAACAAGGTCAGTAGACAAATATTAGTGTGTCCATGTCAACATAGTCGCACAAAGTCACACATAGCTCTATTCTATTCAGCGCGTCCTTGTCCTTCTGAACATCTGTGATTGTCCTGGTATTGTCTGTGAAATTGTATGCAGTGAAAAGGCAGTGTGCATAATACACATCCTGTCAGTTTCTTCTGTGTTTTATATAGTTTGATTAAATTAAGTATATTTTTATGTGCACCTAATTCACATTTGATGGACATCATAATTGGAAATAATATGCCATTTCATAGCAAACATTATGATTCGTCACAGCAGGAACAGTAGAGTTCAACTGTAATAATTACAAACTAATAACTACTGTTTGTAGCACATACGTCCCTTCATCATCCCCTTCGTGGGCTGCGTCTAACTATACCTTACAATGCTTGTCTTGAGTCTAACGTCAGTGTGTTGTCTATAAATGGTGTTCCATGTGCCATGCATTCACGCTCTGCACGTCAATATATTTGGCAGCTCAGATGGAGCCCAGCTGCCCTAGATAACAAATTAAAGATAATCAGATTGTAAGAGCCACCATGCAGCCTGCGTGTGTGTAAATAAATATTAATGTTGGTTTGATATGTTCTTAAATTATCCAGGTTTGTAGTTTTATTTGTATACAGTTAAAATATATTTTGTATAGTGTGTCTGCAGTATTTAATTATATTCTGTTTTGGGTGCCGTTTGCGGCTTGTTTGCGACAGTTGAGGATGCCGTAATGCAGTTCTTTGCACATGCATGTTGTTGTTATTGACAGCATGAAAATCGCGGTGAGTGCGAAGTCTGAGGAGTGGATCGCAATAAGTTTTTGACCGTGAAAAGAAATCGTGAAAGGACAGTATCGCCAATTCGGTAAAGGACAGATATAAGGTGTGTCTGTAAATTGTGCTGGAACTGGAAAATAAACCCTTTCAAGATTTACCTGCCTCCTGGAAGTGTGTCGACATTGGGTTTTCACAGCACAGCAAAGTATATATGTTGGACACGAGTCAGACTTAAACACTCCACAGGCTTAATATAAGTGGCTTTTGGTAATGTGGAACGAAGTAAAACGGCCACTACACAGATTGTTGACAGGTTTTTCCGTTAATGAATCATTGTCTTGAGAAGAGATAGAGAGAAAGCAGATTTCTTCAAGTTTTCCTGGGTCACACATATCACTATGAGCGGTTGATTATATCAAACAATTGCGTAGCTTATTTTTGATAGTCCCAGAACCCGAGGGAAAAGTAACAACACACACACTTACTCCGCTTTGCTTTCTCTTTCTCTTTCTCTCTCACACACAAATAAACACAAACAAACAAACACTGTGATCAGACACGTGTAAGCTCAGACTTAGTAAAAACAACAGACTTTGTATACTTCTACTTGAAAACCCGGAGGAGATGGTGGCGCACTCGGTTTGACTTGATGCGGTTGGTGCAGTGTGCAGCAGGAATGATGGAGACAAAAAGGAGCAGTAAATTACTGACAGAGCCGCTAAACGTTTTTGCGGTCCTAACATGTATGACAAGATCAAAATTTAACACTGCAAGTGGACTTAGTTGAGCTGTGAATGGCTCCCTGGGTGTCTGCCCCTGACTTGGTGGGGCTGTGCGCCTTCTCACTCGGGTTTTGGAGCTATCCATGGTCCCTGCGTCTGTAGCCAGGTGTTTTTTTTCTTGTTTTTTTCGAATAAAACCATATTTTTGGGATGGAAATAATGCTTTTCTTTTTTTTTTGTGTCTGGGGACTACTTACTGTATGTGGTCTATGTTAGCAGTGAAACCAAAGCAGAAAGACTTTAACACAGTTAAGCATTTGTTTATTAATAGTAAGTCATTTTGTCATCTTCATATTCAACAACATTATCGCATGTTTCCCTAAAATCGTGCAGCCCTACCTTGGACCATGGGCCAGATTAATAGACCAACATTTTGTCCAAGAAGTGATGTTGGTCTGGTTTAAACTAAACATGGTTCTGTTTATTAGCAATATGAACCGAGTGAGCCGCCATCTCTCCATACATTGTCTAAGTTTATAAATTTGTGTGTGTGTGTGTGCGCGTGTGCGCGTGCGTGCGTGTAGTAGCGATAGAAATTTCCTCGATAGAAATATGAGACATGGTCGATACAACGTCGATAGAACTTATTCAATCCATGTTTTGACAGTCAACACGAACAGCCAATGGTGATGAGAATAGCGCTGTGCCGTTAATTGTTTTAGCGGGTTTCCACCGTTGAACAATTATCACCTGCGCTGCTTCAGGATCAGGACAGACGCACATTAAGTACTGATGTTTACCTTGTGTTTGTTTGATTTGCTCTAGAGTTTATGAGACGCATACGTTTAAACCTGCCACACAACACAAGACGTAACGTGACATGCACAGACAGGACATCAGGGTTAAAGTGAGCGGAATGATCCGGAGTTATGATCCGACACCATTGATTATTTCCAAATACATGTGATTATCAGTTTGGACGCACCTCAGTGTTTTAACTTCATTGTTGAAGAACGAAGCGATAAATATTAATTCAGCAGGTTTTTATAAAGATCAATTTCTACGTGTGAGTTTGAGTTTTGTGTTTATGCTCCACATTAACACCCCATTTACCATATTTGAAACTTGATACACTGCATGCACTTAAAATATAGCCCTTTAATTCTAAACCTTCTAAATGTGTTATTTGAATGTAATTTATAAAATGAAGCGACAATACATTCACTGTTTGAATTATTTACTCAGTTGTCAAATGCATGAGTTAGTAATATAATGGGTTCTCCTTTCCAAAATGGTCTAGGTGGATAAATACCTGCATCATCTTCAGCTCTCAGATGAGACTTTGATGGATTTGTCAATAAGATTTCGACGAGAGATGGACAAAGGCTTGTGTAGAGACACCAACCCCACAGCTGCTGTCAAGATGCTGCCCACATTTGTGCGCTCAACCCCTGATGGAACAGGTAATGGCCCTATCATAACAGAGACTAGTTTATAAAGTGGACACCTTCAACCTGAGTTACAGCAATTAATTCACCCATTCAGGCAGCTAACTAGTGTTACCTCTAAAGGTATCTACCTCTATAGAAAGTCTGATGGTCTTTTTTATCATGTGTTCAAGTTGTCCATCCCTCCATCTGGTCATGCCACGTTTCATTCTTGTGAACACGATATAACAAGATGAATCAGGAAAAAATTATATTGACTGACACTGAACTGGTTTGATAGCATACATCTATCTTGTCCTATGTTATAAAAGGGTTTTTGTTCCACCCTAGAGATGAAGGCCAGCCGAGCTGTCTACTGAAACGGCAGTCAGAGTTTTGGTCGAAGTGCAGCATGCTTGAAAAAGAGTCTACCTCGCACAACAGATTAGAAGCAGTTCTGAGAAGCAAAATAATGGAGAGATACTGCTCACTGCTCTTGCATGTTTTTCAGTGACTGAGTTGTGGCCAGATGAGAAATGGGGTTGGAACTTTTATAGCTTGAAAATGTATGTATTTATGTATTGATCCTTTTGTTTCATAAAAGAACAAGGTGAATTCCTGTCCCTTGACCTTGGTGGATCCAACTTCCGAGTGCTCTTGGTCAAAGTCATGGCTGATGGCAAACAAAAGGTGGAGATGGAAAATCAAATTTATGCCATCCCTGAACACCTCATGAGAGGCAACGGGTCTGAGGTAAGAGTCATGACAGCCCTCTTTCTAATGAGCAAATATAAATAAAACACACATAAATAATATAAAACTTATTAAATACTTCTATATATATATATAAATAAATGGATGAAACCTCCAGAAGAGCAACAGACTCTTCCAGGTCATACAGACATGCAGTAGATGTCAAAGTATGCAGCTTGGACAAACAAAGTGAAAACATTATAGATATAGGTTGGAGGGACATGTGTCTCTACCGGTCTGGGAGAAGAGAAAGCTTTATCAAAAAGGGACATTTTGTAGAGATGGTGTCTGCCTCCCGAACCAAACTGGGAGCTGGTTCCATAGGATAGGAGCATGGTAGCTGAAGGCTCTACCTCCCATCCCTCTGTTACTGACTCTAGAAGCCACAAGTGAGTCTGCATTTAGAGAGCCAAGTGATCTATCTTGATAATGCAGTACTGTGAGGGATTGATCATTGAAAGCTTTGTTGTAAGAAGCAGGATTTTTCCCTCTATTCGGAATTTTACAGGGAGGAAATGCAGAGAAGGTAAAACAGAAGTAATATGATCCATTCGTCTACTTCCAGTCTGAACATTTTGTCTAAACTAGAGACTTTTCATAGACTTACTGGGATATTATGATAATAAAGAATTACCGTCACCCAATCCACTAAATTTATGAACTCGTTTTTCAGCATCCTTTTAAGACAAGGGTAGACAAAGAACAGCTAATTCATTGATCAGGTTTATTTTAGGTATGTGCAAGTATAGGCTCCTAGAACATTACCAGTGGAAATAAAATAACCTTTAATAAATTACTAAAATGTAAGTAATACAAATGCTACTAAAACTTACAACTAGAAAATGCATCTGCTGAATACAAATGCCCTGTGATTACCAAAAAGCAGAGATGATTTGCCAAGCAATGTCTAAAGTCTGAGCTGAATTAGCAGAAAATGGTAAAAATATGGGCTGGGCAATTAACTAAAAGAGTATTGAAGCCGACATTTAAACCATCTCACCAACTTAATTTTGCTCGTGTTAATTTGGATAATACTTTCCTCCCTCCACACTCTCCTGCTGACCTGCGCACACTTTACACATTGACAATAAACACCAACACAGTACTTGAAATTTGTGTTTGTGTTTGTTTCGTTCTAGTTTCAGTTTATCTGCCACACACAACACCACGTAACGTGACATGGAAATTCAGGGTTAAAGTGAGCAGAACGATCCAGATTCATGATCCAACAGCATTGATTAATAACTAAATAAATTTGATTGTCAGATTGTGTGAAGAGTGACAGAGACGGGCAGACACACACATACACACACGTTGCAGAACAAACAACGCCCCGTTTATCAAGGAACATGAATAAGAATTCAGCAGGTTATTATAAAGATCAGCTCTTCATGTGAGTGATTAGAAAAAAGCAGAGAAGCAGAGTAATGCGCCTCAGTGCAGTGGCGCTGATATGATTTATATCGTGATATATAGCAATATCGACTGATGTAAAAAAAAATTGTGGGGCCACCCGGATACTGTTATGGCTAGTTTTTTTTATTTAGTTTTTCATCACACAAGCCTTACTGCATTGATGTGGAGAACATCAAAATAATGAAAAATTATTACATCACAATTGATTTTATTATTTCTTCTAATTTTTTTGTTATGTCAAATTTTTTGGGGGGAGAGGGTTGCAGGCCCTCCCCTGCTGCTAAAAACAATATGTGGGCAATGTTTTAAAAATAACCATAAAATAATCGTTAATTAATCATAATCGAGGTAGAAGTTTAAAATAATTGTAATCATATCGCCCAGCCCTAGTAAAAATGCATTTCTCCACTGAAAATCATGCAAACCAAAGTGTTAAAGTAACACACACACACCCACACACACACACACACACAGACAGACAAGATAATTATTACTTACTACTATATTGATGTTAATTAGAAAAATTACGTTTTCTCTCTTCTGCAGTTATTTGATCACATAGTTGATTGTCTATCTAATTTCCTGGAAAAGATGGGCATAAAGGATAAAAAGCTTCCTCTGGGCTTCACCTTCTCTTTTCCCTGTCAGCAGACCAAGTTGGATGAGGTAAGTGATGGAGAAGGTATTCTCTTTATTTCAAGTAATATTTGAAGCACAAGAGAAACTTTCATTATCATTTAAATTTAAAATCTGTGAAAACCCTGGTGAGTGTAATCCGACATAGTATCAACAAAAATAATCCAAACCCTGTCTGAATTAATCCGTCAGAAAATGTGACCTGATCATTATCTACATTAGAAATATGTAGATAAGAAAATGTACATAAGCAAATAACGCACAATTCTGTGTCTTTATTGAATAGATCCCTCAAACATTTACACTGTTCGTGGAAAAAGTAAGTGTATTCTTAGATTTAGTATCTGCTCAAAACCTCTTTTGGCAGCAAAAACATCACAAAAGTTGCTTCCGTAGCCGTAGATCTGACCTCAACAACATTCAGGGGAGAGTTAATTTTATTAATCTGAGGAAGTCTAGTGGGAATGGTTCTCTGAGGTCAATCCATGGCATCTATATTGATATACGTCCTGGGCTCTGATGGGGCCACTATAGCTAGATGTTTTTGGTTTGATGTCAATCTGTTATGTATTTACTTGGATATGAACGCTGCCTTCTTGTGTATTTGTAGCCAGAGTCTGCATGATACTGATCGGGGGAAGGAACTGCAGTGCCATCAATTAGGACTGTAACAACTGACAGATTTAATCGATAATGAACAATAGTTGGCAACTAATTTTGTAATTGATTTGACGGGTCTGTTATTATACACGGCATACAATATGGCAGCGTCTGCTGAGGTGGGGGCAGTTAACAGGCCAATCCCGTGCTTTGCTCTCTGGAATAAACATTTGAAAAATGGCAGAGATAAATACAGCTAAGTGCGGGAACACTTTACATTAAAGCCTTCAGAGACTGTTAGCTACAAACTGTTCAAATTTTCTTTGAGTCTTTAATGTAAAACGCAAACACTTTTGACAACTGTTGCTTCACTCCACTCAACGAGGAGAGAGACAGACAGTGCAGCGGTGGTCGAGAGACCTATAAGCTGAATGAAAAGAGGGAGCATGATAGTGAACACAAAGCCGTGAAACAAAAATACAGAGCTTTTGAGAAAGGCATCATAAAATAAAGTGCTTAATTTTAGAAATAAATAGATGTAGTTTGAGTTTCCCCCCATTCTTCTTTTTTCTTAATTACATTTCACACATAAACAATCTCAACAAATATTAACAGCTAAAGAGCTTTAACACTCCTTTTGTCTTTGTTCCCACTTTCTCTTGTTTAGTGAGAGAAGTAAACTCTGTGCTGCCAGGATTTACTAACTTATAACAGGTCTGGATCTGTATGGAATGGCGTCTGAGTCTGTTTCCAGACCACAGTCCACCTATTAGTAACATATGCTTTAGTGGGCTATTTTTCCCGCTTCAGCTTGCTCTTAGGGTGCAGCCACCTTCAGTATGATGCGTCGGGTCAGCCCTACAGGACACCACTCTATACTGTGAATGTTGTATTCAATGTGGACTAGAAGAATACAATGATTTGTGTGTTGTTGAAATACGTTTTTTCTTCCATTAATATAACCTAGATGAAGATCTGACCATATTTCAAGACACAATTTATAGATCAACGACTATTGACCTGTTGCCCCCACATCTCATGTACTAGAGGTCCTGGCCAACCTCAGACCACAGATGAAATCATCACTGGACGCTGTACAGTTCCCCTACCAGCCTCGTCTGGTAGTGGATGATGCAATTATTACCTGCTGCACTGAGCCCACTCACATCTGGATCATTGCACTGTGAGAATCACATTCTTTGATTCTTCCAATGCATTCAACACCATCCAGCCAGTGCTTATGAGGTAGACGCATCCACCATCTCCTGGATTAGTGACTGTCTGACTACCTTCCTCTTCACATTGTACACCTCTGACTTTCATTACAACTCCAAGTCACTTGCAAAAGTTCTTTGATGACTCTGCAGTGGTTGGGTGTGTAAGTGATGGGAGGAAGAGGACGGTTTCACAGCCACTGCGTATTCTGGGAGAGGATGTTGGCACAGTGGAGGATTACAAGTACTTGGGGGTCCACATCGACGACGGTCTGTATTTTAAAACCAATGCTGACGCTGGGTACAAGAAAGGGATGAGCAGACTCCTGATTTCCTGAGGAAGCCGAGATCTTTCCACGTGTGCAGCAAGATGTTGGAAATCTTGAAAATCAGTCTGTTGTAGCCAGTGCAATGTACTTTGCTTTGGTCTACAGGGGGAGCAACATCGGAGCCGGTGACACCAACAGACTTAACAAACTGATAAAGAAGGCTGGCTCTGTCATTGGCTGCAAACTGGACTCTTTTGAAGTGGTGGTGGAGAGGATGCTTGTGATAGTTCAGTGCCCTGCTCTCCACCACCTAGTGGACAGACAGCGGAGCACTCTCTCCAGCAGATTGGTTCAGCGCCGCTGCCGCAAGGACAGATACAGGAAATCTTTCCTGCCCATAGCAATAAGACTGCAACTCCTCACCTCTATCTATCTACGTGAATTTAAGATAAAGAACAAACTCATTCTCATTCATCCCATGCTAAATATTACAGTATTGAATTCTACTATTAATAGTCTTTTCGAACAAACTATATATATAAATTATAGATTTTGTCTTTATATCAGATTAACAATCAATATAATTAATAATCATCACATTAATCCCTTATCAAAATAAGCGTCTACGTTAATAGACCATAGATTGAAAATAACATCGTCTTTGCACCAGGCTAACTTAGTTGGCTAAACTCTGTCTCACACTGAGGCTGACAGCACAAACCACAGGCATCAGGCATATAAAGCACTATATAGTCAACAACCCGAGGATAAGACTTGATGGATCCATCAGTGCTGCAAGTAGCAGCTCACTCGCAGTCTCTTTCTGTAGTTATGACCACCGCCGGTGTGTTTCAGCCCGAAATAATAAACTTATTTTCTAAGACAGTCTTGCTTAACAGATATTGTGGCCCACTTCAGGTCAATCAAATTTCCATCCCTTCTTATTGTAGCTGTCTTCAGGTTTGTCCTTTGCATAAATAACTGGAATATGTGTCCGATACTACTGGCAGTGAGAAATTTAGTCAATTGCCTTTTTCAGAGAGTTTTCACCTTAAAAATATCTGCATATGAACATAGTTTTTTTTATGTTTACATATCGACCCAATTAATTTACATTTAGAGTGCAGCTATTTACATTTCGCAGGAAACGGGAAATAGGTTGGAAGTGGATTCAAACAAAACCATTTTCCCGGAATTAAACACTAGTGTGTTACTAATCAATTATTATGACACCATTTTGATTTTGATTGTCTTTATTTTCATATTTGCAGAGTGTTTTGATGTCTTGGACCAAAGGTTTCAAGTCCAGTGGAGTGGAGGGAAAAGATGTGGTCAGCCTTCTGAGGAAATCCATCAAAAAACGAGGGGTAATTGAACAAATGATGGTTTAAAAAATTTTCTAATTCTTGTACATTTTAAAATGTGAACAAAGTGAGAGAACAGATGTTTTTGGGTACAAAGCACTGCAAAGTCACTGGAAAGATTAGATAAGCTGCATATTTACCAGGAAGGTTCGAATTGAGGTAAAAACACCTGAGTGAGTTAAAAAAGTTTAACCAGATCAAAAAAGTTGGGTTGACTTCAGACCAGAGCTAAAAAAAAAAGGACACAGAAACACGTTGACCTTCTGTATACTTGGTAAGAAAACATCCTAAAAACATAACATTTAAAACACAGTCAGAACTCTCCTTGTGTTATATGTAGTCCACAACAGGTTACCTGCTTGAATCAAAGTAAAATTTAAAGGAAACAAAAGTATATTGCGTTAATAATTTGCCATTAATTTTATCTTTTAAATCAGGAGTTCTTTGTATTTTACCACACTTTTATAACCTAATAAAGTATGTGCTGCTGATAAAGATAACTATTTGTGTACTTTTGTCTTAATGTGAAAGCAGTAGTTAGATATAGAAATGAAACATGGGGAGAGGGGTATGATGTCAAATGTTTCAATTATGTGGTATGTGCCTTGGTCGACTGCCAGTATGTCACATCTGTGCTGATTTTACATGTCATGGCAGGACTTTGACATTGACGTCGTGGCAGTGGTTAATGACACAGTGGGAACCATGATGACCTGTGGC
This sequence comes from Hippoglossus stenolepis, assembly GCF_022539355.2. Classification (NCBI taxonomy): domain Eukaryota; kingdom Metazoa; phylum Chordata; class Actinopteri; order Pleuronectiformes; family Pleuronectidae; genus Hippoglossus; species Hippoglossus stenolepis. Next base: position 5,851,662 of record NC_061491.1, read on the forward strand.
TACGAGGATCATCACTGTGAAATTGGCCTCATTGTAGGTGAGTTCAGTCTGTGAATATAAATCATATAATGATGGTGACTAGGGCTGCACGATATAAAGACAAATTTATTTTTATCATGATATATATATATACGTATCGTAAAAGATAGCTTGAGCTGGAATAAATGGTGTTCCATGTGCCATGCATTCAAGCTCTGCATGTCAATATATTTGTCCAATCAGTTGGAGCCCTGCTGCCCTAGATAGTAAATCAAAGATATTCAGATCATTGGCAGGTTTAGAAGAGAATAGAGAGAGAACAGAATTGCGAGGCGGCTCTGTCGAATCTCGCTCCACCTCCTCCCGACTAAATTCTACTTTGGTAAATTCTAGTGATCACGTTTGTCCCGGGTCGAATTGATCACTATGATCACTTTGATTATATAAAATAATTGCGTAGCTTATTTATGAACCTGAGGGAAAAGTAACGACACACAGCTGACGTGTCTGACTCGCTACAGTTTAAAGGCTAATTTTGCAACAGAGGGACTGCCCAACATTTGTCTGTGTATCACTGCTGGTATTATGTTATTGTTGGTGGAGCCATTTCAAATTTGGGACAGTGCAACTGGGCGCAACAGTGCGATTATCAAATTATTATTATTTTGTTAAATCATCGTATAGGCGAGAAGTTGTGTGTGTACTCTCAGACTGGGAGCGAGGTGGAGTTTATACATACACACAAGCCCCACTCACTCACACAGAGCGACACACACAGTGAGGCAGAGATGAGAGGAGTAGAGCCCGTTATTGTGAACTCGCCTGTAAGTCCACTTTGTACAAGAACAGTGGCAACAAAATACAGAGTTTCCACGACGGTCCGCCCCTCGAGAGTTTCTGAGGCTGTATTAAACATAATGAAAAAATATTTTGATCAACGGAGCCAGAGAGTCCATTTTATTTATTGTTTTGGTTGGGTGTGGTTTATTTTATTTATGCTTTATTTGTTCAGGATATTATAATATATTCAAATGTCGGACTGAATATTCTTAGGAATTAAAAGTTCAATGCTCTTTGAAAGGCTGTACAGGATTATGCTCTAATATTATTGTTGGAGCCATGAATAAGTCTAAGAAGAATATTATTATTTTGGTTATGATAAAATTTGTAAGGAGTTGGTATTTATGGGTATTCTTATTTATTGTTTATTTGTGATCATATTAATTTGGCAAGAAGTAGGTCACATAGGATATGAGCCAGGGTTATAGTTTATATGAGCACCTGTTCCCCTTTGTGTAGGTTGGAGAGAGGGTGAGTGGGGACGCCGTATTTTTGGTTTATCTGCTACGTTATGTTCCGCTTGATCACTGTGATTGCTTTAATCTATGAGTTTGTGCACGTTCCAATAAGTAGATCTTCTGTTTTCTTTAAAAAAAGTTGAAATGCACTTTAGTGATTTCAGTGATGGCTCGTCATTCAAACTATTAGGCATCAGCCTCTCAGCGACTCATTTGCTTTCTGATGATGACAATACTATATATATATAATAATCATATCATTTATCACAATAGTTTCTGGGACAAAATACATCCATCAACATTTTTATCATAACAGGTCTACCTTAATTTTTTTAATAATGGGCGTAACGGTATATGTATCAGAACCGAAAATTTCTGATACAAGCCTTTCGGTTCGGTACGCAATGCAGCGAGCCCACGTGTGGAACTAATTTGTGTGCGTTTTGGTCTCAAATTTCAAGGGACAACATTAGCGAAGGACCAGTGCTGTAGTTTGTGTTCATAGCGACCGCAGACAAACAGGAGTGTGAAGACCCTCCCTCATCATTTAAGTCCCCTGTGTGGGAACACTTCAGTGTCGCAGTCAACTATAATGACTACAGACATAGACAAGTGGATCGTACAAAAGCCGACATTGTGCAACTGCTATCGGATATGTAGCTGGTAGCACATCAAACATACAGACTCGTTTGAAATGGCATGACCATACTGATCTCCCACTGACATTCGGAATAACAATAACATTAGCGAGACAAGCAAAAAAAAGAGTTCCGTGCAAACCCAGCTTCCCGCGGCATTTAAGCTGCCCCTTGCAAATAATTCAGACCGTGTCAAAGCAATAACGAGCAACATGGGTGTTTTTTTTTATAGCAGCGGATATGCAACCGTTCTCTGTTGTTGAAAACGCAGGGTTCAAAGTAACACACACTGAAAGTAATCAAGCCTCTTTTACTGGAGTTTGCTTGGAGAGGGTGACAGTGACACTGGATTTAGATACTGCATTAATATGTTTTGTCATCCCTGAGAACTTTGTAATTGTTATTGTTGTGGTATCATCCCTTCCCTCAACAGGAACGGGGACCAATGCCTGCTACATGGAACAGATGAGGAACCTCGAGGTGCTGGATGGTGATGAGGGGCGGATGTGTGTTAATACAGAGTGGGGTGCTTTTGGAGATGATGGTGCCTTGGAGGACCTGCGCACTGACATTGACCGAGAAATCGATGCAGGCTCTCTGAACCCTGGAAAACAGCTGTGAGTGTCTCATCTAACTTGGTTAAACATATAATATGTGGTTGTGGCTTCAGTTAACTCCTCGACAGACAGACTTCTATTAGAGAGCTCTTTATATTTAATTGCTCAAATCTATATATTTTTTAGAGTTGAACCCTCCCTTTTTTCTGGCCTGCTGCTGTTTCAATTTCTTACTAATGCTGTTTGCTGTTAATGAAAACATAATGTACATTTGCTTCCGGGGCGCTCCGCATTGTGCGACTCGAGTAGCTTACCAGCGTTGCTGTTTGAAAGTGGTTTTCCTGTCTTTTTTACGTGAGTCTGTTGTGTGTCAATCACTCAGTATACCGACAATGGGGTCGTTTGTGGACTTGCTTCTGTGTGTATTCTGTCTCGGACTTTACACCAGTCAAGAGATTGGACACGAAGTGGGTGCACATTATGGCACCTTTCCTGGGAGAATCACCTTAAGCCATGAGCTTGTCATTCCGGTCCAAAACTGACGGTGTTGTGCCGGTAAACATTCCACTAGAGCTTCACAGACCAGACGCAAAGTTTACACATCCGAGAAGAGGGAGAAGAGGTTGAATACGTCGGAGACTCACGAACATGGGCCTCTAAAACTGTCGTAATCCGCCTGCCCTCCCTACAGTCCTGCTCCCTAATGTACAGTCTATCTGTAACAAGTTGGATGAGCTGGAGGCTTGGGCACATTCAAACAGTGAAGGAAACCTGTTTACTGGCCTTCACTGAAACGTGGCTCAGTGATCTGGACCGGGACAAGGACCTGTCTGGAAAAAAAGAAGAGAAACCAACAGATGTGCTCTACCACTGGTTATATATTAAGACATTGGCATTCTGGCGCCAAGCCAGAGACAAGGACCTGCAGGCGGAAATGGCACTGGTATGAATGGCGGAGGACTCTGCCGCGTATCGAAAGCAGGCAGCGGAAAGTAGATGGCTGGCAGAGAGGAAGACGGCACTGATGGAGCGTCTGCTGGCCCGGACGGGGCCTGACAGCTGGTGGAGGGCGCGGTTCCGGGTCAGGCGGTTTGGATGTCGACGCATGCATCTGTCTCCACGCTATCTCCTGTTCTGGGTTCTTCGTCGGCAGTGACGTCAGCAGCCCCTCCGGTTCCTGTGTCCCCAGTGCCCATCAGTTCCTGGGTCCACGGCGCCCGTGCGGCAGTGCCACCCTGCTCGACCCCCGGAGATTGCGCGGGCTGGCTTCCTCTCGTGGCCTGTGGGGAGGGGGGTGAGTAGGTCAGTCCGGATGGCTCCCTGGCCTGAATTCGGTGATGGGGGTATGTGAAGGTGGCTCAGTGAGAACCTCCAGGTGAACCAAGGAGAGGGGATTGGCACAGCTGAGACTAGTTTGCCAATCAACTCTCCCTGGATTCAAAAGGCCGCAGTGGAGCTGCCAGAGGGAGAGAGAGACACGCAAGGGACGCATACACTCGGGAGAAACACAGAGACACTGAGCTATAAGCTGAGCTGCAAAGCTGAAATGCCATTAGTAGTAAATAATAAATAAATGCATAAATACATGTAAAAATACATAAATAGCCTTGTAGCGACTTCATGAAAACAAATGTCGCTGAGAGGCTGAGGTAGGGCCTAATAAATTGAATGATGCGCTGATCCAAAAATCACAGCAATCCGTAAAAATGTGTTTAAACTTTTATGCAAGAAAAAAGAAGATCCACTTGATTGTCAATGCACAAACTCATCAAACGGAAAATAGCAGGTTGCGTAATGAAGTTTAGCGGTCAACAAAAAATACAGCGTCCCCACTCACCCTCTTTCCTTCCTACACAGGTGAACTGGTGCTGGATTAATTTCCTGCCAAATTAATAGGATCACAAGTAAACAATAAATAACAAATTAACCAAATAATAGAAAAAACACAGATTTTTTTTTCTATCACATTAGGCTAGACCTATTCAAACTATAACAAAAACATTTTTTTACCAAGGCTGACGGAGCCCTCAAGAAAATTACTTAAAATATGAATACATTTTTTTAGGTTATAAAGTTTTTTTTTTTATTCGATCATATAATATAATTTTAACTATACCTTTTAACAGCTATCAAAGTATTTTTAAGATTTAAAAACACTTTTTCATGTTGGGAGACAGATTACATTTTCATATATGACCAACAATTCCTCAAAAATAGGGAATATATTTCTGAAATATTATTAAAATATTAATGACGGAGGTGACATAAACCTGACGGAGTTGATCCATATCTGACGGTGGTGACAAAAACTTAAATGTGAAATCATTTTAGCTCTCACATACATTGAATCAATAAATTAAAGAATTAAAACAAACAAACAAAACAATGAATATCTTGTTTTATTTACATTTAAGTGTGTATTTCATTTTGACCTTGGATTCCTTTGGCCATAGGGTTTTGTATTTTAGACCAAATTGCCAGATTTTGTTCAGCAGCCAGTATTGGCCATGCTTCCGATTCTTTTTCCTTTTCATCTGTTCTCTTTCAGTCCAATCTTCTGTTTGCGTTATATTCCTTCCCTAACTCTCTGTCTCCATCTCTGTTTCTCTTGTCTTAGAAATTCTTCTTTTAATTATGGCTGTGTACTGATTTTCTCTATCCACTTTTTTTGATACTCTCTGTTCCTCCTTTTACGTTTCTCCAGTGACAGATGTTCCCGAGCCATGCTGGACTAAAATACACAAAAAGAACACTCAATATTATTAATCATATTTTCCTGTACTCGAGAGGGAGTGTGTCTATGTACCTTCATCATTATGGGTTCCCTCAACCCCTGATAGAGTTGATGGCTATCAATTCACAAAAGCAATAAAAAAGCAGAAGATGCTGATGCCACATATTCAGTATTTATATATTATTAGACAAACTAATGATCTATTTCTGTATTTGACTAGAGTGACTCAAAAAACACAAGATTATGACTTCTCATTGAATGTCAACTCCGTAATTCGCCTGTCACCACTGTCACACAGAAAATCTGACGGAGTTGACATAATAGGCATTTTGTTCACAAATCAAATTTGTTTTGTAGCAACCATTTTCTTTTCAGCTTGATACTAGATGCTAACAAAACACTTCAAGCAGTTGAAACTGCTTGAAGTGTTTTTCCCAAGAAGTTTAAGTACATAATGTGGAAAATCTCCTGAAAAAGTGAAACAACTTTTTTCTATAGAGAATTTGTGTTTGATACAAAAGAGCAAATGATAAACAACAATTTAAAACAAACAATGGGGAGGGGGGAATAGAAAAACTTAAAGCTTGCTGTGTCACTGATATTGGCACCCTTTGCTGTAAATCAGTATGGAAAAACATTATGACTCACCTGTGGTAAATTGTCTGTGCCCATGTGACATTAATTAGCCAATGAATGATGACTTCCGTGTTTTAAAAAGCCACCTGTTATTCCCTGTTCCTTTGTCACAATGGTGAAGACAAAGGAGCTGTCTGAGGACATCAGAAGGGCTATTATTAGCATACACAAGACCTCCAAAGGGTATAAGGCCATCTCCAAAGACCTTGGTATCCCTGTTTCAACAGTGCGTAATGTTATTAAGAAGTTTGCCAAGCATGGAACTGTCAAGAACCTCCCTGGACGTGGGGGGGAAGAGAAAAATTGATGAGTGAAGTCTTCGAAGGTTGGTGCGAATGGTGGAAAAAACACCACGTCAAACATCCAAAGACCTGAAGGCCAACCTGGAACAGTCTGGGGTCATGGTTTCAACAAGTACCATACGCCGCACACTAAACCAAACAGGGCTTTATGGGCGAAGGCCAAGGAAGACACCATTGCTGAGGAAAAGACATAAAAAGGAACGACTGATCTTTGCCAAAGAGTACCTGGACAAACCGCAGTCCTTCTGGGAAAATGTTCTGTGGACAGATGAAACAAAAATAGAGCTTTTTGGCAATGCACACCAACAGTTTGTTTACAGACGGCGCAATGAAGCCTACAAGGAAAAGAACACCCTACCAACAGTTAAGCATGGTGGAGGATCCATAATGCTGTGGGGCTGCTTTGCTGCATCTGGTACTGGAGGCCTTGACCGTATCACAGAAATCATGAAATCAGAGAATTATCAAGAGATTTTAGAGAGCGAAATGTCCTACCCAGTGTAAGAAAACTTGGTTTGAGTCGAAGATCATGGGTCCTCCAGTAAGACAAAGACCCAAAGCACGCAGGAATGGTTGAAAAGGAAAAAATGGACTGTTTTAAAATGGCCAGCAATGAGTCCTGATCTCAATCCGATTGAAAATCTTTGGGGTGAGCTGAAATCTGCTATTGTGGAAAAGAACCCTGCAAACGTTCAAGAGCTTGAACAAATTGCAAAGGAAGAGTGGGAGAAAATACCAGCTGAGAAGTGCAAGAAGCTTATAGATGGCTACAAGAAACGTTTGGAGGCTGTCATCACTGCCAAAGGGTGTGCAACCAAATATTAAAGAGGGGTGCTGTTATTGCTGCACATGATGTTTTTTGTGTTTCTTCTTTGAAATTACAATATGCAAGTTGAAAAAACAATTTTCTTTGTTAAATTACTTTGGACCTCCAATTAAAAGATCCTGATGATATAAATTTGGTACATTTCCATTTATTTCTGAAGATATTGTACAGGTTATGCAAAACATGAAGGGGTGCCAATAATGGTGAGCAGGACTGTATGTAAGTTTTGGTCAGATACATACACACCTGGTATTAACATCCCTCCTGAGAGATCCAATCACAAGTGGCCAGCATTAAGTACTTGTGTTCACACCTGGCATTAAAAATGCATCCTGAATGTGTCTACTGTGACCACTTGTGATTGGATCTCACTTCCCCGCTCTACATGCTAATTAACACGTACGTCATTTGTATTAGTTAAGACCAAATAATGTTGTTTTTATCCAGTCTGAGTTTACAGATGTGTCCAATGTCACTCTGTGTCACCTGCTAAAAGAATGCAGATACATGTGGCCCAGACCACCTCAGAATGTGGTCTGGTGTGATTGGATCTATATCCGATCTGAGTGCATTCACACCTGTATTTAGAGCTGTCTGCTTGTGATTGGTTCACAAAAAACACATGTTAATACCATGTGTGTACAGGTCCAAAGTCTACTTAGTCAGATTACTGCATTGTTACTGTGATTGATGTTTATACTCCAGACATCCTCTGGAGTTTCTCCTGAGGAGGTGGATTTGTGAACGCAAATGTCGGAGTGAGAGCCTGAGATTAATACGTCCTTTCACCAACCTTCACCTGAATCCTCTGGAGGTTTTGTTGGTATTGTAAATGCAGCTGAGCAGAGAACCTCCCGCTGCCTTGTGAATGTGTGAACAATAAATAATAACCACTGTGTGTGTGCACGCTTGCACATGTTGGCAGTGGTGCATCCTCCCCTTAAAACAGCTTGTGAGACAGCGGTGAATCAGTGGGACTGACCACAGCCTGTTCAGTCAATTGAAAATCATAGTAAGTTGTTTGGCCACCATGTGCTTCATGTCATCCTACAATTGTCTGGAACTCTACTGGATCAATGTAACACCAATTTTCCAAAATACTGTATATTCCCTCATTTAGAGATTTGATGGTGGTGCATCTTACACATCTGTCAGAAATCTCCTATAGCTGTTCAATTATGTTGAGATCAAGCAACCAAAAAAATCATTTGGGCCTTCTCATAGTGTATGTCAAAGATGAGAATGTGGTGAAGGCTGACTGCTGTATGTTGGGTGCCAGGGTGTTCCCCCTCTCGCTGCGATTAGCTCCAGCTCCCTTGTGAACCTCAAATGATAAGCGGTGCGCCAATGACGCCCTGCATTGATACTCTGTGACCAAAGAAAGAGTTACTGCTCTGTTTGTCCTTACTACATGAGCATCACGGTCATCAAATATGTGCTTTTCTCTCAAAGGTTTAAACGTGGATGTCATGAAACACTAGGCAGCTGAGCAGTCTTTGTGACTGAAGCTCCTGCCACCCGCATCCCAACAGCTGCAGCCACAGCTGGCTGGAGGACAGGGCATGATTTTTAAAAGAGTCAATACACGGTTGCTTTGTTGAGTAATGAAACAGACTGGAGATGTTCCCTCGACCGACACTGGTCAGTGTTAGAAAATACTGACGGTTACAAAAACGGTGACTTATTTATGCCAGGATATGAGTTAGTCAGCCATACAAATAATAATAAATAAGAATTAATCTAGATATTCTATTTGAAATTGTTCTACATAATTACTGTTCACCTGCTATGGCAGACAGAGTGAAATGTGACAGGGAAATGTTTGAAAAACAAAAGTATCTCAGCTTTTAGATGTAAAAACAAAATCTAAAACCACTAAATACACCACTGTTTAATGTTTAGATCATTTCGCACTTTTTAACTGTCAGTCTCACAGATTGTGTGTTTGTACAGGTATTGTCAAATTTTGGACCTTGCTGAAACATCAATCACATCAATAATTACAGTGTTTTGGTATAGGTCAGCTTAGGTGTGAATGAAACTGTTTGTAAATATGAATGTATTTTTATATAGTTTTCTTTCACTTTTGTGTGGCGGTTTGCAGGTTTGAGAAGATGATCAGTGGCATGTACATGGGAGAACTGGTCCGTCTCATCATGGTGAGGATGGCCAAAGAGCAGCTGCTGTTCAAGGGCAAGACTACAAAAGAGCTCCTCACCACTGGAAGCTTCAACACCAGATACATCTATACCATTGACAACGACAAGTTAGTTTTTATGTTTGTTTACTGGAAAAAGTCTTTGTTACCATGTTACTACAGCAGATTAGTTGTGCCCACTTAATACTTAAATGTACTGAAGTTGTTTGTTATTGTTAATCACTTTTGGGTTAAGTGCCTCTCCCTGCAAATTCAAAAAGGAGGTGTTGCTAAGATACGCCAATTTACCAGCCCCCCCCCCACATACAACATATAAAATAGCTTAGCAAACTAAGTTATCTACGTTGTCTAGCAATGAGCGAGGACTCCAATTGTGTGCTATTGCGCGTGCGTGTGCATTTGAGAGAGAGAGAGAGGAGAGAGAAACAGCCGAGGGGCAGGAGAGGATGGGGAACATTTCTCACTGGTAGACAATGTGGTGGTTTAGGGGTTTAGTTTCAGCAAAGATTCAAAAATAATTGCTTTCCAGGGTCGCTGGTAGCAGGGGGCTGTCCATCTTTGATTAGAGGGTGTTAAATATACATTTTTCAAATATACATAATTGTCATGACGAGATGTCCCAAATGGTTTTCTCTAGTAATCACTGGTCCTGCAAGGTGTAAGATGGTTTAAAACAATGGGTGACGATATGAGCCATGTTCAATCTAGAAATGTAAATTATTTATAAATTATGTAATAAATTTGATATCAAAACCAGCATTAATGTATTTCATCAAAGGACATAAGATAAGACTCCACAGAAAGTAAAAGCTTGTTTGAATCAAACTGTCATTCACCGACCAATGTAAATACTCAAAGAGCATGCTCACCAAAAGGCTGAATAGATGAGAATCCATTCCATTTATCTTTCTTTTCAGATAGGGAAATATAGCACTCAGGTCATATTATTCATTTGAATGACACTTAGCAATCATTTGACAGACTCACTTGTAAATCAAGTAAATACAAACCTGCATAGACTGTACTGAGATTATGTTTGCAACCTTCCCTTAAAATGCTTCCCTTGACTTTGTTCTATGATTATCTTCTTAAGGGTAACATAAGGTTGTTGTTGTTATCAGAAGTGGTCATTGTTTCCATTTTTCAATAGTGTTTTGTTATCATACAAACAGTAGTGATTGTCACCCCAAAGCTACTGTACATCAGCTCTTGGTTGCTTACATTGTAAAGGTTTACATTTCTTTGCAAAATTTGCAGTATGCATTAATCTTGTACCATGAATGAGCAGAGCTGTTTTCCGATCTGAGTACTACAAACACATCTGTATCCTGTATATTGTTTGTCAGAAATCCATGAATTAATTTTCTTAACCACATAACGTGTTTTGGATCCCACCGAGTTGTAGTGATTATTTGTTTTCTCCTGCAGAGATGAGGAAGGTCTGACAAGTGCTGAGGAGGTGCTTCGGGGCATGGGTCTAGACCCATCGGTTGAGGACTGCATCACCACTCAGAGGGTGTGTCAGATAGTATCAACACGGGCCGCACACTTGTGTGCTGCCTCGCTAGCAGCAGTGCTGCGGCAAATCCGGGATAACAAAGCGGCTGAGAAGCTGCGTACTACTATTGGAGTAGATGGCTCTGTTTACAAGAACCATCAAGAGTAAGTAATCCTGAACACCCTCACATGTGCTTTGGTGTATGTTACAAATGCATATATACAGTTCACTTAAGCAATGGGGCTCAGTATCTTTCAGTCCAGGTGTATAGTGGCTGCAGAACAGAATGCATGTCAGTGGAATAGAGCTGAGTGGAATACAAACAGCTGTAATTGTGTAATTGTGTGATTTCATACTATTCACTGTATATACACATGTATTTAATATTTGTTCTGTGTATGTTTGGTCTAAGGAATTCAAGGAATGTCACAAAATCTTTATTTAATCTATTTTGATTCAGTTATTTAAAAAAACACATAAGAATCGTTTGGAGATAAATACATTTAGAGGCCCTTTAGTTTGAGCAAAATTGACGTTAGATAAATTTGACTATTTTTTGCATTTAAGATATTTCTGCTGCCTGTCTTTAAACCTGTTGCCTAATTGTTTTTGATGATCTGCTTGCCATTTATTACAGTCACAGTTTGACACATTCATTCATTTGCAATTTCATGTTCCGCACTGAGGGCTGATAGTAGCACGAGAGGAAGGTTTAGGACGGAGACGATCATCTGTAGCATCAATGCAGTAATTTCTGTAACCTGAGAACTTATCTTTCACTCTTTAGTCTGTGTACCTGTCACTCTGAATTTGTTCCGCATTTGAGTGGCCTTCTTGTGTGTGTACCTGCACCCGTGCTACTGCCATAGAATAATAATTGTGTGGGAAACACTGATTCAATTTATGGCTTAATTTACTGTTTAACATTCCCAAGTGAGAAAAAGAATAATCCCTCATTTGATTCTACCCATTAGTGACTATGTTAATATAATTTATCAAAACACCTTAAAAAAAAAAACCTTCATGTTTTGTACAACTTTTGTCCTGAGGTGTCTATCTACATAGAACTCACCACCGTTTTAGGTCTGAATTAGGTCTGCGCAATATATAGAAAATGTATCACCATCGTGATATCAACATGCGCGATATACGTACTGCAAATGACTGCTTGAACTGCAATAAATGGTGTTCTATGCGCTATGCATTTACGCTCTGAATGTCAAGATATTTGGCCAATCAGATGGAGCCCTCTCACACAGGCTCAGCTGATGGCTCTGACTGATTTAGATTTGTTTGAAATGACACCGCAATATCAACACTGATCATCACATAATGATCGATACTTTTCTTAATGAGTTAAATCTTTCTTCAGAGCAGCGTGCACATTAATCAGCCGTCCCGCTCGCTCTCTTTCTCCTCTCTCTTATTTATTGCAAGTCACATCATTGCAAAATTCAACACGGTTATCACATATCTCATGTTTTCCTAATATCATATAGCCCCAGTATGAATCACTTAATTGTTTTCAGCTTAAATCTAGAAGTCAATATGGATTCTGTTTATATTCAAATGTGTAAATTTTAATTGACCATCTCATGTAAAACATTTTTAAAACATGTACTTTAGGTCTTGGGACCTGGGGATAGGATGTCCACTCACACAACTGCAATATTCCTTTTCTTTGACATAGATAATTCAAATACAAAGCTTTCTCTGATTGGAACAATCATCCCTTTTTTTTTTTTTTTACATCCATTACCTTTTTCTGTTGCTCCAGGTCATCTTTATTTTCTCATTTCAAAACAACCTGTGCATTTAATTTACTTTGAATTAACTTTTTCCGTGAGTTAGCTGTCTGTATTTGTCTATTTGTAGTGTACCTATTGCTGTTTTCCATATGTATGTATTTTCTTAAATTTGTATTTGTGTTTAAAAGACCCTCCATAAAAATTAGGTGTAACATCTCCAGGCTATCCTTTAAATTAATTTTGTTGACTGATGTCACTGTAGTCATCAGTTTTTGTCTGTTGGACAAAGACAATGAGACATATGGGAAGCACATACTGTTGTGTTGTATTTTCCTCTGGAGGATTGAATCTGAAATAACATGGTATAAATAAGCAGCTAACCTTCGTTGAGTTTTTCTGTGCATGTGAAAAAGGAAAACAGTGATAACTAAATGTAATTTTTTTCCCCAGGTTTTCCAGGAGGCTCCACAAAATGGTGCGAAGACTTGTGCCAGACTGTGATGTGCGTTTTTTGCAGTCACAGGATGGCAGTGGGAAGGGTGCTGCCATGGTAACAGCAGTAGCTTACCGTCTTGCTGCTCAACATGCGGAGCGTCAGCGGGTCCTTGACACCTTACGTTTGAGCCGCGAACAGTTGCTGGAGGTGAAGAAGCGCATGAGTGAGGAGATGGTGCGAGGCCTGTCGAAACAAAACCATGAGCAGGGAAGCGTCAAGATGCTTCCCACCTATGTCAGATCAACACCAGATGGAACCGGTAACTTTGAGAGATAAATGAACTTTCTGGTTGCTATTAAAATTTATCTTGCGTATAATTATTTGTGTATGGTTTCTTAATTCTTCTCTTTATTGTCCTCACCAGAGCATGGAGACTTCTTGGCTTTGGACCTCGGAGGTTCGAGCTTTCGGGTGCTGCTGGTGCGAATGCAAAGTGGAAAGAGACACAACGTGGACATGCACCACAAGATCTACAGTATCCCACAGGAGACCATGCAAGGCACAGGGGAAGAGGTAAAACTTCAGCAGGGGTTGAACAAATTTAGTATGAAATGCAATAAGTGATAAGTGAATCTGAAAGAAGAAACTGAAGAACCTCTGTCATGAGAGGTTGAATCATCACACTCAATGTCAGACACTGATTCATACATACTAGAATGTAGAGATATATTAATAAAATATATTCAGTTCAAGTTTTCATTATGTCCTCAAAGGTTTGTTTATTTATAAAGCAGGATTTCACAAAAAATACTTTACTGAGTGCCACAAAATGTTTTGCGGTATGGATCAGGATCAGTGGGAGGATTCAGGGATTTTCTTTCATCTTCTTAACCATTGTGAAATAATAATAATAATAAAGGCATAATCTTGTAAATTTCCAGAATAAAATGGCACTCAGAGAGCACATACCTCTGCCAAAGCTCAACAGTCCCCTTATGAACATTGAAATTCACTAGATCTGGATATTGATTTGGATCAGCAGCAAATTTGATAAACTCATAAATATCAGTTCCCTAAACATACCTGGATATTTTCATAAAGATCTATGTCATCAAGATGTTCTCTGAGAAATCAATGAAAATGTTGTAAAATACCTAATATCTTGCAATACTCAGCTCACAGGAGTAATGAGTCATTTGTTGTAGCAAGATTTTCTCTCCACTACACAATGTGAATGGCTCAATACTTTGTCTCAGAGATGGTACAATGTAGCCTTCGAATGTTTCTATGAGGTTTTGTACATTATTTCTTTTGTTCATCAGCTTTTCAGCCACATTGTGTACTGCATCGCTGACTTTCTTGAGTACATGGGCATGAGCGGAGCATCCTTACCTCTGGGATTTACATTCTCTTTCCCCTGCCATCAAAGCAAACTGGATCAGGTAGGGTTGGATTGAATATTCATTGAGTGTACAACTAGCAATCATATGTATGTATATGCTGGAAGAAACTGTAACTGTCTGCATACTGTCTCTTCTCCTGTGGTGGCTTTTACCCAACGTGTAAATGGAATGAATTATTTTTACAATGAAGTAAAGTGTTTTCATCAGTATTAGTAAAAAATAAGTAATCTTCTTTTATTTGTGTTAAATGAACCAAATTATTATGTATTATTCATTTGTTAGTACTATTACTATGACTATTTGATTCTTTTTTTGACTTCTTAATCAGACTTGCTACATTTTAATTATTGTTATATTCTATTTTTCAAGGCTTATTTATCTTTACTTATAACTATTAACCTATAACTAAAAACAAAATGACAACCACTGTTGCAGAGACATCCACATGTCTCCAGTGTAGTTGGATGCATTTATTCTTACACACACCCACACCCACACCCACACCCATCATTCAACATTGTCATTTCTTCAGGGCATTCTTTTGAGGTGGACAAAGGGCTTCAAAGCCAGCGGCTGTGTGGGACAAGATGTTGTTATGTTACTTAAAGATGCCGTCCGCAGACGACAGGTAACTACAGTCATTACACAAATACATTCTCTGAGCGTTTATGATAAATGTGGGCTGTAAAGGTTGACAGTTGAAGAATATAATAAAAAAGTATGCTCACAACGACAAGTAACAAACAACCCTAACATTGTAGAGAAATTGCAGTGGGATTGCTGGTTCATAATGTGAGTCTTGCTGTTCTGGGTTTGTACCCTCATGGTTGAATGCACTTATTGTAAGTTGCTTTGGATAAAAGCGTCAGCTGAATGATTTGTGTGTGTGTGTGTGTGTGTGTGTGTGTGTGTGTGTGTGTGTGTGTGTGTGTGTGTGTGTGTGTGTGTGTGTGTGTGTGTGTGTGTGTGTGTGTGTGTGTGTGTGTGTGTGTGTGTGTGTGTGTGTGTGTGCGCGCGCGCGCAAGACAACCCCCAAAAGGGAATAGTTTTGCATGTGGTGGCCACAGACAATTGCTCTCTCCTTGTCCTTCCTGACTGATTCTTCTGCTAGTGTCCTTGTCACTACTGGTAGCATTAGGCTATACCTGCAGCCCAATCAGGTTGCACAGATAGTCCAGCTTCTCCAGGATGGCACATCCATTGACTGTTCCTCTTGTTCCCCCTGACCTACTGTAAATCCAATTGAGCACCTATAGGACGTTATGTATCGGTGTATCCGACACCGCAAAGTACCGTCACCAGATCCAGGTCTGGGAGGAGATCCCCCAGGACACCATCCACCGACTCATCAGGAGCATGCCCAGAAAAATGGTGGCCATACACGCTACTGAGTCACATTATGAGTTGCTGCGATGAAATTCGCGCAAGTTGGATCAGCATGTGATTAAAAATGTTTAACTTTGAATTTCGGTGTGGTTTTGAATCCAGCCCTCATGATTTTGGTTTCCATTGACTGTTGTTACATCATTTTGTTGTCAACAAATTATCCAATTTACATCAGTAAAGATTTTCCGCTTGAATAATTCATTCATCAAGATCTGATGTGTGATTTAAGTGTTCCCTTAACTTTTTGAGCAGTGCATTTATATAAAACTGATGTGGAAGGGGAAATCCATTGTGATCCCTGTCACATATTATAGTAACATCATGATGACATAATTCCGACCTGGTTTTATATTGTTTGAAGACTGTAAGAGTAACCAAGCTCTTATTTCATTAAAATGTGTCCAGCTCTAAATTAGAAGTTCCATCAGATACCATTAACTACAATACACCCGCCCACAACCACATAGCTCTGGTGTTGTTAATTTGTTTGTAACAGAACTGAGGGTTGTAAATTAATTTGTTGTCACTGCCTCCAGGAATTTGACTTGAACTTTGTGGCGGTGGTTAATGACACAGTGGGAACCATGATGACCTGTGGCTATGAGGACCCCAAATGTGAGGTGGGACTCATCGTAGGTAAGTCTTCTATCCCCCACGTTCCTCTCTGGAAGTCTATCTCTCTAACTCTTTCTGCCATTTTTATGCCTCCGTACCGACGGCAGCCGGTGGCCGGAGGCATTATGTTTTTGGGTTGTCAATCCATTTTCGTCAACGCAATATCTCAAGAATGCCTTAAGAGAATTTCTTCAAATTTGGTACGAATATTCACTCAAACTCAAGGATGAACTGAATAGAATTTGGTGTTAAAAGATCAAGGTCACTGGGACCTCACAAAGAACATTTTTAGCCTCGAGAATGTGATATCTCCCCAACACCTTGAGGGAATCCTTTCACATTTGGCACAAACATTAACTTGAACATGGATTTCATTTTGGTAGACAAAGTTCAAACCTAAAGTTCACAGTAGCCTCACTAAGTATGTTGTGTTTATCTTGAACATGATATCTTAAGATCAGCTTGAAGTGATGTCTTTAAATTTGGATCAAATGTTCACTTGGACTGATTCGATTTGGGTGCCTGGAGATCAAAGATCTAGGTCACAGTGATCTCACGTTCCTGTTAATGTGATACATCAGGACTGCCCATTGGGAATTTTATTACATCGGGCAAATTCACTTTAACTCATGGATGACGGAATTAGTATTTAGTGGTCAAAGGTCAAGGTCACTTGACCTCTCAAACACATCTCATGAACATCTCAAGGGAATTTCTTCAAGTTTGGCACAAATGTTCAATTGGACTCGGATAAACTGACTAGAGTGAAAGTCACAGTGGCCCCAAAAACCATGTTTTTGGCCTCTTGAATGTGGTATCTCAACACCGACTTGAGGGAATTTCTTCAACATTTGATCAGTTGTCTCTTGGACTCAAAGATAGAGGGATTACATTTCAGTATTCAAAGGTAAAGGTCCCAGTGACCTTATTGTACTTTAAGCTAACACTAAGGGGTCTTTTATCTTTTAAATTCACGTTTTCTCTCTGGAAGAAAGCTCTTTAAGAAATGACTGTTTTACGTTGCATGACAGTTCTTGTAATATATGTCCACATAGGCACTGGCACCAACACCTGCTACATGGAGGAAATGCACAACATTGAATTGGTGGATGGTGATGTAGGTCGTATGTGTGTCAACATGGAGTGGGGAGCATTTGGTGACAGTGGTGAACTTGATGACTTCTGCACCCAGTTTGATCGTATTGTCGACGAGTGCTCCAACAATCCGGGTAAACAGAGGTAAGGGATGGGTTATTTCTGATAAAGGAAATCTACTGTAATATGTTTCTATAAAATGCAGTCTCAATGAAAACAGCAGGTTATATAAGGTTAAACATTTTAATTTACATGTGAGCAGTGGTGAGCTTGTGAGCAGTATCATAAAAGTTTATGATGAAGATGTGCCCTGTAACTGTTATTATTGTGTATTACATCATTGGATTATCATTTTGTATAATAATACATATACTAATGTAAAAGCAGGGTATTACTCTATCATGTAGTTGGTTGAGGTGTAGCTCTTTTGAACAATTTGGTATCCAACTACAAATAATGATTACTTTAACACTCACTGACTTTATGTCAGCCCCCGAGATGAGAAACTGTGTTTTTCTTTATTGGGTCAGATCGGGGTCAGTGTATG
The DNA here is from genome assembly GCF_022539355.2 of Hippoglossus stenolepis. Lineage (NCBI taxonomy): Eukaryota > Metazoa > Chordata > Actinopteri > Pleuronectiformes > Pleuronectidae > Hippoglossus > Hippoglossus stenolepis. Next base: position 5,869,518 of record NC_061491.1, read on the forward strand.
TCTGTGTATAAGTTAGAGGTCATGACCGAACAGACTAAGGACATGCAGCCTCTATCTGAGATGTGGAAAATAATTTCAGTAACACATTTTGTGGTTGACGTTTAAACGTCTACATTTAAGTATTTCTAGTTTGTCTTTTGTTGACTTGACACATTATATTTTTCTTTTTGAAAGCATCTTGTGTAGAATGTCTGTTGTCCCTATCAGAGGTTGGGGAATACATTGATGAGAGGGGCTGATACCGTTTGGTATTATTGATTCCAGCCCCCGTCACACATCCTGATAATTTACTCAAGTTAAACCCACGTGTCTAACAACTTTGCTGCGTGTAAAGATTTCTTTGGATTTTTATTCCTGTTAGGGCTGGTCGATATGGCCAAAAATGACCTCAAGATAAACATTTTCATATCAGTCAATATTGATATTATAAAAATTCAAATAATCATTGTGGGTTTTTTTTAGACAGAATTTTTCTCAGAGTGAAGGTTCTGGTTTAAAACTCCTCTTAATGAGCAGAGAAAGACAAGTACTTGATTAACAGCAAAACCTTGAGGTAGATCAACTATGTGTTATACCTTCTAACTTTGCTTACACAATGCATTAGCAATATATTGATCTAGGACTTTTGTTATATTGCTATTGATGAAACTTATGTATATAATAATTATTGATATTGTTTTATCACCAAGACCTAAATTCTGTCTTTTTTTTCCTCTATTAGTGTGTGGCTGTGGAAAGTTTTGAGTTTGTGTGTTTTCCTCTGGCAGGTATGAGAAGATGATCAGTGGCATGTACCTGGGGGAGATAGTGAGGAACGTGTTAATGGATTTTACTGAGAAGGGTCTGTTGTTCAGAGGCCAACTGTCTGAGCAACTCAAGACCCGGGGCATCTTCGAGACAAAGTTCCTGTCACAGATTGAAAGGTGTGTGTTACAGACTCTTCTACCTTCACTGTCTCTCCTCCCTTTTTTTGCTGTTGTTTTTTTACATTTGAAGAATCGATCCCCAGTTACTTTAATTGTATTGGATTTGGCTGCAACAGTGTTTACCCTTGAAACTTTAAAAGTGTTTTGTGGACTCAAACAATTCACCCATTGTGGTGAATAGAGTGAATTTTTCATTTTTTTGGTGAACTAGCTCTTTATCCTGTGCCATCCATCACCCTATCATTGGTGTTTGAAAAGCGTGGGACAAGAGAATCATTCTTTTCTAACCAGGCCAAGACCCTGCCTTTTGGTCACGGTACACTTTTTACAGTCTGATTACTTTCTTTTATCACAAGAGTCGAAAGTTTCCCCACACAGAACACAAACAATATAGATGTTCTAGGTCAATCATAACGACACCTTATTCACCTTCACCCTCAGCATCGGTCTGACTTTTCTGTTGTCCACAGTGTGTGTGGGACACAACACAGTTGTCATTACTATCCAGCTGTGCTTCAGCTCTAACAGCTTTTTGCTCTAACAAAACATAGAGATCTCAGGTGTAGTGTTCTCTGCTATATAATCCCTAATCCTCCCTTTATTGTGTATTGAGTCTTTGCAGAATATGAGTTACACTTACTTTCTACTAATGATATCTTACTGTATGACACATTTGTCAGCATGTTGGGAATATTTTAGTAAACTTTTCAAACTTGCATTTTACAGACATTTGGTATTGTGATACTATTAATTTCCAACTATGATCTGATTGAGTTGATAAAAAGATTTTCTTTTATCTACAAACTTACCTGACTTTTATCTGAGCTGCAGTGATGATTGAGAAGTACAAAAAAACAACAACAACATCACTGTTGCTAGTCTACAGCAGAGTCATGTTAACTCTGACGCATGAAAACTTGAAACAAATAAAAAAGTCTTCCTCTTTTAAGCAGTTTTTACATGATCAGCATGAATCTGAATTTACGAGTGTTAAAGTCTCTTGCCCAGGTGTCTCCCAACAACAGTCAGACGAGAATCACTGCCCACCTTCCTTTATTAACATATATTCCAAAATACACAAACATATAATACCCGACATGAACCTTTTCATGTGAAGTAGCAGCTCAGCTCAGTTCTTTCTCCTCTCCATGTGTCAGTCTCCCCTCAGCAGTGGGGAGTAATCAGCTAATAGTCTGTACTGATTACCCCGCTGGTGCAGCTGGAGGTGCTCTATGTATTTGCGTATGGATGAAGTGCTGAGTGCCAATGTTCTGTGCAATGAGCAAGTGAAACTTTGGCTTTTTCAAATTCGGGCTAGTGTTTTTGCTGAGTGTTTATCTCGGTTGGGTTGAGTTGGGGTATGCAACTGTTTTGAGCACCCACTGGCAGATACATATATCGGCGCATATGGTAGGAGATGAGATATTCTTTGGGCAATCTGTGACAATTTTGCAACTAATAACCAAATGTTTCCTGCGTACTCTGGCCCATTCATGCCTAAATGTTTGCACTAACACGTACATGCCCAGTATACGTTTTGTGATCACGTGATATGCATTTTCAGGTGTGTTAGTATGAATGGGGATTAAAACTGATACGGATCCACTCACAGTTTGAACAGAGATCATCTTTCAATTCTTTTCATTCCAAAAGTTCGTAGAATGGATGTAGTCACTGTCATGTTAGCTGGTGCTGGAAGTAGCACATCTCTTTCACATGTATAACACCTGTTATTTTCTCTGACCCCAAAGAGACCGTCTGGCAATGCGACAGGTCCGCTCAATTCTGCAGCACCTGGGTCTCACCAGCTCCACATGTGACGACAGCGTAGTGGTGAAGGAGGTGTGTAGTGTGGTGGCGCGGCGTGCGGCTCAACTCTGTGGTGCTGGTTTAGCCGCTGTGGTCGATAAGATACGACAGAACCGCAACTTGAATCAGCTCTCCATCACCGTGGGAGTGGATGGCACCCTTTATAAGACACACCCTCAGTAAGTAGCAATTATGTTCAAACAAACTATAACAATTTGAATGGGGCCATATTATGCAAAATACACTTTTTAATGGTTTTTAAATGTAAAAAAAACTGTCTCCCCAAAAGTTAGAAAAACACACTCTCTCTCTCTTTTGCCGGCTCCACCTTTCTGAAAAGCGTGTGCTCAAATGATCCATTTAGATTTCGAGCCCCATATGGGGCTCCAGGTTGATTGACACTCCTGGAGCTAGGTTTCAGGCCTAGCCAGTTTCCAATGTTTGGTATTCACACTATCTGGGCTCCAGCCCTTGGTTGATCATACATGACAACTCCTCTTCCAACTCCTGCAGTCGTCTTTTAACCTACCATGAATAGCAAAAGGTAAAAGCCATGGTATCTGACTAATGTAACATGCAATTAAACACAATGTTGCACAGTTTCCACAGAAGCACATATCCAAAAACCAGATAGCGTGGATGTGGATAAGCAGTAACCTGTGCAAAGTTTCAAATGCATATTGTAATGGAAATGTGCAACAGGTACCATGTTATGTTTAGATGTAGAACACCATAGAAACACTGAAAACTGGCTGAAGAACAATGATGCTGACACATTTACATTCAACAGTAGTATATAATATATTATATTACAGTATAAAGTCACAGTCATATAAAGAATATGGTTCCACAAAGGAAGCTGATTTTAAAGGCACCCCTGCTCAAAGGGATGCCTTCCGATAAAAGGAAAATATATCATAACTATTTCACAGTTTACAGTGTTGTTTATGCAGCCAAACTGCTCCCGATGATAAAGAGACAGTGGACAGAAACATGTTAAGGGGAACTCAGAGATCTATATAAACTTTGTAAACCATGTAACGTATGGGAGAGAGAGAGAGAGAGAGAGAGAGAGAGAGAGAGAGAGAGAGAGAGAGAGAGAGAGAGAGAGAGAGAGAGAGAGAGGCTCAGTGCAAGATGGGAGTTCCCCCTGCAATCTCGGCCTATAGCAGCATAACTCAAGTGTTTCAGGACTTGGAACAGCTATGTCATATTTATCCAGTGTTAAATAAAAATCAACATCTGAGCACCGAGGGAGATTTTCATGTAACTCATGTTTCTTCTCTTTTTCGCTCTCATTTCTCCTGAAGTTTCTCCAGTGTCATGCAAGAGACGTTGCAGGATTTGGCTCCGCAGTGTCAGGTGACTTTCCACAAGTCAGAGGACGGAAGCGGGAAGGGAGCAGCGCTGATCACAGCTGTGGCCTGTAGGGTCAATAGTGAAGGTCACCATTAAATAACCAAGACGTTAGTGGTCTGGTGGAATCGTACTGCGACTGATTTCTGTGCTACATAGTTACATTCATACAAAACTAGAGTTTTCTTCTGTTGTTCCTAAATGTTTAATTTGAATTTATTTGTGTGTGGGGGTTCACATGCATCTGTGAGAATGGGCTTGAACATATTTATGGTGTGAGCTGACACTAAGAGGTCAGCTGATGTTAGACGAGTGGCACCTTCTATTAAATATGTCTGTTACAATCTGATCATTCTTTTTCTTGTTTATGACGTCTGTGATCTGTGTTGACTCTATGAACATTACAAAGTGCTCCATGATGAAAAGAAAAGTAAAGAAAATACAACAAGCTGGAAAGAAATGGTGAGTAGTTACGCTATAGCCGAACCAGGAAGCAGATTCAATCCTAAAACTATATTTTGCATTCAGATTTCTTTGTATTCTTAATGTTACATCGCTTGTCACTTCAGTTTGAGTTGAGCCTCTCCCATTGATAAGAAACACGTTAGATTGACCAGGACTGACTGAGACATAACTGGAACCAAAGCTTAGTCATATGTTATTCAGTTCTAGCACATGTCTCAAACCTCTGTGCATAGCCCAGTGCTGTCTCTTAGCATGTAGTCAAATGTCTACCACGAGCTTTTGAAGAGCAATTTGTCTCCGTACTTTTAGACATGTTTATTTATTTTTTCTCTTTTGAATTCCATGAATTACCACCTTTTAGCTGGTACATTGTACAAAGACCAAAAAATGTCTGTTCTGCTCTGTTGCTTTAGAGAGAAATTTTACAATATTACTGAATCAGAGTGAAGTAGATTGATGAGAATTTGTTGTTTACCTGAAATACCATTAATCACAAAATTCTCTTTATGAAATAAATGCTTTTTGACTTGTGCACTACTACCATACTGTTTCTGTATCCCCAAACCAAACGTTTTGTTTTTCTTAAAATCTTCCCTGTGCTCTGAAACTTTATACATTTTTTGCTTCTAAAAGGACAAACTATCTATTTAGGGGGAAAAAGTTCCAGAGACAACAGCATTTTCATCAAAATATTGAGATGATGAAAGATTGTCTCCATTCAGTTCTGCTGCTACAGTGTCAACAGACAGACTTTTAAGAGGAGACTGTCTATGCAGTCACTTTTTTTTCTCTCTTGACACAGGTTCAGGGACATTAACTATGGAACTGCTTTCACTAAAAAAATAGTGCCAGCATCTGGAACAAAGAGATCTTACCAGAAGTCATACAGACTTTATCTGAGACAAAGATGTTTATGTAGGGTGATTTCATTTTCCTGTATTTAAAATATAACTTATGCGTCTTTGTACTGAGCTGAGAAATGTGGACATGTGATGCATCCATTGTATCCAGTAGAGAGAAACATTAAACAAACATTAAGTTACTGAAGTAAGCTACTATGAAAGTCACTTAAACCACTCGGTTCATAAGTGTCCAATCTAACATGTTCCCACTGATTACACTATTATGTTTATTCCTCTTTATTAAGAGTTCATTCTCATTCAAACAAAAACCTGTCTTTGCTTTTTGCTGCCTAGAAACAACATATATTCACAGAGCAATATGAACTCATTCAGAGCAGCTCACAGCAGATTGCGAGTTGTGGATTTAGAAAATACAGCTTAGTTAGCTTAATTAGTGTTACTGTAGATTCAAACAGCATTATTATCGTTCCAGTATGCAGACCTCTATAATAGACCGTTCAGTCCTCTGAATTGCATCTGCCACACAAAGAGCAGATGTCATAAATGTCCAAGATGTTTCTATAGTTTGAGATGAAACGGATGTTGTAGATATTGTTCCATGTTCCCACACTGCATAGTTTCAACTGCTATTGTGGATTTCAAATGATGTATCAGCCAACAAACAGGCAGGAAATTAAGGAAAAAATCAGCTAAATAAGTAATCAGGGTAATACCTGTGGCACCAGGCTCTTTGAGGTTGTTTCATGCCAGAGCTCAAATACTAAACGTATTAAAGGTCTAGTGTGTCGGATTCATTGAAGCTCTATCAGCAGAAATGGAATGGAATATTCATGATCATGTTTACATTAGTGTATATTCACCTGACACTGAAAACCATTGGGTTTTCCTTATCTTACTCTGAGCCCTTTATAGGTACACAGTTCCCCACGGAGTCTGGTCACCCAGTATATGGAAAATCAAATAGAGCTTAAACCTTTTTAAATTCACCGGAAGGCCTCTGTAGGTTCTCCTTCACTCTTGGAAAGGGAGAAGTCAGGGCAATCTGCAACTTCACTGCTTGTGAGGTTTTCTAATCTGCAGGATTGTTCAAAGGGCCCCAGGTAAAAGGGTCCTGCATCAAACCATAATGAACATCCCCCGCCTCCTAAAATACAGAAACATGACATCAAACACATCATTAATGTCACTCTGTTGGTTACACTACTTAATTACATGAAAGGTAGATTTTAAAGTGCCCATGTTAAGCTTGTTGGGTTTTTCTTCCTTCCCACAGAAAGCACTGCACCTGAAACACCTTGTGTGAATAGCTTTTTCCCATGACATGGTCAGATTACACAATTATATTACAACATATGCAATGTAACAGCAACAAAACAAAAACCTACCACTGTGGAATATCCTGCTCCAGTCTTGTTTACAAAGGTGGTTTGGTCTATCAGCTGGTTCCTCACTTTTAGTATCCGACTCATTACAGCACATGAATTCAACATTTCTAAATATTCCCTTTAAGATAAAATAAGATTGGATAAGAACATAGGATAAGATAAAAAAGATAAGATAAGATCATTTACAATAGGATGAGATTCAGATGGGGTAAGATATGAAAATATAAACTTTCTTGATCCCATGAAATTCAAAAATGTCACAGCAGCAGGTAGTCAATACGAGGTAGAGAAGGGAACATGTGAAAGTATTACATTTAATAAAATAGAAAATTAAAAAATGAATTAAATAAAAATGTTGAGAATATGTAAATATTATACACCTAGGGATAAATATTATTTGTAGAGAAAAGATATACTTGCGTAAAGTGCAGTGGCACAGGATGATTGCAGGATGTATACCGTATTTGTGTATTATGTGTAAGGAAACTGTACATCAGAACCTTGGCAAGTGTTACCATGGATACAGTGGCGTTAACAGCTGATCAGGAAGCCTCTGGTTTAGGTGTCATTTCAGACACAGGAGTGGTTCACCAATTAGAGAGCCCACCTGTCGTTTAAATGTAAATAGAAGTGTCAATCTGTAAACTATCTATCCCCAATTACAGATAAATATTCAATTTCATAGGCTAAACTTACTTAAAGGGAAGAATAAAAGTATAATCTATGTCTGGTAATCCCGCCGCTAACACACCCAGTACGTCAATGTTAGTAACTCCCACAAGTAAAGAAGCGTAGATCAATGCAGACAGTCTGTGGTTCTGTGAACACATTGCTCCTACTTGTCAGGTTGGTTATGTTCGGCTCCAGCAGTTGACAAAGGTTTATCATTCCCTCTGATGAGAATCTATATCTTTCATTAAGATACTCATCAGAGTAGCTCAAATGGTTTTGTGGGTCTCTGAAGACCTTGGTCCTCCTCAGAGACTCTAACAATAACCATCCATTCCCAGCTCCACGGGATCCTCTAATAACGGTGGTCATGTTTCAAAGGAATTGATTGGTCAGTGGGCAGCTCTTTTAAACAGGTTGATCTCTTAACTCCAATTTAACCTGCTCCGGACCAGGTTAGCCGTTCAGCATAAGTTACCATGGGGATTTACCCCGTTACGAAGTAAACGAGCTTCGCGGGACTTGAAACTAAACCTGATAAGCACAAATCCTGCTTCGTACTACAGGCCCATGCACTGCCTCAGTATGTTAATATAACACAGAAACACATCCGCCTATAGGTGAAACATTTATTGGTAACATCCCACAACAGAAAGAAAACATACACTGCAGATAATGGACACATTACAAATGAAAACATGTTATAGATCACTTCATCCTTTGCAAAATATAATATATATATATATATATATATATATATATATCCTGAGGAAGGTTGCGCTTTTAAACTCTTCTTCATAGTAAAAGAATGAGCGGCAAATCATTAAAACAAAATATGTGGTTACATAATGCACTAGCAATATATATATATATATATATATTGCTATGCATATATAACCATATATTTGTTTTAATATTTATATCTTTATATGAAGAAGATTTAAATCCCTAAAAATCACTTGAAATTCTAAATTTCTCATTTATTGTGATAAGTAGATTTGAATCTTCATAACATTTTTGGCCATATCACCCACCACAAATGCAGCTAAGAAAGAATCCAGTTTGAAATATCTTTTCAGTGAAAGTGACAGGTACGGGTGACACACATCTGTCACCTATACCTGTCACTTACACCTGAAGTACAATCACACATCATTTGAGCGGAGGATGACATAAAACTGAAATACCTCCCCATCTACTGGATTGACTATCACAGATATCACAGCTCCACTAACATTGATCCAGCACACTGCCACATGGAATTCTATGTGCTGCTCGTCATTTATTACATCTATCAGAGTTAATAATTTACGTCATGGATAATCCACTTCGGCAGCATTTTTCCACTAATGGCTACCCTGGCAGGGCGACTCGTGAACGCCAAGGAGCTGTTGGAGTCACAGTTTAAAAATCATCTTCCATCAATCTTGCTTTGAGGTTACGGCTCATCTGAGCAGAGTTTTCCTTCTTCCATGCAAATTTCTCATAGTCCCATATTTCAATATAATAAAAGTTGAAGATGAAGATAAGAAAAAAAAAAAATCTTCAATTCAATAATATACTTATCTTTAACAGCTGATATGAGTCAAATTGTAGTACATGAATAGAAACAATCACTGGGTCAAAAGCTTAAAGGACAACATTCAGGACAATTTTATCATTGCAAGCCACAAACATACAGTAGCAACATGGTTCTCCTGAGGTGTCACCACAGAATTCTTTCACTGACAATAATGTGGAGCATCTGCTTGTGACATCAACACATTCAAGTGATTACAACAGCAAACAAGCATTGGGCTTTACCGAACAGGACAGAACTACACACTAGTGATAGTGATATCAAGGACAAGATTGACACGTTCAAGTTACACCACACCAGAGACTGCTTAGCAATAAAGATGGCACCAGAACACACCACCAAAGATTCCCACTTTAACATTCATGTGAAAGAAATCCTTCTGTTGTCACCTCCAGCTCTTTGGTTGTGGCGCTTGTAGATGTATCTGTACAACGCAGATTCTGTATGTTTGTGGATATATAACTCATAATTGTGCTTTAGGTCTTTTGAATGATAGCAACTTTTTTACTCGCATACAAACACTGCACTGTATTTACTTGTAGACTAGCTTTGTTCTAAGTATATTCTCATCAGTTTTTTATTAAAATACTTTTGTTTACATCACAGTCATAAATAAAACTCTTCTTATATATACAATAACACAGTAGCCCATATTGACATGGCGGCCATTTTCCTGACATCATGCTCAGGGTGAGGAGCTCAAATACTGTTCTGAAGTTTTTGTTTGACTTATAAACCTGAGCTTCTCAGTAGCGTGATTGCAGAGGTAAATGGCTGCTGTGTAAATATGGTCTATATCTCAAGACAACAAAAGATTTGGAGCAGACAGTTACTAACTCTTGAACAGAAAACAAGAAAACACTAATAATATTGTTAATAGGAAAAATAAGAATTGATTTTCTATAAGTTAAGCATGCTTTATTTTCAATAACGTATGGCTTTTTAGAACACTTTATTTCAGCCAAGTGAACACCTGTGTCCCTCCACAGTGTTTTTGAATGTGTAGTGAATGTATTGAGATAGTAAGTTCACCGCCTGTCTGCCAACTGGCACAGTGCTGCAGACATAACACCTGAGACTACATTACGACTGACATATTTCCAGGGGAACAGTCGCCATGCCAACTCCCTATGTGTGTTCTTTAATCATAAACTATGCAGGTGTTTTATCAGGCACATTGAGTTCCCAAATGGTCCTCATTGTCTTTCTTCCAATTCAAACACAATGTTCTTGAGTATTGTTCTTATCCTGAAAATATTATCACATTCTAATATTAATAATCCGAAACATCCAATAGTTGGCAAAAATGTGACTCACAAGACAGAGGTATGTAAAAGACATTGTCAAAATCAAAGCATCAATGGCCTTGCCCTTAGAATTGTTTTTAATGCTGAAAGCAAATGGTTTTACTTACTGAATAGTGCAACTTGATCTGTTAACTTTTCCAAAAACTGTGATTTTTACTGTATTTCTACAGTGATTATTTTACATTCTTGAGAAAACCTTCAACCCTATTCCCAACATTGAAGAGTGTTTCAACCTGTAGCGGTTGAGTCTATCTTATTAAGGCTGGATTGTCTCACCGTCTATTCTTATATAAACGGACAAACTTCTTTCACAGTGAGAGTTCCACAACTAAATGAAACTTTCTGTTCAATTCAACATTTATACCAACCTAGTAGTTGGGTGAAGGTGAGACAGTAAGCAGCTTTTGAACACTTAATGTGAACAACAGCGTGCAACACAATAAACGTCCACCTGGAGACTTTCAAACCAGGGCTGGGGAACCTCCAGCCAGTGATACTAGTCATAAACGCAAAAAGTCACAGCCAGGGCAGGCTAAAGAAAAGCAACACGTGGCTGTTACATGTGAAAGTGTAATTGCTGAAAACCATCATTGGCGGCTGTCAAGAAATTTTTTCTTGAAGAAAATTATACTTGCTTGATTCTTGTTGTTGTGGGTTTGTATCCTCATTGTTGAATGCACTAATTGTAAGTCGCTTTGGATAAAAGCGTCAGCTAAATGAAAATGTAATAAAAGGAGAGGTATTTGCTGAATTATTTGTCAAGACTCTTTTCAGTAGTAATGGACACATTTTTTTTTTTTGATGAATTAAAAGTTAAAAAGCCAGTGTGTCTGGTTTACAGAACACACTCACAGTGCTGATCAAGCCCAGTATAGGGCATCATTACAGCTGGAAACATGCCGCTAAACTGGGTGAGTTTGCAAAGACAAGCTCTTGAGGATGAACGCTCTTCAGCCGTAACACTTTACTGAATGTCACATTTTTTGTTTGATTTAATATGAAGAGAGAGTACTGAGGTTGTAGCTCATCACTTTGGGATTGATAAATTAAGTTTTGCTTTGTCTTACTTACGCACCGGACGACTTGAGTACTTAAGTGTCTGTGATTTTGATAAATCAGTCATCAAGGCGGAGGGTATAGACTGCTGGATATTGAGGTATTTGACTGTTATGTGGTTGTCCATTTGCAATGTTGTGGAGGTACGTGTTATTGTTTGAAGGCACAGTTTTTCAGTAAAAGCTTGACGTATAATATTAGTTTTTATCATATTATTTTGCTTTAGAAGTATTAACTATAGGATTGTTTTTTACAGTTCCATTACCAATCTACCTGTACAATAGTAACGGAGGTAGATAGTTGTAATGTAGCTGCAAGAGTGGTAAAGACAGCATGGTGGAAATAATAACAAATTACATGTCTGTGAAATGGTATCATCTAAATACTTCAGGTCAATTAACCTTTTGGTATGAAGAGAAAGGCTGAATAAGGTGAGGTCATGGATAGACAAAGACGTTTGTAGACGTATGTTTTGGTTACACTCATAACTGCAGACTGAGGTCACCATTCAGAGCATTTTGTAATGATTGTTTTGGTTTATGCTCAAGTATTATGAATGAAACATAGTCCTATCGTCGGCTGAGCTTTTCGTCCTTGAGTATGGGGTGCAAATGAATCCGGATAATCCTGTGTCTCTGTGCAGGAACAATTTCATTAGATAGTATTCCCGGGTGATAATAAGTTCAGCTGAGTTTTCTTCATACTATGGTACAAATCTGGTGGCTGTGTGCATCTGAGTGGTTTAAACACAAACATCTTTCGACATAACTTGTTCCCACAAGATTATAACTTGTGTGCACGAGATAAAATAAATTCAGGGGCTCTGTAGTATTGGAATTGCAAATCCTGGTAATTCACTTTTGACTTTGCCATTAACAATTTAATAACTGTTAAAATAACTTCATATTTGATGATAACACACATACATTTTTTACTTCATAGGGTTCAAACTTAGCCTACTGCTTACATTCATTTCTATACTTCAAATAAAAGCAATACACAAAAGTAAGGACACATGCCACCACTACATTCACCCCATCCAATCTGGGGCTTTTGTAGCTACTTCCAAAACTCCTGGCTATAAATCTTGTTGTGTGAACTGGCAACTCCATGTTACAGAATGAACACACACCATGTTTAGTAGTGTGCTGAACAAATTGCAGGAAATTATACATAGTCCTCCAAAGATCATCCAGGGTCCATTCATCTTGTGGTGCAGTAAAATGTGATGCAAATAAAATATAATAAATAAATAAAATCAGCGAAAAAGATACCAAGTACATTTATGTTGTAGTAGTCAGCCTGAATACAGGCTGGATTATTGTAGAACACTTGTTAAACTCTACAATGGTTTGATCTTTAAAAAGGTTCCTTTGGCCTGTTCACTCATTTTGCTAACAGGTAGAGGAGAGCAGTAATGAGGGCCTTCATTTATGTTAATGCATTTAAGTTGCAGATTTGTAGCTTTCTCAAACTGAACTTGGCACTTGAAGCTCTTAGCTTTAAAGGGGACATAGCATGCCCATTTTACCACAAGTTGATATGGTTCCTTGGGGTCTTAATGAAATGTCTGTAACATACTTTGGTCAAAATACCACAAGGATCATATAAAACAGCACCCTTTTTACCCTGTATAAAACAGCCCTCCACAGAGCGACCTGTTTTGAGTGCCTGTTCCTTTAAATGCTAATGAGCCAGCTCCCCCCTCCCCCCTCTCCCCCCATGATTTTAAACGATATAAATTACATATTTTATATGATATAAATTATCAAATATGCATCCCATACTTTGTATTCCCCTTGTTGTCCTGGAGTTTTAATTTTCCCAATCACATAATTAAATGTCCCCCTCTGCCCATCCACTACAAGCACACAAGCAGACAGACAGAGAGAGAAAGAGAGGTGGGGGGCTATGAAGACCATCATTTACCCCGAACCCCGACATTCAACGGGTACAACAACAAGCGGAGAAAGCAGAATCGCGGGCTGACCTTATATATACAGTCTATGGGGCTGACCAGCGGAGAAATGCTCGCCCTGTGAACAGCCAGGCGGCTGCGTGCTGGAGGACGGCGCTGCGCTGCCTCGCAGCGGCACTTCCGCGCCGGTGTACCCCGCGGAACTACTGTAACCCGGCGTACTAACCGAACTACTGTAACCCGCGGAACTACTGTAACCCGGCATACAGTAGAGCTGAACACTGCGGAAGTCTTCCACACAGCTGGCAGTGTGGAAGATCACAGTAGGCAGCGCAGCGCCGTTCTCCAGCACGCAGCCGCCTGGCTGTTTACACGGGACGAGCATTTCTCCGCTGGTCAGCCCCATAGACTGTATATATAAGGTCAGCCCGCGATTCTGCTTTCTCCGCTTGTTGTTGTACCCGTTGAATGTCGGGGTTCGGGGGTTACAGTAGTGCTGAACACTGCGGAGGTCTTCCACACTGCTGTGCGCTGTGTGGCGCTGACACAAATTCCAGCTCACGCACGGGAGAGCGAGCGTCGCTCCCGAGCAGCTGCTGCAGCCTCCCAGTCCCAACGATCCAGACAAATGCCACATGTGAGTGAATCGCGGGCTGACCAGCGGAGAAATGCTCGTCCCGTGTGAACAGCCCGGCTGCGTGCTTGGGAACGGCGCTGCGCTGCCTCCGGTGTAAACACGGAAGTAACGAGTGTGGGGGGACGGTGGGGGACGGTGGGGGTGGCCAAGACCATGTAGGGAGACTTCCAGTTCCTTGTTACGACACAATACCCAGGAAGCACAATCGAGTCGCTCAAGCATGACGTTTCTGACTTAGAGGAACTATAACAAAACGCGCGAGTGTTTTTTCCCCAGAGTTTTTGGGTTGGTAGACATGCCAGATACCCACATTAACGTGTAGAAGCACTAACAAAGTGGAATTTGCATGCTATGTCCCCTTTAACATACTAACAAATCAAGTGTTGGATTTTCGTAGTTTCACGAGGCTTGTATTTCAGTGCCCTCTTTGGACTGTACTTGAAAGCCGACAGTGGTAAGGGTGAATAAAATGTTGTGCTAACCTTTAGAAATATTGGGCCAGACGACCATAACCTTAATGGACATAGTGGCACCTCTCGTGAAGCCATTTAAGATGTTCCAGATTGGCAGAGCAAGGGAATTAGTAATTATTATTAGTAAGTGTTCACGTTAAAGTTGATGCACTGCCTTGAACTACGATTGTGATTTGTTGCCATAATTTCAACCAGTGATATCACATAATTTATAGTTGCCTCTACAACGTAACATTGTTTTGTTCATTTTAGTTTTTTTTGTTTAGCGGTGTGACTTTAGTTTTCCCACGCGTGATACACTGTCACTGCCAGTGAACTGACCCTCTCTGACTCTTCATTACTGCCTTTCTTGGGTAAAGGTACCATTTCTAATCCTCGATTTGAAAGACTTCTCTCTGACTGGACCATCTCACACTGCCCTCTTGCACTCCTGTTCACCTCTGCTGTGTCATTCAGCTTGTTGTCATTATGGACTCGATTTCTCGGCCCCAACACGAGCTGGTTGTGATTGCTATTGGCATCTCTGAAGTCCAGGCCCCCACAGGGTGCCAGACCAGACCTTCCTTTCCTGTCCCACCTGGAGACCCTCCTCCCCATCTGGCACTGCATGAAGCAACAGAAGGGCCTGGACTTGCACACGGCCTGGAAGCCTCTCCTAAAGTTTTCATTGTAGTAGCCATAGATGATGGGGTTGATGCTGGAGTTGGAGAAAGCCAGCCAGTGAGCGAAGGGGAAGATGTAGCTGGTCAGAAGGTCAAGCTGGTCCCTGTTCAAGCCTGCATAGTCTGTCATCATCATCAGGGTCCAGAGGGGCAACCAGGACAGCATGAACAGCAGCGCCACCAGGGTGAGCATCTTTATCACCTTGATCTTTTTCTGTGATATCATTGGCTGGCCACCCCTTCTACCTACCACCTGGACTGCATTGTCAAGCTGTGGCTCTCTGTTTGCAACCATGGAGGAACACAGTTTGACTCCGATGCTTGCGTACATCAGGGTGATGACGGTGAGGGGCACCAGGTAGACGTGAGCGAACAGAACTGCCGTGTAGACCTTTCTCATCAGTGGGTTGTCAAAGTTTTCATAGCAGCTGTACACAGGGAGCATGTGGTTGAAGTCGTCATTGTACACCAAGTAGTGGAAAGGAAACTTCTCCACTGTCAGTGCCATAGCAGCTGGACACATGATCACCACTGCCAATACCCAGATAAAGACGATGGCTGCCTTGGCTACAAGTACAGTTGGCTTGGGTTGTAGAGGGTACACTATACAGCGAAACCTGCCATGGATGAGAAAAGCGTTACCTTAGCAACAATTCTAACTGATGTCAAGTATCAGCCTGAGAACTCACTAACCTTTCCACAGCAATGGCCACCAGAGTAAAAACTGATGCAGACACAGACACGCCCTGCACAAAGCCGCTCATCTTGCACATGGTGTTGGAAAAGGGCCAGCCTGTTGAAAAAAAAGTGACAAATGCTGAATAGAGTGGTACTCAGGCTGAAAGCTAATGCAGTGAAATTACAGTCACTTTAAGCATTTTCGCAGGCCAATTCTGTATTGTTTTTATTTACTGTCACAGCTCTCATAGGGAAGCATTTAGCTAATATTTCCCTGAGGAGTTGGCAGAGGGAAAATAACTACAATAACCTACAATAGCAAAAAAAATTGTAAATATTGAACGTGGTGGTTAGAAAACGACACATAAATAAACAAGCCACTGCCTCATAACAGGTATGCTATATGATCTGTAAGACAGCCAAGGAACCCCTACATGATAAAAAATATTCTGGGACCCCCCCCTCCCCCTTACACAGTATGTCCCTTACTATAATATGACATAGCCGTACATGTCTACTTAATTATGTGAAGGAGAAAACACAAGAGAAATGTCTTAGAAAGATTTTTGACATGTAAAAAAAAATACATGTAATGGACGAATAATAATAATATATAGTGGACAAATCTGGAGATACTTTTCCCAGACCCCTGGAAGTGTGTCAGAGGTTCGAGGACACCCACCACTGCTTTAAGGAACTAGTGCAGTGCTTTTAAAACTTTAAGTTGTAAAGGTCAGCTAAGTGCACTTTATATGCACAGTAAATGTGTTAGGGAGGACAGATAATCTGCTCTTGTTACCTGCATATATTATAATCTGTGCATATTTATCTGTCAGAAGCCTTAAATTATAAGGATAAGGGATTGGATCTCCATCTGTATTTGTTTATTGTATGTATTATTGTGTATATATTTCTTTCTTTATATCCGAATGTTATAAATGGGGGGAAGTGACGTCTGGACGAGGGTTGTTTTGTTTGTGCGGGCCGGTGAGCGACCAGCGAAGTTCGGTGAAACGGCGGACCTGAGGACCTACAAAGGATTATTTCCAAATAAACTGGATTATTGCCTGGGCGAAACTTTCAGGGAGTACCGTGAGGACCGGACTCTTTTTCTGGCTGGTCAGAGGTGGTTAGAATAGCGTGGACTATTTGTATATTACTGTTTGCGGCAATCTCACCACGCCACAGCTGCTTAAACTTTGCTTTGGGACGTTTTGGGGGATTTAGGGCTATAAAAGGGACAAACTATTTCGTTTGATGAACTGAGGGACTGTATGAACCTGGGGTTTGGGGGAAATATTGATGTATGTGATTTGTTTGAAGTTGAGTGGTTGTGTTCACTTTCCCGTCTTTGTTTGCGGGCACACGTCCAGGTGCCACGTGTGTATAATTAGGTTTATTGAAAATACAGATTATTGAATGCAACATTCTGGGTTAACTTCGTTATTATATATATTCTATCATATGTTGTGGGGCCAGATGACAAGGTTATCGATCCTGTAAAGTAATATTCGTTTATTGTAAGATGGTCCGTGGGCGGTCGCCCGTACACAGCGTGACAGATCCACCCGTGCTCCTTTAGAATAGCGTATGTAATTTTCCCCTTACATTCTAAGCAAGGTGAATTGTTACAAAGCCTCAACTGTGCAATATTCACTGTGCTATATTCATCTGTCAGTGTCAACGGTTCATGTGCAATCCATTCACTGAACATATTCTCATGCATAATAAATGTTTATATTCCTTACACTTAGGTATTGCACGTTACTTATTACTTGCTGATGTCTTTTTGACTCTTGCTGCTGTAATACTGCAAATTTCCCCATTGTGGGACTCATAAAGGACTTCTTATCGTATCTTATTGTGAACCTGCCTGTGGCGTGTGAGGGTAGTATGGATTTCTCGTACCTAGCTGTATAAATGTTTATAATACTCATTGGTTATGTTAGATCAGTTCTAATATTATAGCAATAATAGCAGTAGCCAGTCAGATTAGCCTCAGTGTATCCTCAGGTTGGGCTTCTTTACATTATTGCGATTAAAAGGCTGAAACGCCTGATGATGCCAAGGTACAATTGAAGATTATTATTATTTTCATTATAACAACCAGTCTGACATTGTTCAAATGTGAATTTCTCAACAAAAATCAAAATTGGTACAACACAACTCAAAAAATTGAGTAAAGGGACTTTGGTATTACCCTTTTCCCAAAAGGTAGAAACACACAAACACACCAGAGCTATTTAGAAGCTACCTTTTGTGTTGTAATGCGTTTGTGGGTTTTAGCAGTCAGCTGTTGTCCCCTCTATCTTCTTAGTACTGTGTATTGGCACTAAAGCATTCAATGGTACGGAGTAGTGGACGGTACCGGCTTACTTTCATCGCTGCTGCTACAACAAAGAGCCGGTAAGAGCTAATAACTGCAGGCTAAACTCTTATTGTAACAAATACACTGCCGAATAACTAAAACACACACACTGCTTGTGTATATGTCACCCAGTTGTACTATACTTCACTATGCTGTAACACAGAGGTTTTTTTCAAGCCAGAATTTTGTCATTGGCATCCTTGATGTTTTTACCCCAGTGACCAATCAACCTGTTAAAGAGTATGTATGTTTATATGTATATATCACTGGATGATGATTTTCTTTGGTTGATGGAAGCACTATATTCCATTGACTCCAAAACATACACAGCAATAATCTAATTCTCTGATTTTAATCTGTCTGTTTCTGAGCTGTTGACTCACCATTTTAGTAATATCCACTGTCCACTCAAATATTTTATCCACCATTTTCTTTTTCTTTTTTGACTGAAGGTGTCGAATGATAATTTAATCCAAGACACAACGTTAATAGAACAGACACAAACAACTAAAAAAAACACAACACAGGGACGACAGTTTAAAAAAAATACATAAATAAATAAGTAAGTAGTCTTTTTAGACAACATTGTTGTTTTCTTGATTGTATGTTGTGTATTCCAATATATCAACCATTATGATATGGTAATAGAAGGCCATATGTTTGAGTGTTTGTGTCATCTATAACCTTGTGTTTCTCACAACGTGGGGGGGAAAAATAATGGAGAAAAACTGAAAGGCTTCATTCAATCCCATCCACTTATCCCTCTGTAAACACTGTCCTTCTGAAAGATCCTGTTGTCTTTTAGAAATGTCATTTTCTAATGGGGTAGTTACTTTTCAAGCTTGGTCCTGCTCGTCTTTGTCTGGAAGTAATGTGTGGTATTGTATTCGCATGAGGAGAAAACTAAATGATAGATTGATGACGTGTTTTATAAAACTGGGATTTTTTCAGTGACCATGCCATTGAAAACATTAGTGGTTAGAATCTCCTCTAGCTATAGAAGTTATTGGAAAACAATTCAACGGCATATAGCATTCATGTCCTTTATCTGTGGCCTACACCTCTGATAATACTGTGAAATTATTAGTGTTCTTCCATAAAAGTGTTGAGACCTGAATTGTTTGTAGTGTTAGTGGGAACAAAGACAAAAACATGATGTGTAGAACCCTCAGGTAAATCATTATTTAAAGTAGTGAGGCTAAGACTGCAAGATCCGTTGATGAGTGGACAGGTAACATCTGGATTTACAGAAATGGAAAGGTGATAATTTGGCTGATGGTGGAAGATGATATGTTAAACTGTGGTAACGTTAATGGCAACAAATCTATAAGTGAGTGAATCAATCTATTGAGGTAAATTGAGAGATTGTAATTCTGGTAACGACATTAACATTAATTAGCAGAATGGAACAATTGGCCCGAGCGTACTTGAACGAGTGCCACTATGCTGTCAACCTTCTCGGCTGGAACTAAGACTGTAGTTTTGTGGCTGGTAACCTCACGTCGGGCACAGGTGGATTCTCCTCGAGATGACATCAGTTCAGTCAAGACCACTTTCGTCAAAGAAATCTTCATTTTTATCTGCATAAGTTACATTGGCGGTATGGCTCTGATCTGGGACCTCCCTGCCCTTCCACGTGCATACGTGGAAGGGCTAAGACAGAGAGAACACACCTCTCTGTCCTTCCATGTGCCTACATGGAAAGCTTAAGACAGGCAAGACCCCCCGAAACTCGCATACCAGGCAAACCTCCCTGGCACGTGGAACAGCCAGTAAGAGGAGCTGCTTCGCTCAACAAGGAAGTCAGTTAGTGAGTCAACTTAATTTACACAGTTGCAATAGCTAGAGAGTTGGTAGGAAAGTTGAAGAAATACATTTTTTCAATTAAAGCTGCAAGCAGAGATGGTCGCACTCCCCAGCCGCAGAAATCCCGTGGGGAGAGATGGATAAGGAGTAGAAGTGCAAAAAAAGGAAAATAAGTGTAAGTCAAAAGCAGTAAAGTATGAAAGTGAGTTGAGTCTTTGTGTGACCACTGTTTTTCAGGCAAGGAGGTTGGACGTCCCTGTGGGCAGTCATACTGTGTTCTTCTCTTCTGGAGGAGAAGTAGTGATTTTGCAATGTTTAATGTGTAACCTAACATCTAAAGGGCGCAGTTGCATATTCTATCTCCAACATGACCCATTCACTGTATGGAAAACCAAATGATAAAACAATCCGCAGTGCCAGGCATATATGTTTTTTGTCAGGTTAAAAGCAGTTTGTTGGGATGAACAGCAACTCATACTATGACCTGCAGGCACTAACCAGATACTATGACCTGCAGCTCACCTAGCCTCACATTTGGCTAGGTGAGGCCTGGGGTCAGGCCAGTGATGTCCATTACACTACTGTATGTAACATTGTGGGGAAATCCAAGAATAAGGCTGGTGGCATTAAGTAGATAGTGCAGTGCTTATTCTAAACCTGCCTGTTAGGAATAATCTGTTCTGTTGTCCTGTGTTAATGTTTCTTCAGAATTATTCCTTGTCTTTAGTGAGTCCTCCTCAAACAGTTCTACAATATACTGTCCCTTTTTATTGTTTGTGTGCTGGGTGTTGTGTGCAGAGCTTTTTATAAATGAGTCAATGGTGCAGAATGAAGTTAGAAAAGTTTGTGTTCATCCTACCTGGTTAATCTGCAGGGAAAATTTTAGTTAAATCTACCTAAAATAAAGGTGAATTTGCATGTCGGCTATTTCAGAGGTCTGTCAAGCAACTGACACAATCATCAGACCCAAGTTCACAACTTAAAAAAGCTCTGTAATTTTGCTTAGTATAAAGAATTACTGCAATAAAATGAATGTTTTGCTTTTACTTAGAAGAAAATTTGCTTAAATGGAAGTGATGCAATTAATGTTGTTGCCATAACGGAGAGCTTCATTAGTAATGAATGTATTTTGCTTGTCCCACTCGGCACTGCTCTTCCCCGGACAATTTACAATACACATGCCAAGTGTGAGGCCGATAAGATGAACGGTTTGTGAGAAACACACAGATAGACAGACAGATGTTTGTGGAATTAGTAGGTAGATATAATAACTGCTTGCTCAACATGTCTGAGGCACAAACAATCTCCAAAAATCTCCAAATGTCACAGAAATGTAGTTTCATGACAAAAAAAAGGTCTCAATAACTTCCTATAAGTGCACATTGTTATTACTGTTAACTCTGAGTTCACAGTGCATGTGTTGAGGACTATTTTCCAGGTCTGTATTAAATGCAGCAGGTCCGTGTGTTTTGGAGTGAGTCCACGTAAGCTAGAGCGTATAGGTGTGACTCAGCCGTGTGTTTTTAATAGCTGCAGTTGAATGAGGATGGCTGCGGCTACAAAAGTAATACTTGTAAGTAGGATCAACTCAGTTGTGTTTGTGAATTTAATTGGGATTTGCTGAAAGTCAGTGTCCCTTTCTAGGAAAATGTTATTCGTGAGAGCATCCTGAAGCGAGAATAAGACATTTTTAGGTTAAAAAACACAGAGGCTGTCACAACTCACCACATTCTCCATTCTGTAACCAGGCTGACTGCACAGCCATAGCCTCCTATTCAATAATGAGACTGTATGGTGCTATGGAAGAGATGATGACCTATGGTAGGGTATTCACCTGTGATGAGATTGTCCACCAGTGTTGTAGGAATGCAGAAGATGCCCACCAGCAGGTCACTGATAGCCAGGTTGAGGATGAAGAGGTTCGTAACCGTGCGCATATGACGGTTTTCCAGTACAATCAGACACACCAGGATGTTCCCAACCATGCACAGCAGGAAGATGAAGAAGTAGGCCACAATGTAGCTGGCAGCCACATAGAGAGAGTGCTGATAATAGGGGGAAAATGTAATGTTGGTGACATTGGTGAAACAATCTATGCTTATGTTTGTAAGGGCTTCTGTGGTGGCTGATTCCTCCAACTCCATTCCTTCCTCGCCCAGGTTGCCCAGTATCTCCATCGTTTGAGTGACAACACTGTGAAACAGAGAAAGAGAAGAGATTATTTCAGCGTAGTGGTTAGCACTGTCCCCTCAAAACAAGATGATTCTTCAACGACACCGTTCAGAGTGGTCTGATCACACGTAGTCAGCGCTTAGTTCAGGTCTGAACGAAACCAAATACGTCCCGAGATCCGATCACTTAGACCATATTCAGAGGAGGTCTGGGACACGTGGCCACATTCTTTTAATTTTTAGAACGTGAATGCGTCCTGGGCGACAAATGAAGGACTGCCTACTCAAATGACGTCCTCTGACATAGGGCCGGCCTGAATCTCTGCCATATTTAGCCTTCTCAGTACATAGTGATAAGAGAAAATACGTCTCTGTGCTGCTGAATTTTAATTTGCCTTTGGGTCGCTATGCTCGTCATCCCTGGCTCCATACTGACGCTGACAGGGTTTCTGAAAAATGAAAGCTATGTGCTAGTCTTTAAAAGATTAACTGATTCCTGGCTAATGAGCCAGTAATGCCCTGTGTGTCTCTACAAACTGTCTCAGCTTTGCCTTTTAGCTTTTTAATGTAATAATGTAATAAGTCATATTGCTGGTGAGCTGAGAGGGACGTAGTTCAACTGCAGCAGTGTACTTTCTATGGTCACGGAGGCAGACAATATTAGCCTGGTTGCTGCCCTAAAGGGATAGTTCACCGAAAAATTTAAATTCACTCATTATCTACTCACCACTATGCAGATGGAGGGGTGGGTGAAGTTTTTGAGTCCACAACACACTTGTGGAGTCTCAGGGGTAAAGAGCATTGCAGCCGAATCCAATACATTTGAAGTCAATTGCGACCTCTTCTTCAGATGTAATAAAACAGAAAAAACAGAAAACGCCTCCATACTGCTTGTGTGGTGTCATCCAAGCGTCCGGAAGCCCCGACATTCATATTCGACTCGAAAAGACGTCATTTACGCTGGTTTTCGGCCTGAATGTCCTCTGATAGCCTCCTCGGTGGTGCATTTACGTACCTTCGGGCACATCATCGTGTGGCTACGTCCGCTAGTATTGCCACCTCCAGTAGTGGACATTAAGTCTTAAATAACAGTGTAAATGACATTGTTTCGAGTTGAATATGCAAATATAAATTCAGCAGCACAGAGACGTATTTTATCTTATCACTATGTACTGAGAAGGCTAAGTATGGCTGAGAAGATCATGGGCAGAAGAAGTTAGTGAACAAACTTCACTATCCTCTGATGTGTGAGATGTAAAGACAGTATTAATGATGCACCCAATGATGGATGTAATCAGTTTATCAGGACTCTGAATAGTAAGAATCAGTTAAGTTTCAAAAATCCTCTAGCTAGCAGCAGGCATAAAGGACTCATCAGATCTAATACAAAGATACAAAAACAGTCGTAAAGCTAAGGTTGAGTATCGTTATGGCACAAAACAGCCAACAATAAGAACAGTTTTTTTATATCACTAAAGCCAATATTAGGTTGAAATTTAACATATTAACTGTGAACAGTTTAAAGTATACTTAACTTACATATACAAATATGAATAAGTGCAGATCCACTCTACAGTCTGGAAATTCAGCAAAATACTAAAGATACAAAATTGTAAAGACCACTTATTTAGAATTGTATTGTAAGAAATGTATTTATCACATTTTGTATTTTCAGTTATTCAATACAGTTTTGATGTCTTAAAATAACGGCAGGTAATCCCAATAGAAGCAATACAAATGTTTATTTTCTACACACAATGTACAAACACAGAAGCAGTGAAGCGAGTCAGTTGAGTAATTAGACTTCAGCATAGTATTGGGGTCAAACATGTCAACATAATTACTGTAGGCAGCAGAAAACTACTCAACAATAAACTGCTATCACTGGATGAGAGGAGAGGAGAAGTGAAGAGGAGCACATCTTCCATCAGAAACACTAATGTTGTGTTGCTTCAACAAAAGGGGAGTGAAACACAATTTATACCTCCTAACACTTGTTCTCTATTAAAACATTTACAAAGGTGTTGCTGTGGTGCAGATGCCTGATGTGTGTGTTTCGACACAGGCGTCAGGAACATCTCTATTTTCAGGTGAATGCAGTGAGCCAAGGGGCTGCATCTATCTGGTGCATTGTTTGATCTGGGATAACAGGGGGTCTGCGAGACATTTGACAACCCTGATGGGAATTATCAAGAAATGTCAGCCCATGTGGAGAGCAAATGCTTCCAGCATCATTCATATTTATCATCTCTTCCTCCAACTGCCCCCCACCCCCTAATCTCCCCTCTTCTTTTTCTTCTGTGCTGTGCACGAGCATGAACGCTCCAGTGTTGTGTGGCCTGATCTGCGCCACCTTTTCAGAACCAGAGCTGTGTGAGAATCTTCGATTTATTATCAACACACACAAATAGGACAGCAAGAAGTATTCACTGAGTCTGACAAAAGGTGTACTGGTTTAGAATTTCATATTGAAGGTCAAAGCACTTCATTATCACATGTCCATGCAGTGTCTCCCTTTAACTACACAGGAAGACAATACATCGGGAGAACAACATACACATATGGTCAAATTAAAACACACCTGTCTTTCACTGCTGTCCCAGCATGAACACACATTTTCAACAGCAGGAGAGGAGAGGACAACAGTGGCTGGGGACTACATGTCTGCTTTAAATTTCTCTCAAATACCAACCATGAAATAATCGTTTTTATCATTCATTAAAATCCTTTTTGAAAAATCTAACCCCTCTCTGCTCTGCTGACGTTAAGTTCAGTGAACTCGTTAGTACCCCTCTGTTAGAAATGTACTATCTCCCAGCCTGGACTGACCCTTTTGAATAGTGCTAAAGATTAATAATAGCCTATCAGCCCCAGCAAATGCAGGAAAAAAATCACCCCTTTAGCAGAGACCTAAATGAAAATAGCTTCTCAGACAGGCTCACTTCCTTAGGCAAATCATTCCAGACCCTTGGGGCCCTGATGGCAAACGCTCTGTCCCCCCTATAGTTTTCAGCCTAGATTCAGGAAGTGACAGAAGACCCTTACCCAAAGATCGCAAGCTGCACTGAGGTAAATAGGGAATGATGGGATCATGGATATAGCCGGGCCATGAAGATCTTAATAATGAATTAACATTTTTAAATCAATCCCAATCAAAGTGGGAGCCGATGTGAGAATAATAAAAAAGGTGTGATGTGATCATATGCATGTATCTGTCTAGAAACATCTCTTACAACAGAACTAACTTGAATTGTCTATCTGCATGAAATCAACATTAAACCAATAACAAAAGAAGTGAACTATTGAAGAGGAAAAACCGTTGAGTCACCACAAGAAACATTTCTCTCAAAGTTTTATTTTTCCTTCCTAAGTTACAACAGCAAGCATTTAATGATAGGAAATAGTTTATCTCAAATTCATTTCATTGGAGTCATTCCAGGCTACTGTGCCTTGGTGGCCAATTTGAATGTCATTCTGGAGGCTGTTCACGCAACAGAAAGTCAAGAAGGAAAATGCTTTGCACATGTTATACACAGTAACTTGTTGTTTATTGTTTCACAAGAGCAAATTGTCCTTCTTCTGAGCAGCTGCTGAGGCAAGGATAAAAAGAGATTGTTGTCCAGATAGTATTAACACCTCCTGGTTCACCACCTCCTGGTTCACCATGTGGAGGTGCTCTCCTCTTTAACCGTCGGATAAACGTCTTCATCCTCACAATTCTCTACTTGCACAATGTAGTGTGACTTACTTCCACTTTCCACACTGCCCGTGGGTTCACTTCCTGTCAACGCCAGACTGTTACTATAAACACTAAAAATGTTATCCTTGTAATTTTGATCAATAGCAGTACCATATCAGTTATTCACAATAGTATAGATTAAAACAATATTAAAATCATTTAAGATAACTACACTTAATCAATGATGACAATATAATTATCATGTAAACTATAATGTAACAACTGTAGCGTATATGGTTTTATACATTCAATTATTATCCACTTTTTATTAAATATTAACAAATTAGTATAGGGAATGTGGAATACACCAGTTATTCATTACCGTGTTGTAAATTCTGACTTTCTGTTTAACAGAAGCACACTCTACAAGGCCCTAGCAGGGCCTCTCCCTGACCTCATTTGCTCCAGGTTGAAGAAGCATACAAAAACTTTGACCCCCTATGTAGGCTTTTGGTCTGCACTATGGGAATGTCTGCAGATAAACTATTGGTTGTCTCCCACTTTGGACCTGTGCAAGCTGGTAGACCCTTACCAACAGCCCCCAGTGACAGCATGTCACATAAGCCATCATCAAGATGCTCCACAACTCCCTTTACTCCCCCTGGAGGATTACAGGCTTGAACAGAGCCTACAAGGATGCTCCTTTGTCCTAAGTCTGCATGATGAGCTTCACATAAAGTCTTATTTGAGACAGCTCAGAAAATTAAAGAGGCAAACCAAAACTGACCTAATCCAGGTTCAGAGAGGCTTGCCCTGTTCGGGGCCTATTCTTCGACAACTTATCTGGCTGAGAGAATCTTAATAGGCACGACACCAACGGCTGAAATGAAGAGGGGACTAGAGATGGAGATGGAAGCAGCGATTGAGAATGACAAGTTGAAAAACAAACTACTCCCCCTGTGGCCCTGTGATACACCCTCATGTCCCTTGGCTTGCATCCTCACCCGACAGCAGCATGTTTGACCCTCTTGAGCACCCACTTTTTGGTTTGTGCCAATGTGTCATGCTTTGTGGATTGTAAATTAATTTGTATGAAGGTTGGCTCACCTGTCTTGAAGTCGCAGCATGCCTACTACTGGGAATTTCAAGGACAGCTTCTCCTTTAAGGCTTGGAGTGGTGTGATTTTTTTTTTTGGTGAAAAGGATCTACAGGGAGCCTTAAGTGCTGTCACAAATAAGACAGACAGGTAAATATAAATTTAATCAACATTAACATTTGTTTCTGCCATATGTAACTCAGTTTAAATGATGTGAGCTGCAATATTGTGAGTTATTAAAAGTCCATGAGGATGTGGTGACAGTTCAGTTTAAATGTCCCTCTACACCGCAACCGAAACATTTCATAGTCTCCGTCGTCGCGAAAACTACGTAGTTAAAGCTGTCGGTGTTGAAGTTAAAGGTGAGGTTTAACAGACACCATCTTTACCGGGGACATGATGTGTCCGTACCGGGACAGCTCTTTTGCCAACACTTCCTTTTTAATGAACGAGGGAGCATGAGAGGGACTAACTAGCGGGAGAACCGGAGTGAACGCCTCGTGAATCACGAGCCCTGATTCCACCACGTCCCGCACTTTATCCGGACTATCCAGAAAAATCACTTTGGCTCCATTCATGCCGACTTGACAGCCACCCGCCCGACCGCGTACCCTGCCTCCTCCACCGAGCGGCTCACTGCCGGCACCAGCTTGACTGCGTGACGGCGAGTGAGCTTCACAAACTGCTTCACCCACCTCCACCACCGGCATGCTGCCCCACCTCCAAGCCGGTAGCCCCACTACCGAACACCATCACACCCGAAACACCGATAGATTCACGTGTGAGATTCAGCGTGAGAAAAACAAATAAAGAGAGAAAGAAAGAAAAGTTCAAGAAGTCGCTCACACCCTTATATATACACAGTCTATGCTCACACCACAACCAGCTCACACTCACACACTCCACGGACAGAGAGAGAGACATAGAATATGTCCACTTCAAAGGAATCATAGAACTAAAGATCTTAAAGCATGATGTTGATCGATCTCCTATGTTGGTTGCCCCTTGTCAATAAACCATATAAAAGAGGAAGAAGAAGTAAGATAGAAAATAGATGCTGTATGTCCCAATGGCCACTCATTGGAGGATCGATTTACTAGAAGTTATTATAGAGGAGAGTGAGGAGGAATTTGAGGAGGACACTAGAGAGGAAGTTGAAGAGACTGGAGACAAAGAGGAAAAAATAGAGACGATTATAGAGCTTGAAGTATTATTGACTCCATTTCAATAATTGACTATTTCCATAATTCTGTGCGAAATGTATAAGATAATTCACCCCCAATTTTGTTAAATTGGTTCAGCTACAAAAGCACAAGAGTAATAATTGTTTTGTTTCACAGGGAAGTGAATCAGAGCAGGCGAGTGCAGGTGGTTTCCAAGAAGCCCCACAGAGAGAAAGAAGCCAGAGCTGCAGTGGAGGTGGACTTGAAGCAAGAACAAGCTCAAACAACCAGTCTGTGACAGGAGATTCAGCACATGAAGGCACAAAGGGAGCAGGCAAAGAACTGCAAACTCCAGAGGTGTGATGAGGCTGGAGTCTCCCAGCAGCAGATGGACGGAGAAGAACTGATCCGTCTAACTCAGGAAAACCAACGTCTGGCTTCTGAGAACAAGAAGCTACAAGATGAACTTGAGGATGCTCTAGAGTTTGGTGAAGACACTATTATCATCCTGAATCAGAAGACAGAAAAAAATCACAAACTAGCTTCTGAGAAGAAGAAGCTACAATATGAACTTCAGGATGCTCTACGTGAGAAAGACCTTGCTCATCAGACTGTCATCTCCCAGCACCATGAGGACACAGATAAACTGGACCAGCTGACTCTGGAAAATCACCAACTGGATTCTGAGATCAAGAAGCTACGAAGTGAACTTCAGGATGCTCTACATGACAAAGACCTTGCTCATCCGGCGTCCTTCTCCGAGCAGCATAAGAAAACAGATAATGTGATCCGCCTGTGTCGGAAAATTCACAAATTGGCTTCTGAGAAGAAGAGGCTACAATGTGAACTTGAGGATGCTCTACATGAGAAAGACCTTGCTCATCAGGCTGCCATCTCCCAGCAGCCTTAGGACACAGATAAAGTGGACCAGCTGACTCTGGAAAATCACCAACTGGCTTCTGAGAACAAGGAGCTACAAGGTGAACTTGAGGATGCTCGACATGAGAAAGACCTTGCTCATCAGGCTGCCATCTCCCAGCACAATAAGGACACAGATAAACTGGACCAGCTGACTCTGGAAAATCACCAACTGGATTCTGAGATCAAGATGCTACAAGGTGAACTTGAGGATGCTCTACGTGAGAAAGACCTTGCTCATCAGGCTGTCATCTCCCAGCAGCAGGAGGAACTGGACCTGCTGACTCTGGAAAATCACAAATTGGCTTCTAAGAACAAGAAGCTACAATATGAACTTCAGGATTCTCTACGCGAGAACGACATTGCTCATCAGGCTGTTATCTCCCAGCACCATGAGGACACAGATAAACTGGACCAGCTGACTCTGGAAAATCACCAACTGGATTCTGAGATCAAGATGCTACAAGGTGAACTTGAGGATGCTCTACGTGAGAAAGACCTTGCTCATCAGGCTGCGATATCCCAGCAGGAGGAGGAACTGGACCTGCTGACTGGAAAATCACCTACTTTTTTCTGAAAACAAGACGCTACAAAGTGAACATGAGGATGCTCTACGTGAGAAAGACCTTGCTCATCAGGCTGTCATCTCCAAGCAGCATGAGGACACAGATAAACTGGACCAACTGACTCAGTAAAATCACCAACTGGATTCTGAGATCAAGGAGCTACAAGGTGAACTTGAGGATGCTCTACATGAGAAAGACCTTGCTCATCAGGCTGCCATCTCCCAGCACAATAAGGACACAGATAAACTGGACCAGCTGACTCTGGGAAATCACAAATTGGCTTCTGAGATCAGGAGGCTACAATATGAACTTCAGGATGCTCTACGTGAGAAAGACCTTGCTCATCAGGCTGTCATCTCCCAGCACCATGAGGACACAGATAAACTGGACCAGCTGACTCAGGAAATTCACCAACTGGCTTCTGAGAACAAGAAGCTACAAGGTGAACTTGAGGATGCTCTAGGTGAGAGTCAGCTCACTCGAAGGTACAGCCAGAAAGACAGAGAAGAAAGAACTGAAGAAGGAGAAAGCCTTCATCTCTAAGAATCAAGCTACGATTGCTAAGCTCCAATATATGGTCGATAAGTTCAAAGCACAACAGTCAGAGAGCAAGACAAGACAGGCCCAACTTGAAAATGCCCTAAAACAGGAAAAGATACAAAGGGCTGTCTTGGAGGAGCGAAGCAAACACACTGCCTCTGCCTTTGAAAAAGAAAGGAAGAGAGCTGCTGAAATTGGTTCTGCTCTTGAAAAAGAAAGGGCCACAAGATGTACATGTCTTCCGCTTAAGGGAGTTATGATCAAGCAAGTAAAAAAATTGGAGAAGCGGCAGAGTTTGTTTCCGAACCTCCTTGAAGCTACAAGAGCAGTCAAACCTTCAGCGCACATTACGACCATTAAATTGAGCTCAAGCTGAATGAGATGATACTTTTAACCCTTGTGTTGTTCCTGAACTGAAAAGAACATTTAAGGAGCCAGGAATGATGGAACAAAAATCTAAAGACAGCACTGCACCGGACTCAAACCATACAAAAAGTTGTAATATTGTAGTGTCAGCAGTGGACATAAAATTCCACAAAAAACAATGCACTTACACATTCAGTAAAAGCTGTATCTGTAGAAAGTCTCATTATTGAAGTAAAAAAATTGTTTAATCTCAGGTTTGAAGTCAAAATAAATATTGTCAAACAGAAGAGAGAGAGGGAAAGGAAAAGAAAAGGAAGGTTTACAGAGTTATCTGAGCTGGAGCTGCACATCATTGGAAACACAGCACTGCAGGTGAACCCTGCAGTGCCTAGGTGAGCCTGACGGCATCCATCAGGACCGGACACACCGGACCAGGTTCACACAAAATGTTTTGAATCATATTGAGGTTCAGGTCCCGCACAGTGAGTACACAAGGGGCTCTGCATCCACAGACCCGGGAGAATTGTGCACCGTGTGGTGTGGTTGCATCTCCTGAGCCATCTCTCGTCTCAGAACAGTAATAAACTTTCAATATAGAATTAACAGGCTGTAAAACCCTAGATCATGTGACACATTCAATAGGTAAACACCAGTGTGTAAAACCTAAAGATGGGTGACTTTTTTTGTGACCAAATATTCTCCTCTTCAACATGTTCATGTGTTTAAAAAAATATATAATATGGATTGAATCTTATAAAGTCTTATATAATAAGAATAATAAAACATTACGGCAATTTAAATCTTATTATACAACTGAAGAATTAAAAATAATTTACCAATAACTGATTATTTTACACAAGCATTTCAGTTTTTAAAGTGTGCGTAGATTCTGTTCTTACATAAGAACAAATCCCAAATAAGAAGACGTTGGTGTATCACAGAATCTTCGTAAAAAGTGCATAAGTGGTTTTAAGAAGAAATTTCTTCTAGTGAATGGTAAATGGGGAATAAGGCCCATTGTTTCATGAGAAACTACTTACCCCCTATGAATGGCACACTGATGTCACCACCACCTTGCAGTCGACCACTACCAGCCATTTCCTCCTCCACAAAAGAGTCTGTGTGGTTATTTTGTCTGACAATGGGTGAATTAGGCAAATTATTAATTTCACCATAATCAATAATGGGAAATAAAAGTTGTTGCACAACATGTTTTCTTACTTGAAGAGTAAAACAATTTATTGATCTATGTAATATTCTAAGACTGGCGTTTACTTTACTTCTGATAAAATCAATATGAGACCGAAAAGAAAGTTCAGAAACAATCCAATGTTCCAAGTATTCAAATTTATCAACTTGATTAAGTAGAGACCATCAGTAAAATGAAGAGCCAATTTAGTAGAAGTAGAAGTTTAAGACTATGTTGGATACCAAAAAACATACTGCAAGACTTATGTTGTTTAAAACAATATTATTATTTAAAAAACATCTCTGAACTGCAGAAAACTGTGATTGGAGAGAGCATTGAATTTAAATTACATTAGAATCAGTTTTACAAATAGTCATCTGCATACAAATGAACAAAGTAATTAGAACAAACATTTGGAAGATCATTTATAAATATAGAAAAACGTAAAGGACCTAATATAGATCCTTGTGGTATACCCTTTTTAACAGATAAATAATTTGATTGCTTGTGGTTATGAAAGTTAGAATTAAACCAAAATAACACTTGTTGTGAAACCGGAAAAGGAGATAAAATATAAAAATCATTGATCTACAGGGATTATTGATTAAAAATTAATTTCTCAAGTATTTGATGATGTGCCAAAAGATTTAGTATTTCGTTATTTGTTAAACATATACTGAGTTATAGTTTAACAATATGCTTCACGCTTGTCATTTTAACCCAGGCTGCTTTTCTTAAATAACATGTAACTTAAAATTACAACTTTATTCTTGTATTTTACAACTTTTTCTCGAAAAATTACTAGTTTATTCCTGTAAAAATTAACTCTATTTTCGTAATATTATGACTTTTTTCTCGTAGAATTATGACTATTCTTGTAATATATCGACTTTCTCATACTTGCAAGAAAAAAAGTAAGAACAAACCTGATTGTACAAATGGTTCTTGCATGAGGCCCATTGTTGAAAGAGAGAGTCCAACCAAGTGCAAACAAATGCTGTGGGTTTTTTAGGTTACTATAGTCCAGATGTAACATGTACAGTTAATTCTAAAGGCTAAATAACATCTTACATTTTGAAATTCATTGTTCATTACTATTCACTCACTTACTGAGCATTGTTTGATCTGCATTGCTCTTAGTTTCCCTTCAGCCGGGGAGATACGACTGTAGAATAACCATGGGCACCAATCATGTTATTGACAGTGCCTTTCCTTACCTTACATCAGGCACATTTTCATTAAATTCAAAACCAGTGTCACTCTGCAAGCAAATGTACAATACTGGTCATCCAGTGTGATAGATATTCCCGCTGTTAATGAGCAGTTCATTTCCTTTGGCTGCTCATTGTAGAAGCTCATACATCCAAACTAATTCAGTGCTATAATCAATTAGTAAAATAAGAATTGAGAAACGGCGCCGTGATTAAAGCTTATTTAGAGCCAGTTGTACCAACAGTGCCAGTGTCCTGGTCTTTCTTCTTTGCTGTGTACTCAGCCACTTGATTACTGCCGCTTGTAGATGGCTCACGATGTATAGCTTTGTGCCGGACAAAGAGAGAGCAGAGAGAAATCTTTTCTCTCAGGGGACTGCATGTTCAGACAATGGACTAATCATCCAATCAGCTCAATGTGGTGGCTTTCCATTAGACAGTCTTTGCTGCTATATCTGGAAGAAGAAAAAAAGTGTATATATAAAAACAACGTTCTTGAACAAAACTGATTTCCAATGATCGTCTAAAATAAAAGGCACTGAAAATATTTCTATGAATCACCAGTGCTCTTTCAAAAGACAATACAATTCACCTCACAATGTGTCCCATTATGTGGACATGGCCAGCCTCATTTAAAGTACATGTCACATGATAAATGTAATGCGACTGCATCGCATTTCAGTCTATAGGAGCCATTGTTGTATGTATATAGTCACAACAGCTTATAGACATTTTTCAATGTGTACTGTGCTTGTTATTATCCACAATGGTAGCACCTAAAGGCATGATGCGGAGACAGACTAATTCCAGCTCTCCCTCAGGAACTTAGAGATGTCAAATGCGGAAAGAAAACCTCAGGCATGTCATTACAAGAGAACTGACAGACTAAATGTCTCTACTGCTGAGAAAGACAATTTATAAATTAGACAATTAAAACACTGCAAGATAAAATAAAGTAGCAATGTTGTCATTTAGTTTAACACTTGTACTCAACAGTAAAAACCATTTAAATAATTTAATTGTTTTGTTCTTCACCTGTCTCCTCCTGTCCCACCACACTGTCCTGACTGTCTTGTCTCCTTGTCTCTGTCTCATTCTGGTTCTCAGTTACATCAGAAGCTCCCTTGTTAGAGACATGGTGCTCGGCTTTACTTTGAGATGTCCCTCTTTACCACAGCCAAAACATTTCATGGTGTCTGATGATGCAAATATCCCATAGAGGTCGATTGTATAGTCATGGTTACATCTGCCTAATATACAATGTGGTTTCATAGTTTTAAAATTAGATTTGTTTAATATTTTCGATCCAGGAGTGGATGGAGCCTCTCCAGCCCTCAGTCTTTTATACATCAATTACTTCCTGCAAATTATTCACCAGGACAGCTTTATTTTAATACAATAGCTTATCACCAATAATTACATTTCCAGCTATTTTAAAACCGGTTTGCTCTTTTAAAAGGCAGCTTTAACAGCAAAAAACGAAACACTCTCACTCTATACATCACTCCGACAATTCCACTGGAAACACCCCTATTTATGGACATGGCTGATAAACATGTTAAACACTGCTGGAAATATCTCTACCCAAACACTTAGAGCAGGGGCGGATTTCTCCGGGGGGACAGAGGAATCTGGTCAATATGTACGCAAAATAAACCGATTAAACTTTGACCGATTGCAGCCCCCGTCTCCTTGCCTCACAGTGGTTCAGTCCACTGCTCATTGCTCCCCCTCCCCTCCAGTGTCTCTCACACATGCTCTCTCTCTCTCAGAGCAATGGGATCTCTGTGTTGACTAACTCCCTGAAAGTAACAGCTTCACAGTTAACTAAAAACAAAGGATGTGTCAGACACGTTGCTTTAATTCTATCACTCAATAGAATGAAACACATTTACATTTAACCAGACCACATATTGGTTTACCTCATTGTTGAATCTTGAATCTAACCCAGCCCGCCTTGATTCTTCTAAAGC
Organism: Hippoglossus stenolepis; assembly: GCF_022539355.2. Taxonomy (NCBI): domain Eukaryota; kingdom Metazoa; phylum Chordata; class Actinopteri; order Pleuronectiformes; family Pleuronectidae; genus Hippoglossus; species Hippoglossus stenolepis. The sequence continues at coordinate 5,904,348 of NC_061491.1, forward strand.
ACATTTGAGACAGGAAGTCTATCCATAATTAAAACGTTCATAACTCTATGAATTTTCAACCGATTTTTGAGCTGTTTGCTTTGTTAAAAATGTCAGATGTGTTTTTATGTCACAAAATGTGATTTTTTTAATAGATGATAATGGAGTAATAGTTCTTTAATACTGTATTTAAGATCAACTTACCCAAAACAATTAGGTACTAAGTGCATTCTTTTTTCAGCTGATATTTTTTTGAGCATATTATACAGTACATTCGGTGGTCCCCTTTGGTGTCCCCTCTAAGAATTGCTTTTGAGAAATTTCTCTGTTTATCGTTGCCCCAAAAGTAAGATTAAAGATCCGCCCCTGAGTGAGTGTGTCATGGCTGTAACTGTCAAAACTGCAACAAAAAAAAAAAAGAAAGGCGTCGTCTGTGTTTGCTTCTTCAACTCAATTAAAAAATTAGGACCAATCACAGCGGACCAATCACAGCTCTTGCATTCTGCGTCACCTCAACGCGTAGTTCCATTTTTGGGCTCTGTGTAGGGTACACGTCTACGCGTAGACTACGGCGTAGCTTCGATGCAGAAGCATGAATTGGGCTTCAGGGCATGAGCTTCCCCATGACAGTTACAGTTAAACATCCACAGTGAGAAAACAGCAGGTAGAAGGTGAGAAAGACGCCTCAGTGAGAGTACGGCAAGTCTTTGACACATGATGTTGATGAGTAATTAAGATAGAAGTGAAAGTGTTTCTGCAGTTCCAACAAATCCAACACACAGAATGAATCGCCTATTGTTTTATGTCATATCAATGTCATTGATGGCACTCTTCAGTCTGAACATTAGAGACTTTATATTTTTGAACCATGACTGTTTAGTATTCAGAACAAAACGCTCATAACATAAGGTGTGTAAGAGTAGAAAAGTGCTAACTATGTGTAGAGGTGTGGAAATGTCTCGATTCTTGGATGCATCGCGATGCAGAGGTGGACGATTGAGTCATGTTGTCTACTACGTTCATTGTTCTAGCAATGTCCCGCCACTGTAAAATTATAACCAGCGCTGCTTCAGGACCAGGACAGACGCTCATAAAAGGTCTGGTCGTCCTGTATCAGATTCTCTGTCTGTCTTACTCCTCCTCACACCTGCTCTCACTTTACACTTTAACAATAAACACCAGCACTGATTTTGAGAGATTTTTTGACCATCCTCATACAGTAAATCTGTTCACCATGAACTGAGAACAGCCCGACTCATTCCACAGATACTCCCTTCTGTCCAAGCAGTGCCCAAGTTCAGGTTATAGATAAAGGGCTATAGCACTGGACTTTCATATCTAATTCAGATGCCCAGACAGAGAGGCACCAACTGCATATTACATCAGTGGCTAGACGTAAAGGTTAGGTATGCATGCTTTCATGGATGTGCTGTTGGGATGGGTGACGCAAGGTGAGGGAGATAAATTGGGATGCTGTGGGAGACATCTTCAGACTTGGGGGTGACAATTGCTCATGTTGCTCTGTTAGCGTTTGTATATTGTTTCACCTCCTGGTCTCCTTGGTGCATCAAGCCTGCATTAAACCCTTCTGCATAAGACATCAGCTGCTGCCTGAGTTCTCCTTTCACCAGCTTCCAGAAAACTTCCATCACACTGATCACAAGTTACTAGACACGTACAGGACTGATGTTTACTTTGTGTTTGTTTGATTCGCTCTAGAGTTTATGAGACACATGTTTAAATCTGCTACACAACACGAGACGTAACATGACCTGCACAGTCAGCACATCAGGGTTAAAGTGATGGAACGATCCGGATTCATGATCCGACATCATCGATTAATAACTAAATACATGTGGTTATCAGTTTGTGTCTGAAGAGGGACAGAGACACCCTCACACACAAACACACTCCTGCTTACAGAAGTTCTTCCCGCAGATTACGTTGCAACGAGAAGCGCACAGTCAGGACATCAGGGTTAAGACATAACGCAGTGTTTAACTTCATTGTTGCAGAAGAAGTGACGCCCTGTTTATCTAGAAACATGAATATGTATTCATCAGGTTTTTATAAAGATCAGTTCTAAGTGTGACGATTAGAAAACATCAGAGGAGCAGAGTCACTTGTTGACCAACGCAGAGTAATGCGCCTCAGTGCAGTGGGGCTGCTAAGGGGGGCCAATTGGGGCCAGACGGGGCCCCCTTGATACAGTACATTTTTAATTGAAAACCTTATTTTGTAAATTATGGCACAATTGTTATAAGAGCAACAGTCTATAATACCTTTTAAAGCACTATCTAAATAAATGTCATGTTTGTCTGACTGATTGTATTAATTTATGAAAATTGTGGATGTGATTCATTGAAATTCATTGAAATGCCTCGAGGTGCATCAAGATGCATCGTTGTGAATCGAATCGTTGAATGCTGAATCGTAATCGAATCGTGAGGCTAGTGAAGATGCACAACTCTACCCATGTGTCTTTGAGCATTGTGGTTCCTCTGAGGAATTCAGATGTTTTGAAAGTCAACCCGTAAATGACCAAGTAACTTTGACTTCAAGGTTCCTTGATGAGGATTTAATGGCATCCAAACTGAATACTGAATACTCCTAACCTGACCCTCCCCTTCCAAGCATGTAACATTGGACCTGCCTTGAATGGTAAATGGTCTGTATTCATATAGTGCTTTTCTAATCTCGATGACAACTCTTTTCAGTGCTTTTTTTGCTATTCACCCGGTGCTGTGGCCTTCAGCTAACAAAATATCCTGAACATCTCCTGAACCATTTCTTGGTTTGTCTGTTCTGGGCTACATGGTGGTAAAACATGACGTCATTGGAAGAGGTACCACTCCATTTGTAGATATATAGGGCTCATTCTGAGGTAACAATGTCAGTTAATTGGATGGAGGGATGGATGGATGGATACCAGAAAAAAAAAAGAAGCAACATTGCAGCTACAAGACCTCAGAGGCCTTGTATCATTACACAGAAGAGAAAGAACTCAATACTTTATCGTATTTTCTTTACAAAGTGATTAGCTCTATCTGCTTTAAAAAGGCTGGTGATGATTGTCCCTTGAATGGTTTTATCTGTGGCCTCGCTGAAACCATGTCCTGTTCAGACCTGGTATTAACATTCATCCTGAGAGATCTGATCTCAAGAGGACAGCGTTATTTTCATCTGTGCACACCTGGTATTAAAATGAATCCTGACTGTGTCTCCTATGACCACTTGTGATCAGATCCACTTCCTCGCTCCATATGCAAATATAATTTACATAATTTCTGTATTCGAAAAACTAATTGTGTTGTTTTTGCTAGTCTGAGTTTACAGATGTGTCTGACAATGTTTGTGTGTGAGTGCGTGTTCTGGCACGAGTGAGTGAGCGAGAGCAGTAGAGAGAGATGAATCATGACCTTTGTGCAGCTCTGCTAAGAAGAAGGATTTTACCAATAGAAGAAAAGAATCAATCATTCATTCTCATCCAGGTCATAGGATCTTCGGAAGCTGTAGAAGTGTGCGTATGCTACTGGACCTCTACACCACCACACCTCTACATTTCCAGCCTAGCAACACACTATGGCAAAATCTTGTTCAACCGAAGGACAAAACACCAAGAGACAAACAGAAAAATTTGGTTTATGCAGTCCAATGCAACCAGGATTGCTCAGAGCTACACATCAGGGAAATAAAACAACCACTACACAAACAGATAGCCCAGCAGGAGAGCCAGGTACAGGTTAGTTTTAACCTTGTGTAGTAACATTGAACCATTCGATCATTGCTGATCAAAGCCGATCGAAGCAAACATGATTTTCCTGGTTGTGCCAGACATTTCCATGGTAATGGAAAAAGGGGAATGAAGGAGAAGGTTTTTAATGTTCCGTGGAAAAGCATGTAAGAAGTATTTTTAAATGAAGCATTGTAAAATTTTGCATTATGTTTATTTTTATTAACAGAACTGTTTTGTGTATATGTCTTTCTCTACAGAATTGCTTGGGCAGATGAATGCTTCCCTGATTTCCAACGAAAAGAAGCCAGAGAGGGGGAGGACAACTCTGATGAAGAATATCTCCCACAAATTTCTATAAGGTGTGCTGTTGTTAAATATCTCCCAAGCTATTATGTAAAGTCTTGTTCATTTATTAAAATTTTTTCCACCTAAGTTTTGTGTTCTGCCTCAGCAGAATGGGTGGAGCATTACAGAGGGCACCATCTACTGATCAACTGCCAGTTATTGGGATTGATGAGACGGTGCATGACCAGCCCACACATGAAGAACCTCCTGATCAGCCCTGTGATCGATGAACATTATCCCAAGGATTCTTAAGCTGTCCTCCCTATGAGGACAGCTTGAGAATACTGGCTACATGTCTTCGCCTGTCAGTTGAAAAATGCACAGTCATTTTGAATACTGGTGTGGTTTGTGATTTTGTTGCCCCATTTGACATCAAGATTACCTCAAAGGGAAAAGCAATGAGTATAGAATGGCTATGTATAGACATTTGTATCATAAGACTGTGAATGTGCACGAAAAGATACATTTCGTGAAAGAAAATGCTGTACATGTCAAATATAATTTCTTTTTTAACTTTTAGGTCTGTTCCAATGAACAAAGCTTGTGGAAGTGGAATTCCTAGCCTTTGCTGAATTTTGGGATTCAAGCTGGAGTTTTTCTGCTGTCCACCAACATTTTGTTGTCTGGGAACAACTACGCAGAGGTAGCCCTTTTGTTAAAATTTCTGAACATGGGGATGGTGAACAAGAACACCTTCTTCACAATTCAGGACACATACTCTGTAGATACCATAAAGGACTACCGGCAGGAGAGGAGGACAGAGGCCCTCAGTTGCCTTCAAGGGAAAGGCGTTGTGGTCCTAGGTTTGAGAATTTTCGTTCTCGTTTTATACACCGAATACCTGACGCAATGGCATTGATTTAATGTAACCCGCTAATTTTTTTAAAAAAAGCTGATGGCAGAAATGACTCGCCCGGCCATTGCGCGCAGTACGGCAGCTACACAACTATGGAAAATGACACCAAGGAGATTATGGAAATGGTTTTGTCAAGACTGTGGAGAAGCTTACCACTGAGATAAAATTAGTGGAGATCAGTTTACAGACTAAGCATACAATTAACATTTGTGAATATATCAATCTAAAAAAGACTGCTCGATGCTGTCGTAGACATTTTGACTTACTAGGGCCACCGTAGCTCTCTCACTCAGGAAGGGAGGAGCACTGAGTTTGATACTTGTTACATCCTTAACCTTTAACAAGCCCTGGCCACCAAGATGTTCCTGTTGAATGTGAGGCAGATTGCAAGACATTTTTAACACACTTCTCAGAGAGGTAGAGACAATAAAGATCGATACTTCATTCAAAAATTTATTTTAATAAACTTTGCTGCATATTAGGCTACTATTGATACAAAAACAAAGAAAAATCAAGTTTTTGTCCATTTAAAACCAAGGACAGGCAAAGTGCTAATATAAAAAAATTAATTTAAATTCAAGTTTCCCTTTTTCCTGTGAACCAAGAACAGGCCAAGTGCTGATTGTAGCATCCCCGGCTGAATGATGGTCTGATTCTTTGACTGATGGTTCACATCCTTTTATTTCCATTTCCATACATGCTGTGATATATGAACACACCGTAAGAACTAGGAGGAAAACAAAACAAATATGACTTCCTTATAAACTCCATATCATATTATCATAAGCATAACGACAAATTACTAGTTTGAATGATTCAGTTTCAGTTTGAGCATACTTTGCCCCACATTGTAAATTTAACACAGACACAAACACACACACACACACACGTGTCCTTACACTTCTTACAAAGACGTTTAGATTTAAGCCTATATAATAACAATAAACGAAATAATTACAAACCTTGTGCCTTTCTCAGCCAGGTGCTTAACAAATAATGGGAATACTTTTTCATGAAAGAACGAGGCACACCTGCCATTTAGCGATCTTTTCCGTTTTTCCAGGAACTACCTTTTCAAAATAAAGTATAATATTTCTCCTTCCGTCTAAACCATTTCAAAATAAATGTATCAAAACCAATAGGGCATTAATAGGTCATTTACACTGATACTAAAAATAAATTAAAATCAAGTATCCATTTTTTCTGTAAACAAAAGTACAGGGAAAGTATCAGCAATAAAAACATCAACAAACAAAACTACAGTCTTCTTCGGACTGCATAATTGTGATTAAAAGAGACGTTTGTCAGGCAATAGGATAACATTACGCTTTTAAACTCGTTAAAAAAAAAGTTTAAACCATATTTTTGTAATGGATTCTAGAATCCTGCACACAGGTATTGAGGGAGTTGCCAAGACAACTCCGTTTATATAGCATGCTAGATAACAGGCTATCTTACCGAGGCGAGTCTGCATCGTCTACGTTACGATGTCAAACGTGCTTCCTGTTCAAATGCTCGTGTCCTGCTTCCATGGAAAGCAAGGTCCGCCTTACAAATATTGCAGGTAGTTTTTTTTCGGGCTATGTTAATGGTGAAGTTCTCCCATACTTTCGACTTTCTGGTACGCGATGGTGTTGCAACGGACGCTGCCATTGGTCTATGTTTTGTCGCTATTGCACATGCGCGACTTTCAGAGATAGGAAGGGAGCGAGATGGCTCACTCCTCAGCTACTTCCATCAGCACCTCCGGTAAATCGACGTTTAGTTCAGCTGCACGGCACGAAAAACACGCGCTATGACGTAACCAACGAATCATCGACGATTGAATTCGTCGGCGACTATTTTTGTCATCGATTTTTGTCGATTTATTGACGTTGATTCCCCACATCTTGACACAATTAGCCACTTTAGCCCGATTTCTCTTATTGATATTGTTAATACAGTATAACACATGAGGGTGTCGTCCTGTCCTATGGATATTATCCATACTAGGCTTTTATTCGACGTAACTGAAACAATTGGGCCCTGGTTACTATAAATTTTTAACAGTTAACCATCACTAGGCTATTTTCCCGATTACAGCTAGTGTCCAACCAATTTTAAAAAAGACCAATCTTAAAACAACCTTTAATCTCTAAAAGATTGTGGCTAAGCAACTTCTTGCCACTGTCGAAGGAAATAACATTTTTGAAACCTTCCAATCTAGCTTCCTTGATATGATTGACCCCTGCATCTTATTTGATAGACGAAGGAAATGGGTAGATGTATTATAAGAAGACACAGTAGTTGCCACCCGCCAATGAATCGAACAAAGAAGAAGAAGAATTATTATTACTCGCGGCGAGCAGGAAAAATAGAACAGATACCAAAACCATCGCTGCAGATCGTGAGCCGGCCGGGGCTCGTGGCTGCCAGTGTGAATAGCCCAATTGATAAACAGGGGTGCCGAAAAGCGGATAGCATATCGTGGTGCTTTGCGGAGCTTCTGCCTCGGTGTGCCTGGGGCATAACACAGGCTTGGCAAGCAGGATGCAGTCATGTAAATGCAGTCTTTTGATTTACATTTTTACTTTTTAAAACTGCTGGAGCAGATACAGCATGGACTGTTACTGGAGTAAGAGATATGAAACATTTATCTGAGAAAATAAAGAAACATCATGAGTCTACAAGGGCACACATGGAAAATACAATGAAGCTATAGCCATGTTAGGCACAACTGACATCGCTGCACAGCTGGATGAAGGCCACAGGATTGGGGTGAGAAAACACAATGAAGAGGTGGATAAGTTGACTGTGTCAAATTCTGCGGCGCATTCGAACTGGCTTTGCTCGGCCACAATGAGACAGATTCCTCTGACAACCCGGGCGTTTTCAGGGGTTTGGTCGATTTTCTGGCTTCGTTGGAGACTGTCTTGGAGGAGCATCTCAAGACAGTTATCGTATTTAAAGTCACATCAAAGACAGTGCAAAAGGAACTTTTGGACTGCATGCTGTCAGTTCTTGAAGATTGCATTCTGGATGAGGTACACAATGCCGATTATCTCGCTATGCAGATGAGACAACGTTTTCACCCGCTTCAGGAAGCAAACACTGACTCAATTGCCACAGCGCTGTTGGAGAGGCTGAGCACTATGCTCGCTCAGTGACAAGAGAGCAGGCTGATCGCCCAGGCCTATGACAGGGCTGCTGTGATGAGGGGGGCAACAGGTGGAGTACAGCGTAAGGTACTGGATGTTTACAGAGATGCATACTTCGTCCACTCTTATGCTTACCAGTTGAACCTCATCATGCAGCAGGCAACAACACACCCAATTTTTCTTTGTGTATAGTTTACCTCATAAGATATCCAGCAGTATATGACACCTCCTTTGATTTTGTCTTAATAGTGTTTGTTAATAGTACTGTATATGTTTCAGGAATGTGTTCTTAGTAAACACTAGTGTGGTAGTGGGGCGTGGTCAGCGTCGGCTGCAGGAGGGAGGGAGTGGAGATGGGGTTCTGGGATCGGTGCCAGGGAGAGAGTCTGATTGTACACAGGTGTTCCAGTTCAACTAATGACTCTCTCCCCTTTATCAGCAGTAGGGCGCTGGGGCGCGGGGGTCGCCCAGGAACCAGCACACAGCAAACGAAGAGACGTGTCTGGTGTTGTATATTTGTATGTGTGATAATATTGGAAAATAAAGAGACTTAGAAGAAACCTACCTGATTCCCCCTTGTGTTCATGACGAGGAACCCACGGTGACGCAGATACGTGTTACAACTAGTAACCAGACTCAGTCTGTAGTCTAATGATGCATACTCTACTTACTATCTGAGCACAAGGGCAACAACTAATAATAATTTACAATATTTATCAATCGGCTGATAATTATTATTTTTTTATATATTATTTTGATTTAGTTTTCTAAGTTTAGTTTTTTAAGTTAATTTGTGCAGTATCCAGTTTACTAGCTGTTAGCTGTTTTTGTGTAAAAATGACTGACTGACTGACTATTGCAATTTTTGTTAAATCGTAGTGGGATGGTTACTGAAAACGGAGTATGACACAGCACAGCCCCAACAAGAATATTTTTCACCAGCCGCCACTGTCGTCACCTATGTTACACCATGGCCCCTCAAAATCATTTCCACAGCCACTTCCATCAGGTGACTCTTACCATTGCATGTGTGAACACGCAGGCTGGCAAGATCTCTGGTCATGTACAGGAGCTTTCACAATAGAAGCAACAGGCAAACGTAGCAAAGTATAATCACAATTGACGGAAAGGTGTCAGCCCAAACAAAGCTAACAGCCAAATCATTGCCCACGATAAAGTGAACCGCACTCCAAAAGCTACCTCATTTTATGTAAGAGAATAGACAAAATTGTTAATCCAATCCCACCAATAAGTAAACGGTCATTGCTGTCAGACTGTGTGTCTGATAAAGGCAAAATGGAGACCGGTATTTAAGAGTCATAGCCCGCTCTATCCCTCAGGATTTTTGTAGAAAATTTAGCTTCACTTCTTAACAGTGACACAAACCAACTCTAAAGAAAGGATCATATTCATCCAAAACTGCAGGAATCACTTCAGAGACACAGTCTGTACTGACAGGCGCAGCAGACCTCATGTCAGATTTTATTCCTTTATTTCTAATTAGCAACACCAGTCAGTCCACCTTTCAATGGCCTTTCCTATAACAGTAGTTAGTGATGCCTTGTCAAAATTGCCTTGCGACCAGCTTTCCCCACAGGACACTGGTCAAATTATGTCAATTGTTCCCTCTCCATCCAAGTCATCGCCCACAGCAGTGCTCTCTGCTGTGGGCATATTGTCTGCTGACAAAGCGGAATCAGCGGCTGTGGTGAGCTTTCTTTCTTTATTGAATATTACAATTCAACCTAGCAACACATTTTTACACTATTCCAACACTATTCCTAACAGAAGTGTTAACATCAACTGCAGCTAACCGTAGTTTAGTATGTCTAGTCAGAGCCTTAAAGGGGACATAGCATGCCCATTTTACCACAAGTTGATATGGTTCCTTGGGGTCTTAATGAAATGTCTGTAACATACTTTGGTCAAAATACCACAAGGATCATTTAAAACAGCACCCTTTTTACCCTGTCTAAATGAGTGAGGGGGGACGGAGGTGGGGGGTGGGCCAAGACCATGTAGGGAGACTTCCAGTGCCTTGTTACGACACAAAACCCAGGAAGCTCATTCGAGTCACTCAAGCATGACGTTTCTGACTTAGAGGAACCATAACAAAACGCGCGAGTGTTTTTTTCCCCAGAGTTTTTGGGTTGGTAGACATGCCAGATACCCACATTAACGTGTAGAAGCACTAACAAAGTGGAATTTGCATGCTATGTCCCCTTTAACACATTCCACATATGTTTGGCCATTTCTCCTCTCCAAGACCTGAATCACTGGTGATGATGTATACAGTACTCATAAGTCAGACTGACGCCAATGCACACCCGATCCTCCCTACACCCCTTGTCATCTTATACAATATTCCTCCAGCTCCAACTTAGTTTTTTTCTGTCTGCTCTCTCTGACTCAATATGGAACTTAACTTACAGTTCATGTTTGGATTTGACATGCTCCATTTGGAGCAAGAGAAACTCTTAGGTGTTGTGCCATAATGCATCAAACGTGATACCATGAAATGGTGTGCCTTTCGGCATTCAATAAGTTTGGTTATCAAAATAAAATATTAATTATTAATATTAATTATTAATAAATAATAACTTTAATTGATTAAAGTTACCTCGGGGCACCACCCTTCAAAGGAAGGGAAAAGATAGCCAATTTATTGAATAAGTCTCATAAAGGTTCTAACTACAAATTTGGAACTCTGATTAACAATTAAATTAATAACTATAACCAAAATTACCATATAGATAGTTAGCTAAGTTGAAGGATATGGAGTTCTTGACAGTGTAGAGGTTGACAAAATTCACTTATGCAACATTAATGAAAAAACATTTGTGAAAGAAAAACATTTATTATGAATATAATAAAGTATAAAAACACAAATTACTAACGGTCTAATTGCTAAACAAAGATAGGTATGTGTGTGTGTGTCTGTGTGAGTCAGCGTGCTTTCAAAATGGTGGCTGGCCAAAGAGATAACACCCTTCCCCCACCTATTGTAATGTTTACGACCTGTAGAGATAATGAGGTGAAGAGTTATGCGTGTGTCTGTGCCAAATTAGACAAAGTTACTAGATTGGATGCAACGAAAGACTGTGAAGAGCATAACAGACTAACATTACTTTCTCAATAACTTGTACCCTGGTTTTCACACCTCTGATGCTCCCTGGGAGACTGAGTTCCTTGCTCTGGTTTTTGATGGCCCCTGGGAGACTGAGTCCTGGGGGAGCATGCGGCTTCAGGCTTTGATGGCACATGTAGACCGAAGTGTGGTTTCACAAAAAACCATGGCCCAACATAGGTATGGTAAAGACAACTGGAGTAAACTCACATAAATCCCATTCAAGCCATTTAATGTTTTCTTGAAGATGCAAATCTCCACGGCAACTGAATAATGATCTGCAATGTTAAGCAACTGCTCTTTTGTGCAAAAAGTCTACACAGATGAAACAGTAATAAATACCTCACATTCAGCTATTTAAGAGGATGAACGCCCCAGCTGGTTTGTAGTCTTCCTGCTATCTGCACCCCCTGCTCCACTTACTAATCTTCCTCCTACGCTTCATGCACCTACTGTAGTTGGTGTTTATGCACTCAAGCCCAATGGATCAGAGCCATGCAAAAACTCACCCATAGATCCTTCAACAGTTTATAACTGGATGAAAAAATCATTAAATACTCGCACACAGTTTTTAATTGCATGTGACACATTATGAATTGCTGTCTCAGTTATGTTTACCATTGTTGATAGTCAAAATGATTATTATTTCCCAAACCTACACAAATACTCTTGCAAGCTTGCAAAACCCTGCAGTCTTGTCCACTCATTCAGGCTCACAGCTTTGATTATATTACTCCCGTTATCTATGGTCATGCACACTTGCTGAGTTTCTGACAAGTTCCATGACATGAGAGCATCTTTCGGCCTTTGTGCAATGAGCTCTACTGTATGATCATCACGAAAAAAGTGTTTTGGGAGGCACGAACCTTTCAACTCCAAGTTGTCAATATAATGTACTGTTAAGTTGAGATAAGGCTCACAGGTTCTGCTGGACCACAGATCCGTAGTTGTGGTGAAGTGGGTCACATTTGTTAGCTGTTGGGCCACCTTTTCTCTTATTGAAATGTACAACTCTGGTAGAACATTCTCTGCAAAAGATTTGCGACCTGGGGCAATGTCTTGACTGGTGATGTATTTTGTTACTGCTGCCAGGATCTCTTTCCATTTTTGACTTTTTTTGTTGCATGGGATTGATTTGGCAAACCAAGAAGCCAGACTCATCTGGGGCTGGTTCCTTTGACGTTTTATTTGGGGTGGGTGGAGATGTGGACATGCAGAGTTTGAGGCATTATTCGTTTTGTAGTGGATGGCATTTCAGGTGGTGAAACTAATTCGTGGTCCTGCTACCTTTTGTGGCAATGGCTTTGTGGCGGGGGAGTGTGCTGTCTGCTGTGAGAGGGGAATTAGGAGAGTGAGAGAAGTGAAACTCCAAAGAGAATATCATGCGGACGGCTTAAAACATTCACGTGACAATTTGTACTCGATGGTCGCGATATAGTAATACATCTCACGTGATTGAGAAAAAGTGCACTTCTCATAAATATTTATAAAAAAGTTTTTTTAAAAAAAAGTTAAATATAGTAGCACAACTCTGACTTACTTACCAATTTATTTGAATACCCTCACACTCTCACAATTGTTAAATACTCAACAGTTCATCCAGAGACAATGGTCTTCTTTAGTATTCACTTGGTTAATCACAAGAGCAGATAACAACAGAGGAAACTTTGCCACAATCTGCATGTTTTCTATGCTCCTAGTTTCTAGTAAATAATCACTGATTGCACCAGGGAGAGGAACGTAGTGAACATAGATACATTGTTTCTTTTTGCACATGACAATAAATCATTTGAATTCCTTTGGTGGTATTGAAATAAATAACACTTAAAAATAACTTCAATCACTTGTAGTCACGTCAAACTACAAAGTAGGTGTTTAGTTGCAATAATTAGGCTTAGTTAATTATGCTCTCCTCTCCTACTCATTTTGTTAATTCTACTGGGAAAAACACACAATCATTACATAAAAGGTCTTGAATTTTGAAATAAATTTAATGATAAATCCTAATACATTTTTGGCATTGTGCAGCAGGCATGATTAAACATGAAAACATGAATACTGAATTGCCTGAATACATTAATGATCCAATTCATTAGTATTATTATTATTACACTTTCCACACACATAAACAATGACTGATGGTGACAATTACTTGTGTACCTACAATTCCCTCCTTTCACATTTCAGGGAGGGCTGTCTGTATCATGTCATGTATTGATAAAGATCAATCAGCATAGAAAAAACTAGTAGATTGAATAGTTATTAGATGAGGAGTCTACAATCAAAAATGCAATAAAAAAAACAGGCAAAAACGTTCATGTACTGGTCAATTTTGAGATTTTGGTCTATTTTGCTTCCATGTCTTCTTTCACTCCAATGGAAAAAAAACTTCCAAGAATGGAGCGATGCTTGTGAGCTAGTTCAGGCAGCCAACTCGAGCTGCGCTGCTCCAATCATGTGACATCCTGTGACATACCCAACTCTCCACAATTATCTAGAATACACACCCACCCTCTTGGGCAGTCTATTTAAGCAGAGAAAGTTTCCCATCACTCCCTTTGCTTTCCCCACTGCTGCGTCAGAATTGCTGCCAGTTGCTTCAGTGCTCCATCATCCATGCTTACCGTGCTGTGTCAGGCTCTACAAGAAGGAATATTGATTGTCAAAGATCATCAGTTGCTGCACCCTTGAGGCTTTAATACAGGTGCATCTCAATAAATTAGAATATTACATAAATAACCAATAAAACAAAGGATTTTTAATACAGAAATGTCAGCCTACTGAAAAGTATGTTCATATATATATGCACTCAATACTTGGTCGGGGCTCCTTTTGCATGAATTACTGCATCAATGTGGCGTGGCATGGAGGCGATCAGCCTGTGGCACTGCTGAGGTGTTATGGAAGCCCAGGTTGCTTTGATAGCGGCCTTCAGATCGTCTGCATTGTTGGGTCTGGTGTCTCTCATCTTCCTCTTGACAAGTTCAGGTCAGGCGAGTTTGCTGGCCAATCAAGCACAGTGATACCATAGTCATTAAACCAGGTATTGGTACTTTTGGCAGTGTGGGCAGGTGCCAAGTCCTGCTGGAAAATGAAATCAGCATCTCCATAAACCTTGTCAGCGGAAGGAAGCATGAAGTGCTCTAAAATTTCCTGGTAGACGGCTGCGTTGACTTTGGACTTGATAAAACACAGTGGACCAACACCAGCAGATGACATGGCTCCCCAAATCATCACCGACTGTGGAAACTTCACACTGGACTTCAAGCAACTTGGATTCTGTGCCTCTCCACTCTTCCTCCAGACTCTGGAGACTCTTCCCCTACGAATTGGGACAGCCCTTCAAGAAGCTGTTACATCATCAGTAGTTGTCGATGTAAACAGACGAAACAATTTTCCTGGGGATGTCATTCTAATAACATTGTTGAGATCTTAAATAAACCAATGATATTGCTTGCAGTTACTAAAGTGACAAACCTATAGCATCCAAATTACATCTGTGCTAATTCAGGTGAATCAATGACATTTGCCATTCATCAAATAAAAATTGAAAAGCTTTGATGCTCTGCATTATTTCATGTATGAATCCAAAGCACACAGCTTCAGGCTACTAGCAGTGGTCTGTAGGCAGCCCGGCCAGGAAGATCTTAGAGGAGCAGTTAAGTTCAGTAACAGTGCTACGCTGCTATAAGCTGGTTAAATCAAGTGCATCGTGTATATCTTTAAAGAAAGGGGATGCAACATGAAATTGTGTGAAAATACGGGATTATTCGACTTTTCTTTTTTTTTAAGGTTCGGTTTGAAGTGTGGGTCTGAAAAATCTCAGTTTCGAGGGCTGTACAGCCCTAACACTTGGCCCTACCCCTCCATCCCAACAAGAATTGGGACACCTTACCCCTACGCGTGAAGACGCAAAACAGAGGGGAAGGGCTAAGGGGTAGGGAGAAGGGGTGAAATGGGATTGGGCCTAAATGGGCCATTTTCCTTTTCTACAAAAAACAATCAGCATAGGTTATGTTATGTTGCAATATCCGTACTCCTGATGAATGAAAATCCTCCATTGGATAGCTTTGTCCACATCATTCCTTGATAGGCCAGCCACACACAGAGTTCTTCCCCTACACAGAGCCTATAAATAGTCACAGCCACTCTGTCCACAGAGATACTAACGTGTAACATCGTTACATATGATCATATATTCTCAGTGTCCACTGGCCGAGTCAGAGTGCACACGGAGCGAGCGCTCATCTTTCTCACTCACACACACACACCCACACCACATAATTAACATTGTGTTTTACTTTGTGTAGAAATAAAAAATACAGGACCCCTCCCCCAAAAAACTATGACAGGTGGTTAAAAATAAATCCTGTGATCAGTCACACACAAACATCAGGCTGTTTAAATGCAATTAAAAAAAATTTAAACCTGCATTTTACTTAAAGGGGACATAGCATGCAAATTCCACTTTGTTAGTGCTTCTACAGGTTAATGTGGGTATCTGGCATGTCTACCAACCCAAAAACTCTGGGGAAAAAACACTTGCGCGTTTTGTTATAGTTCCTCTAAGTCAGAAACGTCATGCTTGAGCGACTCGATTGCGCTTCCTGGGTATTGTGTCGTAACAATACACTGGAAGTCTCCCTACATGGTCTTGGCCCAACCCCCCGTCCCGTCCGTCCCCCACACTCGTTACTTCGGGTTTACACCGGAGGCTGCGAGGCAGCGCAGCGCCGTTCCCAAGCACGCAGCCGGGCTGTTCACACGGGACGAGCATTTCTCCGCTGGTCAGCCCGCGATTCACTCACATGTGGCATTTGTCTGGATCGTTGGGACTGGGAGGCTGGAGCAGCTGCTCGGGAGCGACCGCCGCTCTCCCGTGCGTGAGCTGGAATTTGTGTCAGCGCCACACAGCCAACAGTGTGGAGGACTTCCGCAGTGTTCAGCGCTACTGTAACCCCGAACCCCGACATTCACGGGTACAACAACAAGCGGAGAAAGCAGAATCGCGGGCTGACCTTATATATACAGTCTATGGGGCTGACCAGCGCGGAGAAATGCTCGTCCCGTGTGAACAGCCAGGCGGCTGCGCGCTTGAGAACGGCGCTGCGCTGCCTCGCAGCGGTCTTCCACACTGCCAGCTGTGTGGAAGACTTCCGCAGTGTTCAGCTCTACTGTATGCCGGGTTACAGTAGTTCCGCCGGGTTACAGTAGTTCCGCCGGGTTACAGTAGTTACGCCGGGGTACACCGGACGCGGAAGTGCCGCTGCGAGGCAGCGCAGCGCCGTTCTCAAGCGCAGCCGCCTGGCTGTTCCCACGGGACGTGCATTTCTCCGCTGGTCAGCCCCATAGACTGTATATATAAGGTCAGCCCGCGATTCTGCTTTCTCCGCTTGTTGTTGTACCCGTTGAATGTCGGGGTTCGGGGGTAAATGATGGTCTTCATAGCCCCCCACCTCTCTTTCTCTCTCTGTCTGTCTGCTTGTGTGCTTGTAGTGGATGGGCAGAGGGGGACATTTAATTATGTGATTGGGAAAATTAAAACTCCAGGACAACAAGGGAATACAAAGTATGGGATGCATATTTGATAATTTATATCATATAAAATATGTAATTTATATCGTTTAAAATCATGGGGGGAGAGGGGGGAGGGGGGAGCTGGCTCATTAGCATTTAAAGGAACAGGCAGTCAAAACAGGTCGCTCTGTGGAGGGCTGTTTTAGACAGGGTAAAAAGGGTGCTGTTTTATATGATCCTTGTGGTATTTTGACCAAAGTATGTTACAGACATTTCATTAAGACCCCAAGGAACCATATCAACTTGTGGTAAAATGGGCATGCTATGTCCCCTTTAATACTTCTTAATTCTGCATGTGTTGTGTTTATTGATTCACTGAAGTTTATAAAGACTTGCTCTGACTAGTTTTCTTACTCTTGTGATCAAAAACATTGATCTGAAGCTCAATTCTAAGGCTGTTCTGTAAATAGATTTCAAATAAATGAACCCATATCCATAGAGTACGGATACAGATAATTTAGTTACAGATACAAATACAGATATAGATAATGGTGTACTCGCTCATGTGTGTGTTGTGTTGTGTTGTTTGTTTGTTCCCACAACTAGCAAGATAGTTATCTTAGCAACCATGGTTACATAATTTGGAAATGCGCACATATTGTGATGCCAAGCTGAAAACCCTACATTCATGTACATGATATTGTAAACAAAATATGAGCTGTTGAATAAAAACATATCAATGTCACATCACAGCATCTTGGGATTTCATGGTGTCTGTGCTGGAAGATACATTCATCTTCAAACTTTATTGATCTTTGTGTTATGTGTAATTGCTGCAATGTATGTGCATATTGTCATTGGGCCTCATTCACCAACCAGTTACTGCATGTTTTTTATTTCTACAGCTATATGATAAGATTTAAATGACCATAATATTTTATCCTTTTTATCTTAAAGAGACATATACGTAGGTTTCAGTGCATATTTTAATTTTTACAAATTAGTTTTATTTCTTTAACTGTTTTAGAGATTTTAAACACATGGAAATGTTGAATAGAAAAACACTTATTCACAAAAGTAGTCTCCCATCTTTAGGTTGTACACACTACTGGTAAATATGTCACATGTTCCATGATTTTACAGCTGTAGCTTTTAGTCAAAATGTTCCGTCCAAGTGTATCCTGTTAATTCTGAAAACAAGTTTCTTTCTTATTCTGAGAGGAGAGATGGCTCAGGAGATGCAACTGCACTACATGGTGCATACTGCACTAAGGTCTGTGGGTGCAGTGTGCACCAAGCCTGACCCGCACGTGACAGGCATTCGAGCCTGATGCTTAATTAAGTTAATGCAGTTAATGAGGTTGTGTTACTCTGTCCATGACACAGATGGTTATTCCTTGTTTTCCCACATTTCAGACATGGGCAGTGTAATAAATCAGCTCAGTCAACGTGACCGACCTGACCTGAACCCAAATATTATTTTAAATATTTGGTCTGAACCCAGACCAGCATGTCCAGTCTCAACGGGTACTGCCAGGCTATATTTCCAATTATTTGGTGGTCAAACTCTGTCCCCCTCCCTTTTCCCGTCTCTCTTTGGTGGTCGACAATATTTCTACGTTTCAAGTTACATCCACAATTACAAAAGGTAAGATTCTGATGTGTAATGTTAGCATTTAGCATGTTTTTGTACTAACCAATGCTACCATAGTGATAACTTACTGCTTATGTTATGTGTCTGTATGTCAGTCACTGTTACAATTTTCCTAACGTCATTGTCAATCTTGGTTTCAAGCAAGGAGAAATAACCCTTGAAGAAAAGCCAAAAGTCTCAGTTTGAGCGTGAGGGACAGTTTTCCTGCAGGTTCAGTGCAGGCTGGTTCACGAGACAGGTTCCTTTTCGTCAAATCAATCAAGTTTCTGTGAATCATATCAATGCTATGAATCTACTACTGCTAAAGGATAACTTTAAACATTAAATATATATATTTCGTACATTACCCATATAGATAACACTAGTGTGTAAAGCTGTGTTAAAGTAATGGGATTCACAGAAACTAGATTGCGTTCTGAGTTCTGTCATTTCTTTTACACTTCTGTGTTCCTTATTTTAAAGGGGTAAGGTGAGATTAGTAATGATTTGGCTAATATTACAATTTTCTCATTCTTATAATTCATACATCATCCATATAAATGTTCCTCACTGTTCACATGTATTCCCCTTTAGAACAAAAGGTCAGAAATGTATTGTTATTGTATAAAAATAACGTTTTGATGTTTAAATGGACCTGCAACTAGTATAGTATGTACTCAGGGATTCCTATCCTGTGCAGCTTCAAAACTGCCAGTGTACCTGTGAGGCAGGGATACCTTTATGTAACCTCGTGGCAGCACTTCTTTACCAGGCGGCTCATTATTCGCAGCTGAACATCACTGCTGTTCCCTCAACACACGGCTGCACAGAAATGGAACATAAGTGGCATAAGCCAAGAACTAACTTTGTTAACATGATACTTTGATTTTATTCAAGGATATTTGTTTATGTTCATTATAAATGGTTTTGTATTTATATAGCGCTTTTCTAGTCTTGATGACCACTCAAAGCTCTTTACAGTACAGATTTACATTCACCCATTCACACACACATTCATACAGTGCATCTATTAGCAGCACTTTGTTGTTCTATGAGGGGCAATTCAGGGTTCAGCATCTTGCCCAAGGACACTTCGGCATGCAGATGGGAAAGACTGGGGATCGAACTGCCGACCTTCAGGTTGGCGGACGACCACTCTACCCCTCAGCCACAGCCGCCCCTTATATAATTTTATAATTATAAAATTATAAAACTTGTTTTTGTTTAAATGCAGGGGATTAAACCTGGTCAGGGGAACAACATTGTGATTCTTTCAGCCAGACCTAGGGAAAGGAGACTGGTAGAAGGCATCAGGTTATCATCATTATTATTAATAAAGTAATTAATAAAGGACATTTTCTGTAGTAATTGTATCAATAAGATATCACATAATGTAATCATTTACAATTTTATTTGAGCATTTATTGTTAGTATTTATACTGTCAGTCGATCAAGCAAGAAAGTCCAAACCCGATCTTTTCAGGCTGTTAACAAAAATAAGGTCTTTCTACTACTCTTTGAAAACAAATAAGTTATTTCTTTATTTTTAGGTGTTTTATTTGAAGTTTTGCATTAGCTTACTTTATGCAAACAATAAGCTAATCTTTGTTTGTTTTTTTCTTTTATTCTTCGTCTTTTTCATCGGAGCGACTTGTACAAGGGAGTAAGTTCACCTCTGCCTGAACTCTCCACGCTCAGGGTGGATGAAGTCTACAGTGACCTTTCAGATGATGTGGATCCTCTCATAACAACTTTGGCCATAGACAATAATGTGCCTCTGGTTGGAAAAAAAGTTAAAAGGACAAAAAGGTAGTTTCTTGTCATATAAGTAGCCAACAAAGACAATGCAGAACACGTGTCCACACGCAGAAGCCCCTTGCCCCCCACAGCTGCCACTTTCTGATCACAGGCAGGGACCCTCTACCTGAGCAGAGGACCTGTCTCAGACCGCGGCTCACGAACATCCTCTTTTTTTAAATGCCGGCTACAAACAAGTTTTCCCTCCGAATAACGGTATGTCAGTTATTCCAGAGCAATGCTCCCATTTCTCAAACCATCCAAACGACTCATCCAAATAAGCTGCATACAAAGAATTCAACAAGCTCTCTGACCGGCTCTTACGGGACACTGTCATTTGTGGATATATGACATGGATGTGGGAAGGACATAATCAGGCCGGGTGCAAGAGTTGATTGTGTCTCAAACCTTGAAATAACATTTATATATACATAACATATAACATTACATATCATTTAGGTGACGCTTTTATCCAAAGCGACTTACAATAAGTATATATGATTTGGCATTTTAAAGAGTGAAAGCCGAAGCAGAAATTTGTGATGCAAGCACATGCATACGTTCCTATAGGGTCTCGTTGGCAACAAAACACTATAGGGTGAAGCTCTCCAGCCAACCAATGAGCTGTAGTTTTTGTAAAGCCTTTAATCATTTTGAATTATCTAATCCTTCTAAATTACTTTAATAATTAATTTTTATTGCAGGTTTTGATTAAAATATCAATACAAATATACAATAATGGCCATGATCAATAGACTAAATCTATTCATACATGTTTTTATCGTACAAACAGTTATTTAATGAATTGCTTTCCTGCTGTTTCCATGGCATTCGGTCCTTCATACTCCTAGAAACCCGTTGCTTTCAAATTAGCACTGATACTTGGATAACATTACTTCCTCCCTTTCTCTCCGGTGGGTCTGATGCCTAATGACACAATGATCTTAAATGAAGGATTTCATTTCAGTGTCATTTACAGTGCAGGAGAATTGTTAGAATTCATGAAGAAATTGTATTGGGAGTAAAAATACTTAAAGCCTCGTGGAGGCGTTTAAAGTTGAAGTAAATATTTTAGCAGCTTTTGTAGACAAAAAGCGGTTGTGAAGCTTGTGTTAAAAAGTTCGAGCACTTTTTTCTCTCACTATTTTGAACTTAATTTCCCACAGTTGAAAAGCGGAAACCACGAGTAAAACACGAAGCTGATGGAGTGACCGCGTTGAGCAGGAGCGGAAAAATGTCGAAATGAAAAAGTGACTGACCTCCGTGGTTCCAGATGCTCCGACACTGACGAGGAACACGAGCAACCCGAGCACAACATGGACGAGCTGCCTGCGTCCTCCTCCGTCTCCCGCTGTGAACTCACTTTCACCCTGGATGTCAGACAGACAGAGCGGATCCGGCGGCGGCTCCACGGTCAGCCTCCACCCGGACACGGCGGGGAGAGGACGGGTTGTTCACCTCCGAGCCCTCGCTCCTCACCACCGGAGTTTAACCCGGGGACCATCGATGAATGACCGTCTGACTGCACTGACACGAAACAATATGTCATGTGACCGAATCATTTTCTTACACTGGGCAAATAGCACCACCTCTTTTTATGCATTCATTTGTTTTGCTTATTTAATGTGAAACTTTTTCAACATCGTCCATGTCACGTGAACAAATACATATTGAATCATTCATAAAAACGACAGATAGGGCCTCTTATTTTTACTTTATATATTTTTCTTCATGGGGATTTTTTAGTAATCCCCCATTGTTTTTTGTAAAAAACAATGTTACAGCAGGTTGCACCAAATCACAGCATTATCTCAAGGCAATTTACAGACCTCTCAATATTAAAGAGAGTGACTTGGTTACGGTGGTGCAGAAACACTCCATTCAACAGGAATAAACCTCCTGAGCCAGACTCAAGGTGAACGGCCGCCATCCTTAACAAATGTGTTGAAGGTGAGAAATGAGGTGAAGAGATGAGAGACCAGGAAAGGTGATGCAACTGTGGTGTATAAGAACTCTCTGTCAGACTGGTTGCTATATGTAGAAATTTGATTTTTATAGCCCATATTCACAAATCACAATTTGTCTCATAGGGCTTTAACAAGGTTTGACATCCTCTGCCCTTAATCCTCAACAAGAGTAAGGAAAAACTACAAAAAAAACAACTTTAACAGGGTAAAAAGAAGGTAGAAACCTCAGAGAGAGCCACATGTGAGGGATCCCTCTCCCAGGACGGACAGAAGTGCAATAGATGTCAAGTGTAAAGGAGAACATCAGAAAGATATGGGTATTTGCAGCATTGATAAGAATAAACACTTTGTAGCATAATGGAAGGTCAATGAATTGATGGATTATTGTCAGTAATTGTCGACTATCTGAGGAGAAATATTGTATATCAAGCAGTCTTGTTGTAATCATAGTCCATGGTCAGCAGCCACCACGATCATGATCCACCATCAAGATCGGATGCCACTAGAGTCCACAGTCATTGTCCACTGGATCCACCATCAGCTGCCACCTCGGTCGTGGTCCACCACCATTATCAGATGCCAACACGATACAGGATCCGCCATTATTATCACGATCAGCCAGCATGATACAGGATCCGCCATACGGGATCCACCATTATGATCACGATCTCTGATACGCGATCCACCATCATAATCCACGATGTGGCCGTGGATCTGCGGACGATAAGGCAAAGGGACTCCGGGGAAGAAGTCAAGTCAGTAACACGTATTGATGAGACATTCATTTCTTTGATGTGATAAGGATGGAGAAGAGGAAGGAGAAGCTGGGAAGAGAAGCTCTGTGTGTCATGTTAAACCACCAACCTAACAACTATTGAACAATCAACTCTACCTCCTGATCCATATAGCGACCCTCTAATAGCTATGGTGCAACTTGTGAAACAGGGTGCATTGTAAGCCAAATAACACATTTTACATATTTCAACCAAATCAATGAAAAAATTACGACAAACCTTCAATTCCAGTGGTGGTCAGATTTAACCTAATTACCACAAAATTGAAATTGTTAATAAAAGTAGATGCACTTTCAACAACATAAGTTGATTTTAATGATGAACATATTTATATATACACAGGTATAGTCACTGCACTGCAGAGTCAAATGTCAGATACTTTAAATGTGTGGTAACATACAGTCGAAGTGTGCAGCATGGTGAATAAGAGGACTCTCTTCCAGGATTAGGTTAGTCAGGTTAATTACAGCCTTATTTTGGAGCACAATAAAAGCTGTAAATCCTACATATAATTACGTTTCAGCATAAAAATCAATGATGTGGCCACAAAGGGTGTCACATAAAGAGTCCTTTAATTCAGGCAAAATCCACAAACCGAAAAAGCAAAGAAAAACAAGAGGCAGGGCTGACAAAATCCTCAAACAGAAAAAACAATGGGAAACTAGAAAAAAACACTCAAAAGGGATAAACTGTAAAAAAGTATTTTAAAGAAGTCACGATGAAGGACAGAGGTGGGTGAGGTGAGGCGACCATGAAGACGACGACCTGACAAAGGGAAGCACAGAGACTTAGATACACAGGGCAGGCAGGGGTAGTTGGACACAGGTGAAACACATCAGGGACAGGTGCAGACAATCACAAGGGCGGGAAACAGGACAAAGACAGGAAGTCAAGGTGGAAACACACAAGGAGCACAAACTACAAAATAAAAAATGAAACGCAGAACTCAGGGAGAAACATAAATCCAAACACAAGGAAAACAGAGGTACAGGCATTAACAAACAAAGAGTCTTTAATTCAAACCTAAACACTCCTTATTCAGGAGGCAAAGTCCAGAGTAATAAGTCCAGAGTTTGATGGCGCCATGGTTTATATCTGGTTTCCATTGTCCATTGATGGAGATTCCAGGCACTTGTTAGAGCTTGACAAGCTCTGTTGGAGGAGGATGCTACTTTTCCCCTCGCTCCTGCTTAAATCCAACGCAGCTGTAGTTTAGGGGCAGTGTTCGGCGTACACCCCAGTTGTCTTCCTCAACGTCCTCAACATGAATCCAACATATTGTAGCGAACAGATAAATGGAGGCAGAAGACGTTATCTTTCAGTCAGCAATGCACACATTCAGCGACACACAATAATAAAAACATGACTATATGAACCTGTGTATTATTTGAATAGCTTAGTATTGAATGCACAATAACAGGGTAGCTATGTTTATACATGGCACTAGGCCAAGTTTAATATAAAACACAATTTTATACAATATATATTGTTGGGGGTCCCTGCTCCATCTCTCCATCAGTTTGGGGGTCCTTGGCCTGAAAAACGTTGAAGACCCCTGCTCTAAATGACAATATTTTTATTTGAAATTTGAGAGAAGGTCAAGACCTCGGTATTGTAGCGGTCGGTGAGCCGGTCGCTCTGATCGGACAGCATGTTGCAAAGGCTTATGGGACTATTATGTGTTTGGCGATGTTTAGCCATTTTGACTGATATTTGGTTGATGTTTAGACTTGTTTCATGTGGGTTTTGTGTGTTTGTGTTTGTTCGGTGGTAATGTTGTGTTTATTTAAGTTCACTTGTTCAATCACCATGACTGTGAAATGTAGTGTCTGTGATGGGGTTCCAGTCGCTGTTCATATGAGAAGGTTATGTTAAGTGTATATAAACCATTCAACTTGCTGTCGTGCGGTGTATTGGATGCAAGTCAAGAGTTTTGAAGAAAGTTCCCTGTGCAGCCTTTTCATTCTCACACGCACTCGCCACAGTATTATTCTTTAAAAAAAATGTTAAAAGGTGATTTAACTACCTAAAAATAACTTGTACAACACCAAAATACGATGTGCTCCTCTGTCTGATCATTACCGTCTTTGCGGTGGGTGAGTGAGTTGGCGGTGGAGTCAGGGCTGGCCCTGGCAATGTTGGCGCCCTAGGCAAGATTTCAGATTGGCGACCCCAACATACACACGCAAATTGTCATGCATCCCCAAGAACTTTTGGACTGTATACAGATGCACACACAGGCAGACAAAATTGTAGGCTATAAAAAATAATAAAAACATATAATAACAAATATAAGAAGAGTCTGAAATCTGCTGTACTACAGCTAGCTAGCTATTCATGTCGACAAAAATAAACATTAATGATGTCCACAATCGGGGTGATTCTTACCTCTATATTGTTCTTTCTTCTCCTCCTCTACTTTGCGGCGCTTTCTGAATTGTGCACCTGATAATTTAATCCTTTTTTGACTCATCTTTGACTCTAACCGTAGTCCAACACCGCAGCGTGAACGTCGGGGAGAACCTGAAGCGGAAGCGTCAATTCTCGTGTGAGCAGCCGCCTGGCTGTTCACACAGGAAGCGCATTTCTCCACGCTGGTTCAGCGGTAAATGATGATGGTCTTCACAGGTGACTGACCTACGCAAGCCTATAGCCGCCACCCCCCCCACAAGAGATTATGTGCTTGTGTGTGTCTGTCTGTTTAGACACAACTGACAAATGTGTGGATTAAGTACATAATTAAAGATGGGGAAATTTCATCATGTGGGGGCAAAAATCAGGGAAATTTAAACTACAGGAGAACAGCGGGGAAATCGAAAGTATGGGATGCATATTTAATCATTTATATAATATCTAAAATCTATTTTCAGTGTGTTTTCCGGCCCGATTTGCTCGCGGCGAGCGGAAAAAATAGAACAGACCCCGAAACCATCGCTGCAGATCGCGAGCCGGCCGTGGTGCTTCCCGGCACTACGCTGCCGGTGCGAACAGCCCAATTATTTAACATGGGCGCGGAAAGGAGGCGGACAGCTTTTCGTGACGCTTCGCGGTGCTTCTACCTCCGGTGCGTCCCCGGGGTTAGAGGATGATGGTGTGATGTTAATGCATTGGTTTACATTGCATGTATCACGTCATGATAAATCAGTCTCTTGTGCCGCCCTCTCTGCATTTTGCGCCCTAGGCAACCGCCTATGTCGCCTATGCCAGGAGCCGCCCCTGGGTGGAGTGGATCATCTTCTCGTGAATACATAAGGTAACGTAGTGTTAACCTTTCCTGCTCGACCTCCAGGGAACATACAGGGGAGATGTCTGTCTTCCTCCTGGGCTGAAGCCGCTTCTTGCTTCAGAGTTAACACCCTTCACTTTTTCAGCAGTTGAGAAATAACGGATGACACTTCTTCTTGCCTGGAGAAGCTGCTGTATTTATTTTCCAACACACTGCAAATTATACTCTACATCTTTATATTGTCTCCTTTCTCCGCTCATGGTCTCCTCACCTTTCTCTCTGCTGCACGCTCTCTCGATTCACTACTCACTCTCTTAAACACACGGAAGCCCTTTCTTAAAGGGGACATAGCATGCAAATTCCACTTTGTTAGTGCTTCTACACGTTAATGTGGGTATCTGGCATGTCTACCAACCCAAAAACTCTGGGGAAAAAACACTCGCGTGTTTTGTTATGGTTCCTCTAAGTCAGAAACGTCATGCTTGAGTGACTCGATTGAGCTTCCTGGGTTTTGTGTCGTAACAAGGAACTGGAAGTCTCCCTACATGGCCTTGGCCCACCCCCCACCTCATCCCCCGTCCCCCCACACTCGTTACGCCGGGTTTACACCGGACGCAGCGAGGCTGCGAGGCAGCGCAGCGCCGTTCCCAAGCGCGCAGCCGCCTGGCTGTTCACACGGGACGAGCATTTCTCCGCTGGTCAGCCCGCGATTCACTCACATGTGGCATTTGTCTGGATCGTTGGGACCGGGAGGCTGCAGCAGTTGCTCGGGCGCGACCGCTCGCTCTCCCGTGCGTGAGCTGGAATTTGTGTCAGCGCCACACAGCCAGCAGTGTGGAAGACTTCCGCAGTGTTCAGCACTACTGTAAAACTGGCACAAACACACAGAGCCCCCCCACTTGTTACGCCGGGTTTACACCGGACGCGGAAGCGCCGCTGCGAGGCAGCGCAGCACGCTTGGCTGTTCACACGGGACAAGCATTTCTCCGCTGGTCAGCCCCATAGACTGTATATATAAGGTCAGCCCGCGATTCTGCTTTCTCCGCTTGTTGTTGTACCCGTTGAATGGGGTTCGGGGGTAAATGATGGTCTTCATAGCCCCCTCTCTTTCTCTCTCTGTCTGTCTGCTTGTGTGCTTGTAGTGGATGGGCAGAGGGGGACATTTAATTATGTGATTGGGAAAATTAAAACTCCAGGACAACAGAAGGGGAATACAAAGTATGGGATGCATATTTAAGGAAGGAACCATATCAACTTGTGGTAAAATGGGCATGCTATGTCCCCTTTAAAGGAGTCACACTACTCTTATAACACAAGGCCAATTTGTGGGGAAAAAAACAGAAAGGTGGTGATGATGAGAGAGAAGGACCAGGTACTGCCCACTGTTCCCACCAAGGACAGAATCAGTATTATATCGCTGTGCTGTTAAATAAAAAGACTGTTCTGATCCTGTTCAAACAATGTAATAACCACATATTATTTGGAAATTATAATGGAAATTACAGGCTCAAGTTAACTACACACCTAGCGGAAGTATCATAATAATATGTTATTTATTGTATAACATGTTTTGCTTATGAACAGACAACTCTATATCCCAGTCCTCTAGCAGAAGTATGAGCGAAAAACTCTCTGCTCAAAGGGTCTTCGAGGCGATACTGGAAGAGGACAAGGAAGGGGGTCTTCTTGCGTATTGCACAGTGTTTCTGTATACGCAGATAATTAGTTCAGGGTGTCGTGAAGTTTGAAAATTAAAGCAAAATGAAACTGAAAAAGTAGCAGGTGGGAGACTAATTACATATAAAGCAGCACTGGGCACAGATCTAAACACCTTTTGAGTTATAATAACAACTGAAAGCTACCACAGGTTCTCTCTCATGTTTGGAAGGGGAGAGTGAGGTGAGGGGTATTCAGCTGCAACATGCAACTTCACCACTAGATATCACTAAATTCCACACACTGAACCTTTAAGTGTGAAGATTTATATTCTAGCATTAAACATCTATGCCTATCCAATCATGTGATGTGCCTCATTCTCCAAAATCCTCTAAAATACACACCCTCCCAATTTGGTTGTCTATTTAAGCTGCAAAAATGTCCCATCTCTCCCCTTGCTAACCCCCCACTGCTGCTGCGTCAGTATTGCTGCTGTTTGATTCAGCCCAGGGGTCTTTCTCTTTCTCTTTGTCTCTGACATTTGCAAAATCATAGACTGCCCCCAGAGATTTTCAGAGGTTATGAGATTATGTTTAGTGCATGTCTGAAAGCAGTATAAGACACAGGTGGGTGCAGCTCATAAGGGTGGGGCAGGCAATCACAGGGGGTGGGGATCTGAAATGAGAGGCCGAGGTTACAGACACCATAAAAAACATGACCTATGATGTGACATTAGATTAAGTGAAAACTGGGAAAGCTGGAGGGTTGGCTACAATAAAGGGAAAGAACAAAAATCAATTGTGATCAATTTATGGAGATGAAAGCAATTATCTAAACAAGGTTACGAAGTGCTTCAAAAAAAAAATCCATGGCAAAAAGAAGAATGAATTACAATAAAAGGTATTCAGTTCAGTTAAATTTTAAGGGCCAAATCATAACATAATAAAATCAAGACCTTGACATTTATGGAGAAAAGTTCCCACAATGAGTAACATATACCTTGGATAAAAAAAATAAATAAAAGAATATAGGTTTAGTAGCACTTAAATGGCACTTACATGTAGCACTTTGTAGTTTGGCTTTCTTGAAGAAAAAATTGTACTTTCTTGATTCTTGTTGTTCTGGGTTTGTACCCTCATGGTTGAATGCACTTATTGTAAGTCACTTTGGATAAAAGCGTCAGCTAAATGAAATGTAATGTAATGTAGTGGTTGTTGAAATGAAAATAACAATGATAGTCTTTAAATGTACCTTGGCGTCATCAGAACCTAAGGGTACGCTAAGGCTAAAGGTAAATCTGATTGGCTACTGGCTTGTATGGCAGTGCAATGAAAGCCATATTTTGGTCATGTATTGCTGGGTTTGGGACTACTTCCTGGTTTTTTACTTGCTCTGTTTTTCGCCTTGATAGACTATAGACAGACAGACAGACAGACATGTCAACATACAGACAGGGCAGATGATCAATAAGAAATACTAGTGAAGAGCCCTTCTAAACCTGCTTGTTTAAAATAGGTTGTTCTCATGTCCTGTGTTCAGAATTATTCCTTGTCATTAGTAAGTCCTCCTCAAACTCTTGTACAATATACTCTCACTTTTTATTGTTTGCGTGCCGGACGTTGTGTGCAGAGATTTTTATAAACACTCTATTGTGCAGAGTGAAGACGGACTCAACTGTCCCGGGGGTTCAGCTCAATATTTTGAGCACCACATATGAAATCTCATTCACCTCCATTGCATATAAATACGTTTTCGTAAATAAGTACACTCCCTGATGCAGCAATGATGGGGTCAAGCAAAGGGAGTGATGGGAAATTTTGTCAAAAAGGGTGTGTATTAGACATTAGACTATCTATCTATCTATCTATCTATCCATCCATCCATCTATCCATCCCATTGGTCAGCACATCTAATGGCTATTTTCTCTACTGTACTCATGATTGTTGAGAGTAAACACTCGCTGAAATCTACACTCTGTGTGACTGAGACTGTGTTCTGCAATTGGACTTCCCCAGCTTTGGTAGATCATAACAATTATCCAATGGTAACCAAGATGTGAATAGAGATACACCAACATAGGGAATTGAGAACATTAAAATGAAACTGATATTCAAAATAATCACAGCCATTACACAGAAAGCAACAGAAATTATTCCAAGAAATGAGGAGGAAACATAAAAAGAGAGTGCCATAGATGGATGATTGGCGTAGTAGAGCCAATAAAAGGAGAAACAAAAAGTCACTACAAATATAACCTGTGCTATATATTAAATACACTATATGATCAATATTCATATTGCTATTATAAATATTAGAACCAGGAAAATATTCATGTTCAATATTCAAGAATTGAATAGTCACTGTTTTTATGGCCTCTGAGAAGAAGCCACTGCAAAATTCTCGAAATCTTTTTTTCCTGTAAGTGGCCATTGTATAACAAGCTAATATTTATAGGTTGTTTTTCTAGATCTCTCCTGTCTTCCTCTGTCCCTTTCTTCTATCACACAGTATTGTCTCTCAATAAGCACTGCTTTAATGATGTACTGGAGCACACCCACTCAGATTGTTGCTTCAGTATAACTCTCACCTTTGTTTATAGACAGTTGCCTCAGTTACCTCACAAATCAAATCATTGGATTCAGAGCAGACAGGACCACAGCACCTCTCGTTTGGAGCCTCAATCAGGAACAGCTCAAGTCTTGAGGCCCAGCGTTGATTGGACTTAAAAACAAAGCAGAGTCTACTCGGGATTAGCTGGAAAATGTAGCATTACAAAGCAGAAAACTGGCTGTTTTTCTGGGCTCATGAAAAGTTAAGCATATAGAAAAATATGGCTCTCGCACAACAGTAGGCTATATAAAGTAGTTCAAAAGAGGTCATTCTGAAACATCCACGTCAGTAAAATCCAACATACACATGAATACAACACTGATATTAAATATTTATCAGATATTTAATATTTATCAGATATCAAATATTTATTAGATATTAAATATTTATCAGATTGAGTAGTAGAACAATTTGCTGCACTATAAGAACCTATTTTTTAAGACCATTTTCACATACTATTACTTCAGTAAGGTTTTGAATGCAGGACTTTTACTTGTAGTGGAGTATTTATAGTGGGAAATTAGCACGGTCTCCAACTTTTAAATCGCTGTACCATTAAAAACCTCAGCCATACTTTGAAACGTCTTTCAGACACCTTGACAAGAACTTTAAATGAATATCTATGCACATTATGATGATGATGATGATGATGATGATGATGATGATGATGATGATGATGATGATGATGATGAACACCTGGACTCTTAAGTGTGAACACAGGAGCAAAGACAGACGGTATTTTAAGGTGTTTAATGCTAAAACTTGCAAAAATGACAACACACAAAAGATAAGTGAAAAGGCACATGGGTCAAATCCTAACAGGTGCATAGGCAAACAAAAGAAAAAGAAAAGCATATTATTTCCCCTTATAAAAAGCTGTGCTCTTTTCAGGTTTATCACATAAGTATTGTAACACTTGCTTTAGTTAATTGTATATTGATACACCAATAATCAATTATAATATCATATAAATAGGTGGAAAACCTATACATTTTTCACAGTGGCATAAATTTTGTATTCACAGCTTCTCCGACATCTACAACAATGATGGACTATGATCCTATCAAGACCTATCATTTACAGCTGCTCACTGCCATGTCCACATGTGGTGTTCCATGGAATCAATCATACCCACCCACTTGCAGAAATAATAACAGCATTTAGACCGTAGACTGTAGCTTTAGACATATGAGCAAGGGCTTTGTGTCAAAGTTGCACAAAAAAATCCAGCAACAACTGAATCATTCTTTGTCACAGTATGGAACATATATCTTAAAAAGGGTATGTATATTGGAGGAGAGTTTGGTATAATGTTTTACTCACATCATGAAGTTATAAATATCAGTTGTTAAATTATAATAAGTTATTCACAGGTTTTATTTTTCTCCAAGAAAGCATTTCTAACTTGGAGCATTGACTCCAAGCCCTGCATATTTATTATGTCCACAAAATCAAATTGGAACATATATACATATGTTGTTGGATTGTCCGGTGCTAATTTCTGGAAGCAGGTAGCAAGAATCTTATCAGATGTAATGATTGTAGGTATACCATGCCTCCCAAATATTATTCTATTGAATGATGACTCTCTTATATAATGCTCTTGCTTTATCAAGCTATCAAAAAAAAAAGGAATAACAGCAGCAAAAGGAATGATAGTACGGAGATGGAAATATCTGCATGATTTAATTTATACATCGCGGGCTTCCAGCATTTCCCAAAGCTCTTTCTTTAGAATCATCAATAGTAAGAATATAGGGAATGAAAGCTGAGGAAATAGATCTGTCTAGTTATGGAAAAAGTGAAATCCCAACTATAATGAAGTTGTAGTATATACAGAGTGAATATGAATGAAATATTATAATAATAACAATAATAATAATAATAAACTTTATATATAAAGCACTTGTCAAAAAAATTAAACATGTATGAAATGTAAAATGTAGTAGAAATTAAAACACCAAGAAAATAAAATACAATATCAAAGTTTTAAATAATGGAAAGGCCTTTCGATAAAAGTGCGTTTTAAGTGTTGGGAAGCTAAAATAGGAGTGATATGCTATCTTCTCCAATCTTCAATTTGGAGCCTATTGTGTGTTCTTTGCTTAAGACTTGTGAAAACACCATTACAATAATGAAGCCATGAAGAAATAAAAGCATGTATGATGATTTTAGTGTCTTTAAAACTCAAGATCGATCTGATTCCGGATATATTCCTGAGATGGTAAAAACATGTCTGAACAAGTATTAACATGGCTCTCAGAGTTTAGGCTGGATCAAATATGACCCCACGGTTTTTGGTGACAGACCTGACATTGTGGATAGAGGACCCAGAGATGACTGAGAATCTGGGAATGTAAGTGATCTGGGCCTAATAATGAGAATTTCAGTTTTGTCAGAGTTCAATTGAAGGAAATTATTTAACATCTTAACCAAACGGGACAGGTTTGTAGGGTTGTTGCTTCACTGGAAGATATATTTGTGTATTGTCTGTTCGTAGCAAACTACTGACTACAAAAAATATTGAGGTACAAATACATGTAGGCCAAGTCTGTACATTCAGATTTGACTGGTATGATGTCCTTACTTGGTTATAATCATCAACATGAACCTTTCTCACTCATCTCCATGTCAACTGCTCTCCCTGCCCTGACAGCATTCTCATTCTCTCTCTCTCTCTCTCTCTCTCTCTCTCTCTCTCTCTCTCTCTCTCTCTTTACTCTGAACGAACCACAGTGAACATGAAAGATTGAAAGATATTATCAGTAAAGAGGTGGTGTTTTTGGCCATTATGTTCCGGAATGAATCATTGAAAATTTCTGATCTGAATAGCAATGATTGTTAAAGTTACATCAAGAAGCATTGACACATCTCTTGCACTAGTAATACGCTTACTGGTACTCATTTCCACACTGTTGTCAACTCACTTTTCTTGTTTTTAGAGGCCCAAAAAACGTACGAATATCACCGGCACCCTTTCTCTTCGACATGATTGCACTCACTTAAATCTTTGATAGCAACAATAACGTTAATATTTTAACTTATGCGCATGACTGTTGGTCGATGGGTGAATGAGTGGCTGATAATACGACCCGGTGCACAAGATGGCGTCTCTCAACTTCTGCGTATTCGGGGTGAGCTTAACTGTTTCCGGTCTTTAAAAGACCTGGATCGTGATAGCGGTAGCATCACGTTAGCAATAGCCGCAATCATGAGTGTTTTTAATTGTGATCTTTGGTAGATCCTGGAGACACCGTGTATAGAAAGTCGTTTCGTTTTTGGTCTTGTCACTGACCGGCGTCCTGAAACGCTTGTACACACCGTCCTCAAACCGGAAGTAGTAGAACGGCATCATGGAAACAAATAATGTCATTGACTGCCTACATCTGAGGGTTGATTGCCGTCCGAAGTGATCGCGACGAGCAGCAAAAATATGCTGGACGAGTTGTGTTTGGATGTGTATCCTCGAAAACAGAAAAGCAAAGCCACAAGCAGCACTCATTAAAATACAATGTATCCGCCGCTGTTTTTGTTGTTGTGCTTAAAAGTAGTGCTAGCATTAGCTGGGAGAGCATAACCATATACAGACATATACAGTGATGTCATGACCTGGCGCTTTGAACGCCACTGGCCTGTGGAAAAGCAACTGCGAACCAGCACTAGCACCAGCCTGGAACTGGAACCTGGTTCGAGTTGGTGGAAAAGGGATATTGGACAAACTGCATGAAGAGCTGCCAGAAACAGTGCATGAGCTGCACTACACCGTAATTCCTTAATCGTTCAAAGTTTCATAGTGACTATTTCGGCTCTCTCTGAGGTTTCTACATTTCTTTCCCCTGTTAATAGGCTTTTTTGGGGAGTTTTTCTTTACTCTTTTACGGGTTAAGAACAGAGGATGATGCACCTGTGACTTGTGAATATGGGCCTTAAAAATCTAATGATTGAAAGCTGCTTAATGAGGACACTGCACTCTGCTCTCTGGCTGATCATCCTGCTGTCAGCTGAACTAGGGCAGAGTCCGCCTGCTCTTGTTAGACTGAAATCAATAGTGATGACATGTGCTCTTCCACTGTTCTATGGCCAGCTGCTCTTTTAAATACCATGAGTTAGCTGCATGTATCCAAACTGATTACAAGGGCTTCAAGGATGACCTTTTCAGATCAATATCTTTGTTCCGTACTTACCACTGATAGGGCAGACTGAAATTGTGTTGCTCACAATTGTCTTGTCTTTGTCTTATGAGAAACAAATGATCAGGAACAAGAGACTACAGAAGGGTGTCACGGTGCGGTGGTGTAGTGGTTAGCGCTATCGCATCAGAGGGTTTAGGTTTGAATCCCAAGTCTTTCTTTGTGGCGATTGAATGTTCTCTGTGTCTGCCTTAGTTTTCCCACAGTCCGAAGACATGCAGAATGGTCTTAGGTTAAGTGGTGACTCTAAATTGACTGTAGGTGTGAATGGTTGTTTGTCTCTGCATGTTAATCCTGTGATGGACTGTCGACCTGTGTGCACCCCACCTCTCCCCCGCTGTCACCTGGGAGTGGCTCCAGCTCACATGGTATAAATGATGAATGGAGACTACAGTAATTATCCTGTCCAGGAGATGTTCTGCTGCAGTTTTTTCTTTAGACTTGATCACTCAGACAAATTCCAGATATTGTGTTTTCTCATGTGTAAGCCAATCAAGTTTTCTTTTGGATCTTAACTTTATCTAAAGAATCTCATTATTTGAGACAAATAAATATTAGTGGAGGGAGACAGAAATAGGAGCAGATCTTACGGATCAGGCTGAGACAAGAGGAAGGCTGTTTCAGGAGCTGAAGTGCTGATCCAGAATCGCGGCTGCAGCCACATCATGGATCATGGTGGCAGCTGATCATGGATTATGATTACAACTAGATTGCTTAGATAAACCATATGCCTACTCACACACTGTATACTACCATTACTGGCAATACCTCTATCACTACAATCGTAATTTCTGCTTTGTCAGACTTTCTTTTGTATAAATACTTTAAACATTGACACACCTCGATTTATAGAAGACGCAGTCTTTTCTCATCAATGTTGTGCTGCTCTAAATGTTCATTGTCTTAAATGCGAATTGCCTTCACTCTTGATCTTCGTTCTTGCCTTCCTCCAGTCAAGCTAGCATTTATTCCGACTGGTAGGTGAGCCAGGAGGAAAATGGAGACGGAGTATTCACAGTAACTGGTGAGCACCCAAGCTGGAGCTCTCTATGCCTGCCTCTAATTAATAAATGGAGCCAAAACATGTTTTCACTTCAATGTTTTTATTTATCGCGCGACATAAAACAATATTGTGGGCTTTTTACCACATACACTATGTATTCACATAATACACCATACAGCTACAAAGAGAGAGAGACTGAACAAAAACACTTTTTTTACATACTGCATCCTTGACATGAAAAATAAAGAACCAAGAACAATCCCAAAACTCAAAAAGGAATGTAGCTGCCAGTTGTGTTGGTTCGTTGTCTTTTTTCGTTTTTTTTTCATTTTTTTGAATGGGCCAGGGTCAAAGTCTCTTTCTCAAATTTGGAGTGTTCCTTAAATTAGGGTCATACACAGTGAGATGCATATGTATGTCTATGTGTATGTGTGTGTGTGTGCGTGTGTGTGTGAAAGACAAAATATACAAGGTGTTAAGAGAAAGAGAGTGGTGGAGTAAAGGAAGTGCATGACTAGGGAGAAGAAGAGGGAGGCATTACACAATTGCTAGCCTTGTATTGTCCAAATATCTTAGCATTCAGTTAACATGAACATATACAACATACTCAAAAGATAATTTTAATAACCTTTGGTACT
The DNA here is from genome assembly GCF_022539355.2 of Hippoglossus stenolepis. NCBI lineage: Eukaryota > Metazoa > Chordata > Actinopteri > Pleuronectiformes > Pleuronectidae > Hippoglossus > Hippoglossus stenolepis. The sequence goes on from NC_061491.1 coordinate 5,940,559, forward strand.
TGCGCTGTACCAAACATGAACCCCAGATAACAGTCTTCATATAATCTGATTCTATATCTCGTCCGAGTTTAAATGACTTCAAGTACAACGTGGAATGAATGTTGATAGAGAGTAGGATCAGCTGTTTGAGTCTCCCCCTGCCCTCAAAAAAGAGATGTACATTTGTAGCGTTGTAACAAAAGACTTTTCATAAAGTCAGCACCAGGGCAGCTTCCAATCCCGTGAAACTGCTTTAACCAAAAGTATAATCCTCTGGACATTCGAGGAGCTCAGAAAAATATTTGTGGTGATCATTTATATCCCTCAAATTTCTTAAAACACACACGGAATTTAAGGTGTAGCATCATAATAGCACCAACCCTTACAAGAACCACCCACCAAACTGGTGAGTCATTTAGAAATGTACAGTTATTAAGGTATGATGTATACCGTATCCTCAGCACCCTCGATTAGGTTAAGTGTGTATGTGTATATAATGTGGGCCATGCATCATGGGTAAAAAAGGAAAAGTGGGTCCAGTCTCTGCCCCTGCACCAATCACACTACTGTTAACCATAATGTGTGTGTGTTTTATAATTATCATCACAACCTAAACACTGTGTCCTCCACAGGGACGTCAAGTGCATACTTACTATTATGAGAACTAGATTAGATAATTATGACAGATACATCTAAACAAGCAGGGAGGCAGATATACCTGATAGTCTAACACAACTGACAAAGATTGTGGTTGTTTAATTACTCGCTAAAACATCGCCCACTGGTTCACTTTAGACTTGATCTGCAGCCACCAGTGTGACCCTAAACATCTGGAACATGTGGCTCCACTGGTTAAACAAGAGCAGGTCTACTGATATTACAGGAACAGTTCAACATTGTGGTTAAATACGCTTATTTACTTTCTTGCCGAGTGACTTGAGAACACTGAAGCTTTCACGTGTGTTGGCATAAAAAACTAAAACAGTTCCCTAGCACGCTATGTGATCCATACAAAAATCTAAGTGTGAAAACAATAGGTGTTTTTTTCCCCATTGTTTCTACACTTAATGCTAAGCTAAGCTAACCAGCTGCTGGCTCTAGCTTGACATTTATCATTCAGATGTGGAAGTGGCTTCAATATTCTCATTGTTCCCAAAATGTTGAACTACTCCTTTAAACAAATGACAGTGCAGATCAGGTTTGTGGCTACCTACTTAGATTTGTCCTTAGCTTACTGACCGTTGTTGTTGAGTTGTGGTATTTTTCAGGTTTAAATTAAAATCTGACATTATTATGACTTTATAATGAGAGTTTCTCTTCAGATATTATTTGTCGAGGTTTTGGTCAGACAACTGCAACATGGGGGGATCATAAGTGAGTAAGTCAAGTGCAGTTCCATTCGATAAGTGGGCTAATGAGTTTTTAGAAAGTGACTGGTCTTTGTCGGTTACATGCTGACATGGGGAACAGTACTTAAGAAAGCAAAACAGCAGTGTTACGAAGCACACATTTACACACAACACATCGGGTCCAAGTGTTGTTTACTGTTGTTAAGGGCTGTCAGACACTTCAAAATACCCCCTTGTTATGTCATTGTTTAGTTACTATCCTCACCAGTTAAATAATCTTACCTAAATATTTTAATATTTACATTTTTTATCTCTCTCTTGAGAAACCCCCCCAAAAAAAACTAAGCTTCAAGTTGTGAATATTCGGCTCTTCTTTTTGTCTTTAAAATCAAGATTAAAAGTGCTTTTATAAATCTTTTCTTCTGTATGTACAATTTGTATTAGCTATATAAAAAAGATGAAAAAAAAACATCAAAGACAATCATTATCATCATCACCATGTAGTAATAAATAAAGAGTAAAAAAAAAAGAGGAGGTTAAAACGAGTGAGGAGATCTAGAGCACACAAAGGGACATATGCTTGATTCTCTGCCCTCAGTAGCAAGTTGGGATTGTGACCAGTGTCTCTACAGCGTGAGGTACAGAGCTGGAGACTGACCCCCACGGAGGGGTGACAGGGTCTTTCACAGATGGGCCTTGACCCCAACAACCACCCAGCATCCAGGAGTTAGTCTGTGTCAAGTTCTATTAGTCGCTCATGTTCATTGTAACTTCCATCATATGTTGAAAGTAAACCATGATACCTGCTTCATGGAGAGATTATAAAAATGAGGCATTCATGGGACTCTACTGGCTGTTGTCAATAGTCTCTCTCTTTGGTTCTTCTCTTTCACACACGCACACACAAACACACACACACACACACACACACACACACACAAAGTGAGAGATTCATTGACTCAATGCAGTTGCATTTTATGCTAAATCCCAGAAGCACCACTAGTTTTGTAAGATCTCTCTTTGACTCTCAGTGCTGTAATTTTCTCTGTGAATGAGTTACCCAGAACGCATTGAAAAACTTTGCTTTCCCTGCTCTGTACAGTGTACTTTTGTGTGAGATCAAACCACTTTTCCATGATAAACTGCAAAAAAATCCCCTCAGAAGGAACCTTTTCTAAAGCCCAGTGACAGAGCTGCGAACACATGCTTTGATTGGTTGGCTCTGTGGTGAAAAGGTGCCTGCAGAAGGACATGCCTCGCTCTGCTCCAAGATGACAGCACCATGCAGAGGACGGAGTGGGCCCTTCACAGTAAATCAAGTGTAATAGGAGAGCACCAGAGTGTGTCTACGAGCACCGGAAAGCACTACTATCCCAACACTGTGTCCTTCTACTCTGACCCAGGATGGGCCTTCCAAAGCCATCTCTGTTCTTCATTCACATTTGTGCCACAATGGGGCAAAGTTTAGCGTTACCTCGAGCTGCTTTGGCAAAGCTCATCCATGATCAGCAAACAGGGTGTGAGATCCCCCTCTACTGGACATAGATGGTCAAAGCAGCAAGGCAAGACTACTGGCTTCTGAATGGATCTCAAGTGCTTGAAGGTTTGTTTGTACACACCACTTTGAAACGGCAGCCACTGCTGCCCTCTAGAGTTTACACTGGAAAGTGGTCAACCCCACTTGAATGTGATCGGAAGATCTAGAGTGCCACCTATTACATCTCTATATGATATTTGCTGATCTGGTTCAAACAGCATTTGAAAATAGTACCACTTATTTTAGCCTCTGTGGATTACCACATGTTTTCCACATAGGAAAACAAAATATGAGTAAGATAAGTCATTATACTTTTCTTTGCATGGTAAATTTCCTGCACTTGTCAATAAAAATAATCCCAATCACTCTGATACTCCACCTTGGTCCAAATAAAAATATTTACTTGCAAATACTATTTGAGCCAGATCTGAGCTTGAGCACCAGAACAAAATCAGCATCAAGTGCCATGAAGAGTAGTGGAATGAAAATCGAACAGAGCTGAAAGTTGAGCACCAATTGAAAGCTGGAGGGTGTAGAAGAGGAGGAGGAGGAGGAGCACATCATCCAGGTACAAGGTAAGCAGCAATGTGGGGTTTAAGGGCTAATGGTTATCATTTTTAAATGGGGCTTTAAATTACCACCATTTGCATCAGAACGATTGGATTATCTATCATTTATTATTATTTATGACTTCAGAGCGCAGGGTCACTGCTCTCAGATACACACTGAAACCAACCACTGTGGAAAATGTGGAGCATTCAGCAGGACAACCAAATTTAGGAAATTTAGACCCACATTGATAATATTTCAATATTTTTTTATGGAGGCCTGAACTAGATTGTATGAAATGAAGGTTTCATATCTGTCAATAATAGAGATACATATCTACGGGAAGCCTGCTGTAAAGGCCTTACTATAAAGAGTGGTATGATTACTGTGATATTGATTTGCTGCCTTGCCCCGCAAATAATGGCTCCTCCTCTAAGCACAGCTGGAATATTGACAAGAACAAAGAAAATCAAATAGAAAATAGGGGAAAATAGGGGATTTTTCCATGTTTTCCAAACATGGAAAAAAAATGTTTGAGTCCCACTGACTCAGACTGATTGGTTTGAAAAATATATATAAGCAAAAAATTATATCATTAATAACATTAATGAAAACATCAATAATAAAAAAAACAAGTCTTCATTATAATAATACCTGTAATAACAACATTGACAGTAACAATAGCAATCATAATAATATTGATAATAGCAATAATTAGAACCATTAAAATTCTACAAACAAGAGAAAGCAATGGAGTTCCTCTCCAGGGAAGAGAGAGAAAGAGCACCACAGGCAGTGTGTCTGAAGACGAAACCACTGCCTGACATGAGGTAAAAAACAATAAAAAGGTCCCCTCCTCCAAGAGGACTGCAGAGGGGGCAGGATTCAGAGATGCCAGACTGTTAGACGGGCGGAGAGACATTCATCCTGCTCATCACTGTCTCCAGCCCTTCACTGCACCACTCTGTAGTCAGTTTGTGTCTGTCTGACCTCAGACAAAGTGGCTGTAGGGCCCAGTGAGGCGGGTGAAGGCATAGGGAGACACAGTAACCATAGAGGTGGTGTGGAACGTGGGGGCTAACCTTGTCACTGGCCCTTCCCTCTTGTCTTTAGATTGTCCTGGTCCTGGACTTGCACCTGCCACTGTAGCCCCCCATTTGCGTTTCTTACCGAGGGCCTTGATGTCTTCCTGGGAGAGGCCAAGGAGAGCCGCTTCCTGCTGCCTCTGCAGTGCTCGCTCTGCCAGTATCTTCATTTTGGCCTCCCACAGAGCCAGGCCGTGCATGGGCTGGTTGAGGTTCTTGTGCTGGTAGAAGACCAGGGAGATGCGGGTGGGATGGGAGCGATCAGGCCTTCTGAGTGGTGTGGTGGCATGTAATTCCCGACGGGCACATTCAATCAAGATGGAGCCATGGGCTGGTGCAACAGCTACACCCCCAATATTGGGATCCAGGAAGTTGTGCTCGCTGTCCGACCACACCTCGTCCTCTTCCCGGCGCTTGATGCTCTCGATGTCATTCTCAGCTCGCCTGTAGTCCCAGTGGACCTGATCTGACTGCTGCAGGGCATCAGGGAAGAGACGGCCCTCAGGGGCAGGGGACGGAGTACTGCCTGCCACTGAACCTCCACAAGACTTCCAGGCCTTCTCCTGGAGCCCAAGGGGAGTGGAACATCGACTCTCCCCAGTCTTGGACCAGATTTTGTCAGGGTATGCTGCAGGATTGCTGTGCTTCAAACCAGGGCTATATGCAGCAGGGCTAGGCCAGTGTCTGGGGTTGCCAGGGTCTGGGGTACCTGGCTGTGGTGTAACTGAGCCTGAGTGAGAGGTGCCAGGCTGTGGTGTACCTGGGTAAGGGGTGCTTAGGTGTGGGGTGGAAGGACGTGCAGAGCCTTGGTATATGTTACCTGGGAGCGGAGTGCCAGGGTAAGGGGATGGAGATGGAGAGAGAGGTACCTGGTGTGTTGGTGATGGGGCAGGGGAGGCCATCATTGCATGTGAGCCTTGGTATGATGCCCACTGCTGGGGGAAAGGAGAGGACTGCCGCTGCTGTGAGTGCTGGTGAAACTGCTGCTTTTCCAGGTTCAGTGATGAGGCTTCAGAACTTTGTTTCTGGTTCAGATGGCTGTCCCAGTTTGTGGGAGCGATACTTCCATTAAGCTTGTGTCCTGGCCAAGCAGCATGCTGGATGATGTTGCTTGGTGTTTTAGCACCAGCCTGGCTTGGCACTGTGCCTTCATAGACTGGCACATCCATAGGCTCCTGTTTGATTACTGGAGTGCCCCTGTTGGAGTGCTCAGAGGAGACAGAGGAAGGACGGGACTGGTTGTAATCTGCAGGCTGGCCATAAGCGCTATGGTGTGGTTGGCAGGTTTGCTCCAGGTGGCCAGGGTAGGACTGGGCCAGTTTGGCCTGAAGGCTCTGAATATCAGGTTTCTGGTCTACTTGGACAGCCTTACCGCCTGCTTTGGGCAAAGAGCCATTTCGACCCTCGTAGGTTCTCAGCTTAGGGGGGAAAAGTGCATTAGGGGGGTAGTTGTAGTAGCCATAGTGCACTGCGGGCAGATTGGGTGGTGGATGGTAACCATTCACTGGATCAGGTGCAGAGGGCTGGCCATTTGGGGGGAGGCCTCCCCTTGCATAGTAGGCAGGGTGTGGATAAATGTTGTTGAATGGGTCTGCTGCCTGCACAGTGTATCCATCAATTGATCCGTTGAAGGGCTCCTTCTTGATGTTGGGCTTCATCTCTTGTTTTATAATTGCTGAATGACCAAAACAAATGAAAGGAAAATTACATACTAAACTTATTATCATCTTATTAAAGGCATTTTATCTTTTTATTTTCTGTATTCCTGCATTGGACATTTATTTTTTGATTAATTTTACACACTGATTACCGGTTAAGGTAAATGCATATCAGGCTGCCATACAAGGCCTCAAGTCAAACAACACAAGTCATTTTCAGACATAAAGTCTGTTCCCAATTCTCCGGACTTTACTTTGCTTTGCTTTTCACACATGCACAACACAACAGGACTGGACAGTAGCTTTCACAACAAAGCAAGAAATCCTCCGCATTATACAGGTGAGAGGTGGTGCAGCCCGGTACAGCAGGCAGAGGCAGGAAGTGACATATTAATTCTGCTGTGACTCTGTCGGCACAAACTCTCTTGTTTGTGTCTTTTAAGTGTGTGTCATCGCCTTTCAGAGATTTTTTTTTTTTTTGTTACATTTTTTTAAATTTTGCATCTGTTGTGTGTTAGAAGTGTCATCAACCCCCCCACCCCCCCTTGTGCTGATGTGTTCTCACATCGGATTCTCCTGACTTTCTACAGATTGTATAAGCCAGGAGCCAGATGGAGAGAGTCTGCAGATAATCTGGGGCCTCTCACTCTTACATCTCCATTTACACATGCACCTCCTCTGGAGAAAATACAGTGGATCTGCAGAGTTCAATGCATGTCTGAAAGCAGCTATAATTTCCCTTAAAGTGACACAAACAGAAACACAAAACAATAACCCACCTTTATTGCCTTGGGGTTGAGGTGCACTGCAGACCTCAGTCTTCACCACTGTTTTCTCTGGCATCTCCCCTGCCTGCTGCATTAGTTTACTTTTCTTCTTCTCCGTCGCAGCCTTCTTGGCCTCCAGTCGGCGCTGTCGGCAAGACTTGGCAGGTTCGGGCAATTTGCGTACTTCACGGCGGAAAGCCTGCAGCACCTGGAGTGCTCTTGTTTTCATCTTGAGGTTCTGGGCCTCCTCGTTGCCAAACTCATCAGTCCGGGAGATCTTGTAAAGAGGCAACACATGAAGCTGCTCGTCCTCAGGGATCTCCTGCAGTGAACGGTTGTCCTCTTTAGTTAAAGTGCACACCTATCAGAGAGGGATATGGTGAAATGTAAACTGTGCCAAGCAACAGAGCATCCCTTTATTTAGCTTCACAGAAAAAGAACATTGTGGCCGTTATTCACGTTAAATTAGCACCAAAACAAACACTTCAGATTATGGTGAGTGGTCTTACCACTGTGCAACCATTATGGAGATTGTGCTGGTCCTTATGAGCGTGGGCGCAGAAGTCCATGCAAGCAGTGACTCCAGAGAACGGTCGGCCATCCTTTAAGCCCAGCCTGCACTCTGGAGCTTTGGACTCTGTCTGACACTAAGGGAGAGGACAGCAACATGAGACAACATGTTAACAACTAAAGTTTTTTTCTCCATTCTCAAAGACAGCACTTAAGAGACCTCTTTGTAAGAAGCAGGAAGTGTTTAAGTGTGACAGCCGGTGTCTTGATAGTTTACTGTATGTGAAAAACAGGTTTAGTGGGTGGTGAAATGAGGTTATTATTGTGTTAAGATTGTGTCTGTACAACAAACCTGATTACTGTACGCCTGTGGGGCGAGCCGTTCGTACAAAGGAGCCACCTCAGTTGCCAGATCCTGAAAGTTATCCCTGATTTTCTCCTCCTGCAAAAAAAAAAACAAAACATGAAACACAGGTCAGAAGAAATCGCAAAACCAAAGAGCTTTAAAACTGTCCCGTTAAAATAACTGCATTAAAATGGTGACCAAACTCTGACATAAACAACTCCTTCATTGTTGTGGTTTTGATGAATACCTCTTCAGGGTGATCTCCTTGTAGCCTGAACTTGCGCGGCAGTTTGCTTCGAGCGTACTTGCAGCCATTAAAGTACATACTCCACGAGCAGCCAAAGGAGAAGGAAGCACCACAACTCTCGGTATCCTTGCCTTGACATGCACAGGTACGGCTGCAGGGGGAGACAGTGAGCATGCTCTCAGCTTAATGTATAAATGATGTGAACCCCATGTATGCGTGTACATCATGCGTGTACACTACATGTCAACTGAGCTGAATAAGACATGAAAGTGGCAATGAGAAAATTTGGGTAACATTTAATTTGGAGCACTAATGTTACACCACATTATCGTGGTCTCCTGCAAGTGCAATGGAACAGATATACATTTTATCTTGAACTTATAATACACACATTTAAGGTCATGAATTAGCGAGTCAATAGGCTAATAGCATTTAAGGTACATGTGCAAATATCTGGTGAGGAAGATACATAGTTAAGATGTTTTGCAAACACCTTGTGTTTTGATTTCGTGTGATTTTATCTTCATGTCTGGAGAACTTTAACTTCTCCATATCACAAACATCTATACACATCTCACAGGATAATGTGCATAAACCCAACCACATAGAAAACTTAATGATATGGGTCTTCCTCTAACTCCTGATAAAATGACCTGAGGTAAAATAGTTAATGTTACAAAATTAACTCTTCACTTTAAGTTCCTCCATGACCAAAACACCAGGCATACATGCAGCAAAAGTACAGTAATACAATATAATGCTGACATGCAGACACCATTTGTTTGAACATTCACAAACATGTTGTTTAGAAAACCAGTGTCAAAGAGTACCCATCAATACTCACTCATCATTCAGGCCACAGCGTCGGCTGGTGGGGTTGCCGTATTTGGTGAGGCTGTCGCTGAGCTCACGGTACAGCTTGTCAGCCAGCATCTTCGGGACACCTTCCCAGGCCATAATGAGGATGATGATGACAGCGTTGGCACAGTGGTGGCCTGCACGCTCACGCACCAGGCAGAGCAGCTTCTCAGTCTCACTGCCACGGCGGATGACCTGACAGGAAACAGAGCTTATCATTATTCTTGCTTTTACTTACACAGGGGAGTTAGATAAGCATCCTGAATCATCAGAAACACCTCAATTTATGCTCAATAGTTCAACACTCTGATTTGAATGCACACTGTCATTCTCACAACTAAAATGAAATGACAGTTAAGCACCTTTAGATGTAATGCACATATACACACTTTTGAAATACTGTGCCAAATACAATGTAGTTGATGCTTACACTGCAATTTGGAATTATATATGATGCATGTATAGAAATATGCATTACTTTACTGAGAAGAAACAATTCTACTTATGATGCTGTAGGTTAAATTAGCTGCAAAGTCAATTCACATTACACATACTAGAATATGTTATTACCTTTACTCTGATGGAATAAAGGATATAAATATCCTACCTCACATACCTCACTATATTCCCTGTCTCTCTCTGTCTCAAACACACACACACACACTTGTCTCTCTATACTTGTGAGGACACATTATTGACATAATGCATTCCTTAGCACCTTACCCTAACCTTATCGATCACAATTAAGTGCCTAACCCTAACCTAAATCTAATTCTAACCCTAAACCTAAAAACAAGTCTTAACCCTTAAACAAGCCAAAATGTCCTCACAATTATGTTTTTGAACCAAAATTGGTCCTAAAAACTATACAAAGAAAAGTGTACACACACACACACACACACACACACACACACACACACACACACACACACACACACACACACACACACACACACACACACACACACAGCCTCACTCAGTAGTTAGGAATAAAGTCATAAAATCATTAGCAGGAAGTGTCAGGGGTGACAGGAAGGGTGAGCAGGCAGTTGTTACAGAGAGAGACCTCCTACTGATTTACTCACTGTTAGTAAACTTGGCTGTGTGTCTCCCCACATATTCAGTACAAGTACACACACACATACGTCCCCCTGCACATCAATCTGCTGTTGATTGGCTGTCTTCGTTGTTCTCTCTCTTACTTTAACACAATGCACCATTCTTTCATCATGTCCGTCATTCGATGAAGGCTTTTTCAAACTTCATCACCTGACAGTGGTGATAAGATACAACTTACCCACTTCGCGATTGGACATCCTCGTGAACTCTTTCCCTCTCTGCCTGTGTACACCACCTTCTCAATCCGGATGGCATCCCCTTTCTCTCCATACCTACACAGGAGATGACAAAAGTTATAGTTGTTTTAATGTTCACGCATTTCATCACTTGGTGTTTGGAGCCAGAATGGCTCATGCCTGACTTCAGGGATGTGACACTACATTTAAACGCACTCTCAAGTCTTTTCTGTGTGTCAGGTCCTGAAGAGCCAGGCTGAGTTCACATTGGAGTCTGATACTGGCCACATATTAAACGATAGTGTGAGCAGCTAAATAAAAACATTGGATCTCGAAAAAAATCCAAATTGAGCACTAAGGCTTGCAAAGTGAACGTAGCTTAAGATTAACAAAGACAGGCCAAGCTCAGCAGTTCTGGCAGGAGAGGAGTGTTCATAAGACTCTGCTGAGTTTCACACAGGAGTGTCAGTGTAAACCAGAACCCACTAGCCTCTACACAATGTCAGCCACAGGGATCCTATTGGACAGATTTCTCTGCTGGGGTTTATGTCCAAATATTCACACATCATGTTGTTTTGTGTATTCGCTCTGTGTGTTTGTGTGTATGGGTGTTGGGAGTGCTCGGACAGCCAGACCACATTTCCACCCCAACATTTGTCAAAGTGTGGAGGTGTATAGTAGTGGGGAGGGGTCATAGGTTGCGTTGGGGGTGGGGGTGGACCATCAGAACCTGTCAGATGCCATATCAGGTCACCTCACCGCCTGATACCTGCCATTGTGAAAACTTCAGCCCTGAACGGATTTGGCATGACAGTGAACACAAGGGGCTCCTGCTGAATAGGAATCACTCTGAGGGGGGTGAGAAAGTGGGAGGTGGAGTAGGCTCTAGCGCCACAGGGGTGGCCTGCTAGGGTCAGGGGTGGGTCAAAGGTCAGCTGGGGACTATGGGGTCTTAACATCTTACATCATCTCTCAAACAGAAAGTGGTCTCTGGTCCAACGTCCCCACTCAACCTGTTCTCTCCCGGGACTAATGACTCATTGGTCTTATTCAGTGAATAACAACCAAACATGTGCCTCAGTGAAATGTACAATGTACTATGTTCAGTTTCTGTAAATAGGAGGAATGACTCAATGAGGCATCCAGTTATAGAAGGTTACGACACTGATTGTTTAAGTATCATGTGGTTGCAAATAACAGACACCATAAAACATCATCAGATTGTCTTAACTAATCCTAAACCTTAAAAACATTTCATCATGTTCGACCAGTTTTTGTGAAATAATCCGACAGCATTTCATCCCAGAGGCTGTAACTGCACTTTGGTTATTAAAAGCACCAGCAGGGGATCTTTCTGCTGTTGCGCCCTAAATTGAATAAATAGTAATCCTGTTTTTTTTATAACAATGTCTGATTGATGCACTTTAGGCATTGGATTATTTGATTAGTTTGGTGAGGCTGTCTTGTTAATACTATATATGAGACATGGATTAGATGTCCTGTTGACTAATACTGAACGTCATTGCTTCTTGTATATTTACCATCAATTTGATTTGAGATTGCTCTCTTTGAAGTTATATTTATATCATTTACATACATAAAAAAAATATATCAGAAGTTTTATCCTCAATTAATAGTAAAGCGATATTATAAAATACAACTGAAGAAGATCCTAGTGCACAAAAACACAGCGAATAATATCATGATGATATCATATCATATTTTCTACTACAGTTTACTTTCTCTCCACTTCTGTCCCTTCCTTCTGACTTCCTCTCCCACCATCTTTCTCTGTTTCTCTCTCTGTGATTGGATCTCTATCCTTCCTCCTCCCTCTGATATGCTGATGATGGTGTTACTCCTACTGGATTCTGGGTCACAGATTCCCTGAGGACAAAATGTGAGGAGGAGGGAAGGTCGAGGGAGAGGAGGAGGAGACATGGAAAGCAAGAACATGTAGGAGGGAGAGGAGAGGAGAGGAGAGGAGAGGAGAGGAGAGGAGAGGAGAAGAGAAGAGGAGAGGAGAGGAGAGGAGAGATCACCTGGTCTCCATCAGAATTCGGATGGATGCAACAGTAGGTCCAGATCCCAGGTGATTGTAGTAGGGTCCTTCGTCTTTCTCCTGGATTTGTTCTGGAAAAACACACAGTGAGGACGTTAGATTGGTATTGACATAATCCTAATAATGGTTTATTACATATCATAAATATTTTGTGACAGACACTTGAGTTTAACTAAATATAACTATTATTTAGTCTGGTTGTCTATTACTATGAGTTAGGGAGCAAGAAAACATTTGACTGTCTTTACTAGCATGTGGTTAGTTGGTGTATTTAATTTCATCTACATTTCATCATCATTTTTCCTAAAATCTCTGCTCAATTTGCAAAAAAAACAAAAAAAGGGTTAAATGACAATACACTTCTTTTCAATACATTGTGCTATACTTGGGTTAAATCATTTTTGTCAATACTATCATCAACACCAAAAAAACGTTTCTGTAGTGGATATTAGTTAGACTTTATGAATAGTTTTTTTACATTTCATTGATCAAATAAATGTCAACAATTAGGGGTTAATTTATGTCTCGCTCAAGCTGCAAACATTTACCTGTAAATCTATCTAACTCAGCAAAGAAGTGAAGGGTCTGTGCATGTTATTATATAGTTTCCGTTGTACAAGTTTAAAGATACATCTCATGTGTTTTGGTATATTTTTTAAACATTGAGAAGCGTTAGAATGTCCGACTGATTGAAACATCTAGTTCCCACAAGCACATGAACACCCCCCCATGCACAGACAGTGGGCTGTGACTGCAGGGTGTGGTGCATGAGTGGAGACACTTTGCAAAGCAGAAGAGTTTTGAGGTAGTCATGACTGACTCAGTGTATGTGAGTGTTAATGGGACTGAGGGTGTGTCTGAGTGCACATTGTGTGTGCACTTGTGTTTGTGTTGTGTATGAGTGTGTGTATGTGTGTGTAAGTGTGTCTGACCACCGTCCTACACACGCCTGTATTTTTCAAACCAGGCCATGTGACTTCAGTGCTAATCTGTGTGTGTAACACAGAGCAGCAGTGTGTGACCTACATTAACTTTAAGTAGATAATCATTTAGACTTTATTGGACTTTGCATTGCCTATACTATCTCTATCATAACAGCTTTGTGTTTTAAACCAGATCTGTTTAACAAATAATGTGCTCCTCTTGCTTCTCTAAATGTAAATGTTTACAACACTGTCAGCCGACTGTCTGAAATATGGACATACATTACACACATGTGTTGTGTATGTCTGGCTCAAAGACAACTTGAGGTCAGATTTCCCTGTTAGTGCAGGGAGACACCAGGGTGTGGCTCAGGGAAGGAAGTGGAGGAGTGATACAACATTTTTGTGAGGAAATTGTGTCTGTTGTGTACATCATGGTTGTATATTGTATCTGTGTGTGTTGGAGGCAGTCAAATGTGGTGTTGTGCTACCATGAGTAGACATGGTAATGTGGGAACACCCTAACTGTTGTAAATAAATAACCTGAGCAGGCTTCTGCCCAAACTACAGGGCTGAAATCCACTTCTGTGTGGCTTTGGGTCTGGAACGACTGCTATTGTTTTCTTCTGCTGCCTTTATTGTCTCGCACTATCACAGTATGGATGGTTGCAGCCAGACAACCCACCAACACACACATTCTTAGACACACTCAACAAGCATCTATAGAGAAGCTGGAGGGGGAGGTGTGACCAACAAAAACTAATAGCTGACCGGTGTAGATTAAGTAGTAAAGCATTGGCAGTGATTGTATTATTAATGTTTAGCTCAATAGCAAAATATTCAACTTGCAAGTTCAGAATGTTTTCCCACAAATGTATTCATGCATGCAAACTGGCAACCTTTATTATCCGACACTAGTCAGATTAACATTCTTGAATGTCGCTCTACTCAGAGATGAATGGGTGATGTTTGTGTGAACATTAATGAATGTGGATCTCAAAAAGGGGCTAATGCAGTTTGTGGACTGACAGACACCTAATTCTCCTGCATACACACAAGCACTGACAGGCACTAACACACTGACTTACCCACACAGGTACAGAGGGGAAACTCTGACTGTAGATCCTTGGAGGGAGTATCCAGCAAGCTCTTGGTGGGGCTCTCCAGGTAACGCAGAGGAGACTCGAGGAAGCCTCTGAGAGATGGAGAAGAAGGCAGACTGTCCTTCGTGGGAGTGTCCTCCTCAGAATAGCATGTGGTGGACAGTACTGTTATATCACCCGAGGTTTCAATCTTCATGCGTTTAGGCAGCGGGGAACAAGGAATGCTGAACTTATCCTCTATCACACTGGGTTGCTGCTGCTTGTCCAGCATTGCCTCATGATGCAGAGGGACATGGAGGGGCCCCTCATGCTTCTCCTTCACAGGGGTCTCTGTGGAAGCCTGGGTCATGGCTGATTCACTTTGGGTCCCTGACTCATCCTTGTGAGCTTCCATCTCCTTATCAGTTGGATGAGGTGTGGAACTAGCTTGAGTGGTGAGAACTGAGGGAGCTGACTGGGACGTGGATGATGATGTGGGACTGAGGTCCCGAGGACTGGTCTGGGACTGATTCCCCAGCTGCGGTGCTGTAGCAATTTCCTCCATTGACTGACCAGCATCTGGGGCGTCCCCAAATTCAGCCTCAAACTGGCGAATCAATTCTTCGTACTTAGGGTCTATGTTGATAAGACTCGGTAATTGTGAGGTGCTGGATGGAGACATGGAGGTCAGAGGTGTGGTGGTGCTGGTGTTACTGGGGGCCAGGGTGCCTATTCCTTCTGACTTAGCATGGGCTGCAGGAGCCATAGGTGGGGGCAGAGGGCCCATATGGGCTGGAGTGTTTTCTGACAAAGCAGAAACGGTGAAAGAGGGAGTCATTGAGGAGTTGGACATGGATACCTGAGATTGGGCTGGGGCAGGGAGGCCTGCAGCAGCAGCCTGAGTGGAGTTACTATGGAGGTGCAGAGGAGGGAAACAACCTGCTTGCAGGCTGGTCAGGGCCGGGGCTCTGTCCATCATGAGGACTGGTGGTTTTTGTACGCTGATCTGAGTCTGAGGCAGGAACGTTGGCATGGAAGCTTTCTGCTTGGTCTTCTTGATAATTATCTGTTTGGGTTTGGGCAAGGGAGAGCTTGCAAGCATCCCACTTATACCTTTTAAGACAGGAGACCCCTGGACACTCTTTTTCTTCCTGGGTTCTTTAGGTTCCTGCTTGATAGCCAGATGTGGCAAACCTTCTGCCTCCATCTGTGGCCACCATTTTTTCAAGCTTTGGCAAGCCAAAGGCGCAGATGGGCCTGGTGCTCCAAAGCCAGGGGAGTGGTTAGAGAAGAGGTTCCTCTTGTAGTGAAGGTGCTGTTGTAGAGCTGCCTGAGTGGAGTGGCTGATGACTGCTTGGCCAGGTGACAAGTGAGTGCCAGGGTAGTGCTGACCCTGCTGCTGACCATTAGCCATGCCATAATGTCCCATGGAGGCAGCATGATGATAGTGCTCACCAGAGTCTTGCTCTTGCTTTAACCTGGACAGTGCTGGGTTATCCTGGGACTGGATACCTCCATTCTGGTTCAAGCTGAGCTGCTGTGTGACTGGAAGCTTGAAAGGAGCATTGCTGAACTTGCCACTGGTGTCACCAAGCAGCTGTTTGAGCTCTGACATAGGGTCTGAGCTACTGTGAGGTGCAGCAGCAAAGTGAGACTTGGGCTCAGACTTAATACACATCCATGAATCCCTCTGTTCAGAGCCTCTGCCTGGGCCCTTCTGCCATTGTTGGGGACTGTGGCTGAAGCCTTGAGGTTTTCCCTGACCTGGGAAGGGAGAGGTAGAGGAGGGGAGAGGGGAAGCATGAGGTGGCTGGCCCTGGGACTGGGGCCTGTGGTGCTCACAGGACACTGGAGCCTGCTGGCTGGTGTGTATTCCTGGGGGGACGGACTGACAGCGTGAAGATGCTGAGTGGGTGCCAGGAGAGTGTAGAATCAAGCTAGAGCCATTGGGTGGCTGGGATGGGAGATTCTGGGTATGTTGGTGGTGATGAAGGTTACTGTTGTAAGGGCTTTGACCAGGAGAGCCAACAGCGTGTGGATTGGTACCAGATAACTGGGTCAGGGCTTCAATGGCAATAGCTGTCTGAAGATTGATGTTCTTTGCCTTGGCTAGGGAGAGCACCTGGGGGGAGCAAGGAATTGGGGGTTTGGAGCAGGGCACTTGGTCTGGGTATGGGCCTTGAGATCCCTGTAGCTGCTGAGAGTATGAAGTAGAAAGATGGTGGCCACCATTCACCTGGGTGTAGGGATGAGGTTGATGCTGCAAACGGGGTTGTTGTAGATGACGGTCTAAGTGTGGGGGAGCATCAGTGGTCTTGGGGGCACCTTGGTCCTCGCTGGTTGCCAACTTAATCTTCTTCTCCAGCCACTCAAGGTAGTCTGGACAGTCAGGCCCATCACAGTTGCAGTTAGGGGGCTTGTGTCCGTGTTTGGCTTGGCTCAGTGCTGTCTGTAGGGTGTTCAGCTCTTCTGGAGTTTGGCGCCTTCCCTCAGGAGCACCTGCAGAGATTCTGGCCTGAGCCCCCTCAGCACCCATCTCCTGGGTGAACCTTTCATATAACTGGGCTGTGTTAGGCTGCGCAAGAAGGCAGGAAGAGGAAGAAGAGGGAGGCAAGGAGCCAGCAATAGCGGAAAAAGCCACCAGATTGTGGGCATCCTCCATGTTTGCATGGTGCACAGGCTCACCAGGGGTTGAACCACTGCTGCTGTTCCAACATGGCTCTTTTTGTTGGGTGTCACTAACTTTGCCATGTCCTGCCACCCAGCACTTTCTCGGAGGCATGCTTTCTGCCCTCTGCTGCTCTGTTTCCATAGATTCTTCATCATCAGTACAGTAGCGATTCACTCCATTGGCCAGTTCCAGGTTCAGCGCGCCTTCCTGGAGGCGGTCATGTGACCCAATTTCCATTTGGCCGCCACTTCTGGGGCCATCCACTGAAGTGACTTCACGAACAGTCTGAAAGACAGATATGAAACTAGGTTAGTCAGGTTATAAGAATCCAATAAATCCAGGACTGATATGCAAAAAACATACATTGGACATAATCACCCACTGTCACCACGTGTAAATAACAATAACTGTAAATGTATATTTCCCTTTTCACAGCTCTCCCCTCTGACGCATACATAACATACAGTACTGCAGGGTCAGGTCAGTAGGGCTCAGGAAATGTGAATTAACTATGGTTTCAGTGGATTGATTTCACAACAAACTTGTTTTGTCACAGCTCGTCACAGGTCATGTGACACATTTTCACTGCTGTATATGAAGACACACTACTATCAGTTGGACTATGCAAAGCAGACAGATGGTGTTGAGAGACTGTGTGTGGTACAGGTGGTGGAGTGGTGAGGGAAACAGAATGCAATAAACAAACAGGCAAAAGTTGAATCACAGGAAAAAATATTTTTCAGCTCTCAGGACTGGACAAAGAAATATTTGTGTGGAAGTGCAGAAACTACTTGAAATACATTGTTATGGTGTCATATCTTGAAGTAATGCACACATTACACAAACAGTTGTAACTGCACATCCTGAAATCCCCTAGAAATACACCAGTTTCAAGATGAGTGGAGAGATGTTGTTGAAGAACAAAAATCAAAGGACAGACAGAAAGACAGCCAGGCAGACAGTAATTTATGGATTTATTAGGGGGGTTATTGATGATGTTTTTGTGTTATTTAGATTCTTAGTATAAAAATGCAATGAAACACCAATTAAGAAATTACAACACACACAATTTTTCTAATTCCAAGAACTGTTGATTATCATAATCTACTAAAAAATTAGTTCCTGGGTAAAAGAAGTACTATGTTAGAAAGTGAAACCATTTAAACTGTTTACATGTTCGAGATCTTCTTTAAAAAGAGAAATATACTGTATCGGACTACAACACCTATGCTCATACAAAGTACTTTCATCAGCCAAAACTAGGTATTGATTAAGTTGTGGTCTTTGCGGAAAGCACTGTTGTTGTAATTATTGCTGTTTTAACTATTAAAGATAACTACTTTTGAAATATGTTTTCCAATAATTTATAATGGGCTTGTTGATTTTTTGTGTTGAGTGTTAAAAAATGATTATAGCGGCAAACTGCAGCTAAACTAAGGGTCTGAGAACTTGCAGTGCATCGCTCATTCACTGGACCATAAAACCAAAGATAACTATCCGGAAAAAACCTTAAATGGCAAACCTAAAATGGTCAGTGTGTTATGCTAAAATAATCGGAAACCCAACAGACAGCACCTCATCTAACACAACAGCCTAGAGCAGGGCTGGTTGTCATGAGATGTATCAGTGAGAACTGTCTTTGTCAAACGAGTGACTGAACATCTTGTTTGAAGATGACCTGGTGTCTGAACATAACAGTTACTTGGTCATCCTGTACTGTCATATATTGACAGTTGCCACATCTGTTGCAACACACATTCACATCACATGACCATTACATTTTTAATGACTTTATTCTGCTATGCTGGAGGCACCAGTAGAGTGAGTATTACCATAATAATGTACAAAAGCTGTGGACAGTTAAAGAATAATGTTGCTACATTTGTCTAAATGACCACTAATCTGAGTTGTCTGTTAAAGCCAACTGTGTTTCTCCAGTTCACATGGATTGTCAGATATTACGTGCTGACAATATTTGGCACAGGGGAGCTCTTCATAGATCACAGTTAAATGAATGTAGAGAAGAACAGAAAACAAACATAATCCAAGGGCAGGCAGAGAAATCATTGACAGAGTTCATGTTATGTCTTATTGCTCTTGTGAAATGACAACAATGGCCGACTCGATATATAAAAAAATATTTTTGTGTTTAAAAGAAGCGGATGTGCTATGAATAACATTTATAGTGTCAAACTATTCACCTTATGTGTTTACTATAAACACAAAAGTTAACCCTAAACAAGCAGCTACTGCTTCACAAGGAAACATTTGGTTGTAAGCACAATCCTTCCCTGCCAGGAGACATAACAAACACTGCACTATGATAATGTGAAGGGGATATAAATAATTTTTTAACCAAACACACAACTCAGCCAGCTCATGTCCCACAGCCCAACATAATGTGATCAAGTTCCTGATCCAGATTGATGTGAACCACAAAGTGTTCTATCATCTCCAGCTAGAAAGAAAAAGAAAGATGGCTTCTGGTTGTAGATCCGTCAGTGTATGACAGTAGAAGTGAGTCTGGCGTCCAGCTTCCCTGTCATTTGAATATTATTGAAATTAGCTTTTGAAGTGGCTAATTACTGGCCAGGCAGTATGCTCGGCTCTTTTGAGTCCACCTTCTGCGCCGGGTGTCTGATGGGGGGTCCCAGGGGGTGGCGGTGGTGTTGGTTAGAGGTTGTGTGAGGGGGGAGGGGGAGGGGGGACAGCCGGCATGCAATACGTGAGAGGCCCCATGTCTGCACTATCTGTGGCATCAGACGGGAAAGAGGAAGGGGGTGGGGGGTTGCTGTGTACGGCAGTTATGAGAACTGCAGTGTTGAAACAGAGTGACTGCAACACTGCACAGCCTAACATCCCACAATCACGCACCGTCAGTCACACACGCTGACACTCTCTTTTCCTCTTTTTCTCAGAGTTACACACACAAAACAACTACCACAGGCTATAGTCACATGGGTTCAGAGCACTTCCTGCTGAACATTTACAACAATTACATTTTCTCAACTGTGCCAGTGCAGATAACAAATACTTCAACACACACACAACCTTGATTGACATTTTGTCAGTCTAGGATGTTAATAACCAAAAACACTAGCATTCACACCTGCAGCGATAAAAACCTCACCAGGTGACCAGGAGTGTACAGATCACGTGCTTTGACAAATATTTACTCTATCCTTGTCTTCCCTTTAACTGTGTCACTCACACACACTTACACATATTTGAATAAGCTTGGCACACACCAATAACTGCGTCTAAAACTGTCAACACACCGAACAGGATCAGACCTCGCAGAACCTGGTCAACCAGGCACTAGTGTCTGGGAGCCCTTTAAACAAGAGCCGCCTTTACAGCTCTGTGTGAGAGTGAATCCTGTTCAACACTGACACAGCAAAAACGACTAGAGGGAGGAGGTGAAGTGTGTAAAGATACTACTGGTGGTAGTGAGGGGGTTAAAGTCAGCTGAATAGACAGCTGAACCTAAATCCTAGATACACAACAGCCCCCATCCTCCCTCTTGTCCTCCTCCTTCTCCCCCCACCCCTTCCTCTGCTGCCGTGCTGAGCAGTAACATGAAGCAGAGGCTCTGACAATATGAAGCCGGCTGAGAGCCTGAGGACCAGCGACGCATACTTACGTGGTCCTTGACGTCCAGACGGAGTTGCCGGTCATAGAGCAGAAAGCAGAAGAGGACACAGAGAGGAGCATGAGACTTGCTTGCCGGCACAGCAGCCTACAGGCTGTACGGCTTCGTTGGCTTGTTCCTTTTTACTTCTTCCAGTCCGTGCAGCGCACAGACAGAGCTAGTGCCAAAAAACACATGCATGCATTCACACGCGCGCACACAGTCGGTTGCATACACACAACACACCTCCCCCCAACACAGCACACACGTTTCTCATTCTCCTGCCTCTTCTTATGTCCAATGCTTTCTGTTCTCTCCTTTTTCCTTTCTCATTATCTCTGTCTGCTCCTCCCTTCCTTTTTTCAATATCCTCTTTCTTTCTCTCAGCTACACATGCAGTCGGCTTCTCTTCGCAGCCCCCACCTTCCCCTCTCTCTCTCCCTCCCTCCCTACATTCCCCTCCCTCTCGCGCAGCCTCTCCCTCCATCTCCTCTGCTCTCTCTCTTCAGTGTGTGCAGAGCGAGAGGCCATTATCTGAGCCACAGCGGGCACGTACGATGGAATGGAGGAGTGTGCAGTGAGCAGAAACAGAGAGCGCTGTGAGGGATAGTAGCTAGTAGCGGCAGCCTAGGAAACAGCACAGTGCAGCAGAGCTCTTACCAATGAGAAAACCTCTCCCTGTCTCTATCCACGCCTTTCAACACTGCTTGCTTTGCTACATTAGATGACGTTACATATAAGGCTGTGTTGTGTTCTGTTGATCCACAAAAACCAAGTATTGGCAATTTCAACTATGACAGAGCTTCCCTGCGAACCAGCGGCTGCCAACGAATAGACAATCTCAACTCACAACGGTATCAACAGGAAAAAGAGAAAGGAGCAAAGAAAAGCAGCTTTACGTTGCTTATTCATTCCTTCTGCAAACGACATCTGCTTTTCCTTACAGAGATTTTCTTCCACCTTTGAGCATCGAGCCCTGGGCCAACGGAGAAGCCATCGATAATGGTTCCACAATGTCCATTTTCTTCCTCATCCACATCGGTTGCCCATTCATCGCGTGAAACGAGAAGCTTCTATTTTACACCTGGGGCTGATAATACATCCTCCAAAAAGGCTGCATGCACAAGAAAGTGGAAGGTTTTGTAGATGGAGAGGGAGCTGGCTCGCTGGCGCTCTAGCTGGTCCTTCCTCTAAGATTCAAAGGATACAGACAAGGTGGAAGGTTTTTGACTGAAGGAAGCGAAGAGTCACTTGATATATAAATTCATTCATCCAAACTCTATATCGTCAACCCTTTCACATCAAGAAGGATGGAAATGGAACAGTGATGGAAGTATGATTACAACATAAGTAAAAGAGCGAGACAACTACGACAGTCAAGAGTGGATGACACTTCACCCAGCCAGAAGAGCAGGATGAAGAGAAGGGAGTGGAGAAATACACTAAGGAGATGGAAAACAACGAGACGGAAGTCTGTGGAGATGACAGTTAAAAGCAAGACAGAGTCATTCAGTTACTCATGTGACTGATTCTGTAATGGGAGGTGAGATGATGAAGAAGAGGAAGAGGGTGCAAACTGGCAAGTTGTAGCCCAACGAAGACAGCAACCGCATGTAATCAACCCTAAACAGTTCACGAGGGACGCGAGACTTCTGTCCTCTCCTGTTCACCAGCCTATGATCATGTCCTCTTCTTGTTCTCTCCTCACCATCGTTCTGTCTTCGCGTCACAGCCACTATCATCAGCAACAACGTCGTGATCACTGGATGTTTCCTCTCTCCTACTTGCAGGCTGACCGGCCTTGCGGTGTCTCCTCTCTTCTCTCCAACATTGCTTCGGAGTTTCAGAGCAGATTTAGCCAGGAGGATGAGAGGGGAAAACATGGCTGTACCTTCCATGCAGATCGCTGTCAGCTCCGTCGTAATATTTTTCTGTTATGTTACTGAGCGTGTGCCAGCAACACTGCGATAACTTCAGTAACCTTTCCCTGCTTCTCATAGTTTGGCTTCCCCCGTTTCTCCTAGTCTCTCTTGGAGCTTTCTGCCTTTGCCTCCCTCTCTCTGAGCCTTTTCTCCTTCTAGCATAGCTTATTGCATTACCGTTCCAACGCTTTCTGACGCACCCGATCACTGGCCCCGTAAATTGTACACTGCCTGTCTCTCTGTTGCCACACATATTCGTATGTACACACACAGATGAGCGTCAATCCCAAAGAGAAACACTGCGCAGCCTAAGCTGTCTAAGGGAAGGAGAGAAGAAGTAGAGCATTAGGTCACATGACCGGGGAGTGCCAATGAGCGAGAGAGAGCAGTGAGCAAGAGAGGTAGGAAACACATGTGGAGGTGACGTAGCTGCATCGTCACCATCATCAGCGTCTCCCACCACGATGCTTGCCTCTGCCACGGGGTGGGCGCATGTATCATCTGACACATGCCCAGTCTCTACTATCACCAACACCACAGACCAACGGACGCAAACATGCTCTTTCACTCACTCGGCTGACTCGTGCTCGCACTGTCCCCCGGCTGAACAGTGACACAGCATTTCTAGCTCAAGACTCGACTTAACCCCTGAATCGCATGCTCTCCACGCACAGTTCATCGTTTCACAAACCAACTGAACACAACAAACTTTTTCTATCCTACCAGGCCAGCGCTGCACTGTAATATTTTAAAGCTAATGTGGTCATTAGCCTAAAAGAGATGTGGGCAGACTGGCAGCTAAATCTAAAATACACAGTGCTACAACTGAAAGATATAACATGGTGATCACACTTTCAGAGTTTTTAAATGAGCATCAAGAAACAGAACAGAAACATAAGTTGAACTTGTGATGGAAAGGATGGAGGAAAACCATAATACAACATAATACATACACTCACTCACTCCCATTGTGAAAACATTATCTCGGAGTGTGTTTGTCATTGTCAAAGCTTAGTAGAACACAGAAGTGCAATTAGACCATAACATTAGCATAGAAGAGGGAACCTCCACGGTAGAAAATTCAGCTGTTTCCCACACAAGAGGAAGATGCTAAACAACAAACTGTAAATACACAACATGTGACACAATTTACTGACTATAGGTAAATTACAGTTAGACTTCTCTACTCTGGATTAAAACATGTACTTTTAAATAAAAAGAGATTTACTACTGAATTAAGACAGAGACATACATTAGGTGTTTTACTGTTTGATTAAAACTACACAGGAGTGTCAGCACAATGTTGCCATGCAGGTTTAACCAAAAGAGTGAACCTCCTCAACACAATAGGTTACATCTCAACTAGATAACAGAACGTGACAGGTTACAATATAACCAGGAAGCATACGGTCTGTAGCCATAGTTACCTTGTAATTTAACTGTTTCCTCACATGACACTGACCAAGACATTATAATTTACATCAACAATCCAAGTATCTAAACCTTTGAGTGAAAATAAAGTAAAAGAAATGTGACACTTACAGTAAACCTGCTGTAGCCGGGCATTGTGTGTGTGTGAGAAAGACACCGAGAGAGGATGGGACGACAGAGAGACTCCGATTCTCACATTGATCACTTCATCTCACAAAGTCTTCAATTTATCATTCAAATGACTTGTTTCACGCCCTCGTCTCTCTCTCTTTCTCTCTCCATTTCTCCCTCTCTTTCCATCTCTCTCACTTCTGTCTCTTGCACACTGTTTCTCAGCAGCGTGGAAGAAAGATCTTGCTTGTAGGAGGGATGACTGACAACAAAAGTCCGACCCTCAGCGATGTGTGTTGGGTTGACTTGCATATGACTAAGCCTGACTCATCTTTCTCTTTTCTTCTCAACAGAGTCCTGACATACAACCCTCACACACTGAAGCAAGCTTTTAAAATATTTTATCAGCACCATCGGTAGTAGGAGGTATGTGTGTGTGTTAAGAACACATTGTGTGGTTTCAAGGGCTAAATTGGTGAACTGATGTGAGTTTTCACTCTCTCTGCACCGCCATCATCTTTAATCTGTGAGAAGATCTGTGCCATTTAGGGTAAAAAAACACTTTCTCTAGCAGCCATTTAATGACTCACATGAGCATCATGGTCATGACATGAGGGTCCTTTCCCCTCCTCCCTCCTCTTCCTGTCAGCTGACTCCACCTCTCTCCACCACTGCTACTATACCACCCCCCATTTGCCCTGCAGTCTAATGGCATCAAGGTCATCTGATTTGACACACTCTGTCACTCTCTCTCCTTCCCCCTCTCCCTCTCTTTTTTCCTTTATCTCTTTACCTTTCACTTTCTTTCTCTTTCACTGCACACACACGCCTGTTTCTCATCATCTGCACACAGAGGTTGAGACACCAAATGGTCCTGCAAATGCAGGGGCACATTTCTATGGGTTTTTTTCTCCACACACACACACACACACACACACACACTGGAGCTCATACAGTATTGGATTGTTAACTGAGGATCACTGGGTTTATTGGTGGGCGGGACAAGAGGCTGCAGGGCTACACTGAGCGAATTTGGTTTAACAGAGTAGAAGCAACACAAAGTGTTTGAGTCCATCTGTTTCTCTATATGAATAACAAACTGTAAACATGTTGTTCATATTCAAGAATCACCATTATTTCATCCTTCCATCTGTCTGCTGACTTCCCAGGCAGGTTGGTGTTAGGTTCAGGGCGTGTTTGGGTGCGGATCGTAGTAACGAGTGTTGGGTATCCAGTCTGAGTCATACCTCCTGACATGTGGCACGTGCAAGTCAGCACGAACAGACCCAGCTGGGGGAGGGCTACCCCCCCTAAACTACTCACAAAGAGAAAGGGAGGAGTGGTTTGGTGGAAAAAAAATTGAAAGGTGGTGATGGGTGGGGGGAGCTGTTGGGCTGGGTGGAGCCGCTAAAAAATAACAAGGAGAAGGAAGAGGAGGGGAGGGGGCGCTGTTTCTAAGAGGCAGCTCTTTGTGCTTGAGAATAGGGAGATGAAAAGAAAGAGAAAAATGTAATCAATATACATGTTCAGAAAATGTTGGCTCTGAAACAAAGAGAGTGGAAAACAGACAGAAGGGACATGGATATGGAAATATGAGAGTTAAAAGCATAAAAAAAGAACACTGCGTACTATCTGCCCAGGTAATGTGTGTAAAGCCATGGAAAAGAGCTAAGCAGTCACATCTAGATGCTCAATCATGTTATCATTAACAGTTATAGATTAATTATATTCAGCCTGAGAGAATATGTGGCTTTTTGTTTGCAAAATTATTTGAGAGTACAATCATAAATCAGCTCAGAGGGAGAAAGAGAGAGAAACCTTTCTCAGTCCCGCACAGTGGCTGGTTGCCAGCCTTGTCTCTCTCAGGACTTGGGCTAAGATTAGCTTCCCATATGTTCAAGTCAGGCGTAGCCCGGCTTAAAGGGACAGCACTCAAAACAGAAGAACCTTCCCTATGAAGCCATGTTAGTGCTTAATATAAACTAAACTACCTGGATCTACAACCTGTCAAAACGTATTATTTCATTATTCAAATGAAAGGTAGACTGCTAGGATGAAGAGAATGAAGAGGCTAATTTGTCCTTTTTAATGTGAAGTTAACGTGTTTTACATGCAATGCATTTCTACTAGTTGGATGTCTTATCTTGTCATTAGTCCAATGCTCCACCTTTTTAGCAGATATCAGCCACCAGTGAATTTACATATACTTTAGAAATCCATATTTTCAAGTGCGTGTTCCAATAGCGTGTGATGAAAACTCAAACAGCTGTGGCGCTGTATTACGTAAAACCTGGCAGCATCTGGCAGTAGAGGGATTCAGGGCTGAATAAACCGCGTGCCCAGTGGGAGCAGCAGAGGAGCTGCCAGAGAGGTGAGAGTTAAAGAGCTCCAGCAACAGCTAAGAGCTCCTCCCCCTTCTCTTTCCATTCATTTTTTATTAACTGCGGCACCAGGCGGCTGAAAACGTCCCTCCGACATCAGAGACAGACACCACCAACCTTTACTCATATTGCCATGCAGGCTATCAATCCACGCCAGGAATCGGTGTGGGCTACAGTCACGTTCAGTGGTACATGCAGAACTATAAGCAGTGGAGCAACAAAAACATTGCAGAGATGAACGTCTGATAAATGTCATTTATTAGAAATGTAAGATGACAACACAGCTTCCTATGTCCAGACAACTGGGTGTAAGTGAGGCAACTGTTGCTGACTACCCAAATTATAATATCATGTAAAATCAGGATTTATGGATGTTGTTTTCAAATCCTTGCAGTGTCTTTGATAAAAAATATCTTTTAAAACCATTGAAGGAAGACTGAGTGTAATTCACTTGCACTAAACACCAGTCACTGCTGATGCAACAGTTGTTCAGAGCCGGAAAGCAGGTGACTCATCTGGGTTTGCATGCAAGATTGTAGAGGACAGTTATTGGTTAATTGTAGTTAAGTTACCTTTTTACAATAATTCATCTTAAACTGGATTCATATTAACAGTTTTATCAGCATGAATTCTAAAGAAAGACACAGTAATTTCACTGACAGACATTAAATGAACGTTTTAGGACATTAATAAATCTTGGTTTAAATATTTGACTGTGTTGTCGTCAAGCCAACACAAATAGGTGGATAAGTGATGTTTCATTGTGTCTTTTGCACAGTTCTGAACTCTGTTTAGTTCTGTTAAAGACCATTAAATATCTTTCATTACAATCCAGTATCAATGAGAAACTCAGGAAAATCATCATTTGAGTTGAAGTAGAGACCAAAGACGACCAAGACAACATGAGTCCTGAAAGATAAACAGATGCCAGTCTCATCCTGAGAAACAAAACCAAATGTTCTCATAATTATTGACTACATGTTACAGAGGCTTATGGGAATCAGAGCTGCAGTTCTTTACAGTCTGAGCGGAAACCTAACAGAGCAGTAAACACAACGAGAGCCAACACTGAATGGAAAAGGTGATGTCAAACCCTCCACTTCCTGAGTCTCTACTCTATACCAAAACCACTCATTACCCAACTATACACACACATACACATGTGCGTGTGGTGCCGGCTAGATGGTCATGTGACCAACCTTGGATACCGGACTTGAGCTAAAATTAAAGCAATGATGTCACTAGACATTCAGTGTTGCCACGGAAACTAGGTCAGTGTTAACCCTTTGTGAGCGAGGCTGGGGATTCCATGCGAGTATAAACATATGATTAGCAAACATTCCATCTGCTGTCATACACTCAGTGGTTTGAGTATTTCTACTCTACTTTTGACTCTTTCCCACCAGTGAGCTGAGTGAAGTTCATCTCGTGTTTAAAGAGGAAATCCTGTATAAGGGCGTGGAAAACAAATCTGCGCAGTCTGTCTGTCTTGTAACGTGTTGTGGTAACCTCACAACTCGATTCTGTTTCCTGAACTGCAAAGAAAGCAGCCAGACAGCATAATTCAATGTGCTGCTGGACCACGCTCAATGTTATTATGTTTCTGGTAAAACCTAATGATATATAATTGATCTATAACTGCTCATTTAAACA
Source organism: Hippoglossus stenolepis (assembly GCF_022539355.2). Taxonomy (NCBI): domain Eukaryota; kingdom Metazoa; phylum Chordata; class Actinopteri; order Pleuronectiformes; family Pleuronectidae; genus Hippoglossus; species Hippoglossus stenolepis. Next base: position 5,968,606 of record NC_061491.1, read on the forward strand.
GTCAAAAACAGTGTTTGTTGGGTGTAGACCAGGTTTGTCTTGATGATTGTCCAGGAAGCAGATCTTCATGAGATAAAGACACACACAGAAACATAGACCAAACAGGAGCTCAGAAAACCACAAAGACTGAGAACACCGACTTGTTAAACACAATCAGCAGTGTCCCCCAAAAACGGGGGGATTCACTATTTTCCCCCCTGTGAACCAGATGGCCGTATGGACATTACCTTGTTGATAAAGTGACTGTGTACACATGGGTAGGGATTAGAGCAGGCTGAGAGTTAAACTACAGTTTGTCGGTACAACTGAGCTAAACTCATTCATTGACTGACCTATATTTTGTATCACTGCAGTGACCCAGGTGAATGTATGTGGTATAACATATAATGTTTAAATGCCCTTCGAGGGACAACTTATCACTTCCACGTGTCTGACGGTTGCAACACTGAAAGGTTTCTTTCTTCTACGAGGGGACGTTCTTCTAACATTCTAATTATTATATAACTCTTTCTATGACACCTCGCCGCACAAACTATCTTTCCACATAAACAGACAAGCGTGCCCCGACTCGGCAAGTTGAAGAACAGCAGCTCTCAGTGGCCACGCGCCACAGGTTACTACACCCGGCAATCAAACACGTACGCATGCGTGACCCACTAACTTTTACTCCCTTTACCTCATTTGACTCCAGAACCTAGGAGAAGAAAGACGGCCCCCTTGCTAGCGCGTAGGGTTCCTCCTCCTCCGCCTCCTCCTCCCTCTTCCTCTCCTTGGTCTCTTGCATCTACACATGCCTGCCTCTGGCACCAATCAGTGGGCAGCGTGGGACACTTTAAACTGAGGACGCCGCCACTTCATCACTAAGGCGCTCAGCTCACCACCGCGGCTTGGAGATAAAGTCAAAGTTGCTGATATAATATAGTTCTCAAACAGAGTGACTGAGATTCAGAAGATAAATGACTTACAGTGACTATTGCACCTTTATGCCAAACCGCGAGGATTTCAAAGATAATATAATGAGCTTGTGTCTTCGCTGGAGAGAGTAGCGAATAGTCATAGACATTTTTAGTGGCTCAGACAACCACAACATTTTCCGTATAGCAGGTGTTAATGGTGAAACCCATTCTCACAAATACATACACATACATACATAAAAACAATGGTCACATTTGTAAAAACGCTTGTCGCCGTGTTGACTAACCCCCATGTTTACACCTCCTAAGAGCCTCACTGCACTGATGAACCAACAGCTGACAATCAAAGCAACTGGACAGAGATTACACACAGATGACAGAGATGATACACACACACACAAAACATCGCACAAACACAAATCCAATGCCCTCTCTTACCTCAGCTGCCAGTTTAAGGTTTCCCAAACTGCTTTGACTGATGTCTTCAAAATATTCCACCTTTACAGCCGTCCAACAGAGCAAGAGAGGGGGGAGTGAGAAGGAGACAGAGAGAGATGGGAGGGGGAGAGAATAAGAATCAATAGAATAATGCGACAAGGGCCTGTTCATTATAGACAGTTGGACCAGCAGCTACAACATGCATGTGATTCGACATGCAATCTTTTTATCATTCCTGTCATCCTCAGAAACCGTCAAAAAGCAGCCGTGCATACAAATCTCCTTTCTTTGATTTGTGCTCAGACAGCGAGCCGGCACTTCCCTCTGCTGCTGGGACAGAGAATGAGAGACAGCAATGCCAGGATTCAATTTCAATTATAGAATTATGCAATGTCTGTATCCCAACCTGCAGCCTCCTGATGTATGCATCAGACAAGCCCCGCTTTTTTTAAAGGGCAACTTGGCCAAACGTGCACAAGTGTCAGCGGTTAGTTTAGCTGAGAGTAAGATGTAATAGGTGGAGATGGTTCATCACAGCAGAGCTGATAATTGGACAACAAAAGCATCCTCTTATTTGGCACAGCACGTCCCCCTTGTCTACATGGCCCTGGCTGTCTCAATGTTAAACGATGTGTTTTGTCTTGAGTCATTCCCCAGTCCCGCCAATCTCATCTCTCACCCCCTCCACCCGTCAGCCTCACACCCACCCACCTATCAATCCTAAAATAGTCTGGAGTAATGAATATTTACCCTCCAAGCCTCTGAGCTGCCTTGGTTTGTACTCCTCCGTCCGCTGGCCAAATCCCCATCAGAAGACTCCGACTCCCTCTCGTCTTCACCTCTTTCCCTCTATCCCTTTCTTCTCTCTCTCTTTCTCTCTCTCTCCCCACTCTTCTTTCTCTGTCTCTTTCTCTCTCTCGTCTGTGTTCCAGCAGCCCATTCAGGAAGCCATCTTGTGTTTTTAATCTGGTTTTACATGAGCCCTCGAACGCACGTTCTCTCTCTCTCTTCTCTCTCTGTCCCTGGCTCTACCCCTCCTCTCTCTCTCTCTCTCTCTCTCTCTCTCTCTCTCTCTCTCTCTCTCTCTCTCTCTCTCTCTCTCTCTCTCTCTCTCTCTCTCTCTCCTACTAGTATGCCAATAGGTCTACCGAACACACACTTAAACACATACACACACTTACACACAACAGAGAGATTTTTTTTCTCTTTGATCACTATCGCACCTTCCTCCCACTCGTTCAGTTTTTTTTCCCCTCTCCTGCATATATGATGTGAATGCCCCTCAGCCACCCCCTCCCCCCTTCGCTGTCTCTTCAAACATATACACTCATGAACAAATGCGCACGCACACACAAAAAAAACACACACACACAGAGGTCGTCGGAGAGACGTCACGCTACAGATAGCACACAAAGCCAGGCCGTCCACCAATCAGGGACCGGGCTGGGCTCTGCTGCTAGGGTGAAATTGAAGGAGAGCCAGGGAGGGCGGCGACAGAGAGAGAGAGAGAGAGAGAGAGAGAGAGAGAGAGAGAGAGAGAGAGAGAGAGAGAGATTGAGGGTTAAAAGAGGAGGTTAAAATATAAGAACGAAAAGAGTTTCTGTGTGTGTTTCTGTGTGTGTGTGCAGATCCATAAAAAAGAGAAAAAGGAGCTGACATAAAGAGACAGGGTAAGGGTGGACAGAAGGTGTGTGTGGATGTGTACGTGCAAATGTGTGTGTGTGCAATGGGGGGGATGGGTTCTCTGTATGCCTGTCAATTATCTCCTCGAACTCGCCTTCCCTAAACAATGCCTCTGGTATGTGGTATCGCTGAGCACCATCTGTGTCAGGGCTGCCTGCAATAACTGGACTGGACTGCAAAGTGCGCGCACACACACACACACACACACACACACACACACACACACACACACACACACACACACACACACACACACACACACACACACACACACACACACACACACACACACACACATTCTGACAAGAGAAATGCACAATTACACAGCAGAGCCCAATGTGCTGACTCAAAGCAAGCAAGCGGAGAAAGAAAACGAGCACAGTGCCACTGCTGCACATTAAAGCTACAAAGTTGATGCCACAAGATCAAATAAACATCAGCTTTGAGTGTGATAGTGTCAACGAATAGAAATCGGTGATCTTCAAAGCAAACACATGCAAGAGCTACCTCAACCTTTCACTAAAATGAAAAAGCAGCTGGGGTTTACATTCTCTTTCTATCCTTTCATGCACAGCATATCTTGGAAGCCTATGTTCGTAATGTTAACATTCTGAGAGTGAAAGATCATCTCCACCTTCAACCTTTTTAAACCAGACATCAGCGTACGTTCATACCAGACTGCTAATCATAACCACAAGAGCCTAGCGAACACGGGTTTGTCCAAGTCAGCAACCGGGTACCGCTGCAAAGATGCATTTCCCTTTTTTTCCTTTTTAACAAAGCCCTCTTCTAAAACTGTCACTCGTCAGCTCTTCTGAAATTGGGAAGTTTAACGAAAAACAAATGGTGAAGCAAAGCGCTCTGTTGAGATATGAAAGACAGCAAAAGCATGCAACAGATTGCTAATGGCAGCAGAATAAGAAACCACCGAAAGACAAGACAGTGTCAGCGAAAGTTCACGCAGCCTGGCGAAGAAGCGGCGGATCGAAGCGGAAAAGACAGACAGCGAGAGGCAGACAGACACAGAGACCGAGAGGGAAGTGAAAAGAGAGAGCGAGCGAAGTGTGGCGTGTGGAGGTGAGGCAGCCCAACAGTGACACAGCATTTCTAGTGTCGGTCTGACGCTCTCGTGTGGCATGGGAAACCCCCTCTGCTGACGTCAGATGGGCCACGTGTGTGTATGAATGTGTGTGAATGTGTGTTTATGTGTGAGTAGGGGCGTGTTTGTGTTTAGCCGGACTGCAAGAGCGGTGGCGTGGCTTCAGTGTACCTCAATACAGGTGGCCCCACACACACACACACACACACACACACACACACACAGTTAGTTTGCCTTCAATTATAATTGGTGTAGTTAATTAATCTTAAAAATAATTCCAGAAATATGTCTCTGTCTGTCTGTGGCTTGCATATCTCTAGAATCATTCATCTTATTAGCTTCACACTTGGCATGTGTACTGCTAAGGGCATTGTCTAATTTTGTGCAATTTGGACATGGACTTGATGCATTCAAACTGAAACAGGTGACCAGCCCTCTGTAGCAGCGGTGGCTGGGACTCATCAACGTCAGTGAAGCTGTTCATCACGACAACAGTGCATTCATGACAACTTGCATTCACAACAGTGGCAACGACAATTGATTGTCTGCATTGGGGGTTTTTGCGAACCAAGTCAAGCGTCACTAAACTTTGAATAAACAGGTGAACAGCTTTTTGTGCTGCAGCAGTTTTGCAGCGTCAGGGTTCTGTGGAGTCCAGCAGCCAATCTTTACTTGATGCGACTCAATCACTTCAGTTCACTTTTACAGTTTCAGAAAGAAAGCTGCTACCAGTATCACCACAGGCCAAACAAACAGCCCATTCCAAACAGGCAGGTCGAGAACTGGCACTGCACTAGTGGTATTAATTAAACTAGTCTGACCTACTCTTGATACTGACTGAAGCACAGCACAGATCTTCTCTCTTTTACATATGTGAACAAGCACATTATTCACAGTATATAATCTCAACCAGGCAGTAAGATAAGAACATGTTATGTGAGCGTAAAGGCTGATGGGAAAAACACACATTTCATGGTGACATTTATTCTGTTAAATTGCACAAAGCTTCAATAGAAAGTGCCACATTGGATTGTAGTATATGATGAACAGCCAATGGTTAAAAGCTGCTGCCGATATTCCACATGTACAACAGTGAGCTGCAGCGCAGTTGTCACAGGAGAAGATGGAGGATGTGGTTACCAGGCAATAAGGGACTGAGCTGCTGCATCCATACAGAGGTTAGAAGGCACAGATGGAGGCACTGTGAGGGCGGAATACTGATGGATGGGTGGATTCTTGGTTAAGAGCAGTATGTGGAGAAAAGCAACACCTAATGTCCATCTCCTGCAGCTCCATCTCACTGTACTCACATATTTCTGCAGAGATACTGGAGGTGTGAGGGTCAACAAGATTATTTTAGAATCAAGTTGTTAGTAATTATTCTGTTTTGAACATCTAATTTAAATACTAGAATTTAATATAGCCCTGTCAAAGGCAGGGTGAGGCCACTAGGGGGCCTGGTGTGTCTGTGATCTGTGATATCCTGTATCATAATAGTTGGACAACGTAACTCACGTAATGTCCTGTTTTTAATAACAGCTCAATGTAAGCCTGGCAATCATAGCAGCAGTGCATTATGGGTTGTTTTCTTCTATGATCAATAACTCAGAAGTGTATAAGAAAAGTGTATTTAGTACACTGATGCAGAGTGTAGAGTATCCAGTATAGACTGAATATTCTGCAAATCAAATTCAACAAAACTGAATTTAGTCCAAAACTCCCCACTCCTCACTGACCCTGGTATGAAGTTCTGCCCAAGCAAGTCACCATATTCTTACAATGTTTATAACTGTGGAAGGGTATTAGGGTCGAAAGGATGAAGACAAATTTGGACTTTTTTTCTTTTTGCATTTTGAGAATAAAGTTGAAATATCAAGCAACTGACAGGGATGTGAGCTTCCAGTGTTCCATCTCGTGTGGTTTCTCCTCCTGAACAGACCTGGCAAAATCTCATCAAAGTCCTAATACGGATCACTACACTGTGTTTATGACTGAATGAGAAAGAAGTTCCTTGTTACTGAAATTGATTCTCCAAAACAATTTCACTAATTCATCTACACACGATATTTATTAGAGGCAGACGTGTGCTAATGTTTGTAGTTTGTTATGTTCCTAAAAAATTTAGAAATTTGAAATTTCCAGTTTAATCTCGACATTTTGACTTTTCTTGAAATGAAAAGTGATTAAAAAAAATCTTCCCCTTTTCATTGTTTTTCTTATGCCTGGTCCTTCATAACAGACTGTGGAGATAGATGCTTATAAAGAACTAGGAGGAAAGAGGAAAGAGGACTGGCTGAATGGGGAAGAGTTCCCTCAGAGGTCAGGGGTTTAAAATATGGAGGCTATAAATTTCTATTAGCCCCCTCAGCAACAAAAGAAAAAGACAACAGAACCTTCTTTAAACAAGACCGTTTCCCTCTCAGCTGCTGAACACACATGACGAAGTCATGGTCCTGAAATGTTAAATTCTGTCGGCCATTGTTAGAAATATGCTAATGAATATGCTTAATGATTCTTACTATTACAGAGTGCTTGTCTGTCAGGACAGGACAGGATAGGATAGACCTGCAGAGTTCTGATGGAAACCTTGATTTCCTGTTTGTGGCTAAACAAATCCTTGGCATCTTCCTCTAGACCTCAGCTTTCTGCTCCTCAACACTCAACATGTCCTTGCCTGCTGAGACGTTGATCTATTGTCTTTAAAGATGCAAATAGAATCTTAAAGGAGTATGAATCAAACAATAGTAAAAAACATCTCAGTTCTCCTAATCAAAGAAAACAGTGGCAGATAAAGGCCTTAAATTAACAAACTCAGGTGGAGCTGACCTCCTAACACTCATGGACAAGATGCATTTTAGTGATATATTCTAACCATTTTATTTACTTGATCAAAACAACATTGATTCAAGAGCCCTGTAATCTGAATTCATTCTTTTTTTTTTTTTTTTTTAAATAAGAATGTTTCACTGTCTGTGCTACCTCGCCAGGGAGCTTATGTTTTCGTCTGTATTTTTGTCTGTTAGTTAGTTAGCAGTGTTACACAATAACCCGTGACAGATTACCACAAAACTTGGTGGGAGGATGAAGAATGGGTTCAGATCTTTATGAGTCTGTGCAATTTGGTGCATATCTAAATAAAATATCAAAATCTAGTGAATTTAAAAGAGCTTTCGTACAGGGACTGTTGGGCCTTAGTGGAGGCATGTGCTCTACTGAGTGACATTCTACTCTTGCCTTTGTATCTTGTGGTGATCTATGTTCTTTCTGAGGCTTTAAAAATCCTTTGACAGATACCAACTAAATTAAAAGAAAATCATAATTATGATGATTATTATTATAAAACCATGAGTAGAGGGACTTAGCATGGAATTGCTATGCTATGGAAATTGTTATATTGTATAATATATATCACCTTAATTTCACAAATAAATGTATCTTTTAAGAACTTGCCTTAAGAAATGAATACTGTTACAAGCCTATAAAGGATATGAAAGTGCTTCTGCCATTCATATGTCTTTGCTTTACCACAAAAAAAGCACTATCTGATCACTGATGTGTGATATCAGTGTGAGAATGTCAGTGACTGAAACAAAAATGATGCACTTGTTCTGTTGTACATTAGGACCTGACAAAGGCAACAAGTGTCCATTCCTCGGTCAGTCTTTAGAAGCCTTTTCTGGTTTTTCCTGCTTCTCCTCCTCCAATGGTGCTGACCATTTACTGCATCCTCCCATCCTCCTCCTTAACTTTCTAAACCATCCCCCGGTTTAAGACCCTGACGCAACTACAAACACACACATGCACGCTTCCATTAACACAAAAGTGCACACATACTCTCTTGCTTTCTTCACACACCCACACACACACACACCCACACACACAGAGTGGCCTAAGGTTAACCCCCACCCTCATTCAAAGCCTTAGAGGTCAGAGGACAAAGCACAGGCAACTGCAAGAATTCTCTACTGCTGCTGTTTGGTAGCACTCTCAGTCTCGCAGCCATGCAAACACACACACCCACACACATACAGTGTCCACTCTGTTAACACACTGTTAAAACAGACTCTGTGTCCTCATCAAACATGCACGGTCATACACACGTTTATGAAAGACATTTAAGGTGAATATAAGGTGAACGTGTCCTTCTCTTTTGCTAACAATTAAAGATTCAGATCTTCACATATAAAAACATCAGTGGGGTGTTGTGGATGGCAGCTACATCAGCTGCTTGAATTTGTAAATGAGCACTTCCAACCATGCTTTATAAGTGGATTTTCTAATTCACTACTTGTTTTAATGGTAAGAGTAAAGTGCACAGTACTACAGCATTGTGTGTCCTCTATGAATATAATTGAACTGGCAGGAAAATGACTTCCAGTAATTACATACTACATTACTGTCTCAGAGAGAAGGGTTAGTTGCCATGGGAAGAATAAAATATTAAACTGTAGATCTAAATGTATAAATTAGAGTTTGGGAATTGAATTCCTATTACAAGTGCCACATCTATCATAGGGTCTGTTATTTGGGTAGGTGCTTTAAAGTACAACACTGCACATATGGCATGTGCAACTGACTATCTAAACCCAGTCTGAGGAGAATTTAACAGATAAGGAATGCCAAATTTAGCACGAGTAGCTGAAACGCTTAAAGCTATCAGTTTAAATGGACACCAATAAAATTGTGTGTGTGATGTTTGTATTGATTTATAATTAAAAGCACTACAGCAAGTGGGGTGGGTGGGTGGATGGTTTCCTGACTCTTTCCTAGTCTTCTACTCAGGTGTTTTACCTTGAGCATGGCACTACAATGCCTAAACCCAACTTACTTTGCCTAAAAGCAGACTGCTTCTCCTGAGGAAAATTTGAGTCTATAATAATGTGACTGTTTTTTTGGGCGGACAAAAAGTACAAGAAAACGTTTCTTAGTAAAGAAAGGTTGAAATGATATCTTTCTTTGGGAAAAAACTCCAAAGAGGTTGTGAGAACCTCAGTAACGTTGGTAAACAGCAATCAACAGCATGTAAGAGTTTTCTCTGCATTTATCAGCCACTGACAATCAGTCATACATAACAACAACATTAGTAACGAACTCTGAAAACTTACGACATGCGTGATCAAGAACTTGTCCTGGGTGTATGCCTAATTTTTGCTTCCTTGAGGGAGTAATAAGCAGGGATTGAAAATGATGTGATGGATGAGATTGATGCAACAGCCTTGAATCTTGATACTTCTAAATGTCAATATACTATATCCCAGACAATAGAAGTATTATTATCCGACATTTAATTCATCAGTAACTCACTCACCTCCCACTCGCTCCGTCTCCTCTTCAACTCATCACATTTGCGCAGCTTGCAGATCTGCTTGCCCGTCTTCCGGTTCAAACAGTTTGCGCAGGTACCGCAGTTCTCATTGCGGAGACAGGGAACACAGGCGCCACATTTCTTCCTCCGTTTCTTCTGCAGGTCAATGGCGGCATCCAGGGAGCCATTTAAGGGAGAAAGCGAGAAGAGCCCAGCCTGCTGGTGTTCACTCTCGATGTATTTGCTGAGAGGAGACATGTTCTCTGAAGATTTCCTATACAAGTGAAGAGACCGAGCCTCCTCTGAATCCATGGAGAATTCAAAAATGTCCTCAGGTGGTGGAGCGGGCCCAACTCTTGGTTTAGGCATGGTGAATGTCCTGCCTTATGTGAATTATGTCTCTGAATTAAAAGGATTTGTGGAGTTTAAAAGAATTGGGAAGTTAAAAATAAGGGATGGTTGGTGGTCCACCACAAGTTGGGAAGTGTGGCTCGAGCCTGGGGAGTCATAGCAGTTTCTGCCCAGTCTGGACACAGTCTGGAGGGGTGCAGAGAGAGCAAAGGCAAAGGATGAGACAAAACATTTTTTATTCATTTCATTTCATGTGTATTTCAGTTGGAACCAAGTCCATGGTTAAGTAGCTATCAACTTTAGACAGATAGAACATAAAAGTATTATAAAACAAGCTAGCTTAACAATTAGCTTATCTTATAAAAACCATGCAGAAGTTTAGTTTGTAGATTTGACCAAACATTATCTTGTTAGGCAGTTACTGCTCCAATTTTATAGAAATGTTGTTATTATAGTGGTATAACTAACAATAAATGATTTTAGATGATTTGTCCTGCAGTAATATTCAGTCGGACATCTGTGACTGCTGTCTGATATTGTCTCCTTTCCAAACACAGCTGCCAGAGTTGTGTATCCAGTTGGCTCACAGCCACACAGAGCGACGTGAGCAGTTTGAGAAGAAACTGGCAGACCTGGCAGTGGTGTGTGCCTGTGTGTGCGTGCGTGCGTGTGAGTGTGTGTGTGTGTGTGTGTGTGTGTGTGTGTGTGTGTGTGTGTGTGTGTGTGTGTGTGTGTGTGTGTGTGCGTGTGTGTGCATTCTGAATGAAAGATGGGGGTGATAAGTTGATGGCAGGGACAGTCCTCTTTGTGTTGTGGTCACACGCTCCGGTCAACCGTCAATGACGTGTATTGTATAAACCCTATCCCACTGTTTCTTTGCTGCTGCCTGGTTGCACAGGCTGTGCTGAACATGCTGTGGAGGGTACTATACACAAACATAAGGTAGTTTTACACCACTCTGTGAAATTGTCCACTGCAGTGAATTTAGAATTTTGTGGATATTAAAAATGAAAGAATGACTTTTTGTCTCGGTTTCACTTATATCTTTGAATTGTAAGGGGGGGGAGCAGCAGTGTGGGCAGCAACAAATCATTGTGATGTGTCTTCCAGTTATTGCAGCCCTTACTTCCATTGATTTATGCTAAAATAATGATACAATAAAAGGTCAAAAACCTCTGCACATATGGTTAGATGCACACTGTTGTGAAACCAAGTTCAGCTCAAATGATCTTAACTTAAAAAAAACTTGTTGCATTGATATCTTTGACAGGTCACAGTTACAAATCAATATTTGTATCTGTAAGCTGCCAGCTGCTGCAGGAAAGAAGTGATGTAGTGAATTTATTTAGTGAAGCATTTTAATGAACGCCAAAAGTGAAACATCTCAACATTTAGCTAGTTTGCAGCTGTGCTAACTGGCCAACGCACATTTAGCATTAGCCAAACCTCACTGCTGCCTCAACACTAGTTCATTTTGCACATGTAAGTATAATTTAGGCTTTTTTAATTAGTCAAGAAAAAGTCAACTTACGAAATGGAGGTTCATGGTGGAGCTCAGTGGGTTTAAAGCATTGAGTGCAAATGTGAAACTAGCACCTCTGTGAGGTGTAGCTTAGACTTCCGATAAAGTTACAGGTAGAAACTCTGAGGCTCCATCACACCATAGATGAACATAAGAACTGTATTAGGGTGTAATAGTTTGAGCTGTTCTGTGTTTAAATGTGTGTTCATCGGGTGTTAGCAGTAACACGCGCCCTGACACCTCCTCATGAAGCACGTGCTTTAATAAAAAAAAGTTCGCGAAATGTCAAATGCGCGAAATCAGCAGCGGGAAAGTGAAAGTGAGGCTCAGAACTATCGTTGTTGCTATGGCAGCTGTGGTTAGGGTTGTTACTGTGGTTACTGTTAGCCCACTGTGTGTGCACGTGGTCGCCGACAGGGAGCTACTAACATCACAGCGGGACGTCCGGTCAGCCCACCCCCATCAGATCAGTTAACAGCTAACACACATCCTCAGATCGACACTGAGATAAACGCTGCTTATCAACAGTGTGTTACACAAACTCATTACAGGGCCGCGAGTCGCTAATGACTCTGGGTGACAAAACCCACACTGCGACTGACTGGGTGTGATTCTGATTTACATCCACGCGTCAGGAAAAGTCACACGAATGGTCTCAGAGTCTCAGTAGTTTGTCTTAACTTGCATTTATGACGAAGGCCTAATCATTCATTTGCATGTGAGAAAATAATGCACAACGAAAAGTTTTGTTTCACACATTTCTGCAGAGAAACATAAAAGTGGGAATTGAATCATCCACATGTGCACAACGCATCCATACTACGTAGGAGGAAAATAAACAACTTACCAGCCGTGACGCATGGCTCTTTAAAAGTCCTCCTCACTTCAGCCTTCAGACGCGTTTGTAAATTAAAGAAAAGAATGCCTTTATAAAAAGTCCTTCCACTATCTGATGATGATGCAAGGGTTTTTTTCTTGAGTGTTAGATATATCATGAAAAAAAATCTCCAATGAAAAAAATACTCGTGCACAAAAGAAGAGAGGGAGGAAAAAGTTTTGGCCTGATGACATAAGTCAGACTTGGAGCTGCTCTGTCTGGTCCAAGAAAGAGAGAGAGAGAGAGAGGCGAGAGAGAGAGAGAGAGAGAGCTTGTGAAAGGGTTAAAGTCATCAGTAAATTATGGAGTGGACTCCTGCCAGCTGGAGCCAGGGGGAGGGGTGACGTCACACAGCCAGAGGATGTGGGGGTTAAACTGGTGATCAGTTTACGTTTTTACATGTGAGGTCATAAGATGATCTAAAATGTCTTATCAGTTTAATTGGAGCCTCTGGCGTCAAAGAGTAGTGTTTTAAATGGGCTGACGTCACAAGTGGGTTTCAAACCACATGTTGTAACATCAGGAGGCAGGATGAGGATCAGGACCTCTCAGGTCCGAATCCCCAACATCCTCCTCCTCGCTCTGTGAGGAAGAGCAGCGGCCCCAGCTGCCGGAGCGCAGGTACCTCAGCCACCTGCTACCACAAGCCAGGATCAGTCTCATGATCCAGAGTCAGACCAGGACCAACCTCTGCTGCAGGGAAGTCACACTCACTGTACGGCTGTGGTGGAGAGGATGGGGAAAAGGAGGGAGGTTTAGATAAAGACATGGCTCAGATCCCACCCTGAAAAATAACAGGGAACCAGTGATAATTCAATTTAGATTCCATTGGCCAAAAAATATTTAGTCAGACATCAGTAATTACTCCAAATGAAAGCATATTAGCAGCTCTGGATGTTGTGGTGGCAAACATCAGGTTCAGTAAAATCCAAGGACTGTAACTCAATAACAGTTAATGCTGGTTCAGTTGAGAACTGCACCAACTGCACTTCACTTTAAATGAAGTTAAAAGAACCGGACTGAAAAAGAAACATCTTCTGTGGTTTCACTGTTCCCATAATTATGATTCCTCTACTACTACAGTTTTGTAATGATGTATAAAATCTAAATTAACAGGGGTCTAGTCCACAGTTATACTGGTTGTGGTTTAAATCTGAAAGTGCATCTATGTGTGATTCTTTCACATGAACATGAAAATATGAATTTGTGCCTAGAAATACAACAAAAACACTCAAATGCTTTTATGAATGTTCATCAAAAGAGTAGCTCCACAGTCTGATGAACCAGAGAACTGAAATGAAGAGAAGTAGACTTGTGATTAACTTCACAGTATAATACAACAATTTGGAATTAAGAGTTATCAACCAGTTACAACACATCAAATCTTTATTTTTACACAAGTATAACACTCCCCTGGAGGCTGTTAAGCAAACAGACAAAACACAAACCATCAACATTTCCTCTGAGTGACCTGTCATTGTTCTATAACACAGTTTCATATTTCTGTTGGTGTAGAGTTGCTCACATATCACATTCTATTTGCAACCATCAACCTCTGTGACCTGCGAGGCTTGAATATGATGAATATGAGCTGATTTCAGCAGAGACCCAGCGGCACGCATACTTATTACCTGACTCTTGGAGCGGTTTATGCGATTTATCCCAGTTGCCATGGCGACATTCATAATTTTGTGTTTACAAGATCTTTACAAATAGATATTATGATGCACATTATACTGTTTTTATGCACTGGAAAAAACATTTTGGATAATCATAGTGTTAGGCATCAAACTGAGAGGGTGAAGAATCTTTATGATGGATATGTTGAAAACTAAATCTGGTGTTTGGCCATAACACATTTAAAATAACAAGTTTCTATAGAGTTAAAGCTGATGATGGACTGCAGGGAATGGAAACACAATAATATTAATTTAGCAAATCATTTGTTTACTTTAATAAATAACAATTTTATTTGAATAAAACAGGTGAACACGGGCCTGGAAATCTCCCAGAAACAGTCATGTTAATAAACAGCTTTAGTCGCTCTACTGTCCTGTCACCTGCATTAAAATGAAATGTTAGTACCAGCAGATAGTGCATAATCAAGGATGCCTCTAGTGTCACATTCTCATACAGTAGTGAGCTGGCTCCAGTGCTACAGACATAAAATCATCAAATCATTGTGACGCGGAAAAGAGCGCAGGAACAGGGCAAACAGAAAACAGAGGAACGATGGGGAAGTAATCACACAGGAGGGTAAGACACATGTTAGTAAGTTTCACAAGCAGTTCACAATGGAAAGTGTTTGAACGCAGATGATCATAGTAGCTCTATTCTGTGAAATGTGGGAGAAAGAAATGGAAATTTTAATTTGATTTGGAACAAAAGGTGTCAGTCGTTAGAGCACATCCAGCCAATCAACAGTTTCCTGACTTAGTTTGGTGTATTACTGTGCTGTAAGACAAAGATATTGTTTCATCTTGCAGGGGTCTTTTGACCTATGGGGAAATACTGTAATTTTAATCATACTATGTAACTCATGCTATCAGAATTTATGACTGGGGAGCTCTGTTTTGATTTACTATTGGTCCAATATCTAATATCTCTTGTTTGGTGTGCAAATAATAATCACCTGCACTCATCGATCCAGACAAACATTACGGCTAACGAAATAGTGGACAAGTGGAGGACGGATCACTTTCGAGGCTGAAACAGGACAGCAGCAGATTGTTAGTGAGAGCTTGAAATGCATTTTTAACTTACGCCTGAATTGAAACTTGGAACTGCTTGGGTTTGATTTGAGCTCAGGATTAAAATTATAAAGGGAAATTCTTATTCAGGAGTAATATACAGCACATTGTGATCAGCTGGGTTTGCCCTGGGTTCAGTTCAGATAGAAATGTTTTTTTATTTTTATAAACATTTGTTTAACCTGTTTTCTGGACATTTGATGCTTTTAATTCACGTTTCTATGTGAAATGGCCCATTTTCATCTGCTACAAGGACCCTCCAGTTGGTGTAGGTGAATCCTGAAAAGCATATACACAGGGTATGTACCAACTCCCCTTCCCCCAACACGTAACCCCTCTGTCTTATTGTGGTTTGGTCCAGTTGTCACTGAGCAGGAGTCTTCATGTCCGGACCTGGAACTTGCCAGCCTTCGTCATGTACTTGATGCCTTTGAAAGGTTTGTACTTCTCACCGTACATGTCCAGTCGATTAACCTTAAGTCCTGTTGAACGACACAATTATCATGAATTCATCAATACTCCAGTGCGCCATTATAAGTGTCTGGCATAAATGTGTGAATATTGTGTGGCTCAAAGTGGAGATGCTGATGGATTTATAAAACCTCCTTAGAGATTTGTTTCAGCTACAGCTTCTCCAGAGAAAGAGATGTAATGCTGTTCCATGGAGATGGGGTCTTTGCGGATTTGGGAAATTCTTCAGAACAACTGTTATTAAATAACCTCAAAGGTCAAAGATAAATTAATGAAGCATTAAA
This sequence comes from Hippoglossus stenolepis, assembly GCF_022539355.2. Taxonomy (NCBI): domain Eukaryota; kingdom Metazoa; phylum Chordata; class Actinopteri; order Pleuronectiformes; family Pleuronectidae; genus Hippoglossus; species Hippoglossus stenolepis. Next base: position 5,984,300 of record NC_061491.1, read on the forward strand.
ACCAGTTACCTGTTTTAATATTTTGGCTGATCAGTACATGTAAATACATTAAGTTAACAACAAACGGAAATTATTCATTTTATGTATCCAAATTTCTGCGGTTCAGAAACAATTATACCAGAGAATATTTTAAAATCTGTTTATAAAAAACTCATATCTCATAACAGATTGAGGAGGTTTATTTGTTGCCTTTGGCACCATCTAGTGGTCACTGTGTCACTGTGCTCACAGGCTGAGACAGTCAGGTGGTTGTCAGCTGAGCAGGATATAAAAATCTCTCTTCAATGTGGGGGTTGAGGGTGAACTACTTTCAATGCTACTGTGACTCAATTTGAGAAAAAACGTGTAACGATAAACGTGTAAAATATTTAATAAAACAATAAATCATGATTAATGAATAAAATGTGTAAGAATTTATTAGATAGATAATTTCAACAATGGAAAAACTATTGTTTTCATAGACGATTTCATAGATACACAATAAGGACACAACAATGACTCTTATTAGAGGTGAAGTTGTTAAAAGTGTGTGTGTGTGTGTACCTGAGATGGCCATCTGCTGGATCTTGAGCTGGATGTTGATGGTGGGGTTCTCGTCGGGTTTGGAGGCTCCGGGCTGCAGACTCATGGTACCTTTCAGACTGGGAAGCTTCTGTGGGTTGATCTTACCAACATCCCAAGTCAACATCTGGACAAAACAAAAATGGATGATATGTGTGAGATCAATAACACAAGTCATTCCTTTTTACACTATGACAATGCAGAATGAAAGCATACAATGACTTTTGGACACCTGTAGCTTTAATGTAATAAATCGGACTTCAAGCAACGTTTTCATTCCTATGTTCATATACTCTCTCCTTGTTTTAGGTGTATGATCACACCTGGACACATTTCGAAGTACCTTTGTGACTGGGTCGAAGGTATGTGTTCCCTGGGAGGAGTTGAGGTTGGCGTTGAGGACTCCACGGGGCAGCTGGCTGCTGACCAGGACCGACTCCACAGACTTACCCATGGTCTGTTTGGGGCCCAGGGTCAAATCAAAACGTCCCTGAGAGCTTCCCTCGCGGAAGGTGATGTTGTGCTTGACGTACACTGGGATTGCCACCAGACTAAGAAGCAAGACAACAAATACTTTAATGTAAGTACACATCTTAAATATCATTAACATATGGATTATAAACTGAATTCATTATAAGGCTTTTATGTGTCTTTTCCATAACGTGGTATAGCAGATAATGTGATATAACTGAGAAACTGAATAAAACACTGACTTCTGAGAGCTGACGTGATATGAGAGCAACCGGAAGTTTCCATCTGGGGGGATGAAGGAGAGGATCCGCTCGGCCTCCCACCGCTTGAACCGAACACACGGGTGGAAGCTGACATCATCCAGCAGCCGAGGATTCTGGGGGAAGGAAACACAAACGGTTGGGTGGTGGTTAAACCAGAATACATTTTCTAGTAATTCCTGCAGTTTAAACCATTGTATTTTCATTTTTTGAGCCCATTCAAACTCTTTTTAAAGCATTTTGGTTAAAGCAAAAACAGGGCTAGAACAACTTGTTTAATGTGAGCAGAATCTTAAATATTCTGTTTATGTGATATAGATACACATTTTTATATTTGCCCTTTTACATCATTTTAAACATTTTAATGCACTGAGACGTCTGATTCCCATAAAACTGAAGCACTTGCTCTAATAATTAACAAATGCAAAGTCTAAGCAGAGCACAACAGTGAGAGCTGGGCTCTGTGACTTTGTCTCTGTTTGTAACATAGTCATGTATATACCACTTTCTAATGGCCTACATTAGTCAGATAGTGTAGATGCCCTGAGAGATAACTTGTTGAAAATCTGCAAGAGTAAAAGAAAAGGTTTGTAAACACACCATAAATGACAGGGTGAGGTCAGGCATCCCCGTCAGCTTTACACAGGCATCAATAACTCCCTGGATTTCTGCTGTTATTGTGGAGCCTGAGGAGAATACAATGAGTATACATTCCTTTACAAACAATAAATACCACATTGTGATTTTTGAAGTAAATGTTTCATGCAGATATATATATGTCAGTTTAATCTACGTGTGTCTTTGCAATTAGTATAGCGCCATGCCTGATTTATCGATGATTGCATCAATCTCCTCCACCACATCAAAATAAGCTTCGTTGTTTGTGTATTTGACCCCAGTGCGTCGCCATGGCACCACGGACAGCTGGCCTGTAGGGAGCTGTTCACCCACATTGGTGCTGCCTGCAAAAGACACATTGATGTGAAATAATACGTACAGTCACTAGTATACAGGGATCTCATGTTGCTATGTTTCAGGCTATGACTATAGATGATGGTTGAATTTCTGGACTGTGTTAATATATACCTTGACATTTTAACATCATAATTCAATAATAACAGATACAATAAAATGTTTTGTGTTAATGGATCCTCTGAGGTTTTCAAAACAAATGACCTGCACAGAACCATGCTGACACACTGTATCTCACATCTGTATTTTGACTTGACATAATATTAAGAACACCTTGTTCTCCTCTAATGGGGAACGTGTCTGTTTCATTTTAAATTTGATCATGTAAGTAGACTGTACCCGTGATGGTGTTGACCATAGTGCGGAGGATGGTGGGGGGCTTAATGAGCTCTTTGAGGATGTTAGACTCTGTGGCCAGTGGGAAGCCATTATCCAGCATCTCCTCCAGTAGTTCATACACCACTACCACATTGTCCTTAATGGCAGCCTCTGTACACACTCCAAAATAGTCCTGAGATCACAGACAACAGGCAGAATGTGGAGATTTAAAGTCAGATCTGAGTCAATGAAATGAACAAAAAATGGACAGAAAAAAAGAGTAGGCAAGAACCTGGAATGTGTCGACAACTCTGTGCAGAAACTCGATGACGAAGAGCGGCGGCACTTCGCTCTGGATGACCGCCACGAAGTAGATACGATGCCTGAGCACACTGATAAGGTAGTGGTGCGGCGTAGAGATCACTGGAGGGACGTTCTCTGGCTCGGTGGCGCGCTCCTGTGCCTCAAAGAAGTAGTCGCACACTGAGCGGCTGACCACGCTCTTCCAGTGCTTCTCCAGGAAAATGTCCCCTGAGGCGTTTATGAGGAACAGGCTGTGGATCATTTTGGCTGGAGGCTGGAAGGCAAAAGATACGAACATAAACCAGCACATAATATAAATCAAAGCATTTCAGGATACATTTGAATAAACTGTGAGAGATGTAGAATTCAGGTGGAGGTCACTGGATTATACACATTTTATATCTTAGAGAAGTGATGCAATACTATACATGATGTGAATTTTGGGCCTGATGCCGATAATGATACTGAGGATTTTTTTTAAATCCTGATGACGATATAGAGGCCATTATATATTGCCACGATTCCTAAGATTTGGTTTTCAAACCCATACGACAAAGAAATTTCGTCGGATGCTGATATTTTACATTTTAAACTTTATTATGAATATCTGTACATAAAATGAAAATATAAATTCAAACAAATATATAGAATATGAATTTTAGGAAATAAACACATTTGTTGTGTAAAATGTAAACATAAATGCACATCTTTTCTGCATTGTTTATTCTGTATATTAAAAGTTGATCTCAGCAAACATAAAAGCAGATACTGATGACTGTGAGAGGCTCACATCGGCAGATTTGTCGGCCAACCAATAAATCAATCAGGGTCTTATATTATGTCCCCACAATAGAAAATATTGAATGCTCGATAATGTAATAGGAAAGTAATAGATTTAGGAGTATCCTAAAACTGAAACAGCTACATGGAACTTATATAGTTTACACCTGAGAATTAACTGCTGTGCTGTTTGCCGCTTATTGTGTAATAATGCAGTTATTTCACAGTAAATGTATTTACTCAGCCTTATTTATTTGTTTTGCACTTGTATGTAGTCAGTGGTCATTTCACTGAGCCTCAGAATGAATGAGTGAACATTTCACCAGTGTTTGAGTGAAGTCGGACACTGGACGTTAACACTAATGCAGCTGAATATAAGGACAACACTAAAGTGCTTTGTTGAGCAGCACAGATTAGGTCTGTGTGGTAGATGTGTGCTGGTTTATCACGTCAACAGAATGGTACTACACTCTTGTCTACAGCAAATATTACAAAGGTGAATCTGAATAAAGCACTACCAGGTAAACCCATAGGAATTTAACAAATGAAAGTATAATTGACATTGTCACATCATTTATCTGTCCAACTTTGTGTCTCACATATCAATGAACGGCTCGTAGACGCATCACATTAAAGCTACTGAATCTATTTGTTGACGTCGACATTAAATGCGTAACTTTGTAAAAGGAGCTTGGAGCAAAGCTGCGTCCGAACAGACCAAACTGTGTTTGACTTCATACAACATGTCTCTGTCTTCTTCAGTCAAACTTAGGGCGGCTGAGGAAATGTGACACCGGAAGATTCATTAAATATGCGGCAGAGATATCGAGTTCAGAGCAGAGTGAGAACCACACAAGCCTGGACACACATACTGGAATACAACCAGGGTTATTAGAAGTGGTTTAACAGAAGAACTACATCTGTCGGAGGGTGGAGGCCTTCATCTCCACATATGATGCTACAGCAGTCCCTCCTCCTCCTCAGTCTCATGACAGAGGAACAGCCCCGTCACCCGCTCCAGCATCAACACACAGATCACCAGCCTGAAACCAACTCCACCTTTTACACTAGCCGCGACAGTCCTTCCGACATTACACACACTCACCGAGGAATGTTGCTCTACGTTCACTTCTCGCCTTTCACCGTTTTTCCCCAATGAGCCACTGAGCCGCTGCTTCCGGTTCGCTGAGGCAGATCCTGATGAGAGGAGCCCTGAGGACCGCAGCAAACCAATCACAGGCCGAGGCTACACAGTCCCGCCTACTCAAAGGAGGCATAGGTCAACAATACGGAAGCTGCTCGGCTTGTGGCTGCGCTGTGATTGGACCGCGGAGGGAGAGCCACGGTAAACAGCAGCAACTCTGGCCGCTGATTGGCTGTGAGATGGAGCTGGTCTGACATTTTGTTTCAGTATCAGATTTCATCTTGTGGAGTTTCTCTCCATTCAAACTTCACACACACACACACACACACACACACACACACACACACACACACACACACACACACACACACACACACACACACACACACACACACACACACACACACACACACACACACACACACACACACACACACACACACACACAATTTAATGTTCTATCTTGCGTTATTGCAAATTAATTAGATTTATGTTAGTTTCCTCATTTCATTTTTTTAAAAAACATTTTATGGGGTGGGTTGTTTTTATTATGTAAAGCCCTTTGTGCTTGCACATTGTGTTTGTATGAAAGTATCACAGAAATAAAATCTGATTGATTGATTGGTTGATTGATTTTTCTTGGTCAATTAATGAATTAATGTTGCATAATAATGAGATGAATTCATGTCCAACAAATGAAGACACAGTGGACAGATGTAAGACGCATTAACACTCGCTCCCTGTTACACACACACCACAAGCAACAAATCTGCTGCATATTGCTGGAGTGAAACAAAAATGTCCTTTCTTTATTGCACTCAGCACATCCCCCTCTTGATCTCCATCTATTATATTTCTGATAGACCTGTAGTAGATGAGTAGAACCAGTAGTAAAGATGTTAACAGTGATTATTTGTATTATTAACAAACATTATGTGTAGTCCCAGCATGATGAAGACATGCTGGGACTACAGGCAAACCAATCTGTGCATCAGAAAGACGTTACGATACATCATGATTACAATGACATTTAATGTAGCACATATGTGAATCTCCCTTGTTCAGCAGGACTGAGAGAATAAAAAGTTTTCATGAAAGTGATGTCGTCAGCCTCTCACTGGTGATTGTGACCCAAATGGCACTTTCATAAACCAGCATGTTGGTTTAGTTAAGAGGTGTTTATTAACTGTGCTGACATCATTGACTTGATCAGAGATTGAGTGTTTACATCACGACAGACGTGACTCCTCTGTGTTTAGAGGGTGAGGAGATGCCGCTATTATTCTCACATCAAGGCTTTAATATGACATAAACTCTAGTTCTACAGGGACATCTAGTGGCCAAAAGTAGTCATAGCAATCTCATAAGTAACTGCAGTAAAGGCTGAGGTTCATTTTCAGTGCTGGCCCACTGTGGTGTAAACTGATAATTTCCTGAGGGAGTGTGTGAATCTAAATATTTTGAAATTAAATAGACTCCCACAGGTCTATTAGCTACTTATCAAAATAAATGAAATTTGAGTTCTTTGTGAAAAACGGTTCAGGTGTCACTGGTAGATAAACTACACAATTGGATGATGTTGAACTAAATGTGAGGAGTAGCATTCAAATTGGATCAATTTTGAATACTTTTACCCATTTTTGAGTAAAAATCCTTTCTTGTACTTTAAAATTAACTCAAATCCAATTCCAAATACTAAATATTCGGCTTATAGAAGAGGGCCGACTGATTTAGAATACGACCTGGGTGCTAAACTTAATGAAGCAGTAGATTTTGAAACAAGTCTCTACAGAGTGATGACTGCCACCCTAATTTAACTGAACTGAGTGAGATAAAAATATAAAAGGCTCAAGGGAAACACGATGGCTCAACATAATTTATTTTCATTTTATGTTAAAATGTACAGAGTTCTTTGAAAGTACTTGCTAAGAAAAAAAAAAAAAACGAATAAATGGAAATACATACAGGGACAGAGTCGAGAGTTGAGGCTGCTGGGCGCAAATCAACCTTCACTGTTTGCCCAGCTGTCACGCCTCTTTATTTTGCGCCATCTCTTAGCATACAACGCAACATGTACAATTACAAAGGATACAAAAAGGGAAGCGATATAAACAGACAGAAATATACTGAGCTCATTTTTACATGCCTCTTAAATGTAAGGAAGTCATCCTATACACACACAAGTAGTAAAAAAAAAAGAATGCCAAGTGACCTTTAGATATTTGTAGTCCTTTTGTTTAAAATAGCATTAATATACTACACAAAGATAGAAAAACTCTAGAGATGAGATGGAATGGAGAGGTTAAAGGCATCTTAAAGTCACTAAAAGTGAGTGGTAATTTTTTTAAATTTTGAATTTCTTAGTAATTATTACCCAAGAGGCGAGCTAAAAAATATGTATTGTTTTTTTTTCCTGAAACATAAGTGAAAAAAATGACAGTACCAATATCAATGTCAGAATTTCCTTTTATATTATAGAAAAAACATTTTCTCTACAATAGGTTTTCTAAAGTCAAAAAGAGTCAGCTTGTGTCATAAAAGAAAGCTGCCCAGTCTGATAAAATTCAGAAAGAAACACAACAAAAAGGAAGTTCAGAACAGAACAATACACACAACTTAAGTATGCAATGTCTGTAAGAAAACGAAAACTCCTCTTTTGACTTTGAATACTGGTACATGGAGCAACAAGGTCAACCGTTCACCTCCATAGCCGACAGGACCTCGGAACACTAACTCACCTCTGACCCTGCTTTCATGTGTAGAGTGTGCCTCTCTATGCGAGGGCCAGTCCATGCACTAGATCAGGCAATTAGGCACACCTTTTATAAAAGGCATACTGTCTTACTGCCACGTTTCTAGCCAATGGGAGTGCAGATTTTTGCAAAAAAGAACAAAAAAAAATACAGTTTCAACAGAATACACCATTCAAAAGCAGACTCCTCGACCTCTTTGGGTCACTAACACTTAAGGAGGGGAAGTCAGCTATAGTTTCCTTTAAAGCAGTTCAATGGGAATCCCACTGTTTGTTCTGCATTTCCTAAACTGCTAAAAAAAAAAGGCTGACGTTGTACACCGTCTGTCAGTGGAGTGTGGAACAGCTGAATGCTTCCTGAGCCAGCCACCAGTTGGCGACAGCTAGCCTGTGTGTTTATGTGTGTGCTGGATATTGGGAAGTACCAGAATATTTACATCTAAACGTTTCAGATCGGCGGTAAACTGGAAAATAATGCTACTTATTTCATTTATGGACATAAAATGGACAGTAACGCGCTCGTCTCCTCTGTGTCTTTGCGGTGTTTTGGTGCAACAACACTGTCCATTCCAGGAAGACAAAGACTCTAGAAAACAGCTCGCACACCGGAGGTCCCGCTCCTATGCTTTTCTGGAACCAGGTGAAAAGCTGTGTGACCGGGAGGCCTGCAGAGATGTTTGGGTATTTCTGAGAGAGCACGAGGGTGTATCACTGCACATATAAAGACCAAAGCATATAAGAGGTCTGACTGCACACAAGTATTTAAAAAAAACAATCAACAAAAACATCGACAACAAAAATAAGATTTAACATCATGTTTAACAAAACAAAACAAGACAAAAGTCCGCCTACTATGTTTCACTGTCTTTCTTTTTTCAAGGTAAGGCTTCCTATTTTAATTAAAAGATTGTGTGCATGTTTGAATATATTCAGTTTTCATTCGCAGTCTGACAAAGCAATGTACTCCTGATTTGTCTTTCCTCGTTGTTCTTGTACTCCCCGTCTCTCCTCCTGCACTTGACGAGGAGGTGGAGACTCCTGCGTCTGTGTGAAGCCACGTGTGCTGACTGTGTTCGCCTGACACGAAGCAGCATGGCACTGTCGTGGTCCATGTACACACCCCGCGCCAGAAACCCTTCAGACTTGCTCCCATACACAGCCAGCTGGGAGGGGAGGGGAGACGAGCCCAAATAAAAGGGGACGAAATGTCAACATAGAAAAACAGGAACCCCAAAGACCCTCTCTGTTTCTTTTACGCGCTCTCCCTGGTACCCGCTGAGGCACCGGAGAGGGTGAACAGGAGTATTGGACATTTAGAGTACAGCAAGAATCAGCTCTGGCCTAGTGCCTCCTTTTTCAATTCCTGGCTGCTCATCTACTCATGTACGGAGATTGCTTTGGGACACCAGCATAGCTGTGATGGGAGGGGCCGGTGTACATCATGTTGCCGTGGTGATTGGGCTGCATAGGCTGCTGTGGGTAACCCTGCCCTCCCATCATGCCCATCTGCATCTGCATGGGGTACTGAGCTGGCTGGTTCATGTAAGGGGGATTGCCGTGATAACCACTGTTCATCATGGGTTGGGGCATTCGGTAGCCGGCAGACATGGCGTTCAGGGGTGTCATGTTCATGGAATTGTACGGTGCCGGTGTGGGCATGAGGTTTGGCATCATGCCACGCTGCACGGCCAAGGTGCGTGGCGTGCCCTGCATGGCCACGGCCCCTGAGCTGCGGCCATATAGCTGCTGCTGGTGTGGGGCTGGGGCCAGCTGCTGGGTGGCTTTGGACCGTATGGAAATGTGGCCTTTGACTGTAGCCATCTGGCCCTGTAGCCTCTGAGTGTGCGGTGGGGGTCCCAGGCCAATGTTGGTGGTGGGCATGTTGCACTGCAGCTGCAAGGAGCCTAGATTCATAGAGCCAGAGCTGAGGTTGGGAGGCGGCGTCATAGTGGGCTGGCCCTGAGGGAGTGGAGTGTGGGGTGAAGGGGCCAGCCCCGGGTTGGACAGAGAAACACTTGTGGCGTAGGAGGTGACTGAGGCTGAGTGAGAGTAGGGCATGGCGTGGGGGTCCATGATGGTGTTTGTGAGCTGCTGGAGTTTGGCCAGGCTGAATGTTGCAGAGGGTTGTGGGTAGCCCCCTGTGCCAAAATCCTGACCCATCCGCTCATAGAGGGTGCGGCCACCTCCTCCGCTCTCGGGTATCTCCATGATCATGGGCGTGGAGGCAAAGCCGTTACCCATGCTACACTGGGACAAGGCCTGCTGCTGTTGCTGTTGCTGTTGCTGTTGCTGCGGTGGTGGAGGTGCTGAGGGTGGAGGCTGAGGGTTGGGGGCTTGCTGCTGCGTAGGCTGCTGAGGAACCTTTTTTTGGGACTGCTGCTGCTGCTGCTGTTGCTGCTGCTGCTGGTTGGTGCTGGGAGGCCTTTCAATCACACCACAGCTCTGAGGAGACTTAATGCCACAGCTGGGGGTGTTGGATGGTGGTGGGGGTGGTGGGGGCTGGGGCACACCACTGCCTACGTTACTGGCACCTGGCCCACTGTTGGGCCCTGGTCCTGTTTGCTGAATGAGGCTACAGCTGCCCATCGCTAGCTGGGCTCCTCCGGTACCCGTGGGTGATGTGAGGGTGGGGGCTGGCACAAAGGAGCAGCTGTTGGACTGGGAGGAGGAGGATGGTGTGGCCGAGCTGGAAGTAGAGGAGGCTGAAGAGGAAGAAGCTGTGGAAGCTCCTGTAACAACAGCAGCTGACATTCCTCCTCCGTTGCCCCCGTTCCCTGTTCCATTGCCCCCTCCACCCATGGTGGAGTCATAGCTGCTGGGGTTGTCATAGTTCTCTGTGGTGCTCTCTATGCTGCCCAGGTCGCTGAAGCCGCTGTCAACCACCTGCTGCGAGTGGTCCGATACAGATGGCACGTCCATCATCGGCGATGTCTCCATGTTCTGCTGGGATGGGGCAGACAGAGAGCTGGGATGCTCCGGTGTGATTTGGGTGTACCCCGTTCCAGCACCTCCACCATTGCCCCCTGCTCCCGGGGGGATAGGTGTCCCTCCCCTCTGCCCCGCTGATGTTGTGTCCATAATACCTGAGGGCAACCCCGGACTGTTCACCGAGCGCACAGACTGACTGGGTAGGGGTTGTACAGGGGGATTGGGGAGGGGACTGCTGTGCTGGGAGGCCCCACACTCCTCTACTAAGGCCAGGGCCTCCTCCTCTGTCTCCCCCGTGTGGCTGTAACTCTGCAGGGTCCGGCAGGCAGCTAGAGTCTCCTCACAGTCCTGGTAAGCCCCGTGGTGTGGCTGGGGCTCAGTCTCTTCGTCCTGGGCTTCCCCCTGCGTCAGGGACTGGACGGCCTGCATAGTCTCCAGGTCCAGCTCGTTAGAGTGGTGGTGGGGGTGGTGTGGGTGATGGTGGCCCAGCTCCTCTTTGAATTCAGAGTGCTGGTGAGGGTGAGAGTGTGTGTGTGTGTGCTGGGGCTCCATCAAAAGCGTGACGTCCTTGTCGTCCGGGTGCAGAGGCTGGAGCTCCATGGGCTCAGAGGGAACAGACATGGCCGTGACTGTCTCCACTGCCGCAGCAGCTGCAGCAGACTCCTCCTGCTCTCTGCGCCGCCGCTCCTCCTGCTGCGGGTCAGGCGAGGAGGGCCGACACTTGGTGTCCTGCACCTCCTCTTCAGCCTCCTCCTCCTCCTCTTCTTCCTCCTCCTGTTTGCTGACATAGTCCCGGGCCACGCTGTTCTCCATGTCTAAAAAAGCCTCTCCACCTTGGGGTTCTTCTTTGACCGGTGGAGAGCTTGCCTGGGAGGCGGGCTCCTCCTCCTCGTCTTCATCATCTTCGTCATCTTCCGAGCCCTGACTTTTTCTTTTCTTACTGCTGTTGTTGCTGCTGTTGCTCTTTTCCTCCAAGTGTCCATCACCTTCATCGTCTGCATCGTGGTCTTCACTGCGCCTGCTTCCTGAACCTGGTGTGACCACTGTTCGTCTGTTGATGCTACCGCCACCACTGCCCATGCTGCCACACTCCTCTTCCTCCCTCTCATCATCATCATCGTCTTCTTCCCTGTCGCCCATATCTGTGTCCTGGGGCCGGGACTGTGGGGCCCGGGGCCCTGATGTGGAAGAGGAGGAAGAAGGGGACAGCAGGGGACGGGACAGTGGACGGCTCGGCTTGTCCTCCTCCCAGGCTCTTTCAGTCTCTTCCTCTTCGTCCTCCTCCTCTTCCTCCTCTGGCTCAGAGGGGGGAGGGGGTTTGGGGGCAGGCTGTGGCGGCTGGCAGAGGGTGCGGTTCTTGGGCGGTCTCCCTCGCCTCTTGGGCACCTTCTGCTCAACAGGCTTAGGGAGATAGTCGTCCTCTTCGTCTGAGTCTTTCTGTTTGGTGTCTCTGTCAGTGCTGGTTAAGCAGACTCGCTTGCTGTTACGGTCGTCTTTCTGGAGCAGCTGAGGTTCTTTGTCAAGCTGCTGCTCCAACAGCCTTTGTCTTTCTTGCTCCTGTCTCTCGGCCTCTTCCTGGGCTCGCTGCAGGTACCAGCTGCGGGGCTTGCGGCCAGGCTTCATCTTGATTTTAGGGGGTGGGGGATCCCCGCTTAAGGCCTGGCTATCTGCAGCCCCTCTCTGGCTGGGCCCGCCACTAGGTGGTTTACCAGGTCCCCGTTTCTTCCAGTGCAGTGGTTTGCGGCTCTTTCCTTTGGGCCAGCCTTTCTTCTTCTTCACTGGGACGTCAGAGTTGGCTGCTAGGGTCTTTGATGGAGTTGCTGGCAGAGCAGCCACAGGCTTCAGCACAGGTGTTAGTTCTGAGAGGAGATAAGAAAATAAGCCAGTGTTAGATAAAGCTAGAGAAAACACTACCTGTCCATTATCAAGTTTTGTAGGAGTCATTCCATGTCAAGTCACCCAGAGGTCAGACCTTTAACTAGTTCATGTTGAGAATTTTCTATAATAAAATTCTGCAAAAAGTTCTTTTAAATTCATGGAACATTGCAAAATCCTTTTGCTCAACTTAACACTTCTTTTAGTTATGAATCTTTGAAGTTAGGCGTTTGGAGCAAAAAAAATTGTCTGCGATTCCTTGTATAAGTATTCTAGGCCTCACTAATAGTCTATCACTGAAATGGATTGAAACAATTATTGAACATCTGAGAAAGTCTAATGGTAATTTGCAATGAGAAAATAAAATTCATAAAAATTCTAAATCTCTACCTGAGCAGCTTTCTGGCAACCAGATTGTTCTTGTTATTATACCGATTTTGGATTATTCATTATTTTTATATACATAAGACTATTTTATATAGATAACACTATTTTATGGTGAAGTGCTACTATTCATTATATGTCTATAAAACAGTTCATACATTTATTTAAATTGCTGATTTTACCCACTTTTACATGTGAATCACTTTTACAAGTGAATCAAATACAAGGTTCCTTGAATTTGATACAAGTTTTTACAAAAATCTATGACATGATGTGGGAGGGTCTAGCATGGAATGACCCACATCCAAACCATCTCTACTCACCATCTTCCTCTGAATCTGAGAGGTTGGAATGCCGGCCTCTTTTTGGTGCTGGGTCTGACAACCTCAATGCAGAGCGAGCTGGGGGGTAACGGCGCAGTGGGTGGCCCAGTGGCGTCTCCTCCTCTAATCTGGGCATAGGCCTCTCTGAGTCAGAGTCTACAAAGGGCTCGTCCAGAACCTCCGTGGTCTCAGAGATGGTCTCTGTCACCACGCTGCTGTGAGGGTGGCTGCGCTGGCGAAAGCGACGTTTCCTCAGGGGCTTCTGGGTGGAAAGAAAGATGTGCTTTTGAATTTCATTGCAAATGTTGCTACAGACCTACTTCAACTGGAACTGAGATTTAGTTGAGGACTTAATTCTGAGACGTTATTACAGTATCAATAACACTAACATTGATTCTTACCTTGCATTTGAGCCCCATAGCAGGCTTAGTGAGGATGGGTGGGGAGCATGCTCTCATGTCATCGTCATCTTCATCATCGTCATCGTCCTCCTCTTCACTGCTTTCACTGAAGCAGCTCTTCCTGACAGGCGGAGACTCGTTTAACCTGGAAACCAAAGGAAGCGGTGCCAGCCCCTCACCAGGCCCTTCACTCAGTCTGGGCTTTGGGCCTGTCTTTTTCCGTGGGGGCCGCCCTCTTCGTGTGGGGGTTATGGAGGGGTGCCGGGCCATGTCCAGTGAGTGAAAGGCTGTGGACTCCTGTCTGTCGAGGGAGAAAAGGGAGGGGGGGCCGGTGGCAGAGCCAGTGGCTTTTCCTCCCTCTGTTCTCTCATCTTCATCGTCATCATCCTCCACGGGCCGAATCTTAGGTGGCCTTCCAACCCTTGTGCTGTCCTTCACCTTGCCCCAAGGCCAGTTTTTGGGAGGGCGTCCCCGTGGTCTGCGTTCTCCATTTGTTGGGGGAGGGGGTCGTGGTGGTTCTTGGACAGGGGGCGGACAGCGGATGAGAGGGGAAGTTGGAGAGCTTTGGCTAAGGGGAAACCCCAAAAAGCCCTTCCTTTCCTCTTCTTCTTCTTCATCATCATCGTCATCGTCGTCGTCGTCGTCGTCCTCCTCCTCCTCCTCCTCTTCCCTTTTCTTCCGTTGGCGCATGTGCCAGGACATTGGAGGGACCTTGTGAATTGGTTTGATCTGTTTATAGATAAAGTTAAATAATACACAAGATATCAATAACAACAAGTGCATCAATCTATCATCTCCATTTAAAGCATATAAATGAAATGCACTTACCTCCTTGTGGTTGTCTTTCTTGGGTTCTTCGTCCTCCTCCTCGTCATCATCATCTCCATCAGCGTCAGAGACCACGGTGTTGGTAACAATGACTGGAGTCCAGCGCAGACACTCGGGGTCGACCTCCAGCTGCCGCGGCCGAGCCTTGAGACGACTCATGTGATTCATCACCAGCTTGTCCCTTCGCACCAGGACGAGTCTAAAAAACAAACAAACAAAGAGACAAGAGCATTAGGACTAAGTGTGCATGTTTTTCTACATTCGAGTGCAGTAAACCAGATTAATGACCATGTATGTCAGTATGTGTGTGAGTACATCCACACCAGTGTGTTAATGTTAGCTTGTTATAAGTGTATGTAGACACAGTTCTGCTCATAACTTGGCATCACAGAATAGCACAATCGTCAATCAAAACTGAGGTGCTAACTTGGTATAATGCAATTCAGGTATCCTTGAAGTGTCGGCACAGTAAAAAAAACTTCTGGTAAACTGACGAAGACGCAGTACTTCCTTAATGAGTATTTTGAAATCGCCACGTCACTTTTTGGAGAGAAGCCCGCATTTCAGCTGAAGTTGCTTTTTTTTTTTTGGCAGTTGACGCTTCTTGTTCTACCAGACTGTGGTTCATTACCAGCAGAACATGTAACAGGGTTCCTGCACAATTTCTATTTAAAAATTCCAGACCTCTTAATAGATTTTTCTAACCATATTTGACTTTTTTCAAGAGTCATAGCACAAGGTCTGGATACTTGCTGTTGACTAGGGCTGAAGCGATTCCTCAAGTAAATCGATTACTTAAAATCATCCAATCAAATTCTTTGCCTGGAAACTTTGTTTAATCCATATACTGCCAGCGATTGTGTAGACAGGCCCTCATACTGCTCAGTGGCCACTGTGTTTCACACGGATGACTATTACTGTTGCACAACGAGTGTGTTTAGAGGGTAGAGGTCCTTTATATTCCTAGACTTACTTAGCAGTATTGCATGTTACTTATTACTTACTGATGCCTATTTAAGTCTTGCAGCTGTAATCTAAATTTCCCCATTGTGGGACTAATAAAGGATTATCTTATTTTAGTAATTCAAACCTGTGTATGTCAACTTGTGTTTATATAATTTTTTTTAAAACTGTAACTACATTTATGCACAATCACAAGACTACTGGTATGTTTACATGTAACTACATTAGAAGTCTGGTCAGTGTATGCGTTGTTTAAAACAGAGCTTCATACTGTCACCATTAAGTGACATGTTGCACCCTTTCAGATGCTACCACTGACTTGTCTTTGTCCACATCAGTGTTACTAGTGTAAGGTCAATAATGACAGTGAGAAATAATAAAACATGTGCAGCTCATTGAGAAAACTAAAACGCCACGCAATCTGAGAGGAAGTTTGTACTACATGAGACAACACAGTCACTGGAGTGTCTTTGAACTGAGTTGTAATCTCAGTGTTTGCTGTGTCCTGACTCTGACCTCTCTCCTCGCTGCTCCAGCATGTTGAGGCTGTGCAGGGTGGTGGTGATGTCCTGCGGGCAGATCCCCGTCAGTTTGCTGAGCTGTCGTATGGAGATCTGCCGGTCACGGACCTCGTGGAGACACTCTAGCACCACGCTGCGCCAGTAGGCCATGTAGGACAGCCGACCCAAGTCCGACAAAGGCTTCTCTGGAGATCCAGGCTGTCCCTCACGCTTCGATAATAAGTAACCTGTGGGGAGGGACGAATAAACCAAGGCCACACACACCATATTAAATGTTATACAACACTATTTAAAATATATATATATATATATATATATATATATATTTATCAAGACATTTTCTCAGTTATTGGTCTTATCACTGTGTTTTCTGTGTTGTGTTTAAAGCTGACAGCCTTACTGAAGTCGATGAGAAAGCGTCCATAGCCCTTGCGCTGGTACTGTGGAAGAATCATGATGCATGATACGTTGTATTTCTGTTGACAGTGCTTCTCCTGGAAAATAGAAAAAGACAGACAGAGGCTACCATTAGATCAAAAATCAAGGCTCCACAAAACAGCGCTGTGTGGGTGTACAGCAGAGATGTTATCGCATCCGCTCACTCACTCGCTGCTGTATTTTGGCAGCGTGGCGGCATGTTAATTAGAGCACCTGCGACTGCAAACTCCACAGAGGGGCAGGGGAGCTCACAGCACCCAGTGTTTATCTGAGACACATCATGAGCATTTGTAGGTTTGTTGGAATGTGCCAGTGTGGGGTGATGCCAATGCATTTCAATTTCACTTAATGTGAAATCATTTCCTATTCATTTTGGTTCATTAAGCTGTTTTGGTTTGTGCTGGGTGATTATAATATACAGAGCGTTTGTATGTATCCCATCAAAATGAATATGGATAAGACACATATGGATAAGACACATGAAAAATTCATAAGAAATGTAACATCGCTTGGAGGCTGTGGAGGTTCAATCCAGCACAGGAATGATGTCAAGTACTGAAGGGCGATATGACTTCAAATCAATATCACCATTATTTCATACCTTTATCTCAATTATAATTAATGAACGATTATTTTATGTTTTGTTTACCATTGCCCTCATAGTTCTCTGACAAGGTCTGTATTGGAAATATGCAGAACTATTAAAATTGGGATATTTTTTCTAATGAAGTGCATATTTTTCTACTTTGATGATGACTCAATGTAGCATTTCGTTACATTGTAATGTGAAGTTAACAATATAATACTAAGCAGTGTTTCCTCTAGGATTTTTTTGCAGCGGGGAAAGTATTAAACAAATTAACCAAGATGAGCGAGATTAAGTCAGTGAGGTTAGAAATGTCGGTTTTGATACATTTTCTATTAATTGCTCAGCCCTAATTTCCAGCATCGCAAACAAACCTTTGAGAAGTAGCCGACGAGGTGGCAGCCTTTGCCGTCGTTCTGTGTCAGGACGTAGAAGAGGAAGGGCTCCACGTCGTAGTAGAGGGTCTTGTGGTCCAGGAACAGCTTGGCCAGCAGACACAGGTTCTGACAGTAGATCGTGCTCACATTCCCATCAACCTGTTGATCAGTGAAGAAACACATGAGTGCAACACCAACAGACAGTTTCCTAAATGAAAGAATCACAGGAACAGTCCAGAAGTACATCTTTAATGTGCTGTTTGAGAGCTGAGGAGCAGGAGTGAAAGTGAATGGAACAGAAGTTAGTGTCGAGCAATGATCTCAGCGGAGTCTCTAGAGGCTGACAGATAGATGGGGCAGCGGAGAAAAACAAAGAGCTGTAAAGAGAAAAGGGAGGGAGGTTCAGATTGGCAGCGCGCCAGCTATCTCTGCTCTCGTTGGAGCCAGGACGGACCGCAGAGTGAGGAAACAGAAGCTGCAGTGGCCATGGCCTGCAGGCAACAATCCACTGAAACTGCTGCTGTGCTACAAGACCCAGAAGAGGAGCTTAACTGGAAATCAGTAATTATGAACTCTTCCAATCCTCCTTCTGTGGTAGATAACATGAGATAATGGAGTAATAAAATAACTGTCTGTTCATTTGGGAGGTAGCAAAGAACTGGTGTGCAACATTTAATCTCTGATCTCTAATTAGTTGTGATAATATTTATTGGGTCTTGGTACATACATGATGAACGAACCATGACAACATTTTTATACTTGGTGCAGAAGCGTCAACAGAGGCCTGTTGTTTTCTTGGTTTCAGTGTCATCCATCTTCATTCACTCACATTATATCTTCTGTTTTCTGTTCAACTATAACCATGCAACCTTTCATCATATTGAACAGGGAACTCACCTCAAATACAGAGACGTCATCCTTCCTGTAGATCTCGTTGGCAGGGGGGTGGAACCAGTTGCACTTCTTCATGTGCTGGTAGAGTATGCTGCGACTCTTCATGTAGCGCAGGCAGAACTCGCACAGGTAGAGCTTGGGTAGCCTGGGAAGGGAGAGGGGGAGAAGAATGAATGAAGAGTGAGGTGCAGTCGTAAAAAGTCCCAGCTTGAACTGAAATAAACAGCTGAATAAGTAAGTGTTGTGTACATGTATCAGGAACTATTTTACCAATTAATAAAATTCCTCATCGATTATAGTTTCTTCGGTTACAGCTACAGATGTTCTGACAGCAGTTGCGCTGCACTGCCAGCAGCAAGTACTGCTTTAACAGCGACGAAGAAGAAGTGATTTCTGATTGTCTAGCATTAGTCAGAGCTAGCTAACATGTCAGCAATTTACCACGTAATGTGTATGCAAAGCTTCAGTTTTGAGCTATTTAAAGTAACTGCTGTGTTTTCCTAGATTTATTTATTTGTGTTCTTTTTCAGGAATGATTGTCAAACTAGATAATAAAAAGATGATCTATGATATTCATTCTCTGTATGCATTTGTTTTTCAATGGGTTTAACCTGAGTCCGGTCATATGACAATGATTGCAATCATCACTTCCATACAATGTCACTAGCGTGCTGTAGCTAAAATATGTCTTTTAAGTTTTTTATTGCAATGTATCGGAATAATAGGCCAATATGCTAGGTCCAGGTATCAGAATCTGTATGTGGAAGGGTAGCGTGGTATCGTAAAAGACAAAGGTTTGCAGTTTTC
This sequence comes from Hippoglossus stenolepis, assembly GCF_022539355.2. Classification (NCBI taxonomy): domain Eukaryota; kingdom Metazoa; phylum Chordata; class Actinopteri; order Pleuronectiformes; family Pleuronectidae; genus Hippoglossus; species Hippoglossus stenolepis. Next base: position 6,003,186 of record NC_061491.1, read on the forward strand.
CTTAGTGCTCATGACAGTTTTAGTGATTATGTAGAGTTATGGGCTGTTGCCCAGCAAAAAAGGCAACAGGAATGAAGTTTTTTTACTTCACTGACATTTTATAGACCAAACGATTGATTGGTTATTTGAAGAAAATAATTGGCAGTCACATTTTTGCAACCCTTTTCACAGCTCACAAATAATTCAGCGATGCCTGAGACAAACATGGAATGATGACACTCGACATTAGGATTCATATATATATATATTGTTGCTCAGAAAGAGTCTGTAATTGTTTCTTCCATGCTAATATTCTCATATGTATTTTCACATACCTAATGACATCAGACTTGGTAAGAATAGTGTTAGAGTTTATCCAGCAGTCACATAAAAATATTGCACCCTGAGCAAATCAGAATCTCCTTGGCTCCTTGTCTCTGACTGAGTACCAACCGAAGAGGGTGTAAACAACGTTATAATTGAGCTTACTGGTGTTAAGCTATACGCCTACAAGCAGACTGTGAGCTAAGCACATTACTGCTGGTGTGCTTCATTATGGTGCTTACCTGCTGTACTCCTGGGGGTAGGGAGATGAATACCACGTCTGGATTTCAAACTTGCCAAATTCAATAACTGACGGACAGCGCATCTGAGGATCTGGTGGACCCGTCACCCCGACTTTCTGTTGGGGTGAACAAAAAAGATGGAGGAAGAAAGGGAGAGAGAGACATTGGAAGGCCAATTCGAGGTTTGCTGCAATATTGACCAGGCAGCTCAGGAATTACTGAACTGCTCCACCTGTTTTCAGAAGTTCCGAACAATGGGAGTCTGGACTTTCTCTGGAGGTTGCCTTTCATACATGAACAACGCAGCAGGAGATTCTCCGCTCAGAGGCGTTCACAACAACACAGATATTTAAAGAGGATTCAGGTGAGGGGTGTTGCAGCATGAATCCTGCCTGGTGTAACACTTTAATTCGACTGCAGAGATCACATGTTATTATTTACAGCTTATCGACACCGGCGACACATCAACACAACAGCTCGCGTGAATCCTGCGAAGGATCACCTGCTGGTTTCTCACTTTGGCTCATTCAGACATTCTTCAGAGTTTTTAAACTAGGGGGCTGGCTGGAAAAACTCTTATTTGAATATTTGAAACAACGACAACAAAAAAATATATATATATTCTCAAATACAGCCCCATCAGAGAATGTCTGGAGATTATCTGGAGTTCAGTGCATGCCTGAAAGCAGCTTGGGAGTCCATACATTAACACATCAGTATCCACGTAATTGGCCAAAAACTACAACCCCTCATCACATGTGTATCCCCAGAAAGACTATAACTATAGAATTATAAGTGAAGCTTTCAAAAATACATTGCTGGTTTGGACATCCCTGCCTGCCGCTTTACGATGATCACGTATTCTCTTCCACTGCTTCTCAGCCTCAATCATCGCATCAGCCCTTTTCACACACCATTAATTCTTACTACTCTGCCTGCGTCAAACACTTGAGCACTGGTGCGGATGTTCCAGTCGGGATCTGAGTTGGTGTTTTAATACGACTTCTACGACAGCGGCCAAACACCAACTTTCAGGTCAATCTACTGCTGCAGTGATGCAGTGAAACAGGACATTAATGAGGCTAATTTATGGTTCCTCTCTTTACCTACTGGCTAACCTGTCAGTGCAGGACGCTGTCATTAGTGCTGCCCTGCTCAACGCTCACGCCATCAAACATAAGACAATTGACACTTAGACTAACTATAGAGCTTGTGAGGCTGCTGCCAAGTCTGACACATAATCTAGTGGGTATATTACATTGACCAGCCCTGCCCTTCCCTTCCAAACAGGAAGTAGATTTTATCATCAATCATGAGTATAATGTGAAATTAATCAAAATTCCAAGGTCAACATTATACTTTAATTACCTTGTAGTGAAGCTGTTGTTTGATCACCCCTTGTTCCATGTATCTATTGGTCATTTAAAACCAAACCTCTTATTCTCACTGAATCCTACACTGTCTGCTCCATTTGCCCTGCATCAATGGTAATGGATGATTTAATATACAAGCTAAACCTGGCAGCTGTTACATGGCAAATTAATTTGTTTCAGTGCTGAAACACAATGGTTTCTCACAGCTCATTGACTTTTCCACCCACCAACATGCCGGCATCCCACAGACCCTGAGCCGGTGACCATCTTTCTACAACCTGGCAGCTGTTGACTCTGCTCTTTCTCAACATTTTCCTCACCAATGAAATTCAGCTCCTTGTCTGCACACAATATCACATCCACTGACTGCAGCCTGGCAGTCGTAGACTCCATCTCTCAGGTTCCTCGGCTGATGCCGTTTCACTCTACAATCTGGCTCATCTTCAGCTTCTCTCGTCCCTTTGACCCATCTCTGTCCATTCACCAAATTTGAAAGACATTTATCATTTCGTCTCCCTGCGTGCTTACCTGCAGTGCCAGCTCCTGGATTTGTCGAAACAGTTCAATGTCTTTTTCCGTCAGGTTCTCGTGGCCCGGTAGTTTTTCATCTTCGTCACGCCAGTCACTGCCTTCCTGATTGTCTGGGGATTGAAACACAGAGTCGACATTAATGCAAATCTACAGAGAGGAATGTCAGACAGATTGCCAACAAGTCTGCTGATTGATTTTTACAATGGTGCTCCTTCCACAGAAGGTAGAGCGCAATGAGACACTGATACATGGTTAAAGGTTTTCTTAGAATAAACCTCGATAAACAATATTTAATTCCTAATTTGGAGGGAGTTTGCTGCTTCACTAGAGGGGATGATGTTAAAGACTAGTGTGTAGGTAGGGGGGGGTCCTATATTACAAATGCTTTGCAAGTGCTTAGCCACTTAAATGGTAAGTGGTCTGTATTTATATAGCACCTTTCTAGTCTCGATGACCACTCAAAGTGCTTTACAGTACAGTTTATTGCCAATCACACACACATCCATACAGTGCATCTATTGGCAGCTCTTTTTCTATAAGGGGCAATTCGGGGTTCAGTATCTTGCCAAAGGACACTTCGGCATGCAGACGGGGAAGACTGTCGTCGAACCACCAACCTTCGCTCTACCGAGAGGATCAGCCACTGCCGCCCCTTAACCCTTACTTAAATGTGTGATCAACACACTCTACCTTGCTTTTACTAAACAGTGCATTTTGGAGTTTGCCTTCAACATGCACTTGTGGGAACTGTTGGTTATATTTATACATTTAAGGTCTTGACCTTATTATGTTATGATTTGGCTCTTAAAATTAGACTTAACTAAATACTTTGTTATAATTCATTCCTCTTTTTGCCATGGATTTTTGTGTGAAGCATTTTGTAACATTGTTTAGATTAGTGCTATACAAATAAAGTTATCAATATTACTTTATTTGGGTGTGAACGCATAATCTACTAGGTATTTTATTGTCATGTGTCAATTTCGGGAATACACAAGTCAATACATCAGAAACAGCTATATAACCAAGAGTCATACCACTAAAGGTGCACATGCGTTTTTATACATACAGTAATATATGTGGTTGAGCTGGCTTTTTATATACATAAAGGGGTAAACAGGTTGGATTATGACTTGTCTTTTAAAAAGTCTGGATTTGTCCCAAACTTGATATGAATGAACCCCCATTATCCACAGTACAGGAAAACCTTCACAAATCTGAGTGCTTCTGTGGAAGCTCCTGATGAATCTGCTCTGCTGCTTCTATTCTCTTCTTCAGTGGCAATTGCCACTGTGTGTTTTTGTTCTTTATAAACTTCATTGGCAACAGAGCTTTTTAAAATGTTTCATTTATTTCTTTATTTTATTAAATGGGACAAAGAACCGTGAAGCACTGCAGTCTATGCATCACAGTAACACCTGGTAGTGCTGAGTCTGCTAACAAACCAGCCACCTGACAACCTTTGATCAAAATATTACAAAAGGATGCCTAATGCATTTTCCCATACACTTCATTAAAATATTCAATTTGTTACTGTGCTGTTCAAAATTTGCTTAATGCCTCTTTCACTAAACCCAAAACATCCACATTATGTCAGGGTGTAGACATTTGTTAACAATTACAGAGGATATTAAAACAATAAGACATGGGTTGGCTCAGTGTCTGTACAGTGTTTACTGAGTGAGATCTATGACATTTGATTTCTGCTGCACTTGTAGTTGTGTGCAGTTTGTTATTACCCTGACTGTGATGGTCCACTTCTCATAATAACATTAAAGATCTTAAAGAAGTTTTGTGCTGTTATTTCACTGTAGAGTTTACAGCTCTCTTACAGCTCTGTACTTCTGTAACAGTGTTGAGATGAACTTTCCAAACAATGTTTCATTACCATTGTAGAAAGAACAGGATCAACAGGGAAAATTGAGGTGTTCTATATCTTTTGCCCCTTTGTGTATATAAGCAGATGAACAAAACTAATATTTACCCCCCCTGTCATCATCTCCTTCTCCCTTGCGATTGGCTTTCTTACGGATGCGGCACTGCTGTGAGTAGTCCACCACTTCCTGTCGCGCCTTGCGGCCCTCGGGTGACGGTGTGAAGAATTTTGTGAGGGCGTCGATGAGGCCCTTGGTCTTGTTATTGAAGCGCAGGCCGCTCTGTGAAAGGTCGTCGTCGTCCCGCATCGAAAAAAGCAGCCGATCGTCACCGGGGTAACCTTCGCAGGAGGAGCTGGAGGACGAGTTGGCCGAGACTGAACGCTTCCGCCGACCACGCCCAAGTTTCTTGAAGGGCCGCCCTGGCCTGAAGAGGAATTAAGGAGTGCAGTTAAGCAGAGTAAGTTCAGCCTGTGGAACTACATATGTACTGTTCAATGTTTCCCGCTGAAATTAAGGCGTTCATTTGGTGTCAGAACTATCGGAAATTAGTTCCTGACTGGTAAAGTTCATGTGAATGTCATCTCAAGGAAGAACAATGGAATTTCTGACATTACTTATAAACCAGTTTATACAATTTTACAAACAGCTTTAAATAGTAGCTAATATGAACTTGTCAAATATTACAGTTTTGTCTCTTGCCAACTGTACATCCATCTCTCATAAGCACAGAGCACCACCATCTAGCCAATTCAGATGTTTTAATGACTAACGTGCAACTGTTAATATGTCAGTCACACATTATCCTTTTTCCTTTGATCTTTGTCACCATGTAAATATTAGGCAAATGCATCAAGGTGTTGTTGAAATGCTCTTAACACAAATACAACACACTTTGTTTACAGTTTCCATTTGTTTTTTCCACCTCCTGCCTTCAAAGCACATGAACACAATGAAGTCATAACTACAGCAGCTCAACCTGGGGAATGGAACCTTCTGGGGAGCACGTGAACGCACACTTAGATTCGGTCTGGGGCAGTAGCTGCCGGAGGGGAAGGTTCAGGCCAGTGAAGGTTAATTATTGTAATTGTACAGCAAACATACATGCAGTGTGCTCTCATGCACATCAGAGTGACAGCCTCACACAGTGAGGACAGGTGGCAGGTGTTATGCCCAGGTCTGCCAGCCTGCTGAGAACTGCATGTCTTGCCGTGTAATTAATGTGAAACAATGCTGTAAATACTGGAACAGAAATTAACCCTGCACATTGTCTTTATAGACACATTATACAATGAAACGGGCAGAGAAAAGAAATGGCAATAAAAGGAAAACACGTCTGTAAGCGCAGTCTGGAGAATAAACATCGTAGCTGTAAGAAAAACGATGTCTCGCTGGAGCTCCCCATCGTACTGACACTGAAGAAGTAACCATGAGCTAAAGGCAGTTCTTTACCTGTTCTTGGGCCGTCCCAGCGGTGCGCTGTAGCGCCGTTTGATTTGTGCTGCCTTTTCATGTAAAAGCGTCTTTCCCTTTTTCCTGGGTTGGCAGATTTGACAAATCCACATGCCTGAGAGACAGAGAGAAAAAGAGACAGGTTCACATACACTGAGGTGGATTAGACACGACAGGCTTCAGTGCAGATACTAACACTGGGATGTATCTAACACATCGGTGCTTCATGGTGAAGCATTAGATGTTTCATTAGAGTTCATTGGCACTAACAACTCAAAAGATGTTTAGTCATTTTCTTTGACTATGATGATCATGTATGTACATGAAAGGTTGGACAGATACAAGTTGACTTCATGTCGCGTTTATGAGTTAAAAGAGCAGTTCTGTTTATTTACCTTTTGGCATCCGCGTGAGGGGAGGATCACAGCACTCCATGTGGAAACCCCTGTCACAGGAGTCGCAGAACAACATGTTGTCCTGTACAGCACAGACACACAAGTGTTGATGATTATCAAAGGTTTTTATACAGGGTGAGTCTCAGTGACCTGATTCAGGGGTGATGTATTTTACATGAAAGCTAGAACAAAATAATGAACTAAAATGTTACTATGTGTCAGTCATCACACTGACTGACCGATAGTGTGAAAATAAAACCACTGGTCAAAACTCATTCTTATTCAAAATTTTCAGCATTTATTACCTCCACCAAGTTTGTTATTTAGTTGTTTTCATCAGCATGTGTTTGCTTGTTAGCAGCATTACACAAAAACTACTGGACAAATTACCACAAAACTTGTCAGGAGGTGGTATGAGCCAGGGACAAATCCCTAAAATTTTGATGTGGATCCGGATCAGGGGTCGGATTCTGGATTTTTTGTATCACTTTCTTTAATATTGTGATATAGGGTGTTTATTCACAGATTTCCCAGGGAATAACTCATAGTCTTTGGTGGAGTTTACCCGCAGTTTGCCTTTCACACATGCACAGCCCAGCAAGAGGTTCTCTGCACAGTTCGCAACAGCATGAAATGCTCCGCATTTTTCAGGCAAGAGGTTGAGCAGCCGAGGGAAGCGGGCAGAGGCAGGAAGTGACGTATTAACACTGCTGCGAAGATCACATGATTTCGCTTACAACACACAGACACCGTCGTCAGCTCTTATCACCACAAACTCTAAACATTTTTCTCAGTGTGTATCCCCACTTTTTCACCGGGAGATATTTGTTTTCTTTTTCTTTATTTCATTTTTGCATGTAAGAGGCGTCATCAAAACCCCCCAATCGCTTGCGGCCAATCCAGTGGGGGAATCCCCTGCTGTGTTATCATATCGACTTCTCCTGGGTGTATAATAGGACTCCAGGCAGAGAAAAGTCAGCAGAAACTGTGAAGCATCTCATTCCGACATTTGTACCTCCTCCAGAGAAAATACGGAGGAACTGCAGAGTTCAGTGCATGTCTGAAAGCAGCTTATGAGTGTGTGCAATTTGGTACAGCTTTTTCAAGGGAGCTATTCAGCCTTGGCGGAGGTAAGTGCTCTACTGAGAGTCATCCTAATTTTCATTTTATGAATTAAAAATAAGAAGATTACAAATTAACAATACTTGGATATAATCAACCCTGACTGACTCTTTTCTCCAATTACAATATGAATTTTAACATTGTGCGTCTTGATATATTCTGCATTTTGTCTCATGGTTAACTCTCCCTGCAAACATTTGAATAACAATGTTTTCTAACTTGACAAGAAAGAGAAAAAGAGGAATCATACCAAGCCTGACTAAAATAGCTCAGTCCCAGGACCACAGAGATGTCTATCAGCATCTCTATCTGGCACTTAAGCAAAAGAGAGCGTTCACAGACGCCGTTTGGCTGCCAGGCCGCCATATTCGCTCATCCACTCACCGCATTCTTTCCTTGATCCTGACAGCTGCTGCAAGTCTTGCATTCGATGCACTGCCACCACAGAGCCTTGACACGCGCTGTGAGCTCTGGGGAGAACTTGAGACAGGACGGGTGGCCTGCAGGTAGACAGACAGGCAGACAAAAAAGAAAAACAAGTGAATCAACTTTAGAATTTTTTCCCGGCGTTGCTGACTGACAGCTGTGACCCACTTACATCATCGTAGGAGAAAAAAAAGGCTCCTTTTGGAATTAAAGCCCTCACTGAATCAAACCTGGCTGCAAAGAGAGTGTTCAAACATAAATGACAATCTGTCAGAGCTGTGCTTTTGCTCTGTTTGAGGAAGAGCAAACAAGACAGCCTTGTCTGGGAAAGAAACCCGCTGAGGAAAGAACAATCTGTCCTCTGCTTTCACCAGGCAATGTCAGGCCTTTGTATGAATACTACAACTCCTGGCTGAGAAAAAAAGACTTTACAGGGAATCCATTGTATCTCAAATGCACTGAACCCAAACTAATGCCAGTATGTGTGTATATTCAATCACTGTTTGTATTTGTCAGGTGTCAGTTTAAGCAGTGAAATGAAAGACATGTCCCCCCCCCCCCAAAAAAAAAACAATGACAGGACTACCATAAAGACTTGTTCTAGAAATAACTATAAAAAAAAGCTCTTGCAAAAATAAATTTAGAGCTGAACCATTTGAATTTCTGAAAACATTTAAGTAGAATTAAAAATGGAATGGTCAAAATGGTTAAAATTATCATCTGAAATGGAAGATGGAAAAGAAGTTCAAGCTAGTCTAACTAGGGTTGTCAATCCTGGAAAAACAAGCAAGAACAGGCTACAAAATGCAACCGATAGATCCCACCAAAACCAGGCCCCCAAAGACGCTAGAAGCCGACTCTTAAATCGTCTCTGCTTCAGCAGTGTATGTCTCTGTAACAATTTCATTCAGTCTGAATGAAATGGTTTGTTATGTTGATTACAATCCTGCTAGAGTCACAGACACCAGCTTCTTTCCTTTTTTCAGATGACTTTATTGATGGCTGTTGGGACATGAAGAGGATTTCAACAGATAAGATAAATCATGTTTCAGGAACAACTCACCAATCCTTCCTTTAAGAGTGAGCACTGAATGAAGCTCAAGTGTATGTGGAGAGTAAATGCTGAGTGAAGCTGAAGTAAAAGCTGTTGTAAACTGTCTGCTGCAGAGTAAGCCATGAAGGCAGTGAAAAAGGTATTTGACGTGTAACCAGTGAAAGTGGCTGAATTTTTAGAGCACGAGCAAGAGATAAAAGAAATGTTACTTGAAGAGGAAGAGATGAACGTAGCTGAAATGACATTTAAAGACACAGACGGACACACATCAAAGGACAGAGATAGGTGTGCAATCTTCCTAAAGTGACACTCGGCTGTGTTCTTATTTTCTACCTGAGTATGTACTAGTAGAGTATGACCATGTCACCGACTGAGCTGGTGGCAAGATCATTTTAAAAGAAGTTCACGTTTTACTGGTCCAAAATTCACACTTACCACTGTTGCCACAGTCAGCGCAGGAGATGAGCTCCTCCGGCTTCTTGTCGCGGTTCTGCTCCTTGGTGCCCAAGCAGAAGCTGCAGATTGGGATGGGCTCTGCCACAGGCTGGTGAGGGACAGAGCAGAAGAGAGGGAGAGAGAGAGAGGGGGACAAGTTTAGACTGACAGACAATTTAACAGCTTCATTGTGCAAATGAGAACAACAAAGTGGCCTTGTGTGTCCTGCCACAGCGGACGACTGCGGCTGTGTGTATTAACAAGCTAACAGCAGACTGAAAACGACAATGACACCATGGAGCCTGGGATCTGTGAGCAGAGGGTTTAGGATAATAAAGAGAATAAGAGTTACTGTGATGACTGAGTTTGTATAATTTATGTGACAGTGTCATGTTAGAGTCTGCCATTATGTGCCAGTGCCTCTTGCCGGATCCTGAGCTGTTTGATCAAAGGCTGTAACTCGCTGCTTCTGGTTGTACAGACTGAGGAGCCGCAGCATGTCCCAATTTTACACTTCCAGTTCCGGGGCTGCATAAATCTTTTAACGTGTCCCTGAAAACACACCCTTTGTCAGCAGGTGTGTGCTAAGATGCAAAACAAACATTATCTGAAATGTATACAAGCGCGCACCTTAGCCAGGTTTGTGTCAAGGACGACAAAAGGCTGGATAGCACTTAACATGTTTTTAAAGACATCAAATAAGACTTGTGTGAACAGTAAAGCTGAAAAAAAAAAAAAAAATCACATCATCCTGAAGCAGCACAGGTGCACTTCACACAGACACCAACCCACAAGGAGGCCCCCCTGAGGGCAAATCTTGAAAGTTTCTGGAGCCTGGAAGCTATGAGGGGAAGTGGTGCTACCTCACACTAAACCACAAGTCATTTCCTGCAAGCACATTTTTGTTTACTACTGAGCACAGATATAAGTAAGTTGAATTTGTATTGCTGTCCCTTTAACCATAAAAATCTTTATAGTTTTGGCTGGTATATTTACAGCTCACATAAATGTTGTGAATACAAATGAATTTTAGTAGCTTCAAATGTCAGAACTTGAAAAAGGAGAAAATGCTGATTTACGATGCCTATAAAACAGTTTTGACCTTTATCAAATTTTGTTTAACAATACCCAAATTTCCATGGGTGTAATTTTGATTTTATGACAGTATAGTGATAAAAAATACCCCTTTACAAATTGATGCAAGCACAACTTTAAAATGCTAAATAATTACAGCTCAGGTAACCTACTGCTTAGCTTTTTAACACGGTACAGTAAATTGTTTTTAGAAGCCACATGCTGAGCTGAATGAAAAACATCGGTGTGTAATCAAGTGGATCCAGAATAGTTTAACTTTAAATACACTCGTATCTGGGAGGTTCAACCGATGTCAATCGCATATAATTTATGAGCAACAATAATGATGTGGAGACAAAGACCTAGAGATGTTCCGATACTATTTTTCACTTCCCAATACTGATTCCGATAGCTGGACTATGAACATGGGCTGATATTGAGTAAGGATCTGATAAAATTGCATTTTCAAAAGATTATTCATATAATGTAATTTAACAGCTTTACACTACTGACCCTGTGTGGAAGTGATGATTACCATCATTGTTGTAAGACCTGGCTCAGTTTAAACCACTTGAAAAACAAATACATACAGGGAATGTATATACAATATCTAGTTTGACAGTCATAAGTGAAAAAAAAAACAACACTAATGAATAAATATAGGAATAAACAACAATTACGTTAATGCATGGTAGCATCATGGTAGCATCATGGTGTAGGGATGCTTCATTGTGGCACTTCACTGAAGACAGTGGGTGACCTGACTGCAGGAAAATCTGCAAGAGATTGTATGTGAGACGACAAACGCCAAAAAGATTAAAACAACAATGTCCTGGAGGGGAGGAATTCGCATCCAGACATCAAACTATCAGAACCTGTGGCAGAACATAAAAACTGCTGATGAGTCACAGTCAAGCAGAGACAAGGCCAGAAATCAGACTTCAACATTATACTTACGTTAACATTCAGCATTTTACAGATGCAAGACAGCTAAGCTATTGTTTAGGTAATTTTCAGACATGAACTGAGTTTGTCTTTCACATATGAAGAACACAGGAGGAGACTGCGAGAAAATATCTGGATCATACGGGCAAGTGGTGGTGCCTGGGTAGAGAATGCAGGTGGCAAGTGTTTTTATTAACAACAAATCGAAACTGGCTTTGGCCCATATCACAAAAAAGCTCTCGAATCTCGTTCTTGACAAATTTGTTGGCTTGTATTAAAAAATAGAGATATTTGCATTAGTTTCAGTTTTGTATTCATTGCATGTTAGAAATGTCATCAAAGCACCCACTCCCTGTTGGTGAATCTCCAGACGTAATCCTGCTGTATTCTCAGATGGGCTCACTCTGAGATTCTCAAGATTTTACAAGGGAGCTGATGGGGCAAACTCCGGGGAAGACCCAGACATTTGTGTTCTCCCATTCAGCCCCTCCTGATAAGAGATTATCCGGAGATCAATGCATGTCTGAAAGCAGCTTCAGAGTTTTCAAGTGATTTGTCAAACTCAGATTCATGATTTGCCACATTTCTTCGGCATCTCTGGGACTCGACTGTTCAGCAGCCATCTTCACAAATTTGGATGTTTTTCCAGATGTTTGACGTTTTCAACATGTTGCCATGGTTGTTTGAGGACTTTGGGGAATTTTCGTGATAATACACATATAATTTAAAATTAAACACAGAATTTAAATACTTATTTGGACATTTATTACCATGGCAACAATCTAAGCTTCGCGCAATCGGGTCAGACCCAATTCATATGCTCAAAATCATTTATGAGGCTGTAGCTTGTAGTAGCTAACCACTAGTGAGCACAGACATTTAGACTGCCTGTGATAATATGTGATATTGAAGGAGGCAGATACGACCAATGTCAAAATTATTTTTAGTAAAAACTCCAATAATATTTTTTTCTTGATATACACTCATACTTGCATAACGTCTATCACAAGTTACTATGATTTACAGACAGAACAATTACAAAGGAAAAGGCCTCTTAAGAGGAACAGCTTATTCTCAAGCACGGCCGTGGTAACTGCAATGAATTGCTGGAGAAAAAAACACTAATCTGTACATAGTGATGTAATCTGCAAAACCATGAAAAAAGGCTTTCTAACAGCCAAGGTCATAACATCTCTCCCAACCCACAAAGGACCATATCCTTTATTTAACATGGGGGGGGGGGAACAACACCATGACATTCAGTGAAATTGGTGTTCGAAGGTTTCCTGCTGGACAGCGTAAGTGTAAATGCACGTAGCTTTAGAGAGCTGGGTAGGCACCAGGTCCTGGCAGGGAAGAGACAGGAGCTTGATTTATTGGGTTCATTTCCTTCTAACTCAGGCTACTTCCAGCAGCCCCCGCTACACCTTACCCACCCACAAAACACAGCAGAGACAGAAAGGGAGAAACAAAAGGTATAAAGTGAGGGAGTAATGGAAGAGTAAGAAAGAGGTAAATGGAGAAAAAGAAAGGGTTGTAAAGAATAAGTGGTGAAGAGAGAGGTAGATAAGGAGAGACATTCAGGTGAGAAGAAGATAGAGCCTCGCTAGCTATCTCTCTCTCTCCATTTTCTGAAACCATTTTTCACGGGTGAGGATAATATGAAACAGTGATTGTGTACTGGATAACGCTACAAGATTTTACGATGAAAATAGCTGTATTGGCCAACAAAAGAAAGCAACAAAGTCACTGAAGAGAAATGGAAGACAGCAACTAGAAAGAAAGAGGAGGAGAAGGAGGAGGAGGAGGAGAGTATGAAAAAAGGCAAAGCGAGGACAAAAACAAGAATCCAGAGGGTAAAAGAGCTAAGGAAATGGGAAACGTAAAAAACGGGAGAAAATCTGCAGCAGCAGTCCTCCGAGCAGCCTGCGTGCGGCCAACACCTCAATCATTCCTGACGCTTAACCCCTTCCTCTCCAGAAGGGGTAAACTGCTCCCACTCACCCTGAGAACGCTCGAGTAAACTAGAGCTGAGAGTGAGCGAGCGAGGGAGCGTCGCCTTTAACACAATCAGACACCTTGTATAGAGATGCGTGTTACAGTGAAGCTTCAGTTACTGGCTGCTACTGTAAATTAATCCCCAACAGATACTAAAAAATGAAAAGCTAATCCTCCCTCCACGACAGGGAAATTGGAACAGTGAAACACAATCCTCAAATTCCTCCCAAGAGCTGGTTTTCCTCCCCCTTTCAGGCTTTTCTACCTCCGCCAGCTTCCTCAGCTGGCTGCCAGGTCTGCTCTTGCACTATGACAGCACTCTAGAAATTTCTCACATCTACTGGCCGTTAGAGTTGAGCGTCGACAGGGCCGACATTTCACTTGAAATGTGTGCGGATGTGTGAGTGTCTATTTTAAGCCTGTGTGTTCATGTATTGGCATGTGCTCTTTTTCTTTTCCCCAACGTAAGCAGGATTCAGGAACAAAATGTTGTTCTGAGCCAAGAACACACCTCATGGCACCTGTTAGCTACTAGCTGCGTCTACTAGGTGGACTTGACATGCCACCTTAAGTCCATAATAACATGTATTACAAGTTGCGGGTTCCTCTATAAATACACGCCTATACACAAACAGGTGGAGGTACCATAGTACGACCCAGCTGACACACCCACCTTTGGTTTATGTTACTTGAGCACAACAACTGCATATCATGTAGCACTGTGCTCCAGTGTTTACCTAATTCTTCAGTTAATTTTCGAGAAGTTGAAACTAATACTTGAGGCAACGTGTAGCATTTTCTGAGACCTTCTAAATGCAGGTAATAGGTTATAGAAAACCACTACAGGTAACCTGGAACCCCCTTATATACTGACTTATGTTATCCAAAGACAGATGACAGAAGAGTGAGATGTGAAGAAGAGAACAATAGAGGAAGGACAAAAGGAGAAGCAGAAATGGAGAAGGAGGAAAGAAAGGATAAAAAGCATTGGGAAAGGAGAGAAAGAGGGGAAAGCTTTACTGTTGTCCTTGTCTCAAGTCAAGGATCTCATTAACATGGGAGCCCAATCTCAGCAACACACCCCCACCACCACTACAGATCCTTATGGCGGCCCCCAACTCGAACACAAACTCATTGATCATTGTTATAGGACACGCCGCGCAAGCAGAGACAGCGCACACACGCACACACACACACACACACACACACACACACACACAGTTCCAAAAGTCATTACATGCACTGAGGGATAGCAGTCACGAGACACACCTTGACACGCTATGGTTTCACTTTCATTTAAGAGCACACAAACACAAACGCATGAATGCTCAATTGACAACAGTTAACCGATAGGAGACCACGTGGCGTTTCAAATCGGAGATCCCTCGAACGCTTGGAATTAACTTGTGTAAATGTGACATCTACAAGAGCCAGAGGAGGACTCTCTGTTGTGCCAGCATGCCCTACCTTCAGCCAAGCATCACCCTCCATTAAAGCTGAGGTTAGCCAGGGAGCACAAAGCTAAATCACTGTATCAAACGGAGCAGGGGCTGGCCACGCTCCAGCCGTCACTTCCACAGCTGCTCAACACATTGGTGGGCTGGTGATGTTGGCCATACGCGAGGCCTCACACAGCTCCTCTTCCCCTGCCAAATGCCATTCACATCAAAGCCACTGTTGGGCTCTTGGTTGCTGCTTGCCCTGGGCATCGACACCACTGCTAATGTTGTTTCTATTAAGAGGTGAAGCAGTGTCTCACAGTCCATTGAATGTGTTGCATTTGAGTATATGCAATGTCTCAATGCACAACTTATAGTTACCAAACAACAGCGCTGGGTTAAAAGAACGATTCTCAGATTAATATCGATCTTAATGATCTGATATTGATTCATATAAAGGAGGAATAGATATTTAAGTATATGCCTTTTCTAATAATTGACTCCATTTCACATAAGAACAGCAGCAAAATGATAGCAAGCTAGCGAGTTACTTCTCTCATCTCATATCTTTGTCTTGAGATGGACGAGACAGAGTTTACACTCACACACAGACAGGCCCCGCCCACACTCACAGAGCGACACAGACAGTGAAGCAGATATATGAGGAGCAGAGTCGGATAACAACAAAGAGAGTGTGTCCCATTTGTTGAAGAACAGTGGCAAAAAAGGTAAAACTTCTGGGTTTCCACTACGACCCGCGCTGCACAATGATCAGCGCCCATGCTTCATGATCAGGGCAGAAGCAGCGGTTGGTTTGTACAGTGCTGGAGTTTGCTGTGTCCTCCCTCCGCACTCGCACAGCCAGGGCATCAGGGTTAAAGTGACCGTTACGATCCGGATTTAATGATTCGACACCATCGATACACAACTAAATAAATGTGATTTGTCTGTTTGTGTGTGAAGAGCAACGAGCAGACACACTCACTACTAGAGGAAACACTAGAATAATAACCTAATACAATCATAATCATCCCATCCTGTTTACCGAACTGGTAACATATATCCTGTGCCAAAAGCTTCATATGTATTAAAGGGTAAATTATATTTATTGTTGTGGCTGTGTGGTTTATTTTATTTATGTGTGTTCAAATGTCAGACTATTCTTAAGAATTATGAGAAAGTTCATTGCTCTTTGTAAGCATAATTGTTATGCTATAATATCAGTGGCATGACATTTTTTCACAATAATATAATTTATCACAATAATTTCTGATACATGCATCAACCAACAAATGTGGTATTGTGACCGGCATACCTTAATATTTTAAATTATGCTGCAAGTTAGAGGTTTCGTGGCACAGTTTACAGCTTCAGTTCTGAGAATATCTTTCATATTCAAGCAAATTGTATTGTACACTGAAATATGCCATACTGAATCAATATTGAATCAAATCAGATCGATTTGGGAAATCAGTGGTGATACCCAGCCTTATTGAACTACTTCACAAATGCAAAGATCCACAGACATAAATAGAGGAGTCTATAGTGTTTCTCGTGCTTGAACACTTAAAGAACCAGTTCAAAGACTGTTGATTTTAAATGAGCTATGTAACATGTACATGTGTGGGAGGATAGTCTGCAGACACATGGCACAAACAGCAGCACCACTCCAACAACGTGTTTTTACAACAGTGGGCAGCACTGACAGCTTCACGTTACATAACTAACAGGCTATTAGCAAGTTAGACAGAGAAACCATATTTTCAAGTCCCCACATCATAAACAAAGCTGGAAGTTGCCTTGATTTCAGCAACAGTTGCTCCCTTCTGCAGTGATTTAATTTCTGCATGGTCTGCAGACACGGTGACCATCTTCAATCAAGTTTCACCTCAGCTGTCTTATAAAAACCAAAATATGACCACACTTCAGACTGTAAAATTGCTGTCACTGCCTCCGCCACAATTTCATTGATGCCAAATGAGACAATGTTGCATGCTGCGCCTGAAAAACTGCTGCCAACTTTGGTTGATGTTGGACAGTATTTACTTTGGGTTTTTCTAAGCACGGCAATCAAACACAGATCTAATGAAAAAAAATGGAAATGGTAATACTGGGGCTGTCACTTTTAGTCTAACTTCAAAATTGAATTGGAATGTGGAATATTCAAACTGTAATGACCTGTTGAACATGATGTCAGAACATCACAAAACAGCAGAGGGTGCTCACTATCAGTTTGACCTCTTGACCCATCAGATAAGTAAGCCACTAATGTTACAGTGTTTGGCTATACAAATGGAAGATACTGGCAAACAAACCTGTCCTGAGCAAACAAACATAGCAAAGCATCTGAGAAGCGGTGTGTAGAAGTGTTTTTTGTTTACATCGTATACGGCAAAGTAACGAACAAAGGTAAGGCAGTTTGTTGAATTTGTACAAAGCAACTATCTAACTCTACAACAACACCAAATCTGCAGGCTCACCTGTTGAATTTCCCACCAAAGAGGAGGCGGCACAACAGACGAGCTGAGCAACGGCAAACTTATTTGATTGCATGCTCACGAAAATGGGGGGTGAACTTTTTATTCTGACCCAATTTTTTGGGTAGCAGAAGAAATATGAGAAGTATCTGCATGGCTATATACCACAACAGGGAAAACAGAGAAATGAAGAAAATATTTGTTAAGATATAGGGCTGCAATTATTAACTGTTTTAACGATGTTTTAACCACCAGATTAACTGAATATGATAGTGATTAAATGATTAACAAAATGTTTGGCATTACATTTTTCGGCCCAACTGTTGCAGTTCTTTTGGGATTATTTTGGACCGACCCTTTAAATAAATGCTCCACAGTTTTCCAATCTCTCTGCTGGTGTGTAGTTTACCACTAAATGTCAAGTAAGAACTGAGCCTGTGGTGGCAGTGCAGCTTGAGGTTAAAGCTGGTGTGATCAGAGTGGAGCCCGGCTTTTTTTGACTTTAGGAACTAATAATGGGTCAACTGAGGCCAGGGCTCTGACAAAATGGAAACAATGAATGCCTGTGTCAAGGAAATGGGGCGGCAGAAATGACAAAGTTATACAAGATTCCCCTCCTCCTTTAAAAAATGGATCAATCCATAATCTAAAATTCAAGAAAAGTTAACAATAGAGTCAAGGGAGTCCATTTCATGGTTCCAAACTTGAGTCATTCTCCCAGCATTCCTGTGGTGTAGTACTACAACCCTGGGATTGTTTCCCTTCATCAAGCAACAGCACAAAATCCTCTCCTGTGACTACATAACATGATGGAGCAGCAAGGAGCAGGGGGGATGGAAGCGCAGAGGATACAGAAACAAATGAAGAGGCAGGTTGGACCCAAGGCATATAATCGATGTCTGGGGACATTTTGTATTCACGGTCCCCTGAGTGACGATACATGATGTCTTCACCTTCAGCAAACACAAGCAGAGAGGCAGATGTGTGTGATGTTATCCAGACAAGTGGGTGTCGATTTAATACCGGCTAAAAGGAATGAATTACAGTGGATAAATATCTCCATTACGGATCATAATAAGCAATACGTACTGCAGCAGATATACACCTACTACCAGCAGATGGACCATTAGCTGCACGATGCTGTCATTAGCTAATCCTGTTAGAGGGTCAGTGGGATGTTTTGGAGGGAAATCACCATGACATTTATTTTTTACATCACCACAACATGGTGTGTTTGTGTTGTTAACAAGTCAGTTTTTTCGTGCATCCTTGCCATCACACTGTACGTCGACATCGAGAACTCTGGTTCACCCCACTCCAGCTGCTGAGGAGAGGGCAACTGCAGGGCAGGGAGATTGCTCTTGTCTATTATGACAGAAGGAGCAGCATGCACGCTCGCGTACACACTCTCAGACGACTAAATACGTATACGGATATACACACAAAGGCTCGGCATCAAGCCCATCCCACCTAATGGCTGTATCCTCATACAGCTAACGGGTGCTCAGGGAGGCAATGAGGTTTGCCATCTATATATCCATGACCCCTGGTTGACTTCGCTCCCCCATTCAACTCCCCCTTCATGACCTGGCAATGGTACCCTATGAGGGTGAGAGGGGGGAGACAGAGAGACAGAAATAGGTTCTGGGTTCCCGTTTGAATGGAGCGCAATGACATAAACATCAGTGTGTTGAGAACACAAATCTCCCTGCAAATGGGGTCAAAGCCCGTGCTTATCCATTTGTTTTTATTTTCCTCCCCCCCCCTCAGCCTTCACACACTCTCTCTCCCCCTTTCCTCTGGAAATCGTAACTGTTGGCAATCATGCAGAGCAATATGGCAATGATGCGCCAGTGGAAGGGTAACGGAACAGACGAGAGAGATCATGCAACACCCTTCTCCGTCGTCCTTGCACACAGTCTCCATCTCTTTGATGCATGTGCCACTTGCACAGGCACAGAATAGCATGTGGTTCATGAACACACCAACGTGTAAAACACACATGACTGAGCAGCAATAAGGTTGATTCCTCTGGAGAGACATCACAAGAAGGAGCAGAGAAGAGTGAAAAAGGCTTGTGTGAATGCCAGACACAAATGTCAACTTCTTCACTGCTGCAGCAGCTTCTCTATGGTCTGAGAGGAGCCTAAAAAACAAACACTTTTTTACCTTATCCATGCATTCATAATCTTAGATTAGTGCAATATGGAGGAATTTACAGGAGAATCACTAAAAATTGCTTTCTGCACATTTACTTTGAATTTAGGAATTTGATGAGAGCTTTCATGCTCACCTTTGTAAAAGCATAGCAAGCTTTGACACCAAGGCATGCATTCTTTTGTTTGAGTTTGTATTGAACTAATATGGGGAAGCCAGCCAGTCATTAGCTGAGCCACTAGAGGAGGAAGTGGCTGATCTCTGTTTGTCTTAATAGGTGGACCATCTGCAGCCAAGCAGGTCACTGTGTTAGGCAGACCCCATGTGACTCCAGCCTGCTCTCTAGGCTAATCCTACCCTACTGTGTATGTGTGTGTGTCTTTACCAGAGGGTTCTGTGGTTACAAAGACATGACCACACAGGGGCCAGATAAAGCCAGTAGCCAGTCAAAACAGTGTTTAGGACGAGTCTACTGTCCTACTGACTGTCTGATAACCTGGGTGACATATGAACTGATGATGGACCAAACGGTTGGCAGATATATTAGAGTTATGTGTAGTTCTAACAGGCTTGTAGAAATACATTACTGTAGGTGTGTGTGTGGTCTCAAGTCAGGATACGTGTAGTTTGTGGTTAGGACTGTGCTTCCTTCTTTGCGTGCAGCAGTAAGGGTGGGTGTGTGTGTGTGTGTGTCTGTGAATGAACGTGTCCCTGGCCCTTACAACCAGAGGTTAGCAGGCGGCTGCGCTCTGTGATCAAGTTACAAAAGTGGGTGTGTTCCTGCTCTCTTCTGTCGCCTGCATGTCTGCCTCTCCCTCTTTCTCTCTCTAACTCATTCTGTCTCTCGCTCTCTTCTCCCTCTATGTCTCTGCCTCTCTCTCACTTTCTGGAAACAGAGGTCTGAAGCTTGCGTCATCCAGGCCTCTTCCTCTGGCAGCACTACACACCACCTCTCACTCGCTTGTCTGTGCTCCTCCCTTTCCCTCTCTTTATTTCTGTCATTGTTTCTGTCTTTCTTTCTTCCTTTCACCCATCTCTTGACAGCTACTGACAGGGAGCAGCCCAGCAGCTGGTCCACACTCCCTGCAGGAGGCTGGAAGCCATGTGACTCTCTCCCCTGACCTCCTCCTCATCCACTGCTAAAAACTGGTCCACCAGCCACCCACCCAGCTTCACTCTGGCATTGCTCTGCTGGACCATAGCACTCACACATGCAATGTAAACCAGCTTCAGTGATGTCTAACCTGCATCCTGGCCTGTCTTCCAGAAACACACATTGATAGCATAATATACACACTGCAATTTGTGGAGAGATGCTCACACTGGTATGTGCCTGATCTTACAGCTGCTGCCCAGCTCTTCTCAGCTACTTCTAAAATTACTCTGCAATATGCCCACTGTAAACCACAACACCATATGCCAGATGAAAACGTCCAACTGACAGCCACGTATTTTAAGACCTTACTGTACTAAAGGAAATTATGGCCTTGTAGGGCCAATTAGACATGCAGCACTTACTACGCAAGTTGAATGTGTGTGGTGTTTACTGCAAAAGGAGCCAGAAAGCGTTGTTTTCTATATTTATCACACATTTATTCACTATCCCTCCATCGCTCCAAACTTTTTGGACTGGAGAGAATGTCCGATTTTTGGCACAATAACAACGCAGCTACAGTTGTTGGTTCAGCGGGACATCAGTGATCTAATCGGACATGTCTGACACTGCAAGACCAAAGTGTTTGACACCTGATTACTTTATTACATGTCTATTGTATATATATATATAAACTTTTGTTTTCAACAAGGATCAGTAAAAAATTTGATCAGATGTGCTCCATTTAATGTTTATGTGCACAGACATTACCTTTTCTTTCTCATGAGGCATCAACCGTACAGGTGGCAGTGATTCCAGTGACACTGTTCCGGTCCCATCATCATGGGAGCTGCTGCGGCTGACGAGCTGGAACATTGGACCCTGCTTAACCACACGTCCATGGGCCACTGCCCTCTTCAAGGCCACCCTCAGATGCTGGTGGAAGAGGCCAGGCCCCATGGAGCCGCTGCCCGACAAGTAGGCCGCCACATCAGCCTGGCACTTAAGAAAGCGCTCAATGTTCTTTAAGCTGGAGCCATCAGGCTCATGGAGCCCCTCCAGTGCCCGCTTGATCAGCTTGTTCCAGTCGAGTCCCGGTTTCTTCCCAGAGTGGGAGTGAGAGCTACCACAGCCACTACTGCTGCCACCTCCCCCACCTCTTTCAGAGCTGCCACCACCTTTAGGCTTGGGCAGAGCCAAGCGTCCAGGGTTATCAGGGTCCTTGTAGGAGTTTAGACCTTTGTTTGTGACCTTTAGGATTGTTCCATCCTTGACACTGAGCTCTAACTGCTCTAGAATCGTTTTGCGGTCTAGACCATGGGACATGGATACCGCATTGCAAATGCGCTCCTCTGACGGTCGCTGCTTCTGCTTCTTCACCTTCTTGATGGCCTCTAGGATCCATTGGGTGTACATTGGGTTTGCCAGTTTCACCATGGCTGCAGCCTGGGTAGGTGCAGAGGCCTTGTGGCCTTACTGCAATGGCCGCTGACAAACAATAGGGACTGTAAGGCGAGGAAATACCTGGCCTGCGCCGTAGCGCCGCCTCCTCCTCCTCTTTGCCCTCTGCCTGCTTACTATCCCTTGTCCTGGGGTCGTACAGAAAGTCCCTCAGAAGCTGAGTATGAGCAGCACGGATGGGAGCAGCTAACCATAGCACAAACCCACTGAACCAAGCTTCCACCCGGTAAAGTCACGTTCACCCACCACCCACTCCCAGCCAGGTGACGGTCCCTGGTGAGAAGCAGGGGGCGTGGAGGAAGTAAAAGGTCTATTAGCAACTTGAACTCCAACAGTACACAGAGAAATGTAGAGTAGATCTTTAAAGGGGATGTTCAGAAATAAAAAGTTGTGTTTCCCACTTTGTCCGTCAACACCTGTTCAGTCAGTTTTGTGCTGCTGTTAAATTATCCAGTTCTCAAAGTGTGTAGTGAAAGATGCTCATCTTCTCCAAGACATGGAATTAGTGTTTCAATGATAATGGCGAGGGCGATACAGTAAAAATGTTTCCTGTGGATAGTGACGATCCATGAGATGTTGATTCTCGTTCCCTCCTCTTCAACTTGTTCTTTTCTTCTTTACCAGCAGCTCTGGGCTTCTCAGCTCTGGGATGGAACAGATATCTCACCCCAGGGAGCAGCCAGGGCTGATCACCTTCATGCCTATTGCACCTCGGTAGCTGACAAATCCTGCAGAAAACACACAAGAAAAGAGGTTGGTGAAAAGTTGCAGATAAAAGTGGAAGTACAGCAACAAAGTTCAGTCTTAGGTCAGAGAATCTAAGAGGGTGCATGCTTTTGAGGAAATCTGCTACAGTGTCCTCACACAGATCCACAAATAAGGCTATGCTCGCCCTACAAAAGCAACACGAGGCTTGGGCATGCACTACTATCATAAATGAATACTAGGAAGAGGAGCAAACAATCTTAACAACACATGTTACCACTAAACAGCTGGCTTGTCTGATTAGTGTGTAACCATGCTTAATTTCAGTGATACAGTAATATCACTGTACTATCACAACCAGTATGGCATAATACTGTCAACAAACAAGTATGACCAGAAGCTGTGGTTACTACTAGAAATTGTACATACATGCCACAATATGATGGAAACGATGAGAAATAAAAGGGTAAACAACATCTTCCTAAAAAACTGCACTAGCAGGTTGACTATGGGGCTAGTTGGGTTGCTAACGTAAACATGATGCAGTCAAAACACAGACTGTTAGCAAACATTAGCAGCGACGCTGGCTAAAACTGTAAGCAGACACAAGTGTCGCATCACCAGACTGTTTCCTGCTGCTGTTTACTGTCACTGGTGTGATATGAAGCCGCCAAGTGTCCGACAACAAGCCTTCCCGCTTACTGCTGTTGTTTAGCAAGCTAACGATACATGCTAGCCACCGGGCTAACGTTGCGATTATGTTACTTACGTTACTTGCTAACCCGAAATGTAAACAGCATGAAACTATAGGTCAGCCGGCGCCTCTGCACTGAAAAACACAGCATTCCCTCCTTCGCCAGAAAATCCGGGACAATACCGAGCACCACGGCGCAGCGAACAGGGCCAATAATATGATTTTGAATGACATTCAGATATTAACCTGAAATCGCGGCCTTGAAAAAAAAGGCACAATGCAACTTGCAGACGGCCATCTCTGCTAGCGGGCAAGTGCGAAAACGAAGCGGTGGATTCCGCAGCATTACGCGCTCTGCGGCGCCCTCCACAGCCCCCGGTGCGGGTGAGCAGCCCGTGTCCGCTCAGAGGCGTCCCTGCAAGCGGACACCACCACGCCGACTTCCTCCCTCCGCCAACCGCCCTCCCACGTAACGCTACAGCCCGCGATGCGCTGAAGACAAGGCCGCTGGAACGAAGTGGCTAGGCCTCGGCTTCCCCCCTCTCAGAGCCCCCCACCCACCCCGGCTATCATCCTCCTCTCCGTGCCCCTCTCTTCCGCCACCTCTCGCGGTTCCCCACCAGAAAGCCCGAGCTGGTCCGGTTCGGGTTTACCGAGGGGAACCTCGGCAAAAAGCGGGCCGTGTTAGAAATAAAAAAGCCCTCAGTCCCCCTCCGTCCGGCTTCCGCTGCTACTCACCGGGATATCGTGTCGAGCCGCCGAGGAGAAGGTGCCAAAACCGTGCGAAACGGAGACAACAACAAGCCTAAAAATGCAGCCAGAGACCAGGGGCTCTAGAGCCGACGCCATCTTTGAGTGAAACAGGAGCACGGCTGGTGGGGGAGGGGGGAACACCGAACCGTCAGGCTGGGCCAAGGGAGCGTCTGCATGGTGCGGGGCGAAGAGCCAGGGGAAGGGGGAGATTCACTGCAAGGCGCGGGGGGCGGCGGCGTGCTGTTGCTATGAGAGGGGTGTGGATACTGCTTGAGGACATGAGATGGAATAAAAGGACAGATGGTGATGGAGGGAGAGAGAGAGGGAGCAGAGGTGTTCTCACTTTCTCTGCTGTGCTACGGCTACATGAGGGAGATGCAAGGGAGCGTCTGCATTTTGCCCAACAGTTGTTAATAAAAAAAAATAAAAAAAATACCAAAGCCAATGAGCATGCCTTAACGTTAGAGGGTATTTAAAGATCAAAGCAGACATCCCTCCTCACTGCAGTCTATTGTAGCCGCTGAAGATGCCACACAGATCCAGTCCTGGTGATCAGACGCTGGTGTGGAGCTATTACACCACATGATGAAGCGTGTTATTATGTGCCTATGCAGACGAGTGTGCTGATGCATTTCTCTCCAGACTGTGAAACAGAGCATTATCCTCTCCCACCAAAGAAAGCGATTATGTAAACTGTCTGCGGCCGACCCACTTTGTTACATTTCATTAAAGGACAGTTGAGTCGAACACCTTCTCTTCATAATTTGCTGCGGAAAGCAGGGATTTTTCACAGCAACATAAATTACAGCATCTGGTGACAGATGGAGGCAACATAATGTAAAGGTGTCACTCGCTGTGTGCATGTGAAACTGCAGCATGCTCCATTTAAATGTAATTAGCTCCAGAGTATGCACAAGTAATTGATACTTTTAGTCCTAATGTGTTGTAGAGAATTAAGACTACAGCTTAAAAAATGAGAGACTATTAATCACGGCTCAGAACACACAGCCCAGATGTGGCACCTCTGGCCATCTTGTGGCCTTGACACAACAGAAAGTGGCCCACGTGGTAAATGGTGAATATGGCCAAAGTAACACAAAACAAACTCAGGCCACCTTTGGCACCTTTGGTTGACATGTGGTATTACTATGTCTTACTTGTGGCCCCGATCTGGCAAAGAGGAGCAGAGCGCCCAAGTGCCATCATTCCACGCTGTATGTGGGCTGAATGACAACGTGGCAGTGTGGGCCAAATCTGGGCCCAAACTACTTTGCTATTTGGGAGGGGTTGAGTATCACATATTGCGCCGTAACTTATTAATCTTTATTTGGGAACTTTGAACAGCTTAAGTACAGTCTTCTTATTATTCATAAGAAAAACAATCAATAAAGGGAAACTGATTTCGCTGCTTCAGTTTTATGATCATAGTGATACAGAGGCACTTGGGTTGGAAATCTGGCAGCAATCTTCCTTTTCTATTACAGCCTAATGCTGAAAGCTCCCAGGGTGGAAATTAAATTATCTGCAGCTTTGTGTAAAATGATGTGTACAGCAGTCCTCAGAGACGGATTATGGAGTGTCTTATAGGAAGCAATTAGACCTGAGGTTTTCCCATGTTAGAGGTGTCTTGTGAGAGGTGGAGTTGCTGTCAGTGCGTTGGTGATCAAATAAAACCAGTAAGGTCACACTTTAGTTGCTGTTTATCTTGTCCTTCTTCTGGGACAGATAAATCACATTCCAACGACAAGGCACTAATTTTAATTAATGATGGTGTTATTACACAGATAAATAGTGTGAAGTGTTAACATATGAACGGCCATTAGGGCGCCTCCTGAGGACCCATGTATTACATTAGTGTGTACAGTAGTCCAGCCAACAGATGGACAATACTCAGGGGAAGATTGCACCACATCTACCGTTCCCGGCTATGAATAAATAATGCCGTGTACCATGATCTACGACAGAGACCATGTTCACCAATACACAACAGAAATAAACTAACGCATGGATGGGGTGGAGGCGTCGGGAGTCACTACACAGTTATTTTGGTAAGATCATATTGATTTTCAGTCAGGTGAATCAATTTAATTATCAATTTACACAAATCTTTAAATTGTACAATATTTAAGTAAATTACAAATGAATATGGCCTAACAGATACAGAATAAACGATCATGCAAAATATAAAAGTCATGTACATATACTCAAGTTATATCAACTTACTAGAACATAAACCTTTAGTGAATAAATGACAAGTTGATTGTCAGGAAATGGGAAACAATTCTGAAAATGAATTGTTTGAAGGTGTAGTTCAAGATTTTGAGAAATACCCTTATTTGCTTTCTCTTTAAATGTTATATGAGAATATTAATACAACTCTCATGTCTGTCTGTTAAATATGGAGCTACAGCCAATACCTGTGTATCTTACTGTAAACACTCAAATTGGCAGAAGCCTCTTAGCATGGCTTAGTCATGAGAAAACAAAACCCACAAATCCTCACAAATTAAAATGTTATATCTTGTTTGTTTAATTCAGGCAGGAGCAGTGACTCCCTGAGGCGTGGTTGCCATCATAAGGTTGCCAGGTAACCGGTAAGTTGAAGTCCAGTCCTGTGCAAGAAATATTCGGCTATCTACAAGGTAGAGGAATACAAACAAGATACTAATAATTATAAATAATAATACATTTCATTTTTATAATGCGTTTAACAACACGTCATAATCAAACATTAAAAGCAGTTCTGAAAAGATGAGTTTTGAGTTGTTTTTTGAGGGTGGACGGTTCAGTGCCACACGTTAATCAAAGAGATTTAGAGGTGCTGGTAAGTGGACTTTGTGAGTGCTATCATCTTTTCATCTAATTCTTGGACAGAAAGTGAATAAGAGCATTTTTCAAAACGTCAAACTTAATAAATCAATTTACTAAGTAAAAATGTCAACAATTCTTCAGGTGCAAGTGGAAGAATCTTCCTTTTCTTCGATGCAAACTTTTTAGACCTTAGGTAAAAATAAAGTCACCTTAGACCCTAAAAAACTGTGGCAGATATTTAAGATGCTTTTTTTCCAGAACAAACAAATTTTCGACTCATCAAAGAAATATATGATAGATTGATTGATGAAGAAAATGACGTGTTTGGTTCTATAAACACTAACGTTTGTGTAAAAATGCTATATGTAACAATCTTATTACATCAATTCTAATTTGAATGGTTTTCCAAATAGGAGTTTCTGGTCGCTAATGTGATTGAAAAACTGAACAGTTAGCCTTATGTTATACCCCCAGCCACAAATGGATGTTTTGGTATGAGACCCCTGGTTTGTATTCTGTCTTCAGTGGAGAAAAGGAGACTAGTAATCCTTAGCTTCCTTTCATCCCCTTAATCCCTCCGTTTTTTTGGGGATTTCCATTCTCTGTGCATCCACCTGCTAGGGGCCCCGAGCCCCCAGCAAGCTGCACCAGTGTCCACCTGCCCCCCCTGCCTCACCCCCTCCCTTCTCTGACACACATGAACACACACATCCTGTCCACCTGATGCACAGCGGCACCTCCTGCTCTCGCTGCTGGCTTCCCTCGCCTTCACTTTTTTCTTGCCTCCGTTTTAAAAGCTGGAACTTTGCCAAGGCAAATAAACTTAGGGCATCCCTTTCAGTCTGAAAAAAGGACATTTCACGCTTAATTACCATGCTTGTTGTGTAGATGTTTTTTTGTTACCAGGTTTTAATTGTGACAATTTCTCCAGTCTGTAAAAAGGATTCTTTTTATTCTAAACCCTCCTGTGGTTACATGTCACGTCCCCTATTGTGAAATGGACTTAAAATAGGACCTGATTGATTGTCTGTTTAGTTTCAGTAAATGAGGATGTTTATATACTGAGTCCAGCTGAGGGGACATTTATTTTCCAAGTAAACATGGTCACTTGACACATGGCTAATTTAATTGAAACCCAAAGTGAAACCTTGGCTGCTAGAACAGTGGAGACGTCAGGTGAATATAGGGTAAATTGATGAGACCTGAAGAATCTGACATTATCAAAAGCAGGTTTGGAAGTGACTGAGCTGGAAGCCAAACAAAAGGAGCTCCATCCTCTCTGGCTGTCTTTAACTTTGCCTCGATAAAATGCGTAGATATGAATATTGAGTGCAGCTGTGAGTAAGCTGCAGTCAATCTGTGCCACCACCCTGCACACCACATTTCTGAGTTCCTGTTATTTTTCTTTTTCGGGTGATGGCTGGAGTGCTGTGCTCAGATAGCCAGCCACTGTCCAAGGCTGCTTTTTGTCCGTGTGAAACTAGCAGGCTTCCTGCTGTGTCTGGCTCATAGCCAAGTCCCCAAACCCTAACCCAACCACTGCCGCAGCACCCCCCCCCCCGACACCACCCTCCCATCCCAAACCCCTCCCATCCTAAAAAGCTGAAACATACAAACGGAAATTTCCAGGGGCCTGTGCGCCCAAGAGCATGCCCCCACCCGTCCAGTAACCCCCACCACCACCCAATTGCCTCCTCCCTCCCTGTGGCCCCTGCTCGCTCCCCTGCCTTGAATCCAAAGGGACGGAGAGCAGCTGGAAGGTGAAGTGCAGCTTGTGGGCGCTGAGCTGAAAGTCAAACCAGACACCTCTCATTCTCCTGCTGTCTGAGACCTCTCAGAAAACACCATCTCTTTCACTTGAACCGGCGAGTGCTTAAGAGTGCCACAGAGTACACTTGTACGCCCGACATAAGCAGTGGTTGAACTACTCTGTTTGACAAATCAATTGTCCTGCTGTGGTTAACAGTCGCTGTAAGTGTATGTACACTTCAAGCAGGGACCTCTGACAAGGCCATTAACATGCACAAATAGCTGTGACTTAAACTCTATTAAGAGCAGCAGAGGAGGAAAAAGTCACGGTAATAAATGGTGCTGAAGCAAGAAAACTCCTGACACATCTGTTTCCTAATTCTCTTACTCTTAAAGGCAGGAGTCATAAGGCAGGCATTTAATCTGGTGGGTTTACCGAAATCACGATTCAAGAGAGACCTGAGAACAGGAAACTTTCATAGTCGGACAAGCATGCAATCAGCATACAAACGAACTAACATCAAACAGTAAAACGTTCAAAGGGTAAGAATCAAGCTTAATGGCAATTTGCAGTTTATTCCATTTAAATCAGCGCCTCTGCAGTTCACTACTAACATGTCACACTGTCTATGTTCCGTCCATGCAAAAGCCCAAGTTTAAAAAACATTATTCACAGATTTACAGCAGATTTCGTGCTAAACTATTTTGGTCAGCACCAAGCGGTCATATAGTCAAGAAACTGTAAAACAGCAAACTGAGCCAGGATAGCGGTTCCCATTCGTTATGCTACACTTAGCTGGTTTCAACTAATTATTGACTGTACAGATATGAGAAAGATATAACATATTTTTGCCAAAATGTTCTTATTCCTTTAACTCTATACACAAAACACCTTTGGTTTTTTAGTTGAGTTCCAAATGTATTTAGAATGACAGTCTGTGGTCAAATTACCATGTGTTTGTAAGGCTCAGTAAAAGTTAGATGGTTACAATTTAAAGCTGTAATGGCAGAATCGTATGTGACTCGGGTAGATGCAGAGAATATATTGGTCTTATCTGTCACTAAAACAAGTCAATGATCAATAGGGATAAATGGAAATCATTAGAGGTACACTGACGTCTCAGTGACAGCCAGGAACAAATACAATTGTATCATCTGCATAAAGATTGACACTGACATACTCATTACAGTGAATTCTGATATCATTTGTTATGCATTTAGAAAAGCATCAAGAATAGACCACTGTGGCACTAAGTTACTGATGACAAGACAACTGTTTTTGTAGCTACAGAAAGCTACAGAACGTGGTAATTACTAAAATTTTGAAATGCTGGACGGTGTATTTTGTTTCTTTGACTATTTCCACTTTTAATGGAATCTTACATTTAATGAAAGTGAATAACTGTACGTATCTTCTAAACGTTACATTTAACCTGAATATACTGACTAAATGCAAAAAAGAACACCAACGAACCAGACAAGTTCAGACAGTGGAGTAGAAAGCATGGAGTGCACATCCACTCAAAATACTGTGCTTGATTAAAAAGAAAGTGGAAACAATAAAGACGGGAAGTAGGATAACCTAAAGATATGGGGAAGAGAATAACTAGACAACAGTGATTTCCACGGCCTTGCCCTTTAGCTCCTATTTGTTCTGGAGGTTTGCCGTGTTCACGCTGGTTAAACAGCATCAAGCTAGTTTTTCCTGAGAGTGAAAAAGTTCTGTGACCACGCAACTTCAGCACAGATGATTTTTTTTTTTTTGTTGCTTTCACACAACAAACAGCAACTATATCATATGATGCCTTGTTTGACTGTTTGGTATTCAGACCTCCCACATCACAGGCTCCTTCCCAAGTCCAAGCCTCGCAGTCTTGGAGTAGAGCAGCTCTGCAGTGTTTGCAGAGCAGGATGCACCACAGACAACAATACAGCCTCCAAGACTCTCTTACACACACACACATTCCTGTGGGCATGGTGTTGGGGGGGGGGGGACTTAACCTCTAGAGCTCAGCAGGCTTTGTTTAAGTCTCCCATACCCCCCCACCCCCCAACAACCACCTTTTTTTTTTAAACCAAGCACTCACTTACTTATACAACAAGCTTTTTCTCACATTAGAACATAAAGACCTCCTTAATGAATTCCATTAAGAGGCAGGAGAGAGATTTATGTCAGAAAGGATATGTTGGATAATGGGCGAGTGAACAAAAATGATATGAATCCTTGATTTCATCAATATGAGCCTGGCAATATATATTACAGCCCCTCAGATTGCAGTCATTTATATTAATGATACCACTTTCACATTACTGCAGGGTAATGAAGGCAAAAAAGTGTACGTTCCCATGAGTGATGAGCCCTCCACGCTGGTCCTAAATTGCATTACAGAGGCTGTAATAATCAGCGTTGTCATTACGTAAACTGTGGTGAATCAGTTACTCATTCAATATGCTCCCTAATTGAATAATTTGATTCTTGTCTGTGTAAAGATATGCATGTTTGCCTTCCCCTGTGCGAACAAGAAGCAACAGATGGAGCATGTTATGTAATGATATTGATGTAAATGAAAGATTCACAGATTATCCTGAGAGAAGTGTAACAATGTGACATGCTTATATGCATCACGCTGAACGTGATAAATACCTGCAGTGCTTTTGGATAACAGTATCTATAGGCCAGGTGACAATGACAGAGGGCTTGCTGTGTTTCTCATATGGAAAAAGACAACAGAACCTGCTGCTGAGAGTGATGATTATATCATGTCTCATCCATCCAGGTTTTCCTCAAGCATGTTTTCTGCCTGGAAACAGGCATGTACAGGGGAGGAGTATTGAGTAAACTCATGTCAAATCAGATTTTCTGCCTATTTATGTGCAGAATACATAACCACTTTCATTATCCACTTTACAGTCTGACATAAATCTTAAAGGGGGATAATGTCTTAATTGACTTTTAGTTATGTTGATGGTTGGTTGCCCACTTAACAGTGTTGCATAGGTAAATCTTTCATTTTTATACAGTTAAAAAATGACACAGTCTACCTGCACACTGGTCCAATGTACATGTCAGTATTTCAATACCCATAACATATATTTATATAATATTTTTATCATGACATTTGGTTGCATCGTCAGTTAATTAGTGACTTTGTCAATTGACTTTGTTGATCTCTGATTTTTCCCCCAGGTTCGACAAGACGGTCTTGACTGAACTGTCCTGTATTGTTAAACTGATTGTGAAGAGATTTGAATGAACTGTAGTGACTTTGGTGGTCTCCTGATTTAAATTTTCACACTTGCTGCATATGTGGATCCACAGGCATGGCAACAGGCAGCGCACTATAATTACCTGGAGGATGAAAGAAACTGAGGAAAAGCAATGGATTCTCCAAATGGTTGCTGTGTTGGCTGAAGCAGTGACGATGGTTCGAAGTTAGTCAGGGAATCATGGAAACATCGGTTTCTAGCAGTTGTCAGGCAGTGCACATTCATGTATTTTGAAAGGAGCTGATAGGGCGGGGGGATTGGTTGCATATAGTCACTGCTCTTTCTATATTTTCCAAGCTTAAAGCAGTCGGTAGATATTTTGGCAGCCGACGATCAAGGTCACTTGTTGCAACATCGTTAATTCCAGTGAGTGCACAATGGTTGTGTTTGACAACACTATCTTGTCAAACTTCACACACTACACCAGTGAGTATACTGTGTACACAGTTTAATACATGTAAGTTCACTGACTGAATGATCCGATTTGAGAAACAGACAAGAGCCAACAACTATGGTAAAGGCTCAAAGGCTAAGACTGCACTGAGGCAGAGTGGTGCTTTGAGCTAACGATGGTGAAAGAGGAAAAGTCTGGGAATCAAAAGTTTGCTCTGAACTTGACTGTCATCCCTTCTCTTAGGAAAGTAAATGTGAAAAAAAAAAATTTAATAAATCTGTTATTATGTATAAGCTTTTATTGAACGCTGGTATCAACATCCCAAAATCACTCAACAAGAACAAATTGGAGAAAAAAGGTTCAGACCTGTGGGTCAACCATGGGAGCAGCAGGCTGACTTGTACCTCCTGTACCTGACCAGGCTGACTGAGAGGACAGACGAGGTTCACTTAGATACGTCCCATCCACTTCCAGCAGAGCTCCAGTCAGTCCCTTCTCGTCAGAGGCATAGATACCCTGATAACTGAACGAGCAAAACTCACTTATTCCCATGGCAATAACTCAATTACAGAAGATGTGGTGGCCATGACGAGTGGGGGGCAATGCTTGGAGCAGGGGATGAGAAATGGACTAGTGGATGTGAATACACGGATACATTGGGATGTGCAGTATATTACCCACTATTTATTCTGATTATAATCATTGGTGTACAGTTATTGATGAGCACTTTAAATGTCTGCCTGGACACTGATGATATTAACAATGGCTGCTGGATCATTGTGGTTTTTCTTTCTTTCAATGGTTTACTGTTGGCTGTATGTTCAGGTATATGGTTATTGGTATTCACTTTAAATGGCTGCCTGGAGTAGGGTAGTATTTATGGTGGCTGTAATATATGATTTGTATTGTTGTTTCTGTTTATTTGATGGTTATTTGAATGTCCTGTGCTGCACCACAAAACACCTCTCAGAGGACATATAAGGTTTTCTATGTCTATGTTTATTTGACAAGCAGTTTACATGGGGTATATTGGCTCCCCTCAGCATAGTGGTGCTTTGAGCTAAATGATAATGTCATCATACGAACCTTCTTACAATGACAATGCTAACATACATAGGAAGTATAACACTTCTCATGATCACCATCTATCTACCAATTCCAGAAATCTCCGTCTGTCTGTATGTAGAATGCATATCTCGAGAACCCTTCATCTTATCAGCTTCACACTTGGTGTGTGTATTGTAAAGGAACCAAGGAAGTACACTGTTGAATTAAGTACAATTTGGACACGTGATAGGTTCAATATAAAGTTTGAATTAACAGATGACCAGTGCTTTGTGGCAGCGGCGGCTGGGACTCAACAACGCAAGTGACGTTGTTGATCACAACAACAGCGCGTTCACAATAACTGATTTCTCAGTTCAAGGTTGTGCATACTAAGTCAAGCTTCACTGAATTTTGAACAGTTCTTTGTACAGCAGCCCTAAAGTGTGATGTCATTTTCTTGCCTTCTGTCTTTACTTGCTTATATTCATATGCCCTCCATTACTGAGGGTCACTTTCACAGTTTCAGAAATAAAGCTGCAACCAGCATTACCACAGGCAGAGAAAATATCCCATTTCAAAGAGGCAGGTTTAGAGGTACTAGTTTAAATCAAAACCAGACATACTGTAGGTGTTCAGATAACACATAACTGTAACAAAAACCTCATCAGGATGTGTCCTCTAACCACCATAGATATCTGTTCCAAATGTAAATTCAATTCATTCTGTTGGGCAGATATTTCAGTCTGAAATGACACTGCCATCTCTAAAGCTATGTAATAAACATGAATGAAACTTTCAGCTCAAATCTTTGTGACAGCAGCAAGTCACAGCGAGTCCACAGAGAGCCACACAGCCCTGCATGCGTGCCAGTGAACTTCCTGCTCTGAGGTCATCAGTCCAAGAAATTCAACTTAACCCCGCCATGGCAGACACTCCAGTCTGGCCCCGAGGCTGTGAGTCCTTCCCTGACCCGCAGAGTCACAACATCCCCTTTGACTGGAGCGGGGGCCTGGAAGTCATCAGTGATACTGGCAACACACAGGGAGCTCTGAGGTCATCAATAATGACTCCATTTACTTAACACCGACCCAAACACCTGCTCATTTATCATGGCTGACACGTGTCAGCCTGGCCCATTTCTCACAGAGGAGCCAGCCACTGCAGATCTTCATCAGGTCACCTTTGGCTCTGAGAGGGCTTTATTAGTGCAGGGATTAATAGACAGAAAATATACAGAGTTCAGTGAAAACACTTACACAGTCGTGCTTGTAGCTTAACTGGCTTTTTACTGCAACATCCTGAACGCTAAAGCCACTGCAAAAATACTTGGATTGAACTTGGTGGATAAAGTGTTTGGTTGCATTTAGCAGGCAACTTGTGCACTAAATATTTTAATATAAGCCTCTGTCCCATGTAAACCTCAGCTGTCAATCATGTTTCAGCATGTTTCTATAACATCAACTAGTTAAAACCAAACTTACCAGAACAATTAAGATATGAACAATGATAAGTGTGATAAGAACTACCTAAAATGACAGAAACCATCTTTGAGAAAACGTTATTTGAGCTGTTCTTTGACCTTTTCGTTTGGTCCGTGTCCCATTCATTGACATTGAGGATGCAGGATTTCTGAGCTATACTGCTCCCAGCCACCAGGTGGTGAATGAGACTTTGGCTTCACTTTTGAGGAGCTGTCATGTCATGCATCTTTCTATACAGTCTATAGTTTATAGCCACCAGTAAACAAACTGAGTTGACCAATAGGAGAGCTCATGGTTGATGTCTATGGACACTTTAATTTAAAATGCAAATATTTAACCTAATTTAGATGTTTAAGTCCTGCTGGCAGATATCATGACTAAGTATCACAATAGTGTTTAGCTTTCCCACTTTCCCATCAGCCTCAACTGTCCTTTAGTGTTGTATACAAAGTACAGTTGAGGCTGATGGGAGCTATTATAGTTTTGCAAGGATTGATCATAAACCAAAGTATTGGACACATTAAAACTCTAACCTGCAGATGGCGCGAATGGAAAGTGGGGAGATCAGGGGCATTATTGTTGATACATAAATCCAACATAGTTGTCAAGGCCTTTCACTCAAAACTGCAACTATTACCTTCATGGTGGTACTACAGGAAACACGAGGGCACTATTGAATTCTCACTTTCATCCTCTGGGGACCTTGAACGTCTCATGACTATCCAATAGCTGAGATATTTCAGTCAGGAATATAACAGGACTGACAGGCTGACAATGCCATATTTACTAGTTATCGAGTCTAAAATACATATTCAGCGTACTTATTATTACTATTGTTTGTTTTTAAAATGTGTCTTGTGAAGAGCCCTGGTTTATGAGTGCAACATATTTTTATTTACTAGCACTGAGTTTGCAACACTTCTTAAACTAAATCTCTGAGGCCCCTTTGCAGAAGTAGTTGCTGCCTTCAGCTCGATGCTCACACAGTTGAGCAGAGTTGAAGATGGAGCATCTCTTCGGGGATTTCTTCAAGAAATAGCAACAGTTCTTGTCTTCCAGTTGCTATGGTAGACTGGCTGCTTCCTCAGGAGACACCGTGTTGATGATGTATCCTCAGCGGACTTCACCCCCCAGGACCAGCATGCATCAGGTAGAAAAGATTTTAATATCATAGAGCATTTCTGATGCAGATCTGCACTGCAGCACTTTTTGTTGTTTATTTCCTCATAGCTGCTTCTATTAAAAACATACAGAGGGAGTGGGTCTGGAACATTTCCCAGCATGCAACAGGCTGAGGGGAGATCAAACCCAGGTCAGGTCCATAGTCCACTACACAGAGCCAGAAAGGAACGGCTCACATCCATGTCCAGAGGGAATGCATGTTTCTGGAGTGTGGAGGAAATTCATGTGAATGTGGGGAGAACACAAATCCAGAGATTCAAACCCTGCAGGACATCCCTGATACAGTTACATCAACATCTCAGGAAGTTTCCAACGTGCCTCTGTGGATATAAAATGGGTCAATGACAAAATAAAATAATAAACTTGTTGATGGAAAATACATGATCAGTCCTGACTACATCGATATACACTACCGTTCAAAAGTTTGGGGTCACTTAGAAATGTCCCTGTTTTTCAAAGAAAAGCACTGTTTTTTTCAATGAAGATAACATTAAATTAATCAGAAATACACTCTATACATTGTTAATGTGGTAAATGACTATTCTAGGTGGAAACGTCTGGTTTTTAATGAAATATCTACATAGGTGTATAGAGGCCCATTTCCAGCAACTATCACTCCAGTGTTCTAATGGTACATTGTGTTTGCTAATCGCCTTAGAAGACTAATGGATGATTAGAAAACCCTCGAAAACCCTTGTGCAATTATGTTAGCACAGCTGAAAACTGTTTTGCTGGTGAGAGAAGCTATAAAACTGGCCTTCCTTTGAGCTAGTTGAGTATCTGGAGCATCACATTTGTGGGTTTGATTATATTCTCAAAATGGCCAGAAAAGAGAACTTTCATGTGAAACTCGCCAGTCTATTCTTGTTCTTAGAAATGAAGGCTATTCCATGCGAGAAATTGCGAAGAAACTGAAAATTTCCTACCTAGCTGTGTACTACTCCCTTCAGAGAACAGCACAAACGGGCTCTAACCAGAGTAGAAAGAGAAGTGGGAGGCCCGGTGCACAACTCAGCAAGAAGACAAGTATATTAGAGTCTCTAGTTTGAGAAATAGACGCCTCACGTCCTCAACTGGCAGCTTCTTTAAATGGTACCACAAAACGCCAGTGTCAGCGTCTACAGTGAAGAGGCGACTCGGGATGCTGGCCTTCTAGGCAGAGTGGCAAAGAAAAGTCATATCTGAGACTGGCCAATAAAAGAAAAAGATTGATATGGGCAAAAGAACACAGACATTGGACAGAGGAAGATTGGAAAAAGTGTTATGGACAGACGAATCAAAGTTTGAGGTGTTTGGATCACACAGAAGAACATCTGTGAGACGCAGAACAGGTGAAAAGATGCTGGAAGAGTGCCTGACGCCATCTGTCAAGCATGGTGGAGGTAATGTGATGGTCTGGGGCTGCTTTGGTGCTGGTAAAGTGGGAGATTTGTACAAGGTAAAAGGGATTTTAAATAAGGAAGGCTATCACTCCATTTTGCAACGCCATGCCATACCCTGTGGACAGCGCTTGATTGGAGCCAATTTCCTCCTACAACAGGACAATGACCCAAAGCACACCTCCAAATTATGCAAGAACTATTTAGGGAAGAAGCAGGCAGCTGGTATGCTGTCTGTAATGGAGTGTGGCGCAGTCACCAGATCTCAACCCCATTGAGCTGTTGTGGGAGCAGCTTGACCGTAGGTACGCAAGAAGTGCCCATCAAGCCAATCCAACTTGTGGGAGGTGCTTCAGGAAGCGTGGGGTGAAATTTCTACAGATTACCTCAACAAATTAACAGCTAGAATGCCAAAGGTCTGCAATGCTGTAATTGCTGCAAATGGAGCATTCTTTGAGCAAAGTTTGAAGAACAAAATTAATATTTCAAATAAAAATCATTATTTCTAACCTTGTCAATGTCTTGACTATATTTTCTATTCATTTTGCAACTCATTTGATAAATAAAAGTGTGAGTTTTCATGGAAAACATGAAATTGTCTGGGTGACCCCAAACTTTTGAACGGTAGTGTATCTGTCCATCTATTCCAGAGATCTCTGTCCGTCTGTATGTGGAGCAACCGTTCATGTTATTGGCTTCACATTGGCATTTGTATTGTTAATGGCCCAGATGCATTCATATTAATAAAGTTAAGCAGCAGATGGGAAACTTCAATTTAAGTAATTTTATTGATACCATAACGGCAACAACAACTGATTCTCCACTTCAGGGTTCTGTGTACTGAGACGAGCTTCAGTGAACTTGAATAAACAGCTGTTCAGGAAAAACAAGCTTCTTATTGTGCTGTCTGCAACTAGGGGATAAATAGTATGATGCATTGATCAAATGAAGGTTTGAGTCCTCGTGCAGCAGCTGCAGGTTTGGTTCTGACCTGGAGTGTCATTTTTTAAATTTCACAAATCTTCATTACAACCATTTTCACCTAAGAAACTAAGATACTAAAGACATTTATGGTTATATTCTGTACAGTTGGTTTCTTGAGTCAAACATCTGCTCTGACATTCTACGTCTTTAGGATTCTACAATCCAGTTTAATAAATCCAGGTTTCCTACCTACAACACTGAAATTGGACAGATGGTCAAATAATTTGTTTTTGTATATGAGTAAGTGCGTAGTTAACATTCAAACAGACACTACTGTTCCCCACCTGCAGACCGGGTTTTCCACATTGTATCAGTGAAGAATGAGACAAGTTCAGACTTGTATAAAGATGTGTACAGGTATGTTACTGGGCAGCTCAGTGTGAGGTGTGGACGTGAGGACGCACGCACGCACACACGCATTTTTTGTGAAAATTCTTTTCACAAATAAAAAGTGTTCTAAAAATTATTGCTATTCAGCTCTCACACTCAAAATGGTCTTAGCTGTAGTAAAAAAAAAAAATCCAGTAATTGACCATAAATCCTGTTTTCTTGAAGACACAAACTGGATGACAGCAGTTGTCTCCTTTTCCTGCTCTGGCCTCGCTCTGCACGTGGTCACAGAAAAAGTAGAAACACAGAGTCAGTGACAGCGTTTTGTAAAAGCTGCTGTACCACACATGATATGTGGCTTATTACACAGTGAGGGTTATTTATAGCACAACTACATAATGCTCTGTAGGATATGTAACTGATTCTGAATGAAGGAATATATTTATGTGGAAATGTTTTTGATCCCTTTAGTAGACTTCCAGACATTTGAAGGATCTCTGCATCGAGCTCTGGAGGCTCCAGTTGGAACAAAATAAAACAGTGGTTTGTCTTTTAATCTGAGCCGTTTGATTTTATCACAGTAAATTCATTCACAGACAAGTGAGACTTAAATGAGGAGGAAGAGGATCATAGTGGATGCCGCAAAATCAAAGTTTTTTTTATCTGAAGCATTCTTCATTGTTAACAACCTGCTGCCTATGTTACCCACAATGCAACATGACAGTCATTTGGTCAGGGGTGTACATCAACATTGGTGACATCACATGAGGGAATTTATCAGACTCGTCACAATTGACTGTATATTAAGATGGAGGACATGATTGCTCTCCAAAAGTGAAGCCAAAGAGCCTTGTTTGCCACCTGGTGGCTGGCTGCAGTATAGGTTCAAAGTTCCCGTTGAATAAATTAGTTTCTGTCATTTTCAATTGCCCTCATCACACTGATATTTGTCGCAGTGTTTATTTTTCCGGTAAGTTTGGTTTAGTTATTTGATGATGTAAAAATGGGCAGAGACATCATGATTGACAGTGTGACTTGCGTATGGTCAATCTATGTATCGACAGGAGCTTGATAATGTGGCTCCATCCCCCTGATCGCCACTGTGCAGACTCTGGTCACAGATGCACAAGATGTCAGCGTTAGTATCCAAGATATTTTAGCTTCATATCTGGATAGTGAAAGACGTCTTTTCTAGCTCGAAATACAGTACTTGAATACAACTTTTCTGGACTACAGACAAATAATCAGCAGATCAACTGTTAGAGAAAAGAGTTGTTAGTTGCAGCCCCAGTGATAAGTAACATGCAGACACACCAGGACAGCAAACCAAAGTGAGAGTAGCTGGAAGGTCTCTTGTGTTTGTCCTGCCTTTGTTTAGTTGGCCTGCTCCTGCTGTCCTCAGCTCTGTAGGAGAGTAGTGCAGGGCTTAGAGCGCACGCCTCTCAGCATCAATAATAGAGGGCCCACAGCTCAGAGCACTGAAAGGGCAGAGGCAGCGGGACAACTTAATACCATTCAGACACTAATTAACTAATTGAAAGACCAAAGTCTCTAAATCTGGAAGTACAAATAACTTATGCTTCTTTGTGTTTGCACAGAAAGTTCTCATCCGTTGTAAAACGAGCCGTAAAAATCACATGTACAGTGAGTGTGAAATCTCCAGGCTCGGGCCCATATTTTTCAATGAGATCAATGTTCTATTATTACTGACAGCGATCACGGCCTATTAAGCGCTGATTTATTTTTGTCTCTGTGGGTTTTTCTTGTTTAGGTCTAGATGAATTGTAGGTGATGAATCAAGTCCATAAAGTCAATCACATGAAGCAGTAAAATGAGATGTAACCACATTCATGAGGGCCGGGAGTCGAGGACGACAGCGAGAAGAGGGAGAAGATATAGAGTCGGGCAGTTTCAGTGCAAAGAAATGGACTCCATTTTTGTGAGTCCTCCTCTCCAGCTGTCAGCCCCGCTCCCTGTCCCATGGGGGGTTGCCACGGTAATAGGAGGCCACATGTCTTGGGGGCGTCGTTTTGGTCAAAGGACCCCATTGTTCCTGTGTTAAGCCGTCTTCACTATGCCCGTCTGCCAGGGACAGGGGACTCGGCTTCACACCCCTCACAAACACACACACACACATAGAAAACATCCCTCAGCGACTTGTATAGAGGTGCCACAGTATAACTGCACACTTCAGGTATTCCCAGTTAAGAATCAGAAGTCATTAAATGAGCACGATGCCACAGAACACACACACACACACACACTGGTCAGCAGTGGCGCGCAACAACGCACCGCTTTAGCATCAATTACAATATTTCCTCTCCTTATAATAATGTCAACTACTCTTTCATCTACTCACAGGTGACCAAGTTGACTGTGTTGTAGAGCAACTGGTTATGTGCAAGTTCTGAAAGCTGCCACCAGATGGCAGCGTGGCCCCACTGGGTGGACACAGCACTGCATGACTTGGTTTGCAATTGTGTCCATCCATCTTCCATGAGAATACAGAGACCTTGGCACATACCAGGAGCACACACAATGCTCTGGTGTCCTTCACCCAAGTAACTCCGACTTGATGTAGAAGGGACGAGTCAATTACTCTGTGATGGATAGATTACATCGTTGCATAATTCCAGTAGCCAATTTTCCTGTGTGAACTGAATGTGAAATTCAATTTGTTAGCGCTCCCTCCGTTCCTCTCCGACAGACGGATGGAGCTGATTTGAATCTGTGACTGGTGGAATCTAAGGTCACAGGTCAACTTACTTCCAGACATTTGGCTGGGTTCAAAATGTAGATCAGAATAGTCATTTATATAACGATAGTGGTTCTGGTTAATGTGAAGGGAAAGCTGCTGTGTTTGAACTTATGTGACGACACAGCTGGAACCTCACATTTGTGGAGATAGGCGTTTTATTATCTAGATGAATTGCTGCCTAATTAATCTTAAATCGTCTGTTTAAATTACCGCAATCTGGTAAAGTGGGGTGGCAAAGCATTTTAACAGTAGCAAGGTACACTTTGAGGAGAAACACCAAGTCATGTTTAATTTGATGCAATGTACAAGACAAATTCAACTTGACTGGAAATCATCGTCAGTCTACAAACCGACCAACAGCGTGAAAACAACAGGGCGAAACAGGGACGTCTTATGGACATTTCACAGGAATAAAAACATTGCAGCAGCCACAAACACAGAATTACCAGAGCCTATTGCTTTGATTTCTGTGTGTAAGGCCCATTCACTGCCTCCTATCCTATTTCTTTCATTCTATCCATCTATAGATTGAATTCCATCCACCCCCTCCTCCCGTAAAAAGCCATCTTCATCTATCCTCAACGAATAGGTATCGACTTGGACGTGCTTGATCCAGTGACTTTGGAGAGGGAGACTGAAGATGCACTTTGATTACCAGCTGAGGAGCGGGTAGTTATTGATTGGGAGGTGGTCAGTAGACATGACTGAGCTCTGTGTATTGACCGGCTTGGTTACCAGCAGGAATCTGGTTACAAATTACTGGTCAGCTCTAATAATTCACACAGAGAATAAACATTACAGGTTTTAGACAATATAAAAAAATCAGGTTGCTCTTTGGAAAAATCGCTGCATTTAATTTCAAGAAAACAGGGAGGTGAGGTTTGTACCACAGTGGAATGAACACATCAAATATGTTGTTGTCTATTTGAAGTCTTATGAAGAGTTGTCCTGTGTCCCCTCAGAGACTGAAGGTTGGGCAGGGAGAGCAGTGCTGAGCCGGCGGCCCCGCGTTCTCCTTCGGGCCTCTTTACTCGAGTCCGGGGAGGTCCGAGGCATCCAGGCGAGACCTGCCCCGTTGCTCTGGGCCACATTGCTCTGGTTCCTCAAGCTACGGCGTACAGAGCGCTGCCCTCTAGTGGCGACAGATTTAAATACATCTTCAAAATTAAAGTCAGCCTGCCAGGGAGCCAGGTCTAAATTTAAAGGTCGCTCCTCTTCCTGACTGTCAGAGCTCGACCTGCAGTTTTCATGCAGGTTCTCTGCTTGGTCTCCCCGTTGGTTATCCTCCACTTCATGGCTCGTTTGGTGCTCCTGTACCTGGTCCCCCTGCTCCTGGTCAACTGAACTGTTTACAGAGCTGCTCCTGCCCTCGGCTTTTCGTTTTGAGAACTCTGCTGGCGCACTCAAGTCGTTCAGTTCTTCATCTGAAGGTAGGAGAGCATTAAGACTGGCAGGACACTCTGACTTCCCTTCTGAGTTAGTGCTGGGTATATCTGCAGGAGTCTTGGCTTCAAGTCCTATGTCCTCCTCTCTCTGATAAGGTGCAGTGTGGCACAATGGGGTTTCCCTTGATGCCTCAGGGTTTGAAGTAGTTTGGTCTTCACAGTGCTCCTCTGTCAGCCCTCCAGTCTCCTCACAGAGCAAGTTGCAGTCAGCAACACTGACCTTCCTTTGCTTCGTTCCTCTCCCTCTGGACTTCTGTCCCACCAGCCTCCTGCCTTCCCTCACACAGCTTTCTTTACTGGGGTTG
The DNA here is from genome assembly GCF_022539355.2 of Hippoglossus stenolepis. Classification (NCBI taxonomy): domain Eukaryota; kingdom Metazoa; phylum Chordata; class Actinopteri; order Pleuronectiformes; family Pleuronectidae; genus Hippoglossus; species Hippoglossus stenolepis. Next base: position 6,046,321 of record NC_061491.1, read on the forward strand.
GGAGATTTGCCGGAGTCTTCTGATGGATTTCCCCAGTCGTGTGTCACAGTGAGCTCACCTGTCGCTTCCATGCTGTGAGCAGTGTCTAAGTTCAAGGGGGTCTCTGGGGTTGGAGCTGTTGGGAGAAATGGTAGATGTACTGAAAACTGATTTTAAAGGGTTGTTTGTTTTAGAAAAAAATACTGGGATTAAAAATGTTTTTTCCAGCCAACAGAAAAGAAAACAAGCTTAATTAACTACTGCTTCTTAAACTCTAAGACGAGGTTTGTTATTACCTGCGTGTTTTGTGCAGCTTGCAGAGGGAGCCTGCTGTGCAGCTAGAGACTGACTGATGAAAGACAGTCTCTCAGTGATGGGACTCAGGTTGGGGTTCTTAGAGGCGTATTCCCGAGAGCCGTACAGGGAGCGGTCCACGTCCCTGTTCCAACGACGCGCTGCTGCGGAGGTTGTCTGTGGAAACACAATCTGCTACGTGAGCAGGTCTTTACTCCTTCCAACTGTTATCTACTAATTAGTCTCAAACGTTTGGTTAAACTGATAAATAGAAGCCCACTTAGACTGATACACAGCGCTGATGGAGAACCTGTTTGTACAAAGCAAAGAAAAAAAAAGAGGAACAAAAACTACAAAGCTGTTTAAAGAGGCAGAGACTACAAGCTCAGGAAATTGACTGTTGTAATGTGAACCACAGTCAAAATAGCTACAGCTATCCAGATTGCTTTCAAATAACTTGCTCAATGCATCGGGAATGTTATGTCAACTACTACATACTATTGGCGTCTCAATGTGCTTAAGTCTGGTGATGCTCTCTTTCTCAGAGTCAACAAAGACAATATAACAAGCACTGAATGTATCCTACAACCAAGCATTGTGTGTGCGTATCCAAAGGCTGATTCATCTTATTCCCACAACTCCTACACATAAAATTCAAGTTCTTTTTACCAACTTTCCAGCTCACTTTCCTCATATTTAAGGACCCATCTCAGAGTTTGAGACACAGAGGAGAAGGTTAATTACTGTTACGACATTAAAACATTTTATGGGAAAAATCAGGCCCTACAGAAGCTCTCGGACAATAATTAAAAAGAGAAAGGCTTGAACATTGGTGCCCAGTTATGGGGAGACAAAGTTGGAAAGATAAATAGGTAGGAGGTCTGGAGGCTCTTCCCATAAACACAGTACTGCTCAAATAATGAAGGGAACACTTAATCATCACAGTACAACACCAAGTCAATTAAACCTCTGGGACAGTAAACTGTCCATTTAGGAAGCGTAAGCCATTGTGAATCAATTTCACCTGCTTTTGTTCAAATTGAAAGTAACAACAGGTGCAATGGAGAGGTAACAGCAGGACAACCCTAAAAAGGGATTGGTTGCAAGTGATTGCTACAGATCATTTCTCTGTCCATATCCTTGCTTTTTGATTTTTCTCTAGTTTTGCATTTTGCTCTTGCCATTTTACGACGGAAAGCATGAGGCGGTACCTGCAGCCCACTCAGGTTCCACAGATAAATCTATGCGTGACATCGGAAGAATGTTTGCTGTGTCTCCCAGCACAGTCTCAAAAGCATGGAGGAGATCTGCTTCTTTGTGCGTTCCTGGATGATGAAGATATTGACGCCTTTGATTTGCCCTCACTGGCCTGAATCCAATTGAGAACAACTGGGACATTATGTATCGATGTATCCATTGCCACCAAGTGCCCAGGAGCTCACTGATGCCCTGATCCAGGTCTGGGAGGAGATCCCCCCAGGACACCATCCGCCCACTCATCAGGAGCATGCCCAGACGTTGTTAGGAGTGCATACAGGCACGTGGGGACCATACACGCTACTGAGTCACATTACTCCGGGTCATAGCGCCACCTACTGATTCGCCATGAAACAGGAAGTACTTTGTAAATCCACTCTGCATTATCCAACCGGCCCCGAACTACTGTCCTATGATCACAATCCTGACCTGAACAGCTCCATATATTAATATTAGTGCAGGGTCATAGCGCCACCTACTGATCAGTGTGAAAATTAAGTTGTTGTAACATTGTCCAATTGACTTAAAATTGCTCACGCTACATCAGAGGCCCTACTTGAACAGATCTATTAGTCTGTATGTAATAATAGTGATGGCGCCACCTACTGGCAACAGGAAGTAAGCTTTGTTTTACAACTATCATTCGATTTACATAAAATTTTCACCGTGTGATCTGCAATAGATAGCGTGGACCGTAATGCGCAATTAGCAGGCAAGGATTGACGTCTCGTGACGGACGCAGGAAGTAAAGCGTTTATCCTTCTCGCAGTGCGCAAAACGCATGCAACGCAGAGCCATGTGCCTGGTCGCCGATCGCTCTCTCCACCAACCGCAACAGGTCCCGAGTTGCGTGTGCTCGGGCCCGTTAGTGCTACAACGTAGCCCTAGTTGAGATCCTGTTAGTATGATTCAACTGTTCCCCTAATTTTTTTGAGCAGTTGTATGTGAATCTATTAGTTCTTTTGCTGCATTGCTCATGACCTATGGTCTTGAACACTGTCCTGTGTTACAGTGATGACAGACTATGTGGTCACTTGCCTTCACTAACACAGCAAAACAATACATTGTGGAAGTTTAGCGAGAGAGACAGATTTATAATATTTACAAGTTGAAGAGCTGAGAGCTGACAGGAGACACATAGCATTTTTTCTAAAATGAATTACAATAACTTCAAGTTTCTATTTTTGCCCGAAATTGATACATTCAAGCACTTTCAATGACCCATTGGAAACATTAAAAAAAATTATTTCCTTCAGGCATTCCTCATGTATTAAATTCACAAACATTGGAAGGTCACAGCGACTTTGACCCGTTACCGCATAAATCAGTTCATCCTTGAGTCAAAATGAAAGTGAACGTCCTTGCCAAATTTGAAAACATTCCCATGATGCGTTTGTGAGATATGACAATCAGGAGAATGAGACAGACGCACACAAGGACAAACAAACCGAAAATAAAATGCCTCCATACACGCTGTAACCACATTAAAATACAGAGTAAAAAATATGATCAACCTTATGCTTTAACATGATTACATGAGTCATAATAAAGCTGTAAAAAACACTTAATTTATGAGCCATGTCAAAAGGCTTTGTTCTATTATCTGTGAGAGTGGAGCAGCTTCTCGACTCTTGGCACAAGTGGAATTACTTTAAAGATTTCATAATAGAAATCCTATGATTTATGATCATGTGGTGAGCATGATAAATCTGCAGTGGTGTAGGAGCGAATAAACACACATTCCCTCACACATCTTTTCCTTAACTCAGGCAAAGTAAGCTGTAGTCACATTGTGCAGCTCCATGATTGCCTCCCAGACAGAAACGTCTGCAGGTCCCTCAGTGAAGTGTTGTAAAGAGAAATCAAAGAAGCAGACTCTGCCAGCTCACCTTCATCTTCCCAGAGGCCGTCTTGGCAGCAGAGCGTGTCGACCTCTTCACAGGTTCGCTCTCCTCTGGTTGCTGAGGGATGCAGAGTTGGCATGAGGATACGTTATATAAGACAGTGTCACTGCCACACTCTCTCTCACACACATAAAGTGGATATCTTCAGATCTGATTAAGTTCAGATCCAGTAGAATTAAACAGTCGATTAGATAGGAGCATGTTATGACCCCTGAATTATTGAAACAGACAATCTAGCCTGGTAAATGGAGATTTCTGCAAGTGTGATCAAGCTGGGAGCAGTTTGTGATAATAGCAGACCTTTCTCTTTCGACTGCCGGAGCGAGCTGGAGCCTCACTTGTAGATTCAAACTCTGCATCACACTGCTGAGACACAAATGCATTTTATGACATGAAATGTAACGGTGTGAGGTTCTAGAATGAAAAGTGGCAACTACTTTGGCAATTTTAAGACAGTAACTGTGTAAATGTGAAGCCAAATATATTTGATAAAAATATATCTTATATGCTCACAATGACCTATGAAAGAAAATTAATCCCTAAAAAAGAAAAACTAAAGCTGCAACGATGTCAGACCTTTTTCCTCCGCCTCTTAGATCTGCCCGGAGCTGGAGTTGCAGGTTTCTTCTTCTCTGGTGAGGATGCCGGCTCATCCAGGACGAGCATCTGAGAGGTTGAGCTGGGTTTAGTCTCAGACTCTGAAATGAACAAGGATTGATTACATGGATTAGTATGGCAAATGATAACCAACAGAAAATTAAACATGTGTCACATACCTTTGTTGTTAACTATGTTTATCATTTGAGTTTTATGAAACCTGTTTCTACACTTTGCAAATGTCTTTTTTCTTAAGCCGTTTCTCTGTATTGAGAATCCTGAGCTGTTTGAGGTAAACCGAATTTAATTTCTGATACTTATTGTAGCTTGACACTGCTGGGTTTGTCAGGAGACAGAAGAAGGCAGAGAACCGGGGAATGAAGACATGAAGTGACAACAAAAGGAAAAGAAATGCAGTCAGTTCACCTGTCACTATCTGAGACAGAGACTCCTCATAGAAAGCAGAGTTTAAGTTCAGTGGCTGGGAGTCCCACAGATATCCTGAAATTGTAACACATAGGAAGAGCTGTTAACATATAAACAGAGTTTCTTTAAGTTCTACTGTAATTCTCAGGGGTGAATGTGTAGTAATGAACCTGTATCACTTGTCACTGCAGAGTCAATCTCCTCCATTGAAGGGAAAACAATCTGAAATGAGAAAATAAAGAAAAGCAATGTTGCTGGGTGATGAAATTAACAGGACAAGATAGTGAATTTTATCTTGGTTCATCTAAGTTATATACAATTATGAAACACAACTACAACAACAAGGCTAATTATAACTATAAAACTGAGCCTTGGCAACGGAAGAACCACATGTAGCCATGTCAGGACTAATAACAATTAAAGCTGAACAAGTTCCCTGGATGTTTGTGGCTGTGTGTAACCTGATTATTAGATATTTTCCAATAGATTCCTATACCGAGTACATAATACATACAAAGAATAAATGCAATAGAACTTATTTTACAATCTAGTTTGTCTGTCATAAATAAAAAAGAATCAATCTAGGAACACACAACAATTACTTCCTTTCAGTCTTGCACATGGTTCACATCGCTGTATTACTTGAGACTTTTCAGTGTGAAATATTGCTAAATTCCTGACATATTAGCCGGCTCTAACTAACGTTACACTGCTGGAAAATATTGCTGTACAAACAGTACTTGCCAGTGGCAGAACAGAGCAACTACTGCAAAATATTTTTTATAGATGTGGTACATAGATTCACATACTTGCCGATTACCTACCCAGCATTCATACTTTTAACAGAGTTACTATTATTCAATGACACACACAATCAAAACGACCCTGGCAGCCTGTTTACCTTTCCATCCTCCTCACTGTCTTCTTCCACAGACTGCCTTTTGAAGTTGCGAGGCATTGTGAGTGTAGGGGAGGCACCAAAGTCAGTGGTGCTGCAGAAGTCTGACGGAGCTTGTGGCGTCTGCGGTTCACTCTTCTGCGGGGTCTTCAGCAGTGAGCGCAGCTGTAAAGCCCCACCTGGTGTGGGTGCTCGGAGTGGCGTGCCACCCTTCAGTAACGGGGTGCTGGGGGGAAGGTGCTTATCAAAGAACTCAGGAGAGAGCGGAACTCCAAAGCGCACCCTCTTTTTCTTCTTAACAGCAGACGTCCCAGTGGAGTCGTCGTCTCCTGCACAGAGTGCAGAGTAAAACCTTGAATTCACAACTAAATCATTTATGTTTACTGCCTTTATAAACAATGATAAACTCTAAAGCTCTTGGTGTTTTGTTAATCGTTGGGAAAACTTAAAAACACCAGTTATGTAATTTCTTTGGTATCAATATGGGGAAAGCTGAATTTGCGCATAGAATCGTAGTGCTAGTGAGTTTGACCCCAATAACACATTCCTTGTCATCCTGGCCTAAAATGCCAGGCTTAACCAAGAGAAAAGGCCACTTCCTCTAACATGGCAACAGAACATAGTGTGTATTTACCTGTGGGTTTCATCTCCAGCAGACCAGGGAGAGAGGGGAAGTGGAAAGGGGAGACAGCCACCAGTGGTCGGCTGAGGCTTTGGAGTTCAAAGAAACCATCCTGTTGAAAGAGAATAGATGAGATCCTGTGCGACTGTAGTCTGATGAACTTCACAATACAGACTGTCAAGTAAGAGTCAGTGTTATTAAAAGCTATCTTATATAAGAACATTGTACATGGGGATCAAGCTCAACAGACTGTACCCTTTCTGCTTCTTAGTCTTTTCATCTCATGAAGCGCACAGTAGATGTTTCTGTTACTTTCCTTTCTTTGCAATATTTAAAAGCAAGGTTCAGCAGTTTGGGAAATACACTCGTTGACTTTCATGTTGAGGAGTTAGATGAGAAAACTGATCTCACATACATGAACTATATCTGAACCATGTGCACTTACTCAAGTCAGGAATCCAAGAAATTAATTCTAGAAAAGTTCTATCAGGTAACTTCCTGAAAAACTGCATAATATTGTTTTTACTTTTCTGTTTGTGGATGAGTTAAACAAACACAATTGAATATGTGAATTAGTCAGCTTTATAGGTTTGGATTGAGGTAGTCCAAAAACACAAACTCTCAATACCATGGCCTAATTAGTTCCTTATTCCAACACATCTTTCTCATATCACCAGTTCATGTCCCTATTGAAACATTTAGTTGTGTTTGACTGCAGCAGCCAGTACTGGCCTCAGTGACTAATAAACTGCTTTCAATAGAGCTGCTTCATAATAAAAGCTCAGCAGTGGTGCTGTGGTGAAAAACTTTGTTTGTACGATGAATCAAGTGAAGGAAATGTTCTCTTCACACAGAAATACAGCTCTGATACAGCCTTAGAAAAGCAAATCAGAAAAAACTGAGGCTGATATACTCTGCATATTCAGACCCATTCAACTGTTCACACTTTGTTATGTTATGTTTTTCCCTCCATCTTTTCCTTTGTTAAACCCCATAAGTTAAAGCAGATACTGACAAAGCCACAGGTAAAGTGGATATGACACAATTCAAAAGGTCCTCAAAATGAAATGTCTCGTTTATTGATTTCTCAGAGTTTGAACATTGTTGAAAAATCTTTCAGGTAATATAAGTACACAAGTTCACAAAATATACAATCTTTTTTAGACATTTAATGGAGAATTGTTTCAAAATATATCTTTAATTAAGTTTTAGCAGCAAAAGGTAGATAGGGTATTAAGGCTTAAGTATTGGTTTGGGCAATCTGACTGATACATTAATATATATGGGATCATTAAATGATAAATCCTGAAGCATCAGTGTGTACGCAGCCTGTTTCGGTTGTTGCTGCTGGAGGTTGACACAAGTTAGATATCCTCTGAATGCACTGCATCTTAGATTAAACTAAGAAAGGGAATGTAGGAGAAGAAAGAAAAAACAAACCACAGACAGTACTTACAGTATCTAAATTACCTAAATGTAGTAACTTAAACAAATCTCTCTCTCTCACACATGTTGAGAACTTTCAGGGAAGACAGGTCTTGGTTAATGGAGAACACACCCACAGTTTGGCTCTACTCTCAAGCAGGCCTGTCTTGGTATCACCTGCTGTGTGGCTTCAGTTGAGACATATTTGATTACCGTTTGGTGCTACACTGTGATGGAAATTAAAAGTTTCATTCAGAAAAGTGTGTGCTTGGTTATAAAAATCGCACCCAAGTCACTTCACTGTGGCAATATAAACATTTCTGCTTGAATCTTACAGAGTTGGGTCGTGCCGTCAATTACACAACAGCTATGGTTTTAGGTGACTTTTTGGTATTTTGTTTTTTATTTCTATGCAATTTTTCCTGTGTGTGTGTGTGTGTGTGTGTGTGTGTGTGTGTGTGTGTGTGTGTGTGTGTGTGTGTGTGTGTGTGTGTGTGTGTGTGTGTGTGTGAGGCCAAACCTGTTGGATGTTAGTAGTGGAACAGGTGGCTGGTGGTAGAGGAGGGGAAATAAGCTCAGGCTGGACCTCTTTCACAGTCTCACTGGATGTTGAAGGTCCTCGTTTCAAAACCCATGTCACCGTTTCTTCATCCTCCTGTGGACATGATTAAAGAATTTCCACTGTTTTCATTCTGCAGCACTGCACCACAACAAGAACACTTCTCACATGGGCACATGTCCTACAGGGACCTTGATTTTAGTGCCTCTGTGGAAAAGAGCGGTGGTGTTTCCACTGTCACCTGTTGTAAAAACCTCCGTCCAGACAGCATGTGCATTTGTTTTGGAAGGAGTGAAAAAAAGACGCATGGTAATCCTTCGCAGGTAATCCATCCCGGAGATAGACATTGAGAAGACTGTAAGAGAAAGCCAATTTTGTCCCTGATAGTCTCATTGACTGTTGTAGGCCATAAAGAGGCCGCAATATTAAATTTAGACTGTTTCATAACCAGTTAAAAACTCCTTGTAGGAGCTTTAAGTTATCGTTGAGTTTTTAATGTTTTGAATTGTACAGAATATCTAAAACCTAATATTGCAAAGTTAAAGCTCCACGTTCAGAAAACCAAAGATGCAGAATATTCAATAATAAATACATCTAATACCCAGTACTTAAATAGAATTAGTTTTTTTCCCGTATATAAATTATGTACATGATGGTCTGACTGAGCGTACCTCCTGCTCCTTCAACTTGAACTGGGGGACAGGAGCGCTGGCCTCTCTTATCTCCACTTCGCAGCTTTCAAGGGGGGCCAGGCACCTCCTCTTCTTGGCTGAGGGCATCATCAGTGGTGGGTGGTTCTCCTTGCCGTTTCCATCTGCAAGAGAGAGAAAAATAACCCCATCAAAAAGAAGCATTACATAAACAAACAAATGGGAATTGGGGACACCTCCATTAAATAAAAAAATATCACACAGCAAATGTAAATAAAACCTGATCAAAAGGAATCACATAAAGTCTCTTTACAGCAACAAACAGCTCAGAAACTGGTGCAGTTAAGAGGCTGACCAAGCTCAAAGAAACAAGCGCTCTGATATGTTGTCAGACTTGTGCTTAAACCTTGCTATGCATTAATCCACTGATTTTTAACAGTGCCTCTAGACATCATGAAGAAGTCCTGCTGGCAAAAATCCTTTTTTGGGAGATGGAACTATTAATCCTGTGGCAATGAGGCAGCCTCACCAGACAGATAATCTCTTGTCTTGATGCATCCTCCAGTGTTGCCGTCCTGTCTTGGCATCGGATCACAGACCTCACGCTCCTCCACATCCATCAGGCTCTGGAAGGAGGCCATCTTTTGCCTCAGAGTGGACGCCACCCGGGGAAGAAGGGGGCTATGACTGACAGGCTGAGGGGTGAGACAGCAAAAACAAACATACCTGCTCAGTGATACAGCCTGACATACACTTCTGAGTGGTATTACTGAGAAGCAGCACATATATCACATACTCCTTCAAACACACAAAACCTAGAAATAGTATGGTTTGCTTGGTCATTAACATCCAGTCAACAGTGAAAAAATTATTTCCTTTGAGCGAAATATGAGGCAAACTCTAATTCTTCAGTATCACACTCACCAGCTGCCGACTCGACAATTGCTTTTCACAGTGGAAGCAATTACAAAAAGTCCACAGAAACTTCTTAAACCACTTCCACAGCATGGTACAAGTCACTGCTGTCCACAAAAGCCTCACTATGTTTCATAGATGAAGAGCTGGGTTATCAATGGAAAAATACACAACTTAAATTTGAATCCAAACAAGCCATATGAGCCTGGAGCACTCCAGTCCATTGACTCACCCTTTTTTAGTGCCCGCCCCCTGCCATTTATTGGTTCTACATGTGTCATCTTCAGCACTAAGTGAATCAGGACAGATGTCTTATGGACGCTGTGTATTTCAGAGATGAAATGGTGCAAGAATTTTTTATCACGATAAGAGAACAAAATCATCACGGTTATCCGTATTATCACAGTATTGTTAAAATGTGCTGTAAATGTTCAGAAATTACTGATACATAAACTATAGTAATTTTAAGTTTTATATTAACATGATATATATTATAAATAAAAATAATAGTATTTTCATTATTTATCAGAGGTCGACAACTTCTTACGTTAAGCTGAAGTCGGGACAAAATATCAGCGTTTGTTAAACGCACCCAATTTGGTGGCAGTGGATGTTAGCATTTTTTGTATCTATTGGCCAGAGATTACGAACAGTTCTCCTTCTGTTACAGCCCCCAGCTGCTTGTGTTTCCTCTTCATTTGCAGCATTATCTGACAGCATTGTGTCTCAACTGATCTTAAATCAAAATGTTGATTGCCATGCTACTGTGTATAAACAATATTGTCTTAACAAACCCAACAACATTAAAAAAAAAGACTCAGATGTTGTCTAACCCTAGTCCAGCTAAATCTTAAACAACTACAGCTTATGGTTTGGAGCATATTAAGAATAATGAAGGACAGAGGTGGATTTGGGTGCAGAAGTGGTTTAAAAAGTATCAAAATATGTTTTTAATGAGTTCTCTACCCTCTGTTACTTGACATTTACTTTAGTGTTAATGAATTCAACATGGCAGAAGAAACAAGAAACAAGGGTTTAAAGTGTTACACTTCACACTGTTTGACCTTTCTCTTCACACTGATCTGGTCAAGGCTTGTTTTGTGACACACACACACACACACACACAAATATCAACAATTAAATTATTTTCACCTATAGCAAAAATCCAGTACATATCTACATAATATTTATGCATTGTGTAAGCAGAGTAAGAAAGTAAAACACATAACATATCTGCCTCAGACCTGTAAAATGTTATGCTGTTTGGCAAGTGTCTTTCTCTGCCCATAACATTTTTGTGAAGAGAACCAACAACCTTCACTCAGGAGCAATAATGAGTCTTTGAACTTCAAATAAATAATGTGACATTAATGATAAAGATAATCATTGATATCAACTGATATGAACACATTTGTCTTGAAATAATCTTTGGCCATATCCCCCAGTCCGAAGCTTCGATGGACCCCCACAGTTTTAAACAGAAATGTTAAGCATTACAACAGACTTTGTCTGCTGTCATGGTAACATGTTTCCTTGTTGTGACCACGTATGAGTGACAAATGGCTTAAATTAACATTCCAGACAGTTTAACAATCTGTCAACAATTTCAAATATTTTCTGCACTGATGCAAAAATACATTTGCCAGTGTTTTTCTTCACTGCATATTGTGACAATGATGAAATTAAGCCTCGTTTTATGAGGATTATAATGATCAGCTTTTACAGAGGTGTTGATTTATTTTAATAGTCTTTTTCAGGGTTATACTGAGAGTTGTCCCTAATTTTTCAAGAAAATCTGAACATTAAAATCCTCATGAATGGAGGATTTATTGCAGGCCACTTGTATTAATTACATCTAGATTTCTCTAATGACTTGATGAGTGACTGTATGTGTCAGCAATCTATTTGAATTAGTGTTCAGTATTTTCTGATCAGGTATCTATCAAATAGGGTCATAACACAGCAGTGCAGTCGAAATTAGATGATTGAATAATAGATTGAAAAATGATTGAGATAACAAGCACATTTTGAATGGACAGTGCACAAGTGCTAAGAATTTTATTGAAGCTGATGTGAAGGACTACATTATTTCTCTATAGGGCGTTTGTTTTAACAAAGCAAATTTGTCTTTATATATTTTTCTATCAAAACTGCATTGCAGACAGACATGTAACCAGTGCATGTTTCATGGTCAATATTTATTCATTATTATGCTGAATAGGATTTAAAGATTTCAATACCTCACTGTGTCTATGCATAAAAAATTTGTGTGGATCCAGTTGGTTGATCTGATATTAACGCATCTGTTATCACCTTGGGTCTCATTTATAACATTTGCGTACACACGCCACTTCTCATGCAAACATTGGATCTATAAAAACAAACTTGACAGAAGAATGTGCTAGGGCTGCTCGATTATGGAAAAAATCATAATCACGATTATTTTGGACAATATTGAAATCACGATTATTCAAACGATTACTTTTGAGTTTGAAAACATGATGCATTTATTCAGTATTTCTCTCCAAAAAAACACTTTGTAACTGAGAACTTTGAAATTTCCCCGAGTTTCCTCTCATTATTAAATGTCCCCATCTGCCCCCCCACTACAAGCACACAAGCAGACAGACAGAGAGAGAAAGAGAGGGGTGGGGGATGGCTATGAGGACCATCATCATTTACCCCCGAACCCCTACATTGAACGGGTTACATACAACAACAAGCGGAGAATCGCGGGCTGACCGGCGCGGAGAAATGCGGGTCCGGTGTGAACAGCCAGGCGGCTGCGCGCGAAATCACGATCAAAATTCGATTAATTGCACAGCCCTAGAATGTGCCCACTTGTACACTAACTCTGGCCCATGCGTACGAACATTTTGGAGACAGGAAAATGATGATGCAGACGTGAGGTGGTGAACAGAAGCCAGATTATTGATCCACTTCATCATTAATATTAAATCCAACAGCATTATTTGTGCTCGCGCCACATAACTGTTCCATAAGAGCCTTCAATTGAAAAAGACATAAAACAACTTACAGCAAATTACGTTCAGATAAATAGCAGAGTTACAGAGCCGAGTCATTAATAGTTTTTAATAATATCTGCTAACACTGTGCGTGTATCATCAAGTTTGACTTTAGTTTTCATAGTGTGTGTAAAATTGCTGCAGTGAACGTGATTGTGTCATCAGAGCGCACAGGAGATCTCTTACTAAAAATTTGGAAAATCTATTTACTTTCAAACTTCCATTTCCAAATAATATCCCAGAGTGGAGGTAAGGATCCCACTGATGTGTGAAGTAATCGGTCCGATTGCTCTAAATATATAAATACTGTGGTGACACTCGTGTGTAATGCTGCGTGATGAATGCACTGGCACTGATAGAGAAGTGTAGAAATCGAAGGATGAGAAGGAAACGAGGGTTCAGCGATCACAAGGATTTTTCGTCCCATGATGATGACTCAGCTGATATAGATTCTATAGATCTGTGATGTTGGATCTTTGAGCTGAACTGAGTCCAGTATCACACAGACCGACCCGACGGAGACTAACCATCCCAGTACAAACACAAGTACTCACAACTCTGGTTTATTAGCCGACAGGTATGTGTGTGGTATGATTAACACTGTATAATATTTACCTCTCTAGGTAGAGCCTCTTTTAATCATTTAAAAATATGATTCTCTTAAATTGTGTAGATAGGGGACATCACAGCTGTCTGAATGTAATAATCCTGCAGTTTTGGATGATTAAAATACGTTCAGGAGATACAACAACACTCACTCTCACTCACTGTATTAACAGCAGCAGCAGTGTATCAGTGTATTTTCTTTATTAATGAGATCACAGCTGTGGCCACTAAACAATCTGTCTTTCTTCACATCCACCTCACTAACAACACCTCGATGTCGGGGTAAGAGAGTTGCGGTTCTTTTCATCCCTTGATGCTGATTCACCGTAGTAACCCATTGGTCAGCAGGATTATTTAATATGCATGAGTTGCTTTACATTGACCGTTCATGGTTGAATGTGGGCGTGTAGAGGACGGAATATGAGACAGATCACCGTACAAATGTTCCCAGGTGGACTGTGATTTATAAAGGTAACATTGCCTTCAGGTGTGCGTGCTCAGGGTTCTATCAATCTCAATCTTTTTGTGCGCATGTACACTTTTAGTATGAATCCTACGCACTGTTTTACACATGAGGCCCCTGGTGAGGCTGGAGAGAACTGACCGTTTTTTCGTTGAAAGCAAGTTCTGTACAAGAGTGCACACATGTCAATATGTATGCATGTAGAATTAGGCCATTTTCAGACATGAATTCCAGAGATTGGGTCCAGACATTTTCCAGATTTCCTGTCTAAAATCGTCCACAGAAAAATTTGCCGCACAGTCCAGCACAGTATCACTAATGTTTCAATATTGATCACACAGAGCTGACACTCTGATATGATGTGACATTGGTGCAAGATTAGTGCAACTGACTCCTGAGCTATTACTTGAGCCGCTCACCTCTGGAGTTTGGTAGTTTGTTGGAGTCTTCAATCTCTGTTGTGCCATGAAGCGGATGAGGGAGTTTGTCTCTGGTGAACCACGGACACCGATGCCGGATCGCCGCCTTGCCTTTAATTGTGATAGACGAGACTTATCTAAAGCAAGATGGAGAAGAATGAAACTTTAGTAAGACTCACCTAATGCAATATACTGTATATGAGAAATATAAACTTCCCCTCGACTTCTCTGGACTGACTATATGCACAAGTGGTGCTGTTTTGGTCACAACTCTGACCATGGTTTAATTAAGACAACTATGCACTATGATTTAATATGATCACACTTCGTTTTGAAGAGTTTATATCTCAATATTACAGACAATACAGCATTTCTACAGCTCTTCTTGAGGTCTGCTGTGAGGCCAGTGGTGGCTGAGCACAGAAGCAAATTCAATCCAAATCAAAAGTATCTGGACAATGCTGTTCAGCATGGAACAAGGACCGGTGCTCTCACCTTTGTGGTTCGATGAGGCCGCTGGGGTGAAGCTCTGGACAGAGATGCCCAACCGACGGGGGGTGACCACGGAGAAATTCAGGGGGGCTGAGGTGTCTGTTAAAACAGGAGGGGTGTTCTCTTCTGAGGGGGGCAACATCTCGTCCTTCTGAGATCCTTCTGGGCCAGCAGGGTTCATCTCTGTGCTTTCCATCTGCACAGTTTGCATAGATCTTAGGATTCAAGAGCAGCTGAAGCACAAGTGACAACAGTAGTCACCAAGTTAGGATGGATCACAACAGAGGAGCAGTCAGTCACCTGCTGATCCATTATTTACTGTTCCAATACGAGTCGTGCTTGTGGCTCATTACAGATAACGTCTAAATGAAATGAACATCTAGTAGGAACTAAACTCCATACTCCGTGACGTGGTAGTGTCCCCTTATCGTTAGCTGGGTGGTAAAACGTTATCTGACAACCATCCTGAACATACGTAAGAACGTTAGCTTAACTCAAAGCGCCCTGCATCTGCTTCATACTGACTGTGTTTATGGTTTGACTGGTGACCGAAACGGCCCAGTAATGGTTTAACAAAGACAGTAAACAAAGGACAGAGGCGTTACTATTGCTGACCGACTAGAAAAACTAACTTCAAGCTAACAGTAGCTTCATACGAGACGTTAGCTAACAGCATCAACACTAGTGTCGAAGAGAAAGAAGTGACGGCAAATAGAACACTTACCTTGAAAATCCTAAAAAAACGATAGAGGGGTCTGCTGCTAATTACTATAAAAAACACTATTGTTTCATAAAAAGGCCATTAATGTCTTACATACTCCTGAAAATAAAACACGATTAAAAAAGGAGCAGCAGAGAGCAATTCAAATCTCGCTCCACGCGAGAGCCCGGCGGAGTGCGGATCCTTCCGCGAAGAACTCTGCCTATCTAGTGCACACTTATTCAACTTAAAAACACTCTACGGGCAATAAAATGTTTTTTTTTTAAATGTGAAGAATGAATGAAAAATAATCTCGTTATTAAAAACGTCGACAATGACTGTGAAAGTTTATCGCTCAGCGGAACTAACTTCCGCTTATGTTCGGGCTCCGAGAAGGACCGGAACCATGGCCGGAACTCGTTTAATATGAACTGGCCAATAGCAAGACAAGACACGATATCGCGTGAGAGAGATAGATAGATAGATGGACAGACGGACGGACACATAATGGCCGAAACGGGATAACTTTTTATCCATTCACTTACTTTTCTTATTGGTGAAGTTGTGTTATCTAAAAAAGTGATAATTATGATAATTATAATAATAATAACAACAACAACAACACTATTTATAGCACCTTTCAAGAACTGACATGAGACTAGAGATTAGATTAGAGCAAAAATATGAGAGTAAAAATGTTACTAACCCTAACCCATGTTATTTACAAATAAATACAAATAAAAAGCTGAAGGTGAATTTAGATTACAGGTCCTGAGAAAGCACACCTATAAAAATGTGCCTTTAAGTGAGAGGATAAGGAGTTTGCCAAACCGATCTCTTTAGGGAGTTTGTTCCAAAGAGTGGGAGCTCTGACAGAAAAAGCCTGCTCATCTTGGTCCCCAGCTGAGGCTGGAGACCAAGAAGCAGGGCCTTCACTGAGGACCTCAGGTTACACCTGGGCACATGTGATGTAAAAGATCTCAAATGAACTTAGGTGCAACCAGAGCTTTCAGTGGTCACCATCATGAAACAAAATGAATGTCACCTAATGAAAAGCAGTTATGGTAAATGGTCTGTATTTATATGGCGTTTTTCTAGTCTTGATGACCGGGTTGACAGTTTTTTTTTTTGCCATCCACCCATTCACACACACATTCATCAAGTGCATCTATGGGCAGCACTTCATTTTCTATGAGGGGCAATTTGGGGGTTCAGCATCTTGCCCAAGGACACTTCGCCATGCAGATGGGGAAGACCGAACTGCAGACCTTCCGCTCTACCCCCTTAGCCACAGTCGCCTCTTAAAAATCTATTCAATCAAAACCATCATATTTTGATGTGTATTACACTGGTTTACATCACTTGCAGTCTCCTCTGTGCTTCAAAAATCAATAAGCCCCAACAGGTGGGTGAAGTGTTGAAAAGCTCAGTAAACCTTGTACCCACACAGACACACACTCCTTTTCTGAGGTTTGAGAGTCTGTGGCGCAGCTGACTACACAGAGATCAGATGCAACAGGGATCCTCTCTCCACAGCTGGGACTGTCGACCACATGAAGCATGTGGCTTCCTCTGTTGACACCAGGCAAGGCTGCGCGAGTCCGGGAAAGTAAGTAACACTGAATCTGTACTGTGAAGTGAATATCCCAGGTCAAAGTTCACCAAAGTTCAACTCAAAGCCACGCTGCCAGTTTGTTTTGCCACAGGAAGCAAACGTTATGTTCGCCTTCTTGCTCACACAGAAAGTGATGTGTGTGTGACCATGCCCTAATGCTGCATTCACAGCAAATGCGAAGCAAATTTTTTGTGCACATGCAAAGTCAATGTAAAGACAGGAAATTGGCCCGGTTACACCTACTACATGAATGCATCAGCAGCAAAACTTTGCCTCCTAGTTCACTTCCAATCAGCACAAGCAAGAGGACAAAAAAAGAAATACATTTGCTTCCTGTGGCAAGCAAATCCGCAGCATGGCTTCATGTGGAGTTCAACTTTGACCTGTGATATTCACTTTGCTTTAGTGTACGTGCGACCGTGCCCTCACTCACGCCGGGCGCCACTAACAGCATGAATACCGTGTGTGTAGGTTTTTCACTATGCTTCAATGGGCTCATTATGTCACTGTAATCATAATTATCGTCCCTAATGTGTTGATTAGAGTAACATTTTTTATTTTATGTCATTTAAAACGATCTATTACAATAAAAGTGTTTTTTGTTACAATATTTTTTAGATTAGACCCAAGAGATGTGTGGAGCTGCCAGTGTTCTTGCTCTTTCTTCTTTTTTATCAGCATAATACTGACTCTATGACTGACATAGGAAATTCCAACCATTTATTCAACACATTAGCAATTTCCACATCTCTGGTCGACTATTTTTTCTGCGACACCGTTCTCAACACTTGCAGATAATTGTTACAGCGGAAGCAGGTTTGTCAGAGATGTGTCAGCCTATCGTAGCTGGAGGTTCATTGCTTATTCTGAAGCTCTGGTAAGATAAGCTTTACATCATTTTGTAAATTAAGTATGTTAACAACTACGCTCACGACGCATATGTGGATGATTCGTGTCCAAGTTATCCTACGTTGAACTCAATGCAAAGCCATGCTGTGGATTCCCTGCGCCACAGGAAGCAAATGTATTATTGCTTTCACTGATTTACCTACATGTTATCCTAAAAATTAGCTAAAGGAGCACTTCAGTAACATAGTGTTACACATTGGTAAAACAAATTGGTCAAAAAGAATAAACCAAACTTTTCCATTTCCAATCTACTTTTTGTCGGACCCTCTGTGTCTCGGTCAGCACCGCTCTGATAACCCTGAGAAGATAAGCTGATAGCTCTGATATCAGGTTTATTTTCTCAGACTTAACAAATCTCCTTCAGAGCAACAGAAAACACTGTGCAGCTGTTATCATCAACCCAGTCCAGCCTGCAAAGGATTTCGATGTGTAAAAAGTGGCAAACTTCCACTTTAACAAACAAACTCGCACACCTCAGGTATATCTCTATTTTTATTTGTGTATATATACACATATAAAAAATAAGGACATATGTACAATGATAATAAATATCAACATGTTTGTACAAGTGAAATAAGTTACTTAACATAGTTTAAAAACAAACATAAAAGATCACTAACGGACCAGCAACAAATGGGGCAAAATCAAACCGGGCTGATAATAAAATAATACAAATAATAACGTGAGAAAAACAGCAGAACTTAAAGCCTCATGTGAAAGAAATGTTATGAGCAAACAAATGAGTAAGAACTTAGGAAATGCACCTAAAGTGCATTATATAAGCATTTGTTTTCAAGCCCGATGCCTGTTTTCATTTTCTTTAGTTTTTGCAACATGTTAAATTAAAGTTAAAGCCTAATTGTAAAAGGAGAATCTATTAAGACATAACTACCAGTGTAAAGAGCAATTTGTTTTTATCTTTCTGCCTCAGGGAAATTAATACTATAAAGTGGGCTCAGTTAAGCACTGATCAGCATTTACTTATTTGGTTTTACAGGAGCTGACAAATTAAATAAGGGGTAAGTTTTGGTACATTATTCAGCCTTTGATAAAAGTGAGGGCATCAAGAATCAGATCCAGCAGATCACTACTCACTGTACTGTAAACAGAAAAAAAAACAGGAAGTCAGTCAGCATCAAGCCGTCATTGTGTTTTGCTTGAGGGGGAAATTTGCTGCTCAAAAAAATGTGAAGAAAACATTGCGGAAATCAGCTCAGTGTAGCAAAGTGGACGGACTGCTGAGATTTAAATATCGATCAGGAATCAAATAAGATAATTTAAAGTACTTCAACAAGAACAAAAGCAACTGCAGTCTACTTTGGCTTATTTCAAAAGGTGAACAGGCACAGAAAAAGTAAACAAGTTGAAATGCAGCCATGAATATTCCTGTACAACCCTTGAACCATTCAAATCAGACATATTTTATTTGTGTTTTCTTTTCAAAGACAGCATTAGTGTTCCACAATATTAGTGTCTGTAAAAGTCAGAAAAATGATCAGTCAAAATGATGCACTTGTACAAGGATGATCATATCAAAGACGTACAGTCCACTTGCAGAGGATCATGCAACGCAAGGATGGAGAGCTGATGGCTGAGTAGCTCCATGACATTTGGATCATGTTTGATATTCTACATCTTTCTCAGCGATCTGTACACAGTGGGACAAAACAGAGTAGTTTTGTCCTCTCCTTCCTTCTTGCTGTGCTCCTCTGGTCCAAACAGTCACGTCCCAAAATACACATTAGCCACCCCTGATGGACAAAGGACAGAAAGAAGACAAAATGATGTGAAGTTAATAACAGCTCGGCTCAATATGACTTTATCACTTTCAAATGCAGTTTGGGCTGTATTTCAATCTTTTTTATTGAAATTGCATCAGAAACTAGGTTGTAATTTTTTAGGACATGATTATATTACCATGGTACATTTTTGAGGAGATAGGCCTGTTTGTGTATTAGAGAATTTAGTGTGGTGCCTCATTCTAACACATCATTATACCTTGATAGTAATTGTAGATTAATAGAAAATATGCACAAAATATCTATGGATATATTTTTCAGCAGCCGTGAAACTAATGTCTGCTAGTTTTGAGTTGGAGATTGGTACAAAAAGGTCCAGTATCGTGTCTGAATCTTTCAAGAATAAAATTGTAATTAAACAGATATTTCAGTCAGACAAAGGTCTTCCCGTGGTCAACCCATTTTGATCTTTGGCAGATTGAAATATTCTCTTTTTGATAAAATGTTCTGGCTGGGAGCTTCAGGCAGTGTGTCGACCCTTTTCTTATCTCTTGCCAGCCATGAAAGATTTTCTGATGCACCCGTCCCTCAAAACTTTAATAAAAGAGCACACAAGGAGAACGTTAGATGTGAAGGAGACCGGTCATATAGGGCAGAACATGTGCTATAAAAAGACTTGAAGTTTACATCCATGCTTGGAAGTGTGTGAGACTGTACTGGAGCAAAGTGGTGCAAACTATCATAAGCGTGCTCACCTGCTAACCTCAGAAGATATAAGGTTTGTCACGTCACAATGTTACGCAAGGTTACATTAGCTAATTATCTCTGAACATAAAGTACAGCTAAGGCTGATGGGAGTGTTGTGGGTTTTACAGGTATCTGCTCATAAAACAAGATAATGAAATGAATTTGACCTTGTGGTGTGGCTAAATGAAAAGGATCACCAAGTTACAACAATTCATCCTGAGGCGACCATGAATGTCTCAAACACATTTCATAGCAATCCATTAAAACAAGTCCAGTCAGGACCAAATGACCAAGAGCTGCACCACTAACATGGCTAACATTATAAAACACATGCTGGTAATGCCTTCAAACCTAATAGATATACTGATCTGACATTCTTAAACCAGGCTACATGAATTTATTGTGTTTAGAGGCCAAATTCTGTAACTGCACTGCTCTATATGATCTATAAGACCAGTTTTCTTGCTAGTCTCATAACGCTTTAATTAGCAATGACAGTGGTAATCAACCAAATCATCAACCAATTATGACTTGTCTCATCATTTAAATAAAATTGACATGCTGGGGAGGAGGCTTATCCTCTTTCTTGCTGAGATTGAGATGAAAATAATCATTTGACTCTCGTGTCTTTTGTGTAGAACTGGAGCCAGGAGATGGTTTGTTTAGTTTAGCTTAAAGACTGGAAACAGTGAAACCTGGCTCTGTCTAAATTAGAGCAAATTCCCACCAGAACCCCTGCAGCTCACTAATTAACACATTATGTCTTGTTTCTCTAAACTGCACAAAACCTAAATGTAAAACAACGGTTTGCGGTGTGACATGAGATTATGTGCTGGATAATCTCTTGGCTTGGAGCAGTGACTGGAGTCTGTGACTTGCTAGTGATTTTACACTTTGGCTTTTAGTTGGATGAAACAAACAACATGTTATTTATTCCGCTTTTTTACTTTTGGAAATAGGCTGCTTTTTAAGTTTACAGGATGATGGATGGAGCTTCATATTCAATGGACAGGTATGAGAGTTGTCTTGTTCTTCTCATCCATAGATTGTGTATGAAGAAGGACGACATGACGGCTCATGTCTTGATTGCCCCCTAGTGGGTGGCTGCAAAATGCATGCTATAGAAATTGAGTGAAACGTCACGATGAGGCTGTCTTGTGATTTGTTGACTGCATGTATTGTCTGGACCTCGATTCCGCAGCTCCATCCACCTATCTGCTGATGATGTCATTTGTCTACGCTGTCGACAAATGACGTCATCGGCACAAGATGGCAGCATTCGTATCCAGGATATTTTGCCTTTATTTCTGAAGTGGACACATGTCGTCCATCTTTAGATACAGTCTATGTTCTCATGTCACTCTAAGCAAGAGAGCAAATAAGCATATTTTCCAACATGTTGTATTATTCCTTTCAGGGATACATTGAACAAAGTGAAAGCAAGATAAGCCAGATAAATAAACAGAAAAACACTGAGCAGCACTAAAACCAAAAAATTCAATTGGAAATCGTTAAAGGTTAGGAGTCTGCCCAAATCTGTTTGCAAGAATTTAATTAGGTGGAACAATACCTGTCACAGGGAAATGGCTGCTTTCCGCCTGGAGCCAGTAGTTTTTCAGCGCAGCAGCATTCTGTCTGTTTGTCTGTCTGTCCATTCTTCCATTGACACTGTGTGTATCTGTTCTTTTAGTGTTGGTGTGTTTTACAGTGCTCTTCCTCTGTATGAGTCCACAGTGGCCCTGGGTCAGTCTCTGGGCATCGGTAAGAGGGAGGGGTTCCATGAGGGGGGCATCACAAACACACTGTAGTCCAGGATGATTGGCATTCATAGGACTGTGAGTGTGTGTAAAACGTGTTTGTGTGTGTGTGTGGGAGGGGTAGTTTCCTTCTTGGCAGTGTAAATTACCACCCTCACCAAACACAGAAGATATAAAGCACTTATTGGGACATCCACAGCGGTCGCAACAGTGAGGGTTCAACTACATTCTCCATGCGTCATGTCTTCATGTCAACTTCAATTTGAAATTAAGTGCGCAATTATTGTTCCGCTGTTAAGAGCCGAATGCAAACAGCCTCTTCTTATTCTTTAAGGAGAGTAAACGTCCATAACAGCCCAACCTAAACACATGTCAGTTGTACAGTGTGCAAATGTAATTTGGAGTGAACTTGTAGTATGCTGGACTTGAACGTGCAGTAGGGGGTCACCGTGCAGGGCCGAACTAGGAATGTAAGTGCTTGCCCTCACATAGTCAATCACAGGGGTGGGGGGCATCAGTCACTTGACAATCATCTGAACACTGCTGTAGTCCATAAGACATAGAAAAGGAACGAGTAAAGAACAACAAGAAATGTCTTCGTTCAAACCAACCATCACAACAAATTAAAGTGGAAGGGATCGAGCACTCCCTCCGTGGGTAAATACAATGCGGGAGAAAGCTCACAAATTGAGCAGAGAAAGTCTTGAGAGATTGTCTTTCCTTCGAAAAAAAAAACCTCAATGCGCCTTCGCTACGATTCTCTTAATTTTCCGTTTAATTTCCTCTCTCTTTGTCTCTTGCTCTCTCTCCTCTCCTCTCTGTCCCGTGCAGGGCTCCCGCTGAAGGGACATGATTGTCGACTTGCTTCGAGATTAATTAGTCTTTTTATACCGCTCTCACGCTCATGGCTCACGAATACAAAAACGGAAAACGTGCTTCCAGTTTATAAGTGCAGTAAGCTGAAACAGTCTCAAAGGAAAAGAGGGAAAGAGAATCAGTTTAATGTTTCCAGTCAGTTGCGTTTTCTGTTCATCAACTGGGGACTAAAAGCCTCACTTGGTCCGCTCAACGTAAAAAGAAATGTGCCCTTCAGAAAACACGGAACACCATTTGTTTGATTTCCATTCGTGAGGTGCTCTCCTTTGCGTTCAGGCTTTTTACATACACAATTTACACAAGTGGTGATGCTGCCCAGAACACAATAATTACAGGAGAGAGTTTTGGCAAACACAATGTATGAGTGCGTATAATTAACATGCTGTGCGCTCTAAAAGTCTACAGTGAACCAAACGGGCATCGGCGGAGCGAGAGAGAGAGCATGGGGAATTGACAGCTTGTCGATGAAAGAGAGAGAGAGCAGGCATCCTCACAAGGAGGGAGGTAGGTTGGTTGTTTTGTTTTTCCAACTCAGGGAATGAAGACAGAGGAGGACGGGCCTAGACGGACGACTCCTCTGGGTTTGCGTCGGGCAGCACGCTTCTCTGTTGCAGGGTGCGTCTCAGCTCTTCCTTGAAGGGGCTGGAGTAGTCGTTCCCGCTCATGCCGAGGCCTCCCAGCGCGCCGCCCCCAGCGCCAGCTCCGCTAGCCCTCTCCTCCCCTGCTGTGCTCAGGTTGAGGCGGATGTAGCCGTTGCTACCAGAGCCTCGGATATTGGTAAGGCTGAGACGGCTGGGGGAGTGAATGGGCTGGCCGGGAATGGCGCTGGGCGACGCCGTACTGCTGACACTGTTGGGCGCCAGGGCGTGACCGGGAACGATCTTCAGTGAGCCGTCCGAGTAGTAGTAGTTGGCGCCTGTTTCCCAGAAGCGGTCCTCGTCGCTGGGCATCTTGCTCGGCACAAAGGTGGGTGGCTCCTTGGGCAGAGTGATGGGATACACCAGGGTGCTCTCAAGAGGCTTCATGTCTGCTCCTTTTCCTAGCGCCAGCTTCAGCCTCCTACGCAGGTAAAGAGCTGCTACAAGGAGCAGCAGGCACGCCACTCCGAGGGTGATGACCAGCACCCAGAATAGCCCCATGCTGCTGTCTGGAGCCCGCGCCTCCATGAAGACCGGGGCACTGGCGACGACGGCCACCTGGTAGCGCTCTGTCTGAAACTTGACTCCCTGCTCTTCAGAGTAGCAGATGTAGCGGCCGGCTTGCATCTGGCCCGCTTCGGGGATGACGAGGGCTTTGAGGGTACGGTCAAAGCGTGGCCCTCCAGCCTCTGGGTCTCCCAGCTGGAGCTCACGGTCATTGAGAACCCAGTAGGGCTGAGCCAGGTTGGAGACCAGCTGGCAAGGCAGCACCATGTCAGAGCCCACCACCACTGTTACGTTCCTCAGACGGGAGTGCTCTGCAGGGGCACAGGAGAAGTAGAGGGAAGAGCAGACAAGAGCGTTAAGAGTCATCGTATCTCCAAATTATATTCTACAGCAGCAAGCTCTCTTCTGATTAATTCAACTTCTTCAGCTCAATTCAAATATATTCACTGTCCTCATTCTTCGCTACCAAATTGCATTCAGCACTGACAGCCAATTCCCACAAGGGGCCACTACTGAGATGTGGACCCATACTCACCGGGGCTGGGGATGGAAACAGGCTTATCGAACTTGGTTTTTCCCCGGCTGAACCTTTCCAGCAAGAGGTCCTGTGACAGGGAGGAGGGGGAGCTGGAGAGGAAACAGCAGAGAGCAGAGCGGAACATTAATAATGGACCTCAGGGATGTTTCCATCCTGAGTGCTACAGCCAAGACTACACCAATATATGTATGTGTGTCGAGCTCATACTCATAACCTCAATTTATAGAAAACACTTCAAACCAAATCCTATAGAAGATAATTTCCAAATTGTAGGAACAGATAACCTTTGAATGTACTTAATTAGACTGATATATAAGCCTTTTAAACTGGGAATACACTGTGCGACTTTAGAAATTCCACCTCCCACTGTACATTGCTCCTTTATTTTTGCCAAAGAACAAAAAGAAGACATCAAAGTTTGTTTGCTAACGGTGCTAACAATGGACAAACATTCTGTGATCATATGTGTCATTCTGTGTCGAAATGTCCAAAAAAAGGGGCGAGGATTTTCTTTTGAAAGTCTGCTATCATCAAGGAGCTACCTATATGCATTCAATAAAAACATACAGACATCAACATCAGAGGACACATTCTGAAAGCTCTACTGGTTTGAATCTCTATTTCTTGGTATGAATGGATGCACATGGGTCTAACCTGCGATGGAGGTCGATGCGGACGCAGGCCCGACCCTCACTGTCCCAGGCGCAGTAAGGATCCCGGGCGAGAAGACAGTCTGGCTGTGACTGATAGCGGCTGCAGTTGGCCAAGGGCAGCTGGAGAACTTCAGACCGAGAGCCGATATACAAGTACTTCTACAGAGAAACCGAGAGAGAAGAAGAAGTGAGAGGATGGAAGACAAAGAACAGATCCAGCCATCCAGAAACAGAAACCAGAGAGAGATGAATAAAAAGGAAAAGAGGAAAGATAAACAGAGAGGTCTTCCTCTGAGGGAGAGTGACTCAGTTCAGGGTTAGAGGAGATAATGGGATAATGACTCTCAATTACAATAACATTCACTCCCTCGACCCTCTTCCAATCCAATCTGGCCTGCGCTCTTTTTCGCAAAAGCTGTTATAAAATGTCTGGTCGCGGCTAAGCCAGCATTAATGAGATAAGCAGTAGGCTTTCGGGCGGGGCACACCCCATCAAAACTGCATCGATCTGCAGACATGCCATTGTGGAGCCACGGGGACGCGGCCGGAATCAACACTCAGCCTCAGTTGACAGGGCCGGGAGTTTGAGAAAACAACGGGGGCAGAGGTTCAATTCCCCAACCGTGGTGAAGGATTGTAATTACTGTTATTGTGAAGAGAGTTTTGGATTCATGAGGTGAGGTAACACTTGATCTGAAAAAGGGCAGTGTTGATAAAAAACATCTGCTGAGTGCCACCGGGCCTAGCCATGATTGTAAGTGTCTGCCAAAAAGGGCATTAACAGATCAACACAGACAAAGTCCGGCTGATATCACAGAATACCAATGAACGAGTTGCAACAGAAATGTGAGCTGCTTTGAGGAATTTGGTCAAATGAAGACCAGAACCACATGTACTGGTCAGTCAGGAGATTCCCAAAACAGGGAAGGAACTGTGCAAACATTTAATGGGACACATCCTTATGTGCAAATCTTAAGCAAATCAGCTCATTTTTAACAGTGAATGCTGACATGATGTCCTTACACTCAGAATGTAACAGATGTAAAAAAAAATAAATAAAAAAAAACACAAATAGAATTACTGCTCATGAAAGCTATAAAATGTTTTCAATAAAAAGCCAAGTCATTTAATCACTGTAACATACCGGACAAATATATGTAAAACTTACTGAATTTCAAAAACTTTTGGCATTTTAAGGATGCTTGATTTATCAGGTTTTGTGTGGACTTGCTCCTCCTCCTTTAAATTATCTTTATTAAAAAAATTACACAGGCAACAATACTAGTGCGAGTGTATATATATATAAAACTGGAATGTCTTTTAGACACTCTCAGTGTGGCAAACCCTCACATTTAAAAATAAAAAAAAAACATGCCTCCAGTCAGTTATTGTAATGCAGGGTTTCTAGTAAGGATTTGTAATGTCCTAGCCCAATTCAAGCTAACCCTGCTAACACTATCAAAAGATAATGTCCTTGACTTGAAAGTGCCCCCCCAGGGAAGACATTATACTACTGTTTTCATGAGTCCTACTGGTACGTTCATCTCAGAGTCTGACAATGACTGCGAGACATACTCTCCCTGCTTCCTTACCTTGGAGTGGGAGATGGTCAGGCTGTCCACCGGCTGTCCTGTCTCAAACAGCTGGATCTCCTCGATCACATGGGCCTCGGAGCCGATGATCACCACTCTCTGCAGCCAGCCCTCCGCTGCAGCACAGAGACGAAGAGGAAAGAAGAGTCAGCTCACATCTGTTGTGCTCAATCAGACTCTCAGTTCAAGTTCACTTCAGTATAATGGACTTTCCTCATCCCTTCAGGGCAATTTTTCACGACATGCATAACAACATGTATTTTCAAACTAATAGCTCTAAAACTCAGATGAATCCAACAACAAACCATTCGCAAAAAACACACACCTTCGGCAGCTGAGCAGCTCATTTAAATACCATTGATATGATATCAAAAACTATACACACACACACAAAATTCATTTGAATAACAAAGACGTTCTGCAACTAATTAACACACACACACACACACACACACACACACACACACACACACACACACACACACACACACACACACACACACACACACACACACACACACACACCAGTCAATTTGAATATTCAAGATGTGTAAACAAACATCTGTGAGTGCACAGGATTTTACCTAAATATTGATGATTTACTAAAATATTCAGCAACTCACACCTGTGAGTGCCGCACAGCTCATATAAATATTCATGATGATATATTATGATACACAAACACACAGCTCTGATGCTGTGACAACGTGTTTAAATATTTAAGAACAAACTCATCGTGCACTGCTAACAAACACTTTCTTTAGCTGCAGCTCGTAAACCACAGTGACTGCCCAATGCCCACGTGCCTTCCAATGCTCAATCAAGTTAATGCAGTGCTAAAGGTTTAATCCTTGTCTTTTACTTGTCACAATAGGAAAATTGTGGGTCAAACCTAGATCATTAATTATAATAATATAATAATTAACTTTATTTATATGATACTGTGACAAGGTGCTTGACATGGTTGAAACAGTTTGATAATATTTCATCACTTAGGCAAATGAGATTAGGGAATCCAAACATTAAATTACAGTATTAAAACAATAGCAATCAAATAATAAAACAGACAGAGTATGTAGGATATAAAATGATGTACTAGGCTCACTAAAATGATTTTTTGTTAAAATAATATAATATTACATTTTGACACCTGTCTGTTGGTTTGTTTGTTTGTTAGTTGTGTGTTTTTGTTGGTAGCAGGATTATGCAAAAACTACTGAGCCGATTTCCACAAATCTTGGCAGAAGGATGAGACATAGGTAAGATGGGTTTTTTTCAGCAATTTCCCAGGAAACATTTATAGATCTTGACAATTTTTTGCTATACATATTTAGGGAACTGATATCTACGAGTGTCTGCATTATACAGCTTGATTCAATTGAAGGGTACTGTTTGGCATGGTGGAGGTATGGGCTCTACTGAGAGCCACTCTGGTTTAAGGAGTGATTTAGAAGATGTCACAAGCTTCAAGTCCTGGGGCAGAGAGTTCCAGAGCTGAGGGGCCTTGACTGAAAAAGCCTGGTCACCTTTAGTCCTGAGCTGGGACTGAGGAACAGCCAGTGGAGCTATGCCCGAGTATCTGAAGCTGCACTCGGGGGCACAGGGGAGCAGTAATTCAGCGATTTAACTGGGGGCTGAACCATGGAGTGTTTTATAGGTGATCAGTAAGATCCATTTTAAACTGACTGGTGGGCAGTGAGGAGCGGCTAAGACAGATCTTGTCTTGTTGTGTTTGTTAACAACCGAGCAGCTGGTTTAAAGATATTTAGGTGCTCCAGTAAATCATGACAGACAGAAAGTGAGTAGGCAGCAACGAAGTGGAATACAGAGAGAGAGAGACAGAGCAGGGACAGTGTGTAACCACTGTCAGACTGGTTGTTATAATCCAAATAATAGTAGTGATACTTATAGATGCAAGGATTATTAATGAGCGCAAGTTAGTAGTAGTAGTTAGCTAACAATAAACTGGAACAAAAGTCTGTATGTACTTTTAATTGTGTACTTATAAATTGTGATGATTTTTTTTCTATGTCTTTGTGTTGTGTTATTATATAGAAAGTGCTCTCAGCAAATGTAAGTTTCTCTTTGTGAATTCATGAAGCTAGTGTCATCAAGTTGTCTGCAACTTTCATCAGCTTCAATTTGTCAAACTCTTCACACCAGCTGCACTGAAATGTCATGCCACCCTGAAATCGAGCAAGATGGAAAATGAGGGAGAAAACAACTTCTGCTGCCAGAACTTGCAGCTGCATTTGCGAGTCCAGCTCAGCAAAGAACAATTTAAAGGTGAATCTAAGAGTGGAGACGCTGTTAGAGGCCTTTTAGCACCTCGGGTAAAGGTAATATTATCAAAGACATATGAAGACTTTTTTCAAAGGGTGTGTATGGGGAGCTGGTGCTGCAGGAGAAGGAAGACGAGATCCTGTGTTTCTTTCATGCAGGGCATTGTGAACAAGTTTAGCTCCCCCTGTGATGAAAGGCGTTTCAGGCACAGCTGTCGGGGTGACCTTGATCTGTCACGTGACTCGTGCTTTTCCCGTGTGGTACTCTCCATTAAGAGACTGTCACAGATAATATGAGCGTCTACCCTGTAGCCAACAGGAGGCTTAAGAGGAGGAAATACACGCACATGCACACACACCGCATAACAAGCAGCAGACATATCATCACGCTCGCCTCTCGCTGTGTCATTTAATCCCTCAATCCAGGTTTTTCTCCTGGTTCCTCCAGGTCCTGGTTTTTCTGAAAAGCCGTCTCGACCGGCGCCTCCAGTCTTTCTTTTTTCACATCAGCTGTCACTACGCTGCAGCTAATAGCTAATCAAGCCCACAGCCCAATTGGCACCATGAGCGTACGTCTGCCAGGGGCCCTGTTGAGTTTGTGCTGTGAAGCACGACAAGTGGGGACGACTGCCCTTGGCTCAGAGAGTGTGAGTGTGCGAATCTGTGTATGTATGTGTGCGTATCAATTTGTGTGTGTGGTAGCCGTGTGTGTGTGTGTGTGTGTGTGTGTGTGTGTGTGTGTGTGTGTGTGTGTGTGTTCGGGTTGGACGCCCTGCTTGCCAGCAGAGAAGCCATGAGTCCGCTGTTGTCACACTGTGAGTTGCCAGAGTCACCCTGATGCTGCAGTGGTCTGAATGGTAATTAGTTGAATCTCTCCATTCATGAGACTGGCTACATTCAAATTCCCTGGAATCCACTGTCAGATCTGTGCTATTCAACATTCAGTTTCTGGGAGGGCCGGCTGATTTCAGGTCCATGCCAGAACAGGACACCTGCATATGGGCCCGGTGGCCACTGATCAGAGTTAATAATTAAGTCGTGCAGACGTAGATGTTTCTTTTGATGCGTGAAGATGGATCTCACCATGCAAATCAAGCCATTAATTAAAACCCAGCTGAAGTGTGGCCAGATGGTGGGTTGTTTGTGTCACCATTCCTAATGCCAGTACCTGTCCCTGTCTGCTGCCATGGACTGTTCACTTTCATCCCTACAACACATGCCATCTGTAGCTCCCCTCAACCCCTCAAACCCCACCACTGCACCCCCCACACAATAAGGGAATGGGGAAATAGGGAGAGAGACTAAGAATGTAGCTAAAATGTATTTCCAATTCCACATTGACAATTAAAAACATTTTATAGATTCTGTATACATACACTCTGTATTGGGACATTAGTATGTAATATATATTGTAAGGAGCTTCTCACAAACATATGTGTGTGTACAGTTAATGTATGTATAAACTGGATTATGCGGGTGATGATTCAACACGACTGTCATCTTTAAAGCTGTAGGCTGGAGAGAGTGGGATTCTCTTGGCCTGCTGTGTAAAATATAGAGGCTTTGTCTCAAACAAATTTATGAGGGCGAAATTATCTGGAGAACATTTCTGTATACTTGGCTCTGTTCTAACTTGTAAGTGCAAACCCTGTAAACACATTATGATATTTTTATATTAGCACTGAAATGTCAGTGTGTTCATGGGCTGAAGAGGAGGTGACATCGCTGCCCTCCAGATCTGAAGATTCCACGCATCATCCGCCAACATAAAACTTTAAGGTCAGAAAAGAGCACGAAACTTGAAGTTTGAACTAAAAAGCTCTGAAAAAGATGAACTAATATAGATGAGGAGGTTGTAGGTGAAAGTACGAATAAGTGTGAAGAATTGATGGAGGCTCAGAACCTTGATCAATAGCTTATATAAAAAAAAAAAGAAGCTTATATAAGCTTGTTGCCAATAATGGAATCCCCAGTGTTATTTGTACCTGTGCCAATGAAGAGCATGTTGTACGACCGCTGGTCCAGGGCGCTAACCCGATCCACTGCCAGCCTGGTGAAGTTGACGCCCTTGGTGAGCAGCAGGGGGCGCGCCAGAGCTTTGTCCTCCATCAGTGGGTGCTTCTTGGCAAAGTTGAGCGTGGCATCGGGCAGCTGCAGTGAGCTGTTGTAGCCGTTCTCCCTGTCTGAGTTAGTTATACACTGCAGCACAGACAGAGCAGGACGGAGAGACAGGGGAGGGAAATGGAGCGAGGAGAGAAAGAACGGAGGGACAGGACGAAAGGAAGAGTGAGAGGGGCCAAGAAGGAGAAAGAGGAGGAAACTTCTTAGCTGCAGCTGGCGTAGGCTGGCATGATTAGCTGGCTGAGCTGTGACTGCCCCCCTCTCCATCTTTCTTTGCTCTTGCTCTCACCTCCGCCTGCCACTACACCCCTTCCTCTGCCTCCTTTCCTTTCGTCCTGGATCATTACATTCTTAGCTTTTTATGTCATTCCAGCTTTTGCTGTTTTTCACTTCCATCCCCATACCACCCATACTTCCCTCGCTCTCTTTTATTTCGCTTCCATCCTTTTCCTGCCCACTCATCCCTGCTTTTATGATGCAGTTGTAGATCAAAAAGCCGATGCACCAAATCATTATATAAAAAATGCATTTTTCGAGAGCTTATAATCATCCTATTTTCTTGCTTCCTGAAGTTGTCTGAAATTATCTGCATGTGCCATTACAGCGTTCCCAGTTTCTTACCGATCCAGGCCGTGGGACAGGGACAGCACCGGTGTAGCGCCCCCACCTCTGAGAGGCCTCCCTGTACTCCTTGTAGGATCCTTCAAACACTTTCTTCACATCACCGACCTGGTACTGGCACACAGCCGACACATCTACGTCTCCCCTGAAAGATGGCAGCAAGGCGGAAATTAGTGCAGTGGCCATAAAAACTGGGAGACAGATTAGCTTTCACTTCCCTGTGGAAAATGTGACTTTCAATAGAAGCCTGACGAAGTGCAAAAATGGAAGACTGGTTCTTCCATATTAGTTGCAGGTCAAACCCATGGAAAATAAAGTCAAAATGAACATATTTTTAAACACTTTTAGGAATCACAGTGCAGTAAATTAATATGAACCCTGAAGCCTGAACTGGCCACTATTGAGCAAGCGGAAATGATTAAATGTGTTGACATCTCCTCTCTTTCTGCAGGGAAGCAAAGTGCTGTTCAAACTGTATTCATGTGATACACCTCCTTCATAGGCCAGTGAAATCAATCAGCAGGTGCTATGATTCATGAAACACGTTCTATTCAATGGTAAGGTTAAGGGTATGGGATCTCTTCCAACCCAATTTCAGAACCCGAAATTGGGTATTGACACATGACCATTGAATTATACTTGTAGGCCCCTCATTTTCATCTTACTCGTACGTTTGATTTCCAGGCTCATTTTCTGGAATGAAAACATCTGCTTTTCACATAGCTCTCAAGCCGTTTTCTGACATGAATGACAATGTCCACACAATTGTGTCCAACCTTTCTCTGGAGTTTGCCTTTCACATATGAACAACGCAGGAGGAGATTCTCTGCTCAGATAAGTTCACAACAACACATACATCTCTCTTTAGGTGATGGGTGGTGCAGCAGGCAGGAGCCAGGATGTAATGTAATAATTCAGCTGCGGAAATCACATGCTTCTTTTTAAAGCACGTCAACACTGGATTTGGTCCTTATCACCAAACGCTCTCTTGACATCTTCTTCAGTGTCTTTTACGCGCGTGGCACTGCTTTTTATCTGTTTTCATTATTTTTTCTGCGTCTGCCACGTATTGGAAACATCACCACAAGCCCACGTACTCGCAGTGAATCCTCCAGAGGATCTCCTGCTGTCTCACGTGGGCTCATAAGGAGATTCTCAGAAGTTTTTACTGGGGGGCTGGTTGGGAAAACCTCTCACTTGGACATTTGCGTTCTCATATACAGCCCCTTTAGAGAATATGTCAGGAGATTATTTGGAGTTCAGTGCATATCTGAAAGCAGCTTAAGTGACTCACATGTCGACACAAAGACATAAACTTATATTTAATCAAAGCTTTATGCCCTAAAACAAGCTTAATAAATTCTGTCCCAGTCCCACTGGTCCCACAGTTCCAGTCTTATTGCAGGTTTTGCTTGGGACATTCCTTGAGGTTACTCTGCTCCAGTTCAGCTTTGAGTTCAGACATTTTACAAGTGCGGCTGTAAAAAGTCATTTTTTTTGGAAAGCTGTCAACAGGAAAGAAGTTTGTGTCCATTAATTCATATAATGTGATTTGTCCAGTGAGGAAAGTGCTTTTGCAATCTGTCAGGTCCTGTTACTTAGCCGCAGAGCCATGGGTTTTAAAGGGTGAACGTCAAATCCAAAGGACAGCGCTGGTGTGTTAGCGAGTTAAAAAGCATGCAGTTTCACTCAGATTGCGACTCGAACTGCGAGTCATCATTTACATAATGTTCAATTATCTTAATGTTATCTCTATCAAAGCCAGAGGGCCTTAAAGAATCCCCAGCGACTCATACAGAGAAAAATGCTTTGGCCTTTTTTTCCAGCGCAGCAGTATAGGAGCTCTGAATGAAGAAACAAAGCTTGAAGTTCAAAGCTGGTTCACTTTGTGATTTGATATCTTATTGAAGAACACAAAAGACTCACATCAAAGGGCATTGCCCGCAGGAAGACGAGGGTAAGTCTCCAACTTTCCTTCCAAAGAAAACCTTGTGGCATTGTTCCTTCTTCTTTGTTGATAAGTAAATCATTAACACATTAATGTTATGTAGTGGTCCAACGATTGCCAATCTTTATTCTACCTATAATGAGACGGCCCCCAACTATAACTAAGGTAGTGTCGTCAGCCCTTCTAATTACACCATTGTTGCTTGATGTTTGTGTTATCATGCAACCCCTAAATATACCCCTCCATCTTAAATTTCAAATAAAGGTTATTTATGAGGTATAATAACATATGACAGAATGTTGGGGAAAGAATTGCAGGGATGTGGATAAGGTGCAGAGGATCTTCAAACCATCTCCACCCTCTGTATCCTTCGGCCAGCCAGAGCTGCCAGACTAAAAACATCACAGAAAGCTGTGGCATAGACCCAGAAAGAGAGCGAAGCGAGCCGGGATAAGAGTAAAGCTAAGTCAGCTTGGACCTAAGGCTGTTCATTTAGTCAGCCTACTTCTGGCTGACATCAGGTCGCAGGAAAATAAAATGGATGAGGTGGGACTCAGGCTCACTCCTCAACGGGAGATTGGGGACTGTTATGCCCACATCTTTGCAGAGACCTGGCTCCGTCCCAACAAACAAGATTGAGCTGTTGCACTCTACGGAGGCGGATGGAGGCCGACTTTGTGTTTGCATCGCTGATGGACAGTGTTTACCAGATGAGGAGTTTTTAATGTCAAGATGTTGAGCATGTTATCTGTCCAGAGAATTGTGCGTTTGTTGCTCCTGTTTACATTTGTCCAGATGAAAATTCAGATCATCAGTTGTTGAAGGGGATTTGTTGTTGTCAAATCACAGAGGTACACATGCAGTTTATTGTACAATCTATGGTCCATAATTATAATTAAATTAAGCTTGAATCTCATTCATCTTCTACTTGTGCGCAATAACGATTTGTTTGCTATGATCAGTCCCACAAATATTCAGCAGGAGTAATTCAAAATTGTGACCTGATGGATTTCTGCTCCCAGGAGGAAGTAAATATTCAAAAGTCAAATTGAAATGCATAGTAAGAAATTAGATAAATTATTATTAGACCAATGAGTCAATCATTTGGGCTAATTTAACCAGCAATTTACAATGGAAAGTTTTACAAAGCTTTGAATTTTCCCATGGGAGTTTGTCCGCTTCCTGTTGTGTTCCTACTGTGACATTTTTTTTGAAAGAGATATTTGCCCCTCAGTTTTAAAAAAATGTCATCCCACACATGACCATCGTTATAAATAGCAACTAATAACTCATACAAGCATGCCGGGCCAGTAGATGGTGATAAAGTCAGAGAAGAATGCTGTGGTTCAAGAAAAAGTTACTTAAAATTTTTTTGGCGTGTGAAAGAGAGTTTAACATAAAAGTTTGCTTTGCAAGGTAAGGGTGCTAAACTCAATCAGTCAGACTCTAAAGTAAATGGGTTCACTATCATCTGGAACAAGATGTGCCAGCAAATCCCTAACAAAACTAATACAACACATTGAAGCACACTTGAGTTGTATCCACTCAAAATAACTCACAGTAATATCGGTTGTTTTCATTAAGGGCCCAATTACACAGTAACTAGACTTCCTAATCGCACAAAGAGCATAATTGGAGCCATCATGTCTGACTCATGATATTATTAAAAGCCCAGTATCTGACATGTCGGCATGGTGATGTTGTGTCTAGCAGATTGCAGACATAGTAATTGACTCACATTTACCCGAGGTTACTGAAGAAGAGTTACTGCTTCATGTCTGTGACAGTGGCTGCTCTAACTCACCACTGTGCGTGGAAGATGCCGTAGAAGGTGGTTCCTCGCCAGTCCTGCCCCGGCAGCGTGAAGACGGCCCTCAGGTTGTTGAAAGAGATGTGACGCTCTGGGAGGGAGCACTCCAGCCGGGCTTTCTGGAAGGTGGTCCACTTCTTCTGCAGGGTCCTGGTACCACCCAGATCCCCCTGAGAAAGGACACATTAGGTGTTATCTATGAAATGGAACAATTATGTATAAGTTCCTTGAAGGTATATGTTTAATTTGTCTTTTTATTTATTTCATTGTGCAAGGTTGGACAAGTTGTGTTTACAGATCCACCCATTGTACTGAGGAAAATCCTATTTCTTAGTGATAAGAAATTAGCAGCCAGTCATGGCCCAGCATTCAGCTTAAAGTGTGATGTGGAAACTTGAGACCTCAGGGTCACAGCAGTGAGCAGAGACATTACAGTGAAGCAGGAGACATCTTGTCCAGCACTGACTAGATGTAACATTTCTGTGGAAGAACCATTTATGGCACATTATTAACTAAAGCATTGTCATTTATTTTATGTTTTAAAATGCGTCTGTCTGTAGGGCATGATGGAAATCGTATGACTGCTGGAAGAAGGTTCAGGAGAGATGACCCATATCGGGGAGAAGAGAGATGAGCAGTACAAGAGGAAACTGTGTGAAGTAACCCAACTCCGTTAACTATGTCATACTTACACATACTTAGGGTTATTCCTCATGGGGCTACAGACTATTGGGTACCTAATACTACTATATTACTATACTAAATCTCGTTTTTAACTAATGGTAATTGTCGATCCCAATTACCTCTGTCCCACTAAGAGAGACTAACTGATCATGAGACACAGACAAGTTTGTTTTTGCTATCTACCATATCAGCACCTTCACAGTCATCCCAGAAACAGACAGTGAACTGTTGATAACAGTGAGAGACATGTGAGTATGACCTGTGTGCAGATGTTCTCTGAAGAAGAAAGAGCTACATAAAAAATAGTGCTACAGACAGAGATAGTCTTCAAAGTTCCACCTGACCTGTTTGGTCAGAACACTGTGACATCACTATGAGGTGCAACCAAAGTCATCACAGAGCACTCACACATACGCCTCGGAGGCTTCACGCTGCTTATTGATTTTGAAAGGGGTGACGTTATGCACTGTGGCTCCATTGCATGCCTTTGCTTGTGCTGCTTGGGGTAGAAGTTGAAAAGAGCTCAACCTTTGAATCAATTTGAAGGCACCAGCCAATCAAATCATGTTAATGCAAATCGAGGTGCTACCCGACATCAAATGTTAAGATAAGCCTGGAGAGAGGAGGCAGAGGCAGCACGGGAACCTGGCGTGTTTTGCCATTCAATCTGCATCTCTGGCATTTTAGACTTTTCTATCCAAGATCAAGATGTTTTTCTTCTGCTTTAAACCTGGTATTTACATACTTTTTATCCTGATCGTCTTTTCCCTTTTCTGCTCTGGTTGGCTGCTGCTGGTAATGTTGCATTTCCCTAGCCTGACATTCACCTCATGAATGCCTCTGTACACACATTGTGTTCTTTGCATCCGAATAACAAACAAGTATACATTTGTTCCAGACGATTAGCCTGACTGAATTATTGTCATGTTGGAAAAACCCTCTGAAAGAGCGTCTGGACCCTGAGATGCTGAAATGCAGCTTATTCTTTGGATTCAAAAGAAGCCCAGTCACCAGATTTTCTCTCATTACCCTCAGTGATTAAAGCCATAAAAAAACTGGAATTATAAATGCAAATACTCACATTACAGCAGTGAGATATAGACATTGTGCAGCAATATCAGCAGGACGCCCTGTATTATTCATCGCTCCAGCCTCCAGTACAGATCATGTGCGAGCATCTGTTTCTAATTTGATCCAAAGAGCTTTATTGTTCATCACAGCTCCGACATGAAAGGGAACTTCCCATAAAACACTGCATATATTGTACACTCAGTTGCACACAACTCCGCAGACTGCTGACAATCTGTCGCTATTCTAGTCAGTTTAAAGGGTTCTGACTGGGATTATATGGTCGTTAGTCGCTGTAACATGACACCAAACTCTTGCTTGAGTCACCAAAAAAAGGTCACTGGAATCATACATAATAAAAAGAAAGTCTCTAAAGTCTCACTGACTGACTCCTCACAACCAGAAGCACCTCAAATGTCTGGGCATGATCACAATGATATATTGAACCTAATCCATACTCCTAACAAGGCCATTCATTAAGCAAATTAATGTGTTAATTACCAAATAAATCTATGTCAATGCAATTGTCTTCACCTAATGCTGGTGTTAATGCAGCCATTTGTTTGTGGTTTATTGGTGAATTTGGGTAATCGTGGACACCTACGCTTCAGTCTGTTTATTTCCTGTTCCAACAAAATCTAGTCAACAAGACTTTTCTACAGGTTTAGCATGGACATCATGTGATCCCAGTCACTTGAAACTGTGTCATGTACACCATGTTTTTAGCCTAAATGTCAGCTGTAATCCTCCTCTGGAGCCGCGTTCGCGCGTGGATCACAGGGGACATTTAGGCTAAAAACACGGTGTAAATGATGCGGTTTGGAGTCAAATTTGAATGTCGTGCCATGACTCCTCTGAGTAGAATATCTCCATTCGTTCTCCTGGTGTGGTTAGAACACATCTTAAGGATTACAGAAAGGTATAATATGTTGATGTAATGTGTAAACAAGGTATCGAAAGGAAGAAGAAGTTTAAGTTGAAAAAAGAAAAGTCCCAGATTACCCAAATTCATTTATTTATTTTAGTTTTAAGAGTTTCTTTAAAAAAGGAACTTTATTTTAATCTATCAGAGCATGTCTTACAGAAATTGTAAAGAAAGTAAGTTTCTACTGTTCTTACTTTTAGGGCATTACCTTGGCCTGCATATGACATAGTGGATGAACAGAAGAAATGCAGTTTAATTCAAAGAATTGTAAAAGAAATTGAAAAGAAAGTATCAAACACACCACTTGGCCTGTATATAGCATGGTGGATGAACAGGAAAAATATAATAAGTTCTCATGTGTATTGTGAATACTGGAGAGTCATTTGAGAAAAAATCGTAATGTTAGCGATCTTTTCAGCCGATGTTCATGGAGAAATTGTATTAAGTGAACACTATGGTTTTATTTCACTTTTAAGAAAATTGTGCGCTCTCAGGTCTGGAAGTTTGTAACCGTTACATGACAGACCAACTAATCGGATCTTAACATAACTTTGTAAACGTCATCAAGCTATATGATGCTAATGATGCTAATGCTAAGCTATGTATATATATATTTATATTTATAAATCACACTTATATTTTACTACTAAATATTAAAATAAACATTTATTTTGTATATCTTCATTCAGCTGTAGAAGTAAGTATATCAGTTCTGTGGGTCATCAACTGTAGCAAGGGCTGTCTAACAATATGAAGTGTTCAGAAACATCTGTCCAAACAGCTGTAGGAAGCAGAAAACAGCTGATTTTAAGTGAATCATGCATGAAACTACTATTTTACAGTCAGACCTCGTTTTGTGCTTACAGATCTATTCCTGCTTAATCTTAAATAGTCACTCGCAGATTGAGTACTGCTTGAATTAGTTTGTACTTTTTGTTTGCTTCCCTCATTAATAAACTTCCACAGGTACACAGCACTGAAAGTGAGGATAAGGTGGTTTTTTGGGAGATCCCTAATTGAATCTGCTCAGAGATCAGTTGTGATTAGTGTGTGTTACCTTGCAGACGCGGGCAACTCTGGCCACATTGAGCTCCGTGTCGCAGTCCAGCTCCAACGCTCGCTCACTGAAGAAAAAGTAGATCTTGTCGTCGTCGCCCTCTTTACTGCCGCTGCTCTCCCTCACCAGGGCAGAACCCACAAAGTCTGGCTCTGCGCACACACAAACACACACACAAAGAGAGGGAGAGAGAGGTCTCAGAGAATGTACAAACTAGTAAAGACATATGTAAGTCAGAGTAGGATAAATAGACAGTTTCAGCCCGTAGGTGCATGTGGACTGATTCACACACACACACACACACACACACACACACACACACACACACACACACACACACACACACACACACACACACACACACACACACACACACACATAAAGACACTCAAGCTTGACACCTCCATCTCATTCCCTACCACCCAGTCTCACCTCTCTGTCTCTTTTCTATTATCACTCTCTCCTTCGCCTTATCTCTCCTCCAGTCATCGCTCGCTCTCTGTCTCTCCAGTGCTCCCTGTTCACAGTCCATTTTGTCCTTCTCACTCTCTCTCATGTCCTCCCTTGCTGCTGTCTTTCTCAGCTTCTCTCTTTATCTGGTCTTCATTAGGTTCAAAGGCAGATAAAGACTTTTTTTTAACTGAGGCAGCTGGAGGCTTGAACTATTTTTATGCGAAGGCATTTCTTTTATTACAAGGATACATTGTTTCCTTAGATGAGCTTTTGTTTTCAGTTTAAAAACCTCTGAACCATCATTGGACACTACAACTCAAAAACCAGGCCGATTAAATGATTTTAAACTGGGCAGAAGTAGCTTAAATTAAAGTAAGGCTTGTTTAATTGCAGGTCTAGTTGTTATTAAAATATCTGCATCAGCCGGAATAAAAAACTTGCACATCAAACATGCAAACCTCAGCCCCGTCTGCGTTCTTCCTTCCTTCCTCTCCATTCATTCTCCTCACCTCTATCTTTTCATTGCCAATGCTAACGCTCTTTCAACATCAATTTTCACACACACACACACACACACACACACACACACACACACACACACACACACACACACACACACACACACACACACACACACACACACACACAAAAAGATAACGATCCTTTGCTGACGCAGACCTGCATTTCATTTCCTGCAACTCAGTCTCTTGTTCTTTTGCACGTTTATGGCACTTTAAAAAAAATGAAAGCCTGTTTAAAAAGTCCTTCATTATCAAGCCTAATGTGATTTCTATGATTTGAATACAAATGTAATTTGTCAGTGTCTCTGTATTTTGGGAAAAAAGAAAATAACCTAAACCTAACACTCCTGAATTCCACACAAGCATATTTTACCATCAATTTAACTTTTCTTCCGAGTATAATTTTTCAATATTAAACGTGACAGGTTTCTAAACCCTTTCCCAGCACACTGCAATGGACGAGGTGATAATCGGTTTCTTTGTACTGTCGTCTGGTCTTCTTTTATCACCTTAACAAAACCAACACACACACACACACACACACACACACACACACACAGCTAAAGAAAATCATTAAACAGTCTATTAATCTCAAAAAAGTGACAACACCCATCGGTATGTGAGCTGCACTTTTGATGCCTGAGGGCATTTAGTCCAGCTCCATACAGGTTTTTGGAAACCAGAAGTCCATATTATGAGGAGCGATGGGTCAGTGTGACTAAAACACACAGCACAACCCACCAACACCTGCCACCTGAACCACCTGGATGGTACTAGCTGTCAATCACACATTATCCACTACTAGCTAGTAGTCCAAACACGGCTTCTAGCTATTACAAATAACCTATTGAGTAGAAAGAAGCATAGGCTGCAGAATCATAAGCTACCACACAAGATCACATTACAGTTAAAATATTCATGTTTCAGTTCTTCTTCTTAATGCCTTTTTATTTGAATTTATGAAACATTTTAGTTTGAAAATACAAAGTGAGACTGAAATTCAACCTCTGTGTTGCTTTACATTCTATAGAAAGCAACCAAGCGGGGTTACGTAAGAGTAAAATGATGTTGAGATTGAATTTTAACTATGTCACCATCTATATCACTGTCTTATCTGCAATACCAGCAGAAAGCTGTTCCTTCTTCTACCTGCAACATTAACTGGTGAGGATGCTAACTTTGAGCCAGCTTTTAGCTTAACAGTCTTTTAGCATCCTAACATGAATGCAGCCATTAAGTGCCCATTTAAAAACAATTTTATATAGTTGATGTTTTAAAATGTGAACCATTATAAGACAGCTGGAGATGCGTTTTTCAGCCCACTTGTTAAATACGGAGCGACGGTTGACTTGAAATGAAAAACCTGCTGTTGTTTACTTCTATGTGAAAATCAAAAACTCAGTGAAAACTTAACAGGTTTAGCAACAGTAAGCAAATGATCGTTACTTAGTGAACTGTGAATTCTAGGAGAAATAATTGAGACTGGCAATTTGGGGCTTTTTTTGTTTCACACCTAATTTGAGCATTGCCCCCCAAAAAAGAAAATTCTTATGTTATTTTAATCAATTTCTTTTTTGCAAACTTCTTTTCTCTATCTGTCCTACCATTGCTTTCTCTGAATGTCCCTTGTGTAACTTACCATTGAGCCAGGCAGGTAAGTACTCGCTCTTCATGCTATAGTGCTGCAGGCCCAGGTTCCTCAGAATGACAGGCTCTGTACCCAGGAAGTTGTTCAGCGTTGCAGAGTACAGCTCCTTATCTGTAGCAACAAAATACAAGCTTTACTTTAATACTGTTTCTTTTTCAAAACACTATTGTAGAGGCTTACAATGAGAGAAGGTCAGTGATTCAGCAGGGAGGCCCCAAAGTAAGAATGGACAATCGTGCCAGTAGATTCAGTGAAGCTGTTCAGACTGAAGCAAATGCAGCATGCAGAGTTAAATTAGACTTGTGGACTCTCAGTGCAATCGTACGAAACAAATGGGAAATGTTGCAGTGAGTGGTTTGTGGAAATTTTATGCGCAACTTGTGATTCTGCTGGTGCTGTAAAAAGATGAGGATCTTCACTTTTTTATAAACACCAGTCTGTTTATATTTCTTGTGATGAAATGATCCAAATGATACTTACCTATATAATAAAAAAATGTATATTGTTTGTCTTGTCTGTGGTGTATTTATAACATGTGTGCATGTGAAGTTGTGTATATGCATAGAGCTTAAATATATATATACACACACAAACTTACCCACTATCAGGCCAGTGTGCCCCTTGGCAGGGTCATATGGGCATTTACCCTTCCCATCTTCAAGAGCTGCAATGTTGAGGGTAAAAAAGTCTGCATTCTGCAAGTGCACACATTCATAGACACACACAAACACACACAATTAGGAACATGGTTGGTTTGTGGCCAGTATGTATTTTGACCCACATGACACAGCACCAAGCTCTGTCTGTCAGATACAAGGACCATAGCTTCACCCTTCGCCATGTTGTCCTGTCACATCAGTGTCACATGTATGCACGCACACACATACACCCTAACACACTAGCATTCACACATTCAGCTGACACAGCGTGAGATAATATTTCCATTCCATTTATTTTTATTTTGTCAGTGTTTGACACCTGTCAGCACTGCTATGGCTCACTACCTGCTGGGGAAAAGCATACATATTGCAGCACGCGTGCACACACACTCACATTCACACACACAGACACGTGGACATACATGCATACTCACCACATAAGTACATTTGGGCTGGAAGGCGTATGTGCCACAGGTGTAGAGGTATGTGTGGTTGTAGCTCTGCAGGAAGCGGATGTAGTTGAAGCACTCGGTCTGTGAAGGAATTAGAATGGTTTGTCAAATAACCACAGTGCTATTCTGCCCTCTGCTGAGGTGAAGTCTTCCATTAAGTACAGTAACATGTCCTCAGAGATTTACTGTTATCCTTCATTGTGAC
Organism: Hippoglossus stenolepis; assembly: GCF_022539355.2. NCBI lineage: Eukaryota > Metazoa > Chordata > Actinopteri > Pleuronectiformes > Pleuronectidae > Hippoglossus > Hippoglossus stenolepis. Next base: position 6,089,578 of record NC_061491.1, read on the forward strand.
TTCATTTAAATCCTAATTCACCTGAAATGCCTCAATAACCTTGAAACTAGTTAATGTTTGAGATAATGTCTCCTTATTAAAAATGTGTGAAATTAATCGGCCAGTCGGGATTGGCCGGCCAGAAGATGTGGATCTTTTGGGGCGGCAGCCATTTTTTATTGTCCTGGGTAAACAAATTGGTAAAGTTAAAAACACTGAACACACATCTAAGATTTTGTTCTTATGTGTTTCGGGGTTTGCTGGATGACATCAGTCAACTTAAACATTGGTATGCAAGAGTTCATGTGCTGTCGAGAACAGAATCTTAATAGATATTGTAGTGATACAGCCACATTATATCAGCAACATTTACACCAAACAAAAAAGCGACAGATTGTTTCCATTTAAACGATATGTGAGCAATTAGCAGTATAATATATGCACTGTTTTATGGGAACTGCCCTTTAATGCTGGCACTGTGATGAACAATAAAGCTCTTGGAATGGAATTGGGAACAGATGCTCTCACATGATTTGTACTGGAAGAATGAATTATTCAGTGCATCCCGTTGATCTTGCCTTTGAAGCAGCAAAACAATATCAGTATCGTGGCTGTTATACAAGCAATATGATTTTTTTAAATTATTTTTTACAGCTCCTACAATCACTGGGGATAATCAGGATGTGATGTGTCAGGCAGACAGGCCTGTTTCAAGCCCCCAACAACAACATTATATTAAAGGACTGATCATTAAACATAATGATGGGCTGTGTAAACACCATATGGTTGTTCTTGCACGTGGACTAAATGCCTGTTACCATATGCATGTCAGCATTCACAGATATTTTAGCTCTGTACAACCATCTCCATCATGCATGATTTTTATCCGCCACAAACAGGAAAACTGTCAATTTTCTGGAGGTGAAGTTTGAATATTGCATCAGAGCATTTTTAAACCTCCGGTAATCTAATTCCTCCACATGTATTTTTTACTACAGTTGGAGTCAATTTTAGTTAAAGTTGCTGCTGCTGCAGCAGCACGAAAGTGAACCATTTCCCCTTCTGTTTAAAACCACATCAAAATTTGCTGTTGTGCAACGAGAGACGTTTTATCTCCATTTCAAAAAGCTCTGCCTGATTCTATAAAATATTTAAAGAGACTTCTTGCAAATGCACTTTATGCAGCCTGAGCAGCGGGAGGCTCTTGCAGAGACTAAAGTACGGAGCTGGGGCCGAGTCACTCTCTGGGCATGAGGCTGAATTACTTCTCTTTTAATATCATTATAAGATGAAAAATCAAGATGAGTTACATTTTTGTAATCATCTTTGCACTGATGGACTGCTTCTCCGTTTGGTACATATTGTGTACAAATTTATATACACTAAAGGAATAGCCTCTTAGATGAAAAGATTAGTCAACACTTGGGTAGACACACAGCAGTTATAGTGTGTGTTATATAATGTGGCATAGCTAAAGAATATATTGTATTGAATCGTATTGTGTTTAGGATCTTTAACTCTTAAAGACTCAATATGCTTCGGAACGAGACCTCCATATACCTTCTGTTGTTCATGACAAAACACTTCCTGTATCAAACCGCCTAAAAAGTTGATTTTGGGTGGGAGATGCTCTTCACTGTGAGCTAATGTAATGACTGGAAGGTTTACAGTTTGAAACCCCACACTGACTTCATAGATGTTATGAAATACCTAAGGAATGTTGCTCTAATAAACTCCTGTCTTAAAAACCCCACAGGTAACCACAGCAACTCTGTCAGCAAAAATCCACATTACCTGGTTGTTCTTCCCCTTGGTAACACACTCTCTCTTCTTATCCTGCGGAGCCGGCCAGTCGATCTGGAGAAACAACAGAGACAGATGTGATGTATCCAGGAAAGATGATGTCTGCCTTTGACCCATAATTAATAAAATCCACAAGTATATTATGTATCAGTGCCTAATGTCCATTTGTTGGTGTAGATGGCAGACTGTATATGAAGATGGACGACATGTCAGCTCCAAAAAAGAGAAGCCAAAGTGTCTCAAATGCCCCCTGGTGGCTGGCTGCAGTACAGCTCATACACCCCACCTCCTCCATGTTAGTGGATGGGGCTAAAAAGTCAAAATGCACATCAAATACATTTTGGTGATTTTAGGTAGTTCTTATAACACTGATGTCCAAGAGTTAATTTTCCAGTAAGTTTTGTCTGAATTAGTTATTTGATGATATAAAATTGGGGCAAAACGTAATGATTGACAGATATCTCTGACTCATGATTAGTGAAATGCATATATCAGTGTCACTAACCCGTCTACACCCTGACAGCTACAACGAAAACTCGGGCTCCAAATGCGCTAGATGGCGCTGTTCATATCCAACATTTTTTGGCTTCATTTTTGGCTCAGTGGGAGGAAGTGGAACACATTGTCCATCATTGTATGCAGGCTATGGTGTACACCAGAAAAATGAATGCACACAGTAAACAGACTCAAATGACATCACGTAATTTCTTTCTGATTGGGTGCAGAGATAGATCATTATTTCTTTGCTGCCACTTTGCTTAACTTTGCCAAAAGCCACTTGATCACTAGCTCCTGTAACTTTGGTAACAACCACAGACTCATTCAGTAATTATAGAGCAAAACTATTTCCATTTTACGAGTGTATTTTGGTGATGAAAAGTACAAATTGATGATAAATGCACTATAGCAGACAAAGATGCGAGCAGGTGCATAGGTTTTGATCCATCAAGTAGGTGAAAAGTAGTTAAGACTGGAGCACAAGTTGTACTAGTTCACCCTGAACTAATGATACAGTTAAATCTGTGAAAATACTCCGTGGACTGAGCTGTCCAGGTAGTTCTGGGACAAATCAGCACTTTGGTTTCAGTCCCTGGCAATGGTGCTACGGAGTCAGCCCCATCAACGATTATTGGTCGGAAAGTGTGAGGTCCCCCTCTCTGCAGTGAAACTCCCTAATGGTCACACTATTGTCTACAGGATGGAAAGGAATGAGAAATGGACTGGCAAGAAATACACCTGTATAAAGTATGACTCCAGCTACAGGCGTTTGTCCCACAGAAGGTTCAATTCTGCTGAAAAATGTAAGTGAGAAGAAAATAAAGATGACAGGTGCACTCTCCATGTACTACTTTTTACTGATGACCGTTGCTATCCAGTAGTATTTACAGTAGCTGTTTTTTTAATGACTGTGACACACGGCTAAACTTTGCTCTATTGACAGAGGTCTAAAATATGAACTGTATTTACTGAGGCATTTCCACACCATTAGAAATAATTACACTGACCGTTACAGGCTGAGAGCTGCTCTAATTTCACAATTAAACTCTTGATTTACTTGACTGGATTTAAACCAACAGCAATCAAACAATGGATTATTGCCACATACCAGTAGTCGTAAACTTGAGTAATACTTACTTTTATGTGGTATAATAATAGTGACTTTTAATGGTCGTGAATAGGAAATAATGAATCACCTGGTCGACCATGAAAATGAACTTTGGTGTGATCCAATATCTGCACAAATTCAAGGGCATAAAAATGTTTCCAGATAGAATATGTCTTTTTTTTTAGCTAAATAAGAATTCTGTTACGATTTCTAATATATTACTGGCAAGTCATAGGAAAATTCACTTACCCTTCATCGTACTGTCCACTGAACATGCAAATTTAATTTTCACAGACTTACTATGTTCACTGAAGAAGTGAAGGCATTATAATGGTTAAGATTTAATAACTAAATTAATCATTAGGATCAGTGGCTGTGAAATATTATCTTCAGGATCTGTGGTTATATTTATGGAATTTGGATTTTGAATAAATATAAGATTCTATTAAGCACAGCTCCAACAACAGTTTATTGTTACTTATAATTTCCCAGGGGATTCTTCTTTGTCCCTGGTCTGTCTCTCAACATTATGAGACAGTGAGTCCAAGAAAATTCATTGGTTCCACACATATCAACAAGTAGCAGTAGCTTCCATTGTTGATGGCAAACATCCTACAAAGAGACATCTGCCAAAATAAATCTCCTCTCTCTCTCGCCCTTTAACACATGGAACTAATAATGAGCTACAGCCCGAGGGCAAACGTCTCAACTCTTCATCTTCGAGTCTTTGTGTGACAGTTAGATTGCAGAGAGTAAGTACGTTTGGTTAATAACAGTATTTAATGTAGTCAGTGAAAAGTTCTCCACCATTAAAATTCAAGTGGAAACATTTTACTTGGAGAAGAAGTCAGTGATATTACCCGGCCACATTTCGAAAAGCACATGCTAATTTCGGATGTTTTATATCACACTGCAGCTTTGGCCAACAGCAAATGCATAAAAAAAGACCTTAAGCTGAACACGAGTTCTCAAGTAACTCGAAGTGCAGGCTGGAAAAGTATTCTGATCTGCAGAGCAAGGATAGGTGGACATGTGGACCGCATCCTATGTCATTTGAACTTGCAGTGAAGGACACGTGATCCGTGAAACATTTTGTGGTGTAAATGCTTTACAGAAATAAAACAGGGGTTTGTAAGGATTCTATCAGTGGTGTCTGAGTTGTCACGAGGAACCACTGAACAAAATTAATAGATGAGACCACGGAACAATGGACAATCAACATGGGACCGAATCAAACTAAATAAAGAAAGCACTTCAGACACAAATGGGAGCTGTGTCTCCAAAAAGTCTTAAATCCTGGGAAAAAAAACAATCGGTGGAAAGTATTCAGGGAAAAGATACAGACATGAAATTAATGAAGACAGACAGTGAGCATGGCAGCAGAGAAGACAGAAAGAAGCAGTTAGGAGGGCTGAGGAAGTGATGGGCAGATGGTGACAGAGGGGATGGACTATTCCCTCGTCCTCCCTCCGTCATTTCTCTTTGTTGGCTCCTTTACTCTACATCACACACTGGGGGCTGACAACAGGTGGTCTTATCATTACTGTAAGTCTCATAACCCTCACTCAAACAGCCCCCGCTTGTGTATGTGTGTGTGCATCTAATAACTGCTCATTACAGTGGGAACGATCCCCAAACCGCTGCAGGCTGCTCTCTACGCCTCAATTGGACTGCTGTAATTGTATTGATTGCAATATGGACCAATTACAGAAGGAACAAGGCGAAAGGATATTGAGTCTCTGAGGCTCCGGCGTCTCTGTATGTGTGTAAGTGTATGTGTATAAAGTCAAGTCAAGGGTATTTATGTAGCGTTTTTAACAAACAGTTTGCCCTTGAGTGCTTCGCAGAAAAAACACAACATCCACAAATTAAAACAAGGACAATAAAAAAAAAAAACATAATTGAAAAAGTACATCATAAACCTCGAGAAAAAGGTCTGTTTGTTCTGGTAGAGGTGAAATATTGGAGCCTGTAGCTAAACATATTATGATCTTAATACTTGGCAGCTTACTCACACCATTAGTGTTGGAGGCTTTTAGCACCTGATAACACAAATAACCTCCAGATAAAGTAATGACCTGGCAAAGTATCAGGAAACAAAGTAAACAGATTCCAAATATCATCATATAATATAAATCCTGATTAACAAATAGAACTGGAAACAGGGATAATTAATATTCTTAGTAGGATCATTTAAATGGGTTATAAAAAGGAATCTAAAAAATATAACTTCAGCCTTCACTTGGTCAAACACATGAAAAAAGCATTTCATTTTTGGGTAGCTAGCTTAAAAGAATGATGGCTTGAAAGTCTAATTAGCCCTTTCAGCTAGTTTAGCTACTTAGCTGAAGCTAACTTCAGAAATCATCCATATAATAAACAAATGACATTACTTTTTACAATCAATAAAATCTTGTCAACATTTTAGCTAGCTCTCAAGCTTACGTTAAGTTAGTTATCAAGCTACTTGGAAGTTCTTAGACATCCAGCTTCAATCTTTTTTTTTTTTTATCACATCGTCACAAAACTGTATTCTTCTGTATTCGATGACCTTCTACTACATTTAGTTAGTTTTGGGGCAAGGTTTGTTTCTGTGGGCTGAAATATGCTTTAACAGTTTGGTTCATCCCTTTAAAAACTATTTATTAAGCACATATAAAACCATACTCCTGGGTCTGTTTTCTGCTTTGGAAATGTTGATATATTGTAAGAAATAAAGCTCTTAGCTAACATTAGAAATTAAAAGATTTTAAGGTACTTGACCGGTTTGTACTTTTTTAGCCAATAAAAGACTCAACAACTAGAAGGACTCATTGGACTTTATTATGATAGTGTAACATTTCTTTGATTATCTGCCAGATTTTTTGGTGAGTTCTCAAATGTCCTTGAGTCCTTAACTGAGCCAAAAAAAGAAAGAATGAAACAAGGTCAGCCTGAGCTGCCCAGAATGAAGCTCTGTGATAGTCATTCTCATGTGAGCTGATTCCTTGCATTTCTATAAAAGCCTTTCAAAGTGTGTGGGTGTTTGCAGCGGCAGTCAGGCAGTGTCGCGGATATAATTGTTTTTCCTCCCTTGTCCATATTGAATTCTTGTAAATTTTAATCCTCCACACTGGTCAAGAATAAATAATTTAAAGTGTGTGTGTGTGTGTGTGTGTGTGTGTGTGTGTGTGTGTGTGTGTGTGTGTGTGTGTTTGTGTGTGTGTGTGTGTGTGTGTGTGTGTGTGTGTGTGTGTGTGTGTGTGTGTGTGTGTGTGTGTGTGTGTGTGTGTGTTTGTGTGTGTGTGTGTGTGTGTGTGTGTGTGTGTGTGTGTGTGTGTGTGTGTGTGTGTGTGTGTGCGTGTTGGTATTACCTGTGGTCGTAGCTGCCTGCTAATGTCGTTGGGGTCCAGGGCGAACAATGCCTCCCGTGCTCCGACGTACAGGACCCTCTCATGGTCGGACAGAGTCAGCATGCTGTAGTTGAACACTCCCTGGATGCTGAACCTCGCCATGCTGTCCAGCACATCTGATAAAAAAACATACAGATACAGCATTACGTTACTGATAACACGTGACGTGCAAAATATCTAATCTCTCCGTCGCTCAGCTGGTCTGCTGACAAACGACAGACCTGAGAAGAACATTTCACACTACACAATTTTGTCGATGTCTCTGCTTATTCACACCACTGAGCCTCGCTCACCGCCCATAGCTTCATGTCATCCATCCTCATCTCTCCCACATTTCTTCTCTTCATTAAGCACAGTGTGGTGAATCACAGAACGATCAGAGGCTACCTTACACAGTCACAACCTCTGGGAGCCCTTGAACATTTGAACCCTGTGGCCAGCTAATCATCTCTTCATCTTCAACCACAGGGGATTGCATTTACTCGCCAATCCCCTGTGGGAAAACATCACCTGGTTTCTTGTCCTTTCTGTAATCTTTAAAGCAAAAGTACTGGTTCAACATCATCAAGCAGCTGTTTTCAGTGAAAAAAAGCTCTGCTAAACCAGTGGTGCACTAGCTGCCCATGCAGGTATGTAGGACAAGGTTAGCAGCTTGCTGGTGAATATAACATTTAGCAGGTAAAGACCCAGGAGCCTTAAAGAGTTTCTGGGTAAAACTAGAATTGATGTCCCATCCAACAAGTAAAGTTGCAGGAAATATGCCCACAAACTCCCCATCCGTTGAATAGTGGCCAGACAAGTGACCAGAGCATTATGATGTCACAGTGAAGTGAAGTGAACTTAGATCCTTTTGGATATAAAATGACTTTGCTGCATCATTTTATCCTCCAAGACATTTCTAATCAGGCAATGTTTGTGACAGATTTGTTGAACAGACAGACAAAGGTATGCACCAACATACAGACAGACAGATGGATAAACAACCCAAAATATAATGCAGGAGCAGACGCAAGCATGGAGCCATAAACATTGAGCTAAAAGGAGGAAGCCAATATTACATTGCTTTAGCCAGGTGGACAGAAACATGACTCCACAGAATAGTAATGTTTTATTAATGTCTGCATGTCACTAGACTTTTGCTGCCGTATTTGCTATATGGTAATAATGTCATAATGTGATCACAGGTTGTTGCACTGCCCCTATGTGGCAAAACATTTTAAATTAATGCAAGTTTAAACATGAATTATTTTTTGATTGCAAAAAGGATCTTGGTGATTTCCAGTTGAATAGACAGTTAAACATCTGCCCTCTCGTTGCACTTCAGTGTCTACAAGATTCAATTTGACCTCATTAAAACACGCTGAGAAACAGGAGTAACAAAATCACAACAGAAATGTGAGCAGTTATAACTCATCAGGTCCTAATGAGTTGTTGAAAGTTCCCACAATATCTGTGTCAGCGATCTGTTGTAAATCATTGCTGCAGGATGGAACGCTGCACTGAAAGCTTCCTAAGCTCTGTATTTACTTTAAGAACCTGGAGCAGAGGCACGTCTTCAGGGACAAGTCTGATAAGTTCCAGATCTGCACGTCAGAAGCGAGATAAGCTGGTCGTCTATTTAGAAAATCTGTGCAAATAAACAAGAAGCAATGATGCTCTCTGAGACCAGCCCTTGTTTTGATGAGGGGTGCGGTGGTGTGTAGCATTACAGCCACCAGCTATGAATCTAAAAGCATCTAGAGCTTTTAAGAGCAATATATTAATGAATACAGATAATATCACCATATTCTGGGAATTGCAGAGAAGCTGTGTAATCTGCAGAGTTCCAGTCTTTTTATCCATGTTAGCGACAAATCCTCAAAAGGTGCTTGCCTGTGCTTTTATGTGAGTTTTAAAAGTGAGTTTGGGATTGAGCAGGATGCCAAGATGTCTGTAATCATGCACTTGTTCAATCAAATTCCCTTAAGGCAAATTTTCAAAATGACCAAATCAATTAATAATCGTATGTTTTGCCCCAATTCACCACAGTGTTTTTGAGCTGAAGATTGTTCGAAGACATAAACAGCATTGCAGCATTAAATAAAACCTTCTATCGAACAGGAGCAGCTTAATCCAGGCTGTAAAGAACACCTATACACAACAACACAGGGATTTAGAGTTGGATCTGGGAGCATTATTGCAAATGGAAAATGTGATCCAAGTGACAACGTGTGCGGAATGCCGAGCATAAGAATGCTTATAAAAGCACAATAATAATGGGTATAAATCTGTGGCTGTGATTAGATTGTTCATTATCTGGGGTGCACGTCAAGATGCAGATCGCATATTAATACAAGGCCCAAATGAGGCCTATTACTGTGATTAGGCCATCACTCAGGGTGTTAATGGAATATTAGCCCCCTGTAAACCCACTTATTGATCCTTTGACATCGCCGAGCCAAAGTGATGTGATTTATCTCAGGATTTTATTTTTGGTCATTTCTCATTTTTGCAGCTCCAAGGCCGACACAAACAATCTCGAAAAGATTATGAGAAAATCACAAAACGTTCTCTCCACGGTCCCATCTGCATTTGTTGGAAAACCATGCAGCGCTGACGCTTTTTCCCATCAGAATTTTAAAAAGATGCCCCTGCTGGTTTGCTGTTCTCTCCCTCACTCACACACACGCACACGCACACACACAAACACACTTCAAATCCCCTGACTAGCATATAGACATACTACTGGCGCAGAGTAGAAAAGAAAGCAAGACAGAGATAGGAGAAAAGAGAAAGGATGGTGTTTAGTTTTCATTATCCACTCTCGTGTTAGTTGTAATGTCACCTTGTTCTCCCTCTCTCTCTCTCTCTCACTCTATCTAGGCTGATAGAATGTGTGCAAAACCCGAGCCGACGACAGCCCGCACTGCAGGAAATGTGATCTCATAAACCGAAGAAGAATATTTCTGTTTTGGGGGTTTTCGACAGCATGAATATTTTTCACTTCTTTCACCGTTTCTTCCTGACTGAAAATAGAAGCTGAAATCCATGGAGGGAACGTCAGGAACTAGTGTGATTTATGGTGTGACTAAACGCTCATGTGACGTTGTGGCCTAGTTGGGACTAAATAAGACATATACGTGGAGGAGCTTGTACAAGATGAAGGAGGTGTGCTCGTGTGTGTGTGGGAGAGAGACAAAAGAAAGGAAAGCTTAGAAAAATAAGACTTGTTCCTTAAAGTCTGATGGTGTAACTGTTTAATCATTAAAATACCCATGATGATGCAAAGTCATTTAATTTAAAGGCATCTCTATCTGTTACTTTAAATGCAAGGTGTTCTCCTCCAATGCCTCTTTCAAAATTAACGTTGCTTTCAGCTGAATCATTGACCATTTTGCACCAAAGGGGGCGCCAAAATACAAAATAAAGGTCAACTTCAGTGTTAAAAGTGCTCAGTATAATGAAAGGTTTGAACACAGTTTCTGTTCTGACAATTTCAGACCAACCATGCCACCAAAATATAGACAAACAAGAATCTTTGACATTATTAATTTGCAGCCCGGCGGCGAGAACGGATCTGCCTTTTGAGACAATTTCACGAGGCCCGAAATAATCATCATTGTTGTGTTAATTATAAATTTTTTTCAAAATTCGATTTACCCTCAGTCATTTATTTCAGAAAACAATCACTTCATTTTCTGGACAAGCTGCAGAATCAAACCATAACAAGTGGCTTTGATTTCAAATGAAGAATTAGTGAGCTCATAACAGCCAAAGTTGTCAGATATGACCAAACACACCCTGACAACTGGGACGAAAGTGTTTATTTCTTGGAAAACCAACGTGGTCAGTGGCCCCTGGGTAATTTGAGTTCTTTTTTAGTAATGGTTAAAAACTTATATTATATAAAAGTTCATATTTTCAGGTGAAACAATCCTGAAACAAACGTTTCAAACTTCCAGGGGCAATAAAACCCTGAAAAGATTCCCAAAAGCTAACCACCTTCCCTCTGTGTGAGCATTCAGCAGGCATTACAGACAATCTGGACAACTGAAGGTTAAAAAACCTGAGAGAAGACATGTTGTTAGAGATGGGAGGAAAGAGAAGGAGAGATAGAAGAGGGCAGGGAATTAGCAACCAAAGGAAGGAAGGGGGATAAGTACTGAAGTCAGCTTATTATCTGAAGAGCAGCGGTGTATAAACATTGGAGGGTATGATGAGAGTGAGTGAAAAGAGGGAGAGGGAGAGGGAGAGGGAGAGAGAGAGAAAGAGAGAGAGAGAGAGAGAGAGAGGCAGCATCCTCAGGGGAGAAAGGAGCACATCTGCCATGTTCCACACAGCCAGGGAAAAAAATACTCCAGAAACACACACAGACACACACACATATGCATGTACACAACCACACGTGCACAATCTCACACTTGTGTTAAGGTACGTGGCTACACACAAATCAGAATATATACAATCTATGTATAAGCTAAAAGACACATTATACTGTATTTGCACACACATGTATTGACACGTGCTTGCACACACACACACACACTTGCACACACACACACACACACACACAGAATAGTTCTCAGGGTACCTGCTCAGTGACTTGACGTCTCTACACTGACACAGGGAAAGTTTAGCATTAAGTTTTGTCATTAAGAAGCGATACGGGCGGACGCACTTACCATCTGCCACCACACTGTGGCAGCCCCGAGGCTACGTGTTGTGTGTGTCTGTGTGCGAGTGTGAGATTGTAACCTGCTTGGGTGTAGGTTTCTCTGTGACAGAAACAAGGCCGTCCACACATGTGGTTCATCAGAGTTTTTTGTGCAGGCGAACAAGTGTGTATATTTTTAAAAGACAGAGTTTAAATTTGAATCAACAGTGTCTGTAGGCTTTGGAAAAAACAGAATTTTGAAGATGTTTTTACAGCTGGATGGAATTGAATTCAAGCAAAATTAACTAGCAAATAAAGAGCCATCCTCCTTGAGCAGAAAACGAAAAGAACAGCATGGACATATTAAGATGCACAAAGCCAAAATACAAAGGAAGCACATCGCAGAAGTAACCTTGTTCTGAATGCATCTATTGAAATGCAGCACACAGAATCCTGCCATTGTGCTGTTAGCTGGAAAGAATCAGCTCCACCATCACTGTATGTCAGACATCTAAAACGGGTTGAACCTTTAGACCAGTATTATTGTAAAAGTTTACCTGCTGAGTGTATGTGTGTGCAGGGGTGGTTTGGGCTGACTCACTTTGATGCTTAGAGAAAACAGTTTAGATGGTGATTTTAAATGAAAGAGTGAGAAGAAACAATGGGCCTCGAATTTTCTTAAATCTTTTCTTAAGAAGTTTTCGAACAAAGCGCTACCTCAGATTCATGACGCGTTCTTAAACTGCAGAATTGTTTGCATCTGTGCTCTTATATTGATGAATGGCATGTGTTCGTAAATTGAAAGCATGTGTCAGTTTTTCCCAATTAGCATAGGTAAACGCCACGCCAATGCCCATTAAAAGGGCATGAGACTGCAGAGCCGTGTTCACACACATAACACAGACTGAAAAGAACACGTAACAAGGCAGGAATGATTGAACGAAAATCTAAGGACAGCGCTGCACCAAACTCAAATCGTAAAAAAGTTTGTAGTGTCAGCAGTGGACATAAAATACCCCAAAAAACGATGCAGTGCAGTTACACATTCAGTGAAAGCTGTATCGGGAGATAGTCGCATTATTGAAGTAAAAAAATAGTTCGATCTGGTTTGAAGTCCAAATAAATATTGTCAAACAGAAGAGAGAGAGGGAAGGGAAAAGAAAAGGAAGGTTTACAGAGTTATCTGAGCTGGAGCTGCACATCATTGGAAACACAGCACTGCAGGTGAACCCTCAGCTGACCTGAGCCTGACGGGATCCTTCAGGACCGGACACATCGGACCAGGTTCACACAAAATGTTTTGAATCATATTCAGGTTCAGGTCCCACTCGGTGCACAGTGCACATAGGGCATAGAAACTTCTCTGTCTTTTTTAAGATAGAAGATTGCACTATGGGACTGCTCTCTCTCTCTGTGTTTGTGTGTGTGTGTGTGTGTGTGTGTGTGTGTGTGTGTGTGTGTGTGTATGTTTGTCTTCTGATGCTGGTGAGGCTCTAAAAAGGAGGGTAGTAGAAAGAGACAAAGAGAGTGTGGCAGACATTTGGGTGTGTACTTGAATTGAAACAGGATTAAATGAAGAGATATTGGGGATTTATTAGAAGAAACATGAAGACAACATGGTGTTATCACCTGTACAGGTCTGAGTTTGATATAAATTATGTATCATTTTAGCTGATCCAGAAAATATTAATATTTGATACTTGGCCTTTTAAAGAGCCACATAAGCATAATGTACATTTTATATAATATGTGTAGGTTATACTTTACATTTAAAAAGGTCACCAAATGAGTTAAGGAATAATAAATAAATAAACTGTCAAATATTTATTTCCCTTTCATTTTATTTTTTAAGCTTTAAATGAGACATTGCTTCATTTAAAAGGGTCACAAGGGAAAAGGGGATGGAACATAAACTTAACTTGGAAACCATTTTAACAGTTATTTCAAATTGTAAGAATGTCTTTTTAAATTTAAGATTTAATAATAAGGTACATATTAATTAGAAAAAGGCCCCAGTAAACCATAGATTATTATGAATGATATTACTGATTCAATTATTGTTGATATAATGTGTGGGCGGCGGCAGGCTACAGCAGCGCCGACAGCACCCTCTGCCTGCAACCAACACACTGATTAATGGCGAGATTTCACGAATATTTGGATCGTTTTCATTTGTGGCATCTTCTTGGCATGGAAAGAGCCATTTAAATGACAGCTATCTCCTACCCGAGTGCAAATGTTCCACCAGAACAAGTTCCCCTCCGACACCACTTTTCAGGAGCACTGTCGCAGCATCCTGGGCTTCGTGCCATTCAAGACAACTGGTTAGAGAAATGCAACAAATCCAGAGTTTCTTCCCCTGTAGCGATAATGGGAGCAGCCTAAACCATTATGGAGTGCTGACACAGCAGAGGTGTAGTCAATATTAACTCTATAGTGTTGAACAGTTAATTCTACAGCAAAGCCTTGGATTATCATATTAATCTTCGGAGTAACTATTAGCTAAAGTTGTTGAATAAATACTGTGTGGTGCAAAGTACAAGGTTTCCTTCTGGAATGCATTGCTATTATTGAAGTATAAATTACCATGAAATGAAAGTACTGTGGGAAAGTGCAGGTACATCAAAAAAACTGTGCTAAACTGCAGTACTTGATGTTGAAATGTAATTTGTTCAGCCTTGATAACTGCTGTGTACTGTGATCAGTACAGTTTAGAACATTTAGGCTTTTTGGGAGCTTTGCCGGAGGCTGTAACATCTAAGACTTTAATTTTTTGTACTTATTGTATGTGTTTTGTGTTTGATGTTTGGCAGACGATATGTTTGAGTTCTGGATGTAAACTTCAACTCACTGGGGAGAATTTTCACACCGTTCCTCTACACAAACCGCAGTGTCACCCAAACACAGTGAAACAAAACATCAAGAGGATGATGCCATGTAGAAGGAAAACCTTGTTTTTATGAAAAGAATAATGTGAATTCTTTTCAGTGCTGCAATAAAAGCAGGCACTTCAGGAGCCAACTCTAATGCAGTGAATGTTATATCTTCTTAGAATTAAGCAACAGGGACAAACGTTTTTTCACTTTGATGGATGAGCTGTCTCGAGCAATTTTGAAGGCTGTGCAAGTTGATGAACTAAAACTAAAGGTTCCCTGAAAGGAAATCAAGCTGTGATGTGATTCTCTCACTGTCAGAAATAATGAGAACTATGTACAAACGTGGTTAATGGGCTACAACACCAAACCAAAACAAGTCTGGTAATTTACTGTTTTAACTGTTTTTGTTAAAACTTGTAGCTGATAGTAGGTTATGACAACGTGTAGGACCATAGCTGTCAGAATAGGCATCCTCTATGTCTGTGCTATATAGCTGTTTTCAGACATGCACTGAACCTCAGAGATCCTCCGGAGATTCTCAGAGGGGCTGTATGTGTGAATGTAAATGTATGAGTGAGAGTCTCTGGACTATCTGCAGACTTTCTCCAGCCAGCAAAAAGCCCATAGAACCCCAAAGGAGCCGATGTGAGAGCCCAGGAGGAGTGACTGAAAACGGCTTATATGTTCTCGATGTACACACACGTCTTTGTAGAGAGACTAAAGGTCCTGTTGCAGCTTCATCATCCAAACCAGCAAATGGAGCCAAACCAAGCCGGACCAAGCAGAGCTCCACTGTGGCGTAGAGGAGAAGCGAGAGGTGGACAGAGGGACAAGGGGGAGTTCCAGTTGTTTCATGGCCGGCTGAAAAGGTCTCAAAGTGGGCCTCGCCTCTGTGATCTGACCCCATCGGCCTTCCAGTGGTGCTCCAGCCTTCTCCTCCCTGAATGCTATAAATACACCCGGCCTCTGCTTATAGCTCCTAACCGCCGAGCCACTTACACACCAAACTATGATTAAGGGCCTATTTTAGGGAGAGCTTTGAAGCAGCGACAAACACTGAATGAGAGGCAGAGTCAGACAGACGGACAGACAGAGAGACGGAGGAGGGGGAGACGTTATGCAGCGCCCACACAAACATGCAGATATACCCGAGAGTGCACGAAGAGCTCCGCCAGACCTTCATCTGAACAGGTACCCTCTTTGAGGAGGGAGAAAAACAACAAGGAGCGCACAAAGACACACACACACTCCCATGTGGATGCACAAGCTTTGTCTGCCGAGCAGACGACAAGTTCAAAAGAGAGTCAGGTGTTCGACAGAATGAGAGCATGAAGATAGAGAGAGACGAGAAGGAGAAAGATATACATGACTACACAGCTGCATCTGCAAAAATACCTTTTCCAATTGTGTGCAGAATTTAGGTTAACATATTTTAATGCTGTTATAAATTAGGAATGACTGATATTCATAGGATTATTCAGACTGTGACACAAAAAGCCATGTGCTTAACTCATTCATGTCTGAATGAATATGCTCTAAAGAATAAAAGTATGTTGATGAATACATAATTAAAGGTTTTTAGCTGAATAATTGCTCGTCTTTGCATGGCTCAAATGTGTAAGCCCTTGTTTGTTGATTTTGTGCTCTTTGTATTTCCTATAGAGCTTCACCATTGTTGTGTCTGACAAACAGTCATGGCAATAGAGCGATTTGAATTCAGCAGAATTGGATGAGAGCTCGATGAAGGGATGGGAAGAGTGGGAGGAGAGGAAGTGGTAAGAGTGGATTAACACAACAAGTGAACGAGTGAACCCATGGGGGGGCTGGTGGTTTTCAAGGACGAGGTGACGGGGGAGGAGATGAAAGCGGGAGGGAAGGAGCAATGAAAGCGACGGGTGGGGGGGTCACCCTTGCAATCCACATCAAGCAGAACAAATCAAAAGCTGGTTGATGCCACAAGTGAGGCTTTTCCATTCCAGCGTCATGGTCGGGCATGTATGACTGGTGCTGTGATGGGCACCAGCTGCGAAGAGTTAGGCCCTTTTCTACTCTGCTGTGGTGTTGATGACACACAAAGAGAGAGAGAGAGACAGGAGCCTGCAGAGCTCAGTGGTGCAGGGTAGCACTGCTATAGTTTCATGTTAGAAATTATTCTAATAGTATTTGGTGGAGTCACGAAAAGTAAAAAAAAAAAAAGAAGCCATTTAGAGAACAAAACACCGCACTCACGACTGGAATAATAGTGATAATGTGATACTACAAGCCAGTGTAGTGAGAAATACTGTTATTTTCATATCTGATGAATCTGCCAATCATTTATTCTTCAAAAACAGCCTGTGTACTGTTAATTAAATCTCATTTAAAATGGGAGTGATTTGAAGTTCAGTGTAAAATGGAGAAAATCAGCAAATCCTAGCATCTGCAACACAGGAAATGATTTCCCCTTCATGTACATGATTCAAATAATTACTTGACTGATTATTTCCCTGTCAATCTATTGTATAATTGATGCACTTAATTGACTGTATAGCATCTCATCAACCACTTCACAGTACGCAGTCGCTCATTCACACACACATTCATACAGTGCTTCTATGTGCAGTGATTTTTATTCACACAACAGTCACACTCTGTTGGTACAGCTGTCAGGGGCAGTTTGGGGTTTCGGAACCTTGGCCAAGAACACTGGGCATTCTGAGCAACAGGATATGAAATCATGATGCATCATTACCAGGAGTAAACACATGAAATTCATATTTTACCTGGAAACCTGAAACACATGTGGCATGTGACGACTAAGCCTGCTTGTGTCATGTGACGACTAAGCCTGCTTGTGTCATGTGACTTTTTTCACATGTTAAATGTCCATATAAACTCCATGTGCCTGTATGTGGATTAATCACATTCAAAATGCTGTTTCACATGGTGATGAACTGAATGTGGCGTTATCAGGTTTCATCATGTAAAATGTACGAATAGTATGTGAATCCATTACTTGTGATTTTATGTTGATGTCTTACCTTTTGTGTTGTGAAATATCTGGAAGCGACTCTGTGAATTTATCCAGTGAACTGTACAAAACCCCACATGCCTATTGATTTAAGGATAAGGATGATAAATGGCAGTGATTTTTAATACAGCGTCGGAAGCAGTTAACTTCGTTTCAGCCACGGTGCTGCTGCCACATGAAGGTGTTCTGGATAAATACAGCCTTTCACGTTGTGACTTCATTTTAATCCACATGCCCACTAGCCCACACATCAGCTGCCACAAAGTCAGTACGGAGATGGAGAGCACTCCAGGTCCCTACATCTGGTCCCAGCTGTTAATCTTCACTGACCAATCAGCGTGGGGTCAGGGGATGAGTGACATTCAATGCAGATAAACAGTTGGCCATGAATCTCCATCTTCCATCCCTCCTTCCTCTTGTTCCCCCCCCCGCGCATCTATCCTCCCAGTCACGCACAGCCTCTCTCTGCCTCTTGCTCTGCCTCGCTCTCAACCACTCATTACTGTAATTGGAGGGTTTGAGGAGATACGGCAGAGAGACAGAAAGAAGGACGAAAAAAAAGAGAAAGGTTTAGATTGAGTCAGAGAGAGAGAGAGAGAGAGAGGGAGAGAGGTTTCTGGAGGTCAGAGGCCCAGCCCTTTTCTACTCTCCCTTTACTCTATTTTATTTTCCCGCCATATCTTTCTTCTTCTAAATCAAGAGGCATACATTTGCTTTGGCTTTTCCTTAAAGATGCAGGGCTCATAAAAGCTGGCAAGATTTTCAAACAAAGTATCAAGTTTCTAAAGGCTCTATTTCTTCTTCTCTCTTCACCTCCTCTCTTTTTTCTCTTGCTCCATTCTTTCAGTCTTTGTTTAACCACAGCTGCTGCATTTTGTCATAGTTTTGGCTTACTGGTCTCTGTCATTGGGCTGGGCTAAGGCATGAATGTGTGGTTGTGTGTGTGTGTGTGTGTGTGTGTGTGTGTGTGTGTGTGTGTGTGTGTGTGTGTGTGTGCGTGTGTGTGTGTGCGCGTGTGTGTGTGTGAATCCGACAGGAGAGAAACCCTGCGCACGTATGCAGTTTAAAACGCAGAATTTAACTGCAGTTAAACAGTTGCTTGCAAATTCCACAAGGTCAGCACCACTGGTAATTTGTTATCCACTGCATTCACCTCTGGTAGCTGAGGCTGCTGCCATTTGTCTTCTTCTAGAAAAGGTGATGTGACAATGATAGTGTGACGCATCAGGTAAAGTTACATCATAGTTTATAAGACCCAGTCAAGAATTGAACTTGAGAGAGATTACCCAACTACTGGCCTTATTCAGAATGAGACATTATTTTCGATTTTGGTGTTTTTATCAGTTACTAATATAATATTCCATTCAAATTAGTCAGATTATGACTCACTTGTTATGTTACACATCTGACGTTCCTGCAACATTTTTGAAAATATCGGCATCGCAATGTTTGTACCATTCCCCTTAAAACCCAGAGCATAACTCTTGTGTGTCCCTCACCCCAGAACTGTTCCGCCAGGGCTTGTGTTGTCATGCAGTTGTTAACTGCCATATGTTGATGTTGGAAAATGCTGTGAAAAATGCTAACCCTAAGTCAACTCCAACAGGAAATTATAATTCGATTAAGACATATACATAATCTGACTAAAATCTGAATATGTATGTCTTGATTATTGCTTATTCTGAGTATGACCTTATTCAGTTTAAGGGAATCAGAAAATGCTGGTTATCACAAAGTGTCTTAATTGGACTATTGGGTTGTACTGTCATATTGGTGTCCATGTAAACATAATCAGTCTCTACATTTCTGCTCATCCAAACTAAAACAAAACTCTGGAGTTTTAGAGCTAAAACGCAGCGTTTCCAAAGATCTCCGTATTAGGGGCTCGAAAACTCCAGATCAATGTGGACAGAAGATAAAAACAAAGCAAAACTGAGTTTTCCAATTTTCATGGATGTCAACCCTAAAACATTAATGTTTACCCAAACTTTAGACTTGATTGCAAAACAATGACTTTCCCTGAAGATATAACTTATTCGTTTGTATAATAGAGCTTGGTTGTTTCTATTAACACACATTTTGATGGAAAATGATTGCCCCTGCTGCATTGTCATCAAGTTGCAATTACACAACTCTGCAGTGGGACAGTAAGAAAAATACCAAACAACATCAGCCTCATCCTTTAACATAAAGTAAAAAGGTCTGGATGAGAAGACCTTTAGCAAACAAACTATGAAAGAGAGACTTGTACAATATGAGCATTGATATGAAATATAACCCACATAAAAGTGCAAAAGAAATCAAGATGCATGCACCATGTTAGTGATTAGAATGAGAGAACATGAGAGAAAAATGGAAAGTATGTAAATTTACAACGCTCATTAGTAGCGCTACGAGGGCCATACATAAAGCGTGTACATAAAATGTCTCATTAGGAGCCAACAGTGATTTTTTTTCCTTTCCCAACATAAATGGGACGAGGTGGCGGTGAGGAGAATATAACAGCCTGCAAATTAAAATGTCAACAAGACGCTTTTAAAAAGAAATAGAAGAAGAAGTGAATAATTTGTGAGAGAATGAGAGAGAGTTTATGTTTGTTGTCCTCTCCAACCTCATGTAAGCCTCATGTGCTGCTGGATGGAGGATATTATCTCTTCAGCCATCTCTGCCCCACCATCACCCACCCAACTCTCTCTCACCTCTTGCTCTCTCTCTCTCTCTCTCTCTCTCTCTCTCTCTCTCTCACTCTCACACACACACACACACACACACACACACACACACACACACACACACACACACACACACACACACACACACACACACACACTCCCCTATACGCCAAATCCCTCAGACTGCCAGCCTAAGCACTACACACACCCACACACACATATATAAACAAAGGGGGATTAGATAGACAGACTCACAGCTACACACACACTCACTCCCTCTCTACACAAACAGGTATAAACATACGCACCCTCTGTGCCCTCACAATTTCTTTTACTCTTGTGATTTTTATTTCCTTTTCGTCTTGTCTCCTCTTTATTGAAAACTCACGCTGCATGCAAACAGGAGTTAACACACAGAAACACATGTGATAGTATGAATCTTGAGTGTGTGTCTGTGAGATGATTCCATGCAAAATGAAACACATGGTTAACGGCCTGCAGTGCGTGTGTGTGTGTGTGTGTGAGTGTGGTTGTCTGTGTGTGTTTTCCTTTCTCCCTGTCGTTTGTCTGAAGTTACTTTCTGTCCTTTTAAGGTAGTTAGTGACTGGCCTCTCTCTGCTAAGTCTCCCTATGTCTCTCTACCTTTCTCTCTTCCTTGCTTTTTTCCACTCTCTATCTCCTCTCTCTCTTTTCATTGTGCTTCTTGCCTCCAATCCGTCCATCCCTCTTTCTGCAGCTTTGTTTTTCCATTTCGTCTGGTTCCTATCTCCTCCTCAGCACCGTAGCAAGAATCCA
This sequence comes from Hippoglossus stenolepis, assembly GCF_022539355.2. NCBI lineage: Eukaryota > Metazoa > Chordata > Actinopteri > Pleuronectiformes > Pleuronectidae > Hippoglossus > Hippoglossus stenolepis. Next base: position 6,110,344 of record NC_061491.1, read on the forward strand.
TCCATATAAGTCATTTTACCCAGTGCTGAGCCTGAAAATCTCATTTCTCTTTAACCAAGTGGAGAAATCTGTCAACAGGTAAGATAATCCCACTTGTTTCAAATGCAAATCAATTTGCGTCAAGAATCCTTCTGCACTCAAGTGCCACACTCAAATCAATACGATACAAGTGAGGTGATCTGCCTTCTCCTGTGTTTCGTAAGGCTTTTATTTCTGAGGCTGAAAAACCCCCAAAACACTTAGGCTGCACTCGAGGCGAGGGGACGTTATCTCGTCTCTACAGGCAAATTTATTTACTGAAAATGAGATCCTTTTTGGTGGTGCACAACTTTTTTTTCCTTCCATATAAGACCATGTGTGTGCGGTTGTCCCCGTTTGCCCTGTCTGATATGTTTGTACCACAGCTGTGTGCTAGCCAAAGTGCAGCACAGATCAGGACTGCTCTCTGCCAACACTTCACATCGTCACACTGGAGCATGTCACCAGAAACTATTGACGCCCTATCAATTGTTTTCCCCCCCAGTCTCTGTCCTAACATTCCACCACAAAGTAAGTGATGCCTGTAGCATGGAGGGAAGAAAGGACGAAAGAGGGCTGTATGGAAAAAGGGAAATGGGGAAGAGTGGGGGATGGGTGATAGCGGTATGAGAAAGCAGCTTTTGAAATATCCCCACACACCACCACACGCCATTCTCCTCGAGAGTGGCTGAAATCGGAGCTCTTTGTGAAAACGCCATAAGAGCATTTCTGGTTCATACGATGAGCCGCGGCATACAAAGAGAAAAGGCGAGGGGAGGGATAAAAGGCAAAAAGGAAGAGGATGAAAAAAACGTAAAGGATAGATAGATAAGGGATGAAAGGTGGGATAGGTGGTACAGAGAGGTGGGAAAATATAGCTTCCCCCATAGGATTTCACTCTCTTTATGGTATTTCCATAATCCCCAAGAGAGAAAATGCAGCACTTCCCCTTTGAGGGATTAAAGAGAGACTGTTTCTCAGCTTGCAACAATTGGCATTGTTCAGTAAAGAAAGCTGGGCCTGGCTGCAGAGGAGGGCCAAGATAAAGAGTGCAAAGACAGTTGAGCACTAGGATTAGACTGATGTATTGTTTTACTGAGGGTCGATGTGGGCCTCTTAACAGAATCATCCACCTCTGAAATCATGAGAAATCATTCCCGATCGATGTAATGGAATGCATTTTTTAAATAATTATAGGTTTTGTTTCAAATGTCTGGCCAGATCAAGTGCTCCACTAATATATTGGTCAGCCTTTCAGGTTTGGTCATCCCAAGACAATCAATAATATCCAATGGAAGTGCTGTAATCAATGAAAACATTAGCAGGGTAAATCCACACCTTTGTTTCAAGTTCAACTTTGGTGAACTTTAACCTGCAGTTCAAAATCTTCATCAATAACATCATGACAGTGCTCACATTTAATGGAAGAGATGGCCGGAAAGACCAAAGTGGAAAAAGATATCATAATTTAGTAACACAAATAAGCCATTCGAATGAACCCTGTGACTGTCTTTCAGCAACCAAGCTAATGAGACATGTTACAGAAACCACAGAGAAAAATGTGCAGAGCTAATGCTAGCATGTAGTCACTCCTCTGCCAAGCTCTGAGAAACAGCCCTGTGCTAATTATTCAATTACACAAATATGTCCATAAATGTTGATGACCGCCCTCTCGGGGGACATAACATGAAGAGTTATCTCAAATAAAACCACCCTTGAATGGTAGCTAGTAGGAAGTTAGCATAGCAGAGTGTGAGGATGTCATAGATTATACAAATGCTGTGCACGCCAAGCTGACTCTTATCAACAGCATTCATGGTGTTCAACTGGGTTAAACACATGTAAAGAAGTTCGAAGCACAGACTAGCTAACCAGCTAACTATGCTAACACTCAAGAACTGTTTTATAATGGGTGTTTTAACTAGTTGACCTAAAAATATACGGTGAATGTTTAAAAAAGTTTGGAGCTTAGAAAATATTGTTTTGATTTTACTGTGATATTAAGAACCTGCTAATGGATTTTGAAATCTCACTTTCACAGCAAAGTTTCAGTTGCCACTGAGGTTGAACCCGTCTATCAGCTGGAAACACAAAGCTAACTCACCTTGGTATCGAACAGTCTTGCGCGGCATTGGGTTCCAGTTGAGACCCATCGCCTTCTCCCATCCAATCAGAATCACCACAAGCAAGAACTTCATCCCTCCCATGATAGTTCCCATTTGTCGGAACTGGGGTGGAGTGATGGATCGAGGGATCAATCAGTTGATCAGAGCCACTAGAGAGAGTAGTGGGGGTCCTGGCAGCCTGCCACACAGAGAGGAAAAAGCAACACATCAGTGGGGAGCAGCAATTCACTTCCTTTATTGACTTGGTTGTTTATCAGAGACGATTTTGTCAAAACAGTATTTACAACATGCACACATTTCAAACAGCCACACAACAGTTCACACGTTCAAGCTGCACTAAAAAGATAAATTCCTCACTCTGAAAACATGTACTTTAAAATTGAACATGGTCATTGAAATCCACAAAACAGAAATGAGTGCTGCAAATCATTAAAGCCAACAAGGACATAGTTATAATCTTTGTTTGTGCTTGTGAGACTGAGTTTCTGCCAACACAAACAAACCAAACATTTTAATGACTTTTAGCCTTGGGGGTTATACAGGAAAGTTTTGCTGTCCCTCCCTCACATTGACTGATAATCCAGCTATCGCTACTCAAAAAGCTCGGAAATAGCTTATCGCTGCACTCTTGTCAAGCCAATTCAGCAGCAGTATATTAAACTGGGGCTGAGTTATCAAAGTTAATTGGCGCTGGCAATGCATCAAACACCAACATGTTGGGAAATGAAAGTCAGAGGCAAGGACAGTCCAATAGCACTGTGTTGTCAAATGAATCGGTTCATACCTAATGAACATGTCAAGTGTGCAGCTGCAGTGGCATTACAGTCCAATAACAGCACAGGATGATTGACTTGTTACAGTGCTGCAGGTGACACTGATGCACAGGGCCAGAAGAGGAACTTCACATTAAAATAGTGCTTACATACACACACAATGAAACTACGTTTGGTTTTGTATGCCTGGGAGGACATGCCAGCACTCAATCCTTTGCTTTATGTCATATCATCATTAAGTATGAACTCTGTGCCATCAATAAGTGGCATAAAAAAGCATTGACGCATCTTCTCCTTACGGCGTCTAGCATATTGGACAGCTGTTATGAGTGGATTTGTTTATCAGCCACCTGTGCTGACAAACCTCTAAGCTCAATGACGCCAAGTGGATTGTTTGCTTGGTCTTCTACAAACCCTTCAGATGGTCGTATATATCAGGAAATCTAGACAGTTTCATTGCCTCCACGGGTTATGTTTTCACTGACATGTTTGTCTGTTTGTTAGTTAGCAAGATTATGTAAAAGCTACGGGACAGATTACCATGAAACCTGGTGGAAGGATGCAGTATGGATCAGGGAAGAACCCATTCATTTTTGGTGCCAACCCAGATATTTTTTATTTCACTTCCCTTAAACATCTCAAGATGGGGCGTTTTTGACATTTCCACATATTTCTCAGGGAATAGTTCATGGGTTTTTATGACAAAGGCATATTTAGGTGCCTGATATCTATGAGTGTGAGCAAATTAGTGCAGCTTGGGACTGTTGGCAGTGGCGGAGGTATGGTCTCTTCCGAGTGCCAGTCTAGTTTGTTAAAGGGTTGATACGCACAAATGAGAAATACTTGCATTTTCTTACTTCATTCTAACCCTGCAGATGATTTAATTTACCCAGTTTTCAAGACATGTGAGATCTCTGCTGCCTTTTGAAAACAGTAGAGGTTGAGTGGAATTTAGTCAGTTTTGCTCAAACCGATAGGATTCAACATCCAGAAACCATCTCTTTTACTAAAGGCCTCAGTATGCTTCAAACTAATGATGATGATATGATTTGCCTTTAGACAGTGCCTTATGTTTATAGTGTTTGTTACTGTTTTATGTGACCACACCCTAAAGTCAGATAATACTATAATATTCCCCCTTCAGGCAGCATCCATGATCTCAATGCAATTAATTGTACACATGCTGAGCAATTCAAGCTGCCTCTTATCAACAGCATTCATGGTGTTCATCTGGGTTAAACACATGTAAAGACGTTGTGTGAAGAATTAGGAAAGATGACTGATAACGCCACTTGAAAGGGGATTTCATACACTTATATAATCTAATGAGCATTTTTGTTAGAAGCATACTAAAGTCTTAAGAATTATCAGCAAAATATTCTCCCCACTGTAATATAGGGACTATTTTCAGTAGAAAGTAGTTATTTTAATAACTCTCCATGGCATGGTCTGTGAAACACTGCCTAGAAAGTGAGGACACAGTTAAATTAAAATGTCATTTTTAATTGTCGTTAGTTCTTCGAGCAAAAATTTCCGTTCACTTCTGTTTTCTTCTATTCAAATGGCAGCAGAAGTCCCAGTATTAGATTTCTTTAAACCCCAGCACAAAACAAAATACATCCTCATGGCTTAGCACCACCAGTTGTAAGTGGATATGTTTTTTTGATTTGCAAAATGACCCTTTAATTTTAACTTTAAGGTCACCAACAGTGCAATTCCAACTCACTAAGTGTAACCTTAATGCTTAAACCTAACTGCTCCAGATATTAGTATTGATGGATCTTTCTTAACGTTGGTATTCTTATCAGGACGTCTATCTTCATAAGAATCAAAATGCACACATGAAAATGCAAATATCATCTGTAAGCTTTCCCACCCTCTGCTGCTGCATATCAGGGAGGGAAATGACGCCTTTGATGATGCAAGACACTGCAAGCTTATTTGTGAAGTGCATTTCAACAACAAGGCTATTAATTTACATTAAACATGAACGGCATCAATTAAAGATGTAAAACCAAAATAAGACCATAGAAAATAAAATTGAATAGAAAATAAAAAAAACAGGATAAGAGTTACGATGCAGTACAAGAAATTTGTACATATTTGATTTATTAAAGCCTGTGGCAAAAAGAAACGCATTCAGCCTAAATTTAAAAGAACTAAGAGTTGCAGCAGACCTCTACTTCTCTGGGAGTTTGTTCCATATCTGTGGGGCATAAAAACTGCACACAGAAGTAAAACTGAACCCTGCTTGTCCATGTTTAGTTTTGACTCTTGGGACACAAAGCAGACCTGTCCCAGATGATCTGGATAGTCTGCTTAACATAAGAGCAGATCAGAAATGTATTTGGGCCCAAATCCAGTCAGTGATTAATAGACAAACATTTGTATTTTGAAATGTTCTCTGACAGACAATGACAGAAATGATATTATCCATGATCTGAATGAGTTGCAAATGTTTTTTCAATTTTTTAAAGAGACCTGTAAACACACTATTAGGTAGTAATGTTGACTGATTATAAATGCATGGAGAAGGTTTTTCAAATCCTGCTAAGGCATTATTCCTCTAATAATCAATATGTTCTCAAGGTGTAAGCTGATATTGTAATTTTCTTATAACTTTCTTATTCCTAAATGTCCTCTAATATCTTCCGACGAGGTGCATTCAGGGACCGTCAGAAATGCTAAAGTCTGTTAGCTTAGCCACTTCTGATAGACTTTTAGGCTTAAGTCACGGTGTAAATGACCTCCTTTTGAGTCGAATATGAATGTCTGGGCTTGGATGACACCACACGAGCAGTATGGAGGCATGTTATGTTTTTTCTGTTGTTTTCTTACGTGTGAAGCTTTGGTCACCAGTTACTTCAATTGTATCGTATTCTGCAAACAAAGTTTACCCCTGAGACTTCAGAAGTGTTCTATGGACTCAAACACTTCAGCCACCCCTCCATTGGCATAGAGGTGGATAGATAATGAGTGAATTTTCATTTTTCGGTGAAATATCCCTTTAAGTACAATTCAAACCCGTTTCTCTGATACCCCAGCCAGTTTTCGAGTCGGTCTAATAATGAACTGTGGTTTACTGTGTGAGATCCAGTTCAACTAAAAGACTGAAATTCTGCCACTGTATGTTTTTAAGCAAATCCAATTGAAGATTTAACAAGAAGAGTCTCAGGCCTCAATTCTAACTGGAAGACATCAACAGATGCTCAGTGCCAAGAAGTTGTGCTGTTGAAAAACTGCATTTTCAAGTATTTTATTAAAATACGGGAGATTTAATATGGGCCTTTAACTTTTAATTAGTGATGTCTCTAGATTGTTCTTTTTTAAAGGTTAAGTGTATATAATCTAGTGACATCTAGTGGTGAAGTTGCATGCTGCAGCTTATTTTATATTCAATTTCTGCCAATAGATCCCTTTCACCTAAACCTTACACACTGGACCTTTAAGATGGTCTTGATGACCGTCGGTTTTGGCATGCTCATAGGAGAAGGGAACCCATTGGCTTGTAAATGGGCACAAAATGTCAAACTGTTTACTTTATCTCAGCAAAAGAAAGAAAAATACCTTTGTGATATGTAGCACATTTTATGTCTCCTACTTCCTCCCCCTCATCTATTCCCACTTGTGAATAATCATTTTGTGTGCTGGCAAAAAACAAACGAACTAAACATTTGGTCTATTTGGCAGATTGGCAGTGGAGATAATTGAGATTTTGAGGTGTGTGTGTGTGTGCGTGTGTGTGTGTGCGTGCATGTGTTCGTGTCTGTGTGCCCATATCGAACCAATGCGAGTGTTATTGATAACACTTTTGAGAGGAAAATAAGAAGTGGCTGAAAGAGGGAAAAAATAACCTCAACCCCCCCTCATCCCCCGCTTCTCCCAAATCACCCTCCACCCCTAGATCAGATCATAGCGGTGTGCTGTTAAATGAGCGTGCTTAAATGCTGGGTTTGGGTGAAAGCTCTCCAAGCCTCGCAGTGCCGACTACCAGCTTTATTGGATCGATGCTGGAGGCCTTGCCGGCCCAACGCATGAGTGAGCCGAGAAGAGATTGAGATGGAGGGAGCGAGGGAGGGTGCGAGAGATGAAGGGCTGAAAGGAAGAGGAAGAAAAGTAAGGAGAGTTATGGAAAAATAAGAAAAAACACGTCTGGAGATGTTGCGTGGTTTGCAATTTATCTCTTTTTTCCCCTTCCTCAACATCCACTCTTCTAAGTCTGTGCAGAGAGGTAACAAAGTGAAGTGCGCATCCTAAAGGCCAGATTAAGTGAAGAGGCAGCATGTAAACACTACAGGGAAAGATGAGGACGAAAAGGACGGTGGAGGAGATGGTGATTCAAGGATTCTGCCTGTAACAACAAAAGCTTCAAAATCCTCAGTGTTAACCTTGTTCTCATTTCTTTTTATTGTTTATTTCCCATTTCTTATCACTTCATTTAATATTCCTCTGTTTCCTCTTTTCTGCTGGTGCATAAAATGCAACTATTTATCGTAAATGATCCTGCCAAAGTAGTATACTAAATGTTGATTTTCAAATCCAGGAAACAAAGGTTTGGAAAGTCATAATGAAATATCAGCTATAAGACAGAGCTATTTCAACATTGAGCCTGTCCACTGTGTTTCCTTTTAACTCTATGCATGGAGGGACCCCCCCGCCACCCTCTTTGTCCATAATAGGTAAAAGTAGATATATAGTGTAGAGAAAGGAAAAACTTCTCAGGGGTGGGTATGACCTGCAAGCAGTGGTCAGGGACCCATGGACAAAGTCAAAGTCATCAGCAATCTACTTGTAACCCCCTTATGACATTTTAAACTTTTAAACATACATTTTTAACATTGAAACATCTAGTCTTCTAATCTGGGGACTGTACTACGAAGCAAGTTCAACATACCGAGAATATCCGGGTGAACTTGACCTAACGATGGCAATCAGGCTAAACGGTCACATGAAGCTGGTTATCAACTCGGTAAGTTGGGTTTTCCTCTTCAAGATCTGAACGCGTGCACGAGACAGGGGTGGGGTTTACTGCATATGACCAATCACAGACATGGACGAGGGAACTAACAGCAGAGCCGCATATTTCACAAACAAGGAGCAAACTGTTGAAAAATACGAGGAGAACAAACACATTATTCAGACTAAAAGAAACACAGTTACAGCTGCTAAATGCAAGAAGGACTACTACAGTGTACAAAATGTACTTTAGTAGAACTACAGAAGTAGCACAACACATGTGAAGGTACTTATTTTGCTGTGTGAACTTTTATATGTTTTCTCTTCAAACAGAAGTTATAAGTAGCTCAAAATCGAAGCCAAGTCAGTTTAAGTTGCCTCAAGTGCACCGAGATACATTAATCGACTAAATACACTACATTTCACCATTATCTGTAATATTACATAGTGGTCAGTAAACATGGTAACAGATTACCCCACTAGCATGTGTAGTAGCTGTGCAAACTTTTTTACTAACCAGCAAAGGCACAGTCCTCAGTTCAGTCAGTGTGATTCATTTAGCTGCTTTAATAGCATATAGCAGAGGGAGTATATACAGTGCCAATATATAAAATCCAGTCAGTCACTATGGAGCAATAACAATCAACTAGGACAGACTGGCTTGCTGCAGTTCTGTTTTCCATTCAGTGTTGCTGAATATTTTTCTTAACTTGACAGCACTCTGCTGATAATATTGCCCACAGAATCTGCAGGCTACACCTTCAGGGAACTATATGAACGCCGGGGGAGATGGTTGGAGTCAGTCTATGATGTATTTTTCTTTTACTTTTTCCTTCCTCTTTTCTTTATATCAAAGCGACTCTTACGGCTCCACGCTGTGCCGTTAAAAGCGAGGTTCAGCCTCCCTCTCGGCTGACGAACAAATTGACTTGCTTGCTCCGTCTCTCACCACGTCCTCTTTAAGGTCCTGCCGTGTCACATAACTCTGCGGGCGGTATCAAATCATCTTTTAGCTGCTGGTGTTGTTGAGCCTGGTTTAGCTAATGAGCTGAGACACTGCAGCCTAATAATGTCAGTCAGCACTCCACAATGGAGAGCTCAATAAAACATGCGGAGAAGTAGGCCACATGTTCTGATTAGGTTGCTGAGTGGTTTGTTATGGCTGCGCCTGTCGGTTAGTGTTGTTTCATGTGCACATGCGTCTTTTTGCGTCTGCGTTTGTTCAGCGTGCATTTGTTTGTCGTGATGAGTGGATTTGGAGGTGAGATGAGTCCCTGAAGAGAGAAGCAAAGCGGGGTAGGTTCTTCGAAGAGAGCGGATGTCGGGGGGGGGGAGAGAGGAAGAACGTTTTCAAACCCCATCTGTCTGCCCTCTTCTCTTCACCACTGCATCTCTCTGTTTTCCACTGTCCTCTTCCTGCCCTTCATTTTCTTCACCTCTCCTTTCCTGGCAGCCTTTTCCTTCCCATCCTCCTATATCGCCACACACACACACACACACACACACACACACACACACACACACACACACACACACACACACACACACACACACACACACACACACACACACACACACACACACACACACACACACACACACACACACACACACACTGACCTCTGCTGCTGTCCCAGCTGATTGCTAGTCCTCACAGGCATTGATTGACCTATAACCTCAACCCCTGCCCCCTTTGTAAGTTAAAGAGAGCCGGGGCGCAGCATCCACCACCCAGACTACTATCACAGTGGGACAGACTTAATGTCCATTAACCCCGTAACTGCCCCACACCCCACTACACACACAAACACACATACACTTATGTATGGATGAACCACCGGACAGCCCCCCCACCCTTCATCTCCTCTCTCGCCTCCCTGCAAAACAAACACAGCAGCTACCGTCAGCTCTCTTCCTTCCTTCCTTCCTTCCTGCCTGCAGCCCCGTACCCTCCCCTATCCCTCCACCTTTTATTGCACCAGCAGCATTTAAAATAAACACACACAAAGACACACAAGTGCAATCTCTCACACACACAAAAGCCGTTTCACCTAAATAGAACAAGCTGGATCAAACGATTTCACACCTTGTGGACAGGAGGATGACAGCGGTTCCAAGCTTTTATATATCGTCTTACCCTCCCTAGGAAATCACCATGGTGAGAAGTTGGCGCAGCGCTGGTGTATTAATAGTTGAGTAATATTTAATAGTTATAGTTGATTCTCAACAATTAATCATTGGAGAAATTCAAGGTGGAGTTCTTGACACAATAATAGTCTCTTAAAAGGCATTAACACCCACTCAGTACTGAAGTCAACACTAGTAATGCTTCAGAACTGATATGGATGTAAAATTAATAGAAGTTATAAAATAATACATATAATAAAAAAATATGCATCTAAGTGCAAAGAGTTTGTTTAAAGTTAATTCATGAGTGTTTACAGCGCCCTGGTGTGTGGAAGTGTCAGCCTGTTTGTTGCTCCCTCAACCAATTTGTTCCAGATTAAAGTGTGGATACCCGAGCCAAGCCCATTGGAACCCGGGCCAGGCATTTTGAGATGATATACAGGTTTGGGTCAGGTTCAGACATGGTAGCTGATATTTTATGCTTCATGTGATTGATCGGGGAAAACATCAGAGATGGGTCGGATTCAGACACATAAAACAGATCGCCTGGCGGGTTCAATTCTGGCTCGGATAGGTTTCTGTCGGGGATCGGCCGGGTTTGGACGGAAAGTTGCATTTAAGTCCAGACACATAATATCTTAAAACAACTATTGGATAGATAACCAGGAAATGTACTTCAGATGTTTAATATCCCTTGAACATAAAGCCCTATTATTATTCTCATCTAGCATCATAGAACCAAAACCTCCAAATCGTAGCTGCCCTTAATAGACTCATCTTCTATGTCATCAAAGCAACCTCTCCTAAACGAAGAAGGAAGAATAAGCTATAAAAGAATATAGCAAAAAAACACCCAGCCATGCATGAAATAACACAAGAAATCAATAAGGGTCATTTTTTAACCATGTTGTGCATTAGAAAGGGTTTGCATAGTTTGTGTATCAAAGGGTTAACATATACAGAGTAATCACCTGAACAACTAAACTCAACAGTGCAGTTAATCGAGGAAAAGACCATAATGGCACACGAGATGAATGACCAACAGCTGATACATTTTCCGCTGTACCTTGCAGAACTGAGGGCAAAGGAGAATGAAGACAAGAGCAGACAAGAACTGCAGAAGATGAAAGAAATGTTCATCATGTACAATGACTATCAGGAGCCCAGTGAGGAAGTGGCGACAATGAAAAATTTGAAAAAGGTGGCAGATGACACTACAATTCTGGAGGCAAGTGAGCGGGAATCAGAACTCAGACAGGAGAAAGAGAATCTGCTAAATCAAAATCTGGAGCTCTTTGAATTAATGGTACAGGAGAAGAATTTCAGTGCTGTCCTCAATATCCAGCTCTGTGAAACAAAGAAGACTCTGCTGAGTTTCAGACCGACTGGAGAAAACTTCAGGAGAGATACAATGAGGTCAAAGCAAAGCTGACGGCTTTTTTGACGGTTTGAATATAATCATAAACTCACCAAACTTCGCGGGCGCATCAGGCCTGGTGAAAATATAATATTATTGACTGTTAATGTTTTTACAATTGTGCCATAATTTACTAAATAAGGGTTTTAATTCAAAAATCAGCCAAACTCTAATTATAGCCTTTACTGTATCAAGGTGGCCCCACCTGGCCCCCCTTAGCAGTGCCACTGCACTGAGGCGCATTTCTCCGCAAGTCAACAAGTGACTGCTCCTCTGAAGTTTTTAATCACTCGCTTTATAAAAACCTGCTGAATTCATATTTATGTTCCTCGATAAACGGGGCGTCACTTCTTAAGTTAGTTAAAACCTTCTAGAAGTTAAAATCCAGCATTGATTCATAATCTGAGGGAATAACTACTGTCTGCAGGAGTGTGTGTGTGTATGTGCTTGTCTCTGTTAATCTTCACAAGAACTGACATGTATTTAGTTATTAATCGATGATGTCGGATCATGACTCTGGGTCATTCTGCTCACTTTGAAGTCCTGACTTTGTGGGTCACGTTACGTTACATGTGTCTCATAAACTCTAGAGAGAATTAAACAAACACAAACTATTACGGTCTAAGCCATCAAGTGCAGACCACACAGTGAACATTTTATGTAAATCGAATAAAAGTTGTAAAACGAGGCTTACTTCCTGTTGCCAGTAGGTGGCGCTATCACTACATACAGACAAATAGATCTGTTCAGGTTGGGGCTCTGATGAAGCCTGAACAATTTGGGGCTGATTGGACAATGTGCAGTGAAGTTAAAAAAAACGTCCTGTTTAATGGCAAATCAGTAGGTGGCGCTTTGACGCTATGAGTTAATATTGACATATGGAGCTGTTCAGGCCTGGAGTCTGATCATGTGACAGAATTTTGGCGCTGATTGAACAATGCACAGAGGAGTTATGACAACTTCGTCTCCTTTGGCGCACCTCAATGTTTACACGGTATGAGGAAATGTCACAATTCTGACCATGGTCCTATGACTTGTATGAGCTAATTTGAGCTGTATATTGTAAAGCAGCCATTAGCAGTATAAAACATGCCACTTCCTGTCACCAGCAGGTGGCGCTGGGACGATGAGTCAATATTGACATATGGATCTGATCACTGCGGGACTGTGATAATTTTAAAGAGGTTTGAGGCTGATTGGACAATGCGCAGAGGAGTTAAATAAATCCCTCTTTTTTGGTGAATCATCAAACTTTGACGTCGCGCCACGGTCAGACCGTGTGACGAACACTAAAACTTTGAACAACTTTGAATCTCCATAGAGTTGAAATGACACTAACTGAATTTAAAGTTGATCTGATGAAAGCTCTACGAGGAGTTTGTCAAAATACAACATGTGTAAATGGTAAAAAATGGCCACTTAATTCAAAATAGACGACTTTCTGTTTGGTCTAGCACAGGCGTCGGCAACCCGCGGCTCTGTGAACGTCAGAACTTATGTTCACCTTCATTATTACATTTATTTATATTACACACATTTAGTTTGAGGGAGATTGAACAAAGTACCCTGAAGTTACAGCAATTCCGTGTGTCATGGCAAAACGTTGACATTTTACAACACGTTGTTTGACAAAAACTTACAGTTTCCATAAGACTTCATCATCAATGTCTTGAGGCTCTTCTGACAAAGTTTGACATGGTTGTGGTCAATGGACGAGGATGAGTACATCAAAGTGTAAGACGTGCAAAAAAACAAGACATTTTCTGTTGCCACAAGCGGGTGCTGTGATTTTAAGTCATGGTTTCTGTGTAGAAGTCATCAAGCCGGGACTCCTGTCATACATATCCAGTTTGGAGTCAATTGGACCATGCATGTCCGAGATACATAAACCTTGTGTTTTGATGGCGTCTAATCAAACTTTGATGCCACGCCACTGTCCCACCGTGTGATGAAAACTCACAATTTAAGTTACTTTTAATCTCATCATGTTAAGATAACACTCACCGAATTTGAAGTTGATCTGATGAAACCTCCAGGAGGAGTTTGTTAAGATACACAATGTGTAAAACGGCCAAAATGGCCCAAAAAAAACAGCAGACTTCCTGTTGCATTAATCAAATTGGTGCCAAATACACGTATTTACCGAAGTTCGTGAAGATCAGTTATACCAGACGGAATTGCTGCATTTTAGGGGGCGCTGTTGAGTGAGTTTTCGAGTATGTTCAAGCCATCAAAAATGCGACTAATTCTCCTGAATAATCAAACAAAAAGCAATAAGGCCTTCGCACTGTCGGTGCTCGGGCCCTAATGATAAAAGATTCCTTACCAAATGATAATCTGGGACCCAAGTTCACCTTGTTTCATTGTTGTAAATTAAACACTTCACAAATTTAACTAGGGGAGTCTGTGAACCCACCACAGACACTTGGAAGAAGATTTTATATGATAATTTCACCAATTTAGATGGTTGTTTACAGCTGAAACATTCTGATGAGAGATCAGCTTTAAAAACATGAAGGTTCCTCAAAAACAGTTTTGCTGATTTGAATCCAAGTGAACACACTGCAACTTGCTATGTGTGACAGCTTTAGCTAAAGGCCTGGACTATAAATGTAAAAACACACAATGGCTCCAGTTGTGGCGATGCATCAAAGACAAAATTTCAAGGTTCAAGTCCAGAGCAAAACGGCTCTGAAATCGAAGTGAAAAAATATCATGTTACAGCACTCCCTGCAAAATTGATGACTTGTGGGATGTGAAGTGAAGGAAGTCAACGTGGAGTCTATTTTTTTTTTTTTTTTTTGCTATTTCCTCTCACTTATTCACACTGTGCTGTGGAACCATGCATCCAACAGGGCTGGATGGAAATATAAAACTGCACTACATTTCACTTAGAAGCTTTTTTCCCTAAGTATTGACAGGAAAGATGAACATTGCTGATGCTTTTATTCATAGAGTGGGGCTAATGTAGCAGATATGGATACAGTCTACCACATCATGCACACTCATGCCTGGTTCATGTTCTATGGAGAATCAACACTGATGTGGGCATTTATACTGTGTCTGTTACCAAAATGCTAGTCGGCAAATGCCACTAGAAAAAAGTGCTGATGCACTGTATGAATGTGTGAGTGAATGGTTGAATGGCAATAAACTGTCATCAAGCAGAAAACAGTATATAAATAAAAAACATTTACATATAAAGAACTGACATGACGTATAAATTCTGCTGCAGAAATGATGCAGTACTACAAAGTTTTGACATCTTTGCCAGTGTCTTCTACGTGTATGGCACCTCTTTTCCTCCTCAGATATTTGTATTATTTTTGTTAAATTTTCATTTGTGGTGTAAGTAACATCATCAACATGTCCACTCGCTCACATGAATTTCCTGCTGTATTCTAAAAAACGGGCTCTCTCTGGAGCAACTGGCTCGGACATTTGCGTTCTCACACATAGCCTCTCTGGAACATTTCAGGAAAATGTCCGCACTTCAGAGCATGTCTGAAAGCAGCTTTACACTGAAATTACTGCAACACAGAAATGAGAGAAGACGTCAGGTTACGTCGTCCCCTGCGCTGCGGCTGTGGTGTCCCTTATTTCCCGTATTTCATTGCCTAAAGATTAGATTACACAGCTTCTGCATGCCTACTGCATTGATTTAAAAAAGTAGGTATATATTGGCTCTCAGCGTCTGAGAGTGTTCATTTTAAGACACAGAAGAGCACTAAGAGCAGGTAGAGTATGTGTTTGTGTTTGATAGTCTGCACGGTTTGAAGCACTATCACGCCTGAGTGAGTCTGCATCGAAAAGATAGCATTAACTAGGATATCTGTGAATACAGATGCTACAGATGTGCTTATGCTGACTACCTCACATTATGGAACTGCATGTGTGTGTGTGTGTGTGTGTGTGTGTGTGTGTGTGTGTGTGTGTGTGTGGGGGTGGGTGCTGGCACACTGTGTGCATTGTGTTTGTGTTGAGTTAGCACAGATGAAAGACTGATAATCAAAGAGCGGTTTGATCAGCTGCATGCAGAGTGTGAATGTGTGACTGTAGAAGATGAATGTGAAAGACTGTGATCGTGCTTTGTGTCGTGTCCTTCTGAAAACCCCCGACACAATGTTCAAGTCCTCAAAAAAATAGTGTTTGAAATCCCCCTTTAAAGCTGCTAGGTGAAACCACTCATCAACTTTCATGCACCTGAGTGCATGATTTCCTTTATTAGCATACAATTAATGATTTGCTAACCAGCGGCACGACATCAAGCAATTCAAATGCATCAAGTTAATGTCATCGACTTTCCTTTCACATGGTGATTGGAATTCGCTTCCCGTCATAATTACCTCAGACTGAAGCGGAACTGAGCACAGCATTTGACTTTAAACAACCTATTGCAAATTAATGGAAACGTCAAAAAAAAAAAAAACTCCCATGAGAGCTTGCAGTGTAACATCTTAGCCTCCCTCCCTGCTGCCTCCCCCCCAGTACCCTGCTCTTTCATGTCTCTCTCCTGGGAGACTGTGCAGGCCTTCAAATCTCCATCTCAAGCTTTCATCCCTATTGTAGCTCTCACTCAACCCCCATCCCCCACCAACCAAACCACACACCACCGCCCGGTCCATGTCGGCTGTCCAGGCGTGGTCGGCTTCTAATTCTTTGATCGGCACTCTGATCTCTCCCAACAGTGCCAGGGGGCTCCAGCTGATTACAGATGAAATGGATCTGATTTTGACCTTGACTGCGAGCCAAACACCTGCTCAGACCTGAGGTAGCCGTAGAAGAGGAGAGGGCGAGATGAAACCGGAGAGACTGACGTCCAGTTAATGAGATGGCGAGATCATCTGTGCTTTGGGATTTGTAGTGGTGGACTCGCGCCTGATGGAAGCGGATCAAGATTAAACATTTGGGGGGTGGATGTGATATGGAGTTACAGTATTTCACAACTAATCTGAGACAAAAGCTTCATCGATACCAGAGACTCGATTTGATGGGTATGAAGATATTTGATGCAGCTACCAGGAACAGTCTGGACATAATCCAAGGATAAAATGATGACCTAATAATTTCAACAAGTCTGTGATCAGATATTAAAGCAGCACCAACAAAAATGTATTTTAACAATGGTTTCAGATGACTGCATGTAATTTGAAAGGGCTGGCTCGTAGCGAGAAACACGTTATCTTGCCTTCAGCTATGCAGCGTTTTATCATCTTTCTGCAAATGTTTTAATTTGACAGTGTGTAACTTGAATGCTTTGGTTCACTGTCTCTGCTCTCAAGCTCCTTTATAAATGTCCTTAATTATTGTTCCATCTAAATGTCAGTTATTATTATGTATTTGTCACAGAATTACCATTTAAAGATCACAGACATCTGGACTGGACTTTGGGCTGATTGGTCGGTTGAACATCTGCTTCCTTGTTACTGGTTATATGTGGTTATTCTCTGTCATTACATGGCATACACATGCCATTCAAAGACATTCAGGTCTATGAGAGTTTATCAGTCAATAGCTGCTTGATCCTTTAACCTGATTGAAGATACCAGTGTATTCATTTATGTGACATTAAAGAAATGTGCCTACTGCAGAAAGTCAACAATAATCAGGTTACTTACTGGATGTGCAGATGCACTGTGTTTTTCCTCTCTCAGCCTCTCCATCCCCATGTCTCCCTCTTCCTTTTACTCTGGTTGACTTTCTGTTTCTGATAAGCACACAAGTGCGGTGAGAAAATGGAAAACTCACGTGCACACTAGCTGGGTTGACTTGCTTGCCCCTGTGTGCAGGCCCGGGGGATGCTGGGATAGCACTCTGACAAGTCATTGATGCACATATATGAGTGCACATGTGTTTGCGTGTGAGTGTGAGGGTGCAGGCACCAGTCCATAATCACTGTGTAGTCATGGGTCGATCAGCCTTGCTAAAGGCAACAAACTGGCTTCTGAACTTAGAAACACACAAATCCATTCAGACTAAGGCTATCCTTTGTACACATTTACTGACTGGATATAGACACTACACACACACAATGCAATGCATGCATTTGCACAAACACACACACAGACATATAGGAATGAGCATCATACAGGCACATACACTGTGCGCACACACAAAACATTAAAGGAATGTTTGATCACATGTTTTGTGCACACATCCTCAATCTCAACACATATATGTTGAAACCAGGGCATGGATCAAATATAATCTTTTGCTCCGCCAGCCAGATCCAGAAAAACAAAAAAGCAGAAAAACTTTCTCTGTTGTATTTCAGAGCTCGTTAAAAAGTATTCACCACTGTATGTTTTAGCTCCATAATCAGCTCTGAATATTAGAAATGGTCGTATCGATGCCTACGGGCACCCGACGCACTGTCTCACATTGGAACAACAACCGCTGGGCGTGTGATTGCGAAACACTATGCCACCAACGCCCACGCACACACTATCTCCCTCTCGCTTCAGTTTCTCTCCCTGGATGCCAGTCACTGAAACACACGCAGTGTATTCTGGCTTGAGGAGACCGCCTACTATGATCCTTGGGGGGCTAATTGTCCAGTATAGCACTCTTTCACTTTAACCTCCCACTCTCTCTGTCCTCTCCCCTCTGCGCTCTACGAGCTGTTCTTTTGGGTCAAGTTCAGGAGTTCACGCTGAGCCCAGAGCCCTGGATCCCAGTAAGGTGCCACAGGGCAGAAAGGTTACACCTAGCTGGACTCCTATAGAAACAGCCCACACACCTCAGTGGCAGAAAGGTGGGGGGAGAGGGGGAGGTTACACTGACAGAGAGATGAAAAGAATGTCAGAAGCAACAGAGGAAAAACAGGACTGAAAGGAAGAGAGAGAGACAGCCGACTGTAGTGTAAATGTTGAGGGTCTGAGAGACTTTGTGGGCTGAAGCTTTCATGGTCTTTTATTCAGGGATATAAAATACTGATGTTATAATGTATATTCATCTGTTTTTCTAGTTCTATGGCTTTTCAAGGAGCCTTGGAGGAGGCAAAAGTTGTTTCATAGTCTCATGTTCAATATGCTGTCTGAACATATGAAACAGCCCATCTGCACCACTGGCCCATATTGATACTCTTTCTGAGTGCATCAACTCTCAGTGCTGCTGTTTTCAGTTCATTTAACTCCATCCAATACCCCAACCACCCTCACTTTTTAGATTTATCTGACTTCAGAGCGTTTCTCTCACTAAGTTGCTCATGTTCATCAGAGGTTGTGAATGTCAGGCTCTGCTGTGGGGTTTGTGAGTTCAGGACAGTGTTTTTCAAGCTAACACAGATAAGAGCAGAGACATACACCCAAAATAAAATGCGTAGTATTCTTGAAGTAAATGGACAAAACTTAGTTAGTAGTAATAGTTAGTAACCTTGAACATATACACAAAAACAAGTAAGGGTCGTATTGTACTGAAGCATAATTTCAGTTTATTACAGCTTGGGTCATTTTGTAAATCAGACAAGGATATGAAGATAAAGGGCCAAACGATCCAAACTAGGAAGTAGAAAACAAATTTACAACCTTTTTATCCAAAGTGTCTGTTGTAAACCATCCAAATTGCAAGCCAGTCGAGTGGTTCAACGTTAACTTAGCGTAACTTTATATTTCCTGCACAGTAAGAGCTCATAATAGACATTTTAGGGATGCTCACTTTCTCATTATTCTCTAAATCCAATTGAGATCTTTTCTCTCCATCCTATTGTGCCTCATCTTAATCTTCGCTGAATATTCATTTACTACGCAAGTACATTGAGAGCAACGCCAGAGTCAGTTGTCCATTCAAGTGACACTGTGTATGTTTTGTCAAATATCACAAATATTAGATAAAAAGCTTTTTAGCATTCGGTAAAAATGCTATACATTTAACAGTGGCAGTCAAGTTAACAAACTCAGTAATGTTAAAAGTTTTCTGTATTAACAATTATAAACTTGTAGTCACATGGGACCATCCAAGGCCACAACAGCACAAGCTCTGCTGATGAATTCAACTTTTCATTTGCAATGACTGAACTCCTCTCTCAAAATGTCAGGCAGGTAATGGCAGTCTCATCAACTTTTGCATGCAGCTAATAATGTTATTATGAGAAATTGTCTTTCTGTCAACACTGAACTCTGAATCCTTGTTCATTTCTCTCAATACCACTTTTTATGAGTTAACTTTTTATTCACAAGCCCTGGAAAGGTTGGCTGCAGAGGAAAATTGCAAGAGACACTAACAAAGAAGGTGCCCTTCAGCAAGGCACTTAACCCAGCTACATTAAACATCCCAGTGACTGAGAGGGGTCAGGAGACAACAGAAGAGTTGATCCTCCAGTACTGGGAAGTTCCCAGTGGCAAGCAGCAGCAGACTGTGGTTCTACTGGGCAGATCCCAGGTATGAATTTGTATAACTGTATCAAATGCAAAGCAGGACTTTCCTGACAGAGTGTGTGCACACTCAGCAGAGGCAAATCCTTTCCTGGATGTATAAATGTATTAGAAAATTTGCAAACGACAGCTATCTGATCAGTTGGCGAAATCAACAGTCATCAGCTGAAAATGCTTCTGGCAGACTTACAGTGCAGTCAGATATTTGTTAAAGACAGAGGAGAAGTGAAAGGGGAGAGCAGTGAGACGAGAGTGCACTAACACAGGGTCTATTAGAGCCTGATTGGGCCCATTAGGTGGGAAAGGTGATACGCAAACCATGAGCAGCGATCCTTCGGCCCGGCTCTACATTAACCACTGCCTGCTCTCTACTTTGTTGAACACACGGGCTGATCGATAGCAATGATGAGGAAGAAAAGGAGGGCAGGTGGTGGCGAGACGAGGAGCAGCGAAAAGGGGTCCAGGTTTACGGGAAGATAAGCCGGGATCAATAGAGAGTCAAGAGCTGCTGCTGCGTGGAGAGGGAGAAGATGGGGGAATGCAGGAAGAAGACGGTTCCAATACGTTCACCTCATCAAAGCTGATGTTGGGGAACCAGTGTGTATGTGTGTGTGAATGTCACAGGGTACTTAAGAGTTTATATGTCTACGACATTGAAAAAGTTATATACTGCTCAGAATCTGAAGAAGTTCTCTAAATGTAGACCGGAGGCTAAGGTGGAGGTTCAAGAGACCAAGAACAGGTTTTGTGAGGCCACCAAAATCTAACCGGTTAGTTTAGTCTAAGTGAACATTTGTAGAAAATTTTAAAAGATTCTCTCGATTTAGATCAAATGTTCATGAGCAAAAAAAAAAGGTTTTATAGTGTCACTTCAGCCTTGACCTTTGACCAACAAATTATAATCACTCCATCTTTGAGTCCAAGTGAATTTCTGTTGCAAATTTGAAAGGCTTCCCTGGAGGTGTTCCTGAGGTGTCGCGTTCACAAGGCAAAAAACATGTTTTGTCAGGTCACGATGATCTTGAGCTTTGGCAACCGAATTCAAATCAGAACAATGGGATGGACAGACTGACAACCTGGCTGTCACCGGCGCAGAGGCATTTAATTGGCCATCATCAGCACAAACATAAAAAGAGCTACTAATGGCTGGGTCAAAAAAACAGAGGGGCAATTCCCTTGACTCTAATGGCTGATATAGTAAATTCAGCAAATTCGACCATTAAAACAGAGACATACCAGTTGTTCTTAGTTTCTCTTTTAAACTGAAATGCTGTTTGAAATCACAAATTATTTCCAGTTACTTATATTTACTTGTTATTCCCCTCGCTGCACTGACAGACATTAAATGTGAAAATCCATTACAGGAAGTGTTGAGTTTCACTGACAGTTGCTACTGAGCGATCGGAAAATGCCAAACTGCATGCGGCTGAAAGAAAAAGTAAATTAAAAAAGTAATTCTGTTACGTGAGACAAACAGAGAGGGCAGTCTGTTGTAGTTCTAGTAGAATTTCTGTTGTGTAAAAGCATATGTATATATTTATGAGGACCACAGGTAAACATGGAGGAGGAATTATGTTTGCATTACAGCACACAGAAAATTCAATTCGATGACAGGGAGATGGTCACTGAAATATGATCAAAATGTGCAGGTTTGTGTTGGTGTGTATGAACATCACAATTCTTGCTTTGTGTGTGTGTGTGTGTGTCGGGGGTGCATGTTAACTGCTGCCCATTTATGTCCAAATACCTGAAGCATGTCACGCTTCATCTATGTGCATAACCTCAACCTCTATCTTTCTTGCTTTTCCTCTTCCTCCCTCTCTCTATGGCTCTCTCCATCTTTCTCCTCTCACTGTCATATCCTGCAACCCCCACCTCCCCTCACCTCCACCACTCCCTCCCCCAAACCTTCCTGGTGTCTGTGATGGCAGCCTGTCAAAGGAGAGCTATTTATGATCGGCAACCAATATCCTCGCAGAGATAAACGCGCACTGTGAAAAACACAGATAGAAATGTGCGAGACAGACAGAGAGAGGGGGAGAATTATTAGAGAGAACGAGACACGAGTGAATTGTGACGAGAGACAGAAACACACATGATGAAAGAAAAAAACATGGATTGAGGAGAAGAGCAGTGTTGCCTGAGGCTGTTTTTTCTCGCCTTTCTGTTTACGTGTGTCAATGTGTGTGTGTGTGTGTGTGTGTGTGTGTGTGTGTGTGTGTGTGTGCATCCCTCTCCTTCCCACATGTCTCTGTATTCTGTGGGTGAAAGTTGGGATACAAATGACTTTTTTCATCCGAGGCAATTTACTAAAGTCTGATGAAGCTCCTGGCCGCTCGATCAAACAGACAACTGATTGTAAATGAGAGAGCCCTTCATCACAGACTTCAAACAAAAGATGGCCACCTACTAACCCCCTCCCCCCCCTCATACACACACACACACACACCCACGCACACGCACACGCATACATATCACACAAAGTGATATCCAGTGTCCTACGATGACAAGGGCATAGGTTTGGTGTCAGAAGTAAAGGCAGCATGGCTGTTGATACTATATTATAGATGCTGCCATCAAAGTACATGGGCTCTGATAGATTCTTCAGGTAATGTAATCTTTCTGTTAGTTGAAATGCTGAATACATAATAACTCTTGGTTATTACTGCTGCATTTAGATATTTTCTAAAAAGAGCACCGTCCATTATTGGCATTAAGGGCTTATTCTGGTATTTATCAATCTGGGCCATACGTTTATCAACATGGCTCTGTAAGTGAATGGTACTTGCCGGCAGTGGCTACCATGTAATATTATGAGGCAACTGCGACAGTTCACGAAATGTCCACTAAAAGTTCATTTTTTCACTAATAAAAGGCTCTAATTGTTATCCTGGGTCTTTGCTAAGAGATAAGATGTCTCACTCTCACTTGAGCAGCAGCTAATTGGACCTCCTCTGCTTTTTGCCGCTCTCTTTTTGTCCTCGTTCGCTCTTCAATTTGTAAGAGCTATTCGTCCATATAGTCTATAAACTCCTCTCTCAAACTCTCTCTCTCACTCACTTTTTCCTCAATACATTATGTTCTCAGGTATTTTTTCAAGTAATGTCTGCAGATCCTCTGACTTATCACTGGCAAGATCAGACGCTGGCTTTGGCAAGGATATAGCCCCCGCTGGTTTCTCTGTAGTACCTTCCCCTTGGCCATACCAATTGGATTGGACCGACAACCCCAGAAACCACCATTTACAGGATTAGTGCAGCCTGTGTGTAGCCTGAGAGGTAAAACCAAGGGCAGAAAAGGCTACTGTGTATACCACTTACTGCTGCTTAGAAAATTTGTTGTGAGCGCGCGGAAATAACTGAAGTACAACTTTTATCAACATCTCTCATCTGGATTGAGGCAGCTGGGTTGTCGGACACTGGTTACTGGAGATTTTAGTGAGTAAATCAAACCAAAACTATAAAAGCAGAAATTATAGCCTTGTCCTTTGGCGAAAATCACAAGCTTAATTTTCTGTAAACCTAAACTGGAAATTATGTGCGTGGTCATTTCCCATTTCTTCTTCTCCTCTTTCTTGTTTGTGTTCCACTTCTATGCTTCAGGCGAACTCTGGCCACCTCACTTGAACTCGCACATGCACAATCTGAAAAAGGTGTGATCGACCCAGATACACACTATACACACACACACTCTCACACCTTCAGCATCTTTCTTAACAAAATGCCTTGATATCTGAAATCCAATATCCCATCCAAATTGAACCTCTTCTCTCATTTTCCCTCCTTTTGTTTGCTTTTTCTGAACTCTCAGCTCATGTGTCTCTCTGCTCTTTCTCTTGCACCGGAATAATTTCTTTCTAGGAGCACCTGAAAATATCTGCAATTTCCACATCCTGTTTTGACAAGCGCCGCCCCTCATGAGAGGTTTCCCTTTTCCCCCCTCATATTCACTTTCTTATTTCGTTTGATTCTTTGCACATTTTACATGCCTCAACCTAACCATTCCCTTCTCGCTTCTGTTCCACTCTCTAATTCGCTCTGCCAGTCGTGCCGTTTGCAGAAGAAGGTTTCAGACCAGGCAGAATAGATGCTGCTCTGTTTTTCTCCTCCGCCCTCTGTTCTGTTTCCACTTTCTTACTTGTTTTTCTCTTCTCCTCCCTCGCGCCTCTCTGTGCTTTCTTCTTAATCTCCTCTTCAGTAGTTGTTTTTCGCTTCTGTCTTCCTCGTGAATGTTGAATGGAGGCACGCAACTCAGATGAAGGTCACATTGGGCTAAAGAAGGAGACGAAGAGAAGAAAAGAGGGTTGATGAGTGATGGGAATGGAAGTGTGTGTGTGTGTGTGTGTGTGTGTGTGTGTGTTGTGTGTGTGTATCTGCGCACTTCTATGTGCATACATGAGATTGTCTGCTTCAGTCATATTATTGTGTATTACAGACAACAACTGCACACATATCCAAACATAAATCATACAAGCACAATCATTTACATATTCACAGATTTGATATCCACCCTCCATCGGCATAGGGGTGAGTAGATAATGAGTGAATTTTCATTTTTGGGTGAACAATCCCTTTGAAAATATGCAATCGTTCACATACAAAATCACATACATACGCAAAAAAGTTAGAATCCTGGTCAGACCAGAATGTAGAAGAAAATATGTGGTTGTACGAACCCTCTCAGCTGGCTAGTTGGTGAACTACTATAGCTACCAAGTCAACTGCTGACAGTACAGTACAATCACAACAAAGGGAAGAGTATTTCATTTTTTGCTGTGTTTTTTAAAGCTAACAAAGTAATTGTTGTTTAACTTTATTACAATACAAAAAAGTTTTTAAGTAAGTGCTGTAGCTGACACCAGCTTTACAATATGGACAATAAAGTGCTGAAATGAGCTGCATGGTGGAACAAAGGTCAGCCCAGACGTGACAGCATGACTTTCAGCAAATCAAATCACGTGACGTTCATAAGAATGAGAGATTACATTTAGTGCTGCTCTGCTTAAGAAGGCAAATAAACTTTCACCAGTATCTGGTGTTATGTCTTTTCTCCCTTATGATTTGTTTAGCTACCGTCTTATTTATGTGGTAATACAAACTCAACCATATATCTGGGCCAAGGCCCAACACTTCCCAGAAATTCAGACAAGCTGCACAAAGTTAAACAGACTCATAGATCTCAGTTCCCTCAATATGCCTGTGAAATCTGTGAATATGTCACTGTATCTCACAATTCTTGGATCCGTCCCCTGATCTGGATTGGCACCAACATTTAATGGGGTCCTCCCTGATCCACACCACATCCTTCCACCAAGTTTGAATCAAAACTGTTAAGTTATTTTTGTGTAACAAACACACCAACAAACAAATGGACAGAGGTGAAAACATAACCTCCTTGGTGGAGGTAATTAGGTTCGAAATGCTCTTTACTCAATTTGACCAAATATGTAGTATATCGGGAAAACATATTTATATCTTCTGTGAACTTACTCCCCTCTAGCATTTAGTTTTTCATTCAAAGAGTTGCCAAAGAAAGAAATCAGCTCTCTGAGGGAGATAACTCTGCAGGCCAACCCATTAGTTAACAGTTCAGAAAGTTTACACTAAACATGAATCGAAACCACAACTGTGTGAAAAAACATTCCTCATTTGTGAAGCCGAATTTGACACAGGCTGATCCAACATGGCTAACAAGCAACGATATGTTCCTCCACTTTGGCCTCTGCAGCTCTCTGTTCCTCTGATGGTTTTCTGTTGCTATGGCATTAACACAGTTAAGTTTACCAGAACTGAGCCTAATGTGAAAAATGTGCCTGGGTTTACTGTGGAATTATACACATGAAAACACACTCTCTGACGTACCAGGCCTCACATATCTCATCGCAATCACACACCTCAGTGCTCCAGGCTCACGTTCATTGGATTCCATGGTTCACACTGCAGATCACATAACTAACTGCCAAGTCCGAGCCAATGTGTGTGTGTGTTTGTGTGTGTGTGTGTGTGTGTTATGTTCAAGTTTGTGTCTGGAGGCTAAGATTCATGTCAGCATCAGTGGCTCACTAATCACACTGAGAGTGCCGAGGGCCAAGCGGGTCCTGTCAGTAATATATGGGCTGGCTAGTGTTACACACAGGGAGCATACAAAGGCAAAACCAGAACCTCTGACACCATCACAGTTCATTCACTGCTGTCAATAAAGTAGACACTGGAAACTCAGTTACACTCTGTGCACACAGCACTGCACGATATCGACTGGAAAAGCTGTGATGTTCATCAGACTTTATTGACTCAATGCTAATACACACACAAAAACATTGTGTAGAACCCTCCAACTTCCTGTCGCAATTAAAGTAGAGGAAAAGACCTGTTTTATTTTAGTGACAAGGCAGTTTTCAAACAATCCAACACATATTTAACAGTTTATTTAACCTAAGAAGTAGCAAAATGACCCATAAAGGATAATTTAATCCTTCATGGTTTTCATTTGGCAGGACCATATGAAACCTGCTGTTGACTTGTTTTTCTAGAAGGAGACAACACCCTAAGCTTGGATAAATCCTGTTGCAAGAAAATATAAAAAGCAGGTTACGTAAACCTCTGAAACAATTTGATGGCTGGGTCTCTAAAATTGAGTTACTTTAATTAAATGTGCTGGAAAGTGAATTTTAGACCTAATCAAGGATGTCATGGCCATGGCTAACTCCCCATCTGAGCGAGCGCATGTGTGTAAGTGTGTAAAAATCTTCTGGTAGAGCACTTAACCTGACGGTGTGCATCTCCACGTGGGACTGAACCGGCCATACGTCTACTGAAGCCTGAACAGCAGCAGAATAACTTTAAAGGCTGTTAGGAAAAATGTCTCTCTCCAAAATGAAATATACTGCTGCTACTGAGGCCACTGGCTGGGACATCCACACACACACACACACACTCACTCTCACTCACGCACACACACACACACACACACACACACACACACACACTCACTCTCACTCACGCACACACACACACACACACATGTGCAACTATGTGACAGCGCGGCAGCTTACTGGCCATCTCTGGTAGAATTTTCCTAAATAAGTAAGTCATCCAGACCTCAGCTTTCCATTGGCTTCATCCAGGAGAACACAGCAGCCAAATCTCTGCAAGGCGCCACACACACACGCACACACCCACACGCACACACCCACACGCACACACCCACACGCGAACACGCACACACGCACACACACACACGTAAATATGGATGTCTGCAGACAGCTTAGTGCACACACACATATACTCAATAAATAAACATTTGAGCTACACACACAAGACACACGAGGCCAAAAGGCAGAAAAGGGTTGGTGTGGATGAGGAGGAAAAGGGGTGAGGGGGTATCTTGTTAAAAAAGCAGGATTTCAAAAACACCTGCACACACAAATACACACTCATACATGCACACACACACAACTCCAGCTGCTGGCTGCCTGCGTTGCGTGTTTGACAGGCAGCACAGTGAGTGGCTGTGTGGACGCCGGCCAGCCGCTTGTGAGTCAGCAATGACTAACAGTTTAAACCTACACTCTCTGAGCTAATCGCCTGCATGCTTATTGTATGTGTGTGGGGGTGGATGTGTCGTACACCCATGTGTGGGAGCATGGCAGAGTGTGTACTAATGACGAAGTGTGTGTTGATGCACGCTGTCTCTACATGAGCCTTCCCCATCAGGCCCAATTGTGGCAACCCAGGCCTTTAATTGCTTTGCACCAAATTTGACATTGTCTAAGCTGACAGCACCCTGATGAGCCGAATAAAAGTGGAGCAACGATGTAACCGTCACTTCCTCCAATCTGCCTCGACAAGAGCACAACTCCACGTTCCGTTTGATCTCTGCACAAGACAACGCAATAGGATGCTAATCACATGCAAAGGCCCGAGCTTTGAGCCTTTGCCAAAGTGTGTTGGTCTGCCTCGTAAGAGTGAGTGCATGTGTGTGTGTGTCTGTGCCAGTAATGGCAGCTCTAATCAGCGGCAGGATTGGAAGAGGCATGTGGCAATAAAGCCCAACAAAATGCCTGCCAGTCCCTATTAGAGGCGAGCACTCGTGAAAATCTGGCCGACGACGCACACATATAGATAAACACACACACACTCCATCTTGCTGGACATCTGGCCAAGGTCAGAGCTAGATGTTAGGAATGAACGCCAACTGCCAGCCCCCCTATCACTCCACCCACAGCAGTAACACACCCACCACCGCGTACCCCTTTCAAAACCCCAAAAGGTTGAGCTGGGAAGCTTGACTTTACAGTCTTTGTCCTCCAGAGTGATTTATTCGTAAACTCTGACCCCTCTAAGTGCAGCCCATTACTAGTGGGTTGTGATTTACAAGCTAAAATTAGAGTGGGCCACCGTTCGCAGGGCCCATTATCAGCACCGCCGCATGACAGAGTCTATTCTCACTGAGATCCCTCATGAGAGTCGTCAATCCGCGCTCAACTGAAGGATCGATTATTCAGTGTTCCACAGAAATGACTGATATACAGCTGACAGTGTAGCATCTGTATTCTTCATGCTGAGGCCTGGATGTGAAATATTTCTTCTGCTCCACGCTACTATTCATGTCATGAACTTTTGAGAAGATACTGACATTTTAACAGTGATGGCTGCACTTGCAGTTTGTACTTTGTTAAAGTTTGTACTTTTTTAAAGTACAAAGTAATGGCTTCATTAATGTTAATAGATGATTTACTAAAGCTTTACAGATCAATTAAAAGCCATTAATAAGAATAACTTTTGAATTGCCAATTTGTGAAAAAATCCTTTCAGCCAGTTGGACTATATGACCTCTTATTAATCATTTATTTATTGATTGCCAACATTTTAACAGCATTACATTTTTTGGGGGGGGCAACCACACTTTGGTCTTGATAATGGCTTATAATTAATTACAAGTTATAAAATGTTTATAGTATGCACTTTATGAAGCTGCTTTCACAAACGCATTGAGATCTCTTGACATCATCCGCCGAGGCTGTATGTGAGTGCACAAATGTCTGTGTCATTTGCTGCGGACATTCTCTGGAGTTTCTCCTCCAGATAATGTCCGAGTGAAACAATTCAAGAAAACAGCAGGAGGTTTTCCAGAGGATTCACCACCACTGAATGGACATGTTGTTTTAAATATGCGACAGACGCAAAACTGAAGGACAAAAAGAATGCTAATATCTCATCATATCTCAGGATGAAAAAGAGGAGCCATACACTTAGAAAACATAGACGAAGATGTCAACTTGGAAAGACAATGAGATTCGAGAGCTTTTGGTGATAAGAACCAATGCGTGTGTTGATGTGCTGTAAAGAAACACATGTGCTCTCCACAGCAGAATTTATAAATGAAGTCCTGCCTCCCGCAAAGGCGCTCAAAAAGAAAAAAAAACACTTTAAAATAATGGTTGCACCCATTGGTAAGATGGATGGTAAACTTTTTGCAATACTTCATGACCGCCCTAACATTTTCAGTGCCAGAGGAAAAGACCTGTTTGCCAGCTCTGAACGTTGTTACTGCAGCCTGCAGCACAGATGCTATCAAAGCCTCTGGCACCACAGTCAGTCAGAAAAACACATCTTCCAAGTTTCTGGCAGAGTGAATGAGCGGTTTGAAGTCCTATTGTCTCCGCACTGTGACGAAACAAACCAAAAAAAAAGGCATTTGTTGGTGTTGACAGATAAAGTGATTGTGATTTATATTTTTTCTCAGTGAAGTGGGCCCTTTCCACTATCATCCACTCATTTCCTGAGTGAGGAGCGGAGCCTGCGTCGGTGCTTTTGGCAACTGATATTGATTTGAGCTGAGGAGCCGTGATTATTATTCTCACTATGCCAGAACACACAGGAGCAGCACCTGGTGTGTGAGCTGAACTGAGCGAGAAACGTATGCAGCAAGAAAAACACTCTCATTTGTCAATATATCCACAACATATGTACGAGTGGCACATTCAGTTCTCCACAAGGCTATATCTGTTTGGAAACAGGGAAAAAAAGGGGGCAGAGAGTCCATTCACCTGAACTGATGTGAGTGTGCTTTCGAGTGTTGAGGTGCATGACAAGAGGAAAGCCCTGTAAAATGAGTGGGGTGGGAGCTTGCTGTGTGTGTGTGCATGCATGCATGTGTGTGTGTTGTATGAGACATCTGTTTACATAAGTGGGAGGATGTGATGGTAAAGCACTGGCTTGGCCCTTTTCTCCACAAGGCCCAGGGCTGTGAGGAGATTTATCCTAATATTTGTCTCATACAGGAGTAAAGCCTGACAAATCCCTCCTGCTGAGGCGCCCTCCAATAAAACCTGCTTCGTTCCTTGCACGGATTTTCACTGGACCTCTCTCACTCCTGTTCTCTGCTTTTCTCACCACACGTTTTATAGGTGTCAACTTTTCCATCCAGTCAAATGTCCAGGAAGGGTGTGAATGGGAAACTGCTGTTGCAAAATAAAAGCCAGTAAGAAAATAGGTTGTTTTGATGCCCTGGTCGATCGCTGTGAAAAATTGTACAGCACTTTGCTTGTTTTGTCATCTGTAAGTGATCTTGATCTGATAAATATTTTTATATGACTGAGTCACTTATCACCTACCTGACATATGTCTAGAGTGTGATTAGATCATGTTAAGTTTCACCCGAATGATCTTAAATAAATACAATCAAATGGACAAAAATTTATGAAAAGCTTTAAAAAAGTCTTGGAGTTAGTACTTAGTTACAACAAGAATTTCAGTTAGTGAGATGCCAGATCCAAGGTAAAATGCTAACGTAAATTGTACGTGTATTTAGATATTAGTCAAAAGAAAGAAGCTAGTTATTTTAAGGGCCACAACTAAGAGGTGCTACAGATCCTTGTCCAACAAATCATCCCTTTTCAAAAGCATTTCACCCCCACAGCGGTAAGGACTCTGCTATTATCAGGCTGTACATGCACTCTAAATACTCTGCACTGTTATGTTACTGTTTGGGATATTGTTTATCCAGCCCATGTCACTGTGTAGTGTCACCACTGTCTATGTTGATGACTATGTGCTTTTTCCGAAAAAGAATTCCACCAACTTGGTTGTGTGGTCATTAATACATGATTCTGATTCTTTCGCAACTGTTTTGAAGAGCTTGTAATGTTTTGGATCTGTCCATCATCTATACTGCTTACGCTGGAGCCACTCCCAGCTGGTCGAGAGGTGGGTAACCTACAGAACGCCAGCGAATCACAGGGCCGACATACAGAGACAAACATCCATACACACTCACATTCACATCTATGGACAATTTAGAGTCTCCAGTTAACATCAGCTGCATGTCTTTGGGAGTTCCTAAAGAAAATCTGACCCATCTCTTCGTTTTGCTCTCACCTTTGTCCTTTTCTGTTGATGCCACATCTCTGCCATCATTAATTACCTCTGCAAACACACACACACTTATCTTTGTGTCTTCAGCTGAGGGTTGACACACTCATTAATGCAGAGGCTGTTTCCTGACCTTCAGACTTTTTAGAGAAAAACATCGACAGATTCTATTCAGAAAAAGGCATTTATGAAAAGATGAGTTTTTTCTGTAATTCACAGCCTTGGTCTGACAGAGGAGCTAGACAAAGCCGAGTGGTCTTGAGATCAAGTCTTGTGTTGGTACTTGTGGAAAACGGTCATAGGAAATGTGAGTTTTCTTCATCTTCTTCTCCTGTGCAATAACCAGAGGCAGGGATATCCTGTTTCATTAGCTTTCATCTCACTGCTGCTGCCGTCTGTCCAACAAAATGTAACTGGCTGAGGGTCGGAGCTGCCGCTGAAATAGCAAATAGCCAGGGAACCCTACATGAGTGGAAGATTATTGACAGAGAGGAAGGTTAAAGAGTAATATATGTGAGCGTGGATCAATTCATGCATCTACTCCGGTAAGTGTGTGGGAGTCAGTCTGCGTGTGTGTGTGTGTGTGTGTGTGTGTGTGTGTGTGTGTGTGTGTGTGTGTGTGTGTGTGTGTGTGTGTGTGTTCATACGTGCACCGCATAGTTATTCCCTACTAGGCGTTGTGAGTTTGTGTAGCTTAGTTTGTGCACATGAGCATACTTTCAATTGCCCCAGCGCGTGTTTGCATGTGTGTGTGTTTGCATATGTGTGTGTGTGTGTCTGTAGGTGACAGTAACAGCATGATGTCAGTGCATTATCTCATTATGTGGCTCTTCCAGGCTGCAGGAGGACCCTGTCCCCGATGGCCTCTATGTTCATTATTGCGAGGTAGATCGAGGGCAAAATACAGGCTGCCGTCCCCCTCCATGGTAACTGCTGGACCCGTGGGGGCCCAATGCTTGGCTGGCTGTCCCACTCGGTCTCCAGCTCCAGCCCTCGGGGACAGATACAGAGGGGAGTTTGACAGCTAAACAAATGAGATCAGCTCCCCTCACTGATGTCTGTCTCAACCTGACCTGACAACATACAGTTTATCAACGCTTGCAAACGTGACCACCCCTCCATTAGCTATACCGCTTATGCTTTAAGGGTCACGGGGGGCTGTGGCCAATTCGTGCTAACGCTGGCCGAGAGGCAGCGCCCAGCCTGGACAGGTCACCAATCTTACACAGGGCCAATGAACAGATAAAAACTACCATTCACTAGGGTTGGGGACTGAACTCTGTACTTTTAAGGGTACTAACCAATTTACACCACAACAACCAAGCAGAGACTCACATTAAATAAATCAGTAAGAGAGCAAGTTAAATGACCTGGGAGAGAGAGAGTCTATGCAAGGGGCCGACGTATTTATACTTGTACTCTACTGAATCTGAGTAGAAAGCGTCACTTTAGTTAACATTAGCAGCACACCTGCAGCCAGCGCTGAGGAAGTTAAACTGTTCCAACTCAATACGCGTTTTACAGCAGGAGGTGAAACTTCAACTTCAGGTATTACAGAGAGAGCAAAGAGACGAATTGGGTACCAATATTCCAGGTACCAGAACTGATCTATTTAAATGTGAACGGTAACCTAAGCTACGTAATTACCCTCACATTAACAGCTGCTGGCAATTTAGAGTTGGATTTCATTATTTAAAAATATATTTTTTAATTCTGTAAAGTATCACAAACAAGAGTCTGACAACTACATGGAGTGACTCCATAGATACAATCCACTAAAAAAGAGGAAATGTGAATTTTTGCAATTTGAGAGAACTGACCTTTTAACTGTTAACCAAGTGATGTCATTTGACCTGTGATGCAGACGGACAGAAATGCCCTGCACTTTGAAGTAAATTGCTCATCTTTCTGTTCTTGTGAGGACATCTGCTCCTCTTAACACACACAGCAGGTGACTGACGTCTGCACACACACGCACACAGCGGACTCAACCTGTTCAGCCTGACATAATGAAGCACGTAATCACATCCACGGATGCTGAGACACAAAGGAGTTATATCAAGACGGATTATCCCCATCACCCGCACACACACACACACAGATTACTTGCATGCACGCAAAGACGCATTAGGAGCCCGCGCAAATAAGCGCAACAACTTCAGACTGTTGCCACAAAATGATAAAGGAGAAGGAGATAAAACAGGAGAATGGAATTCCTCATCTCAAAATAATAATTATTTGACTAAAGCGAGGAGTCACATCGAGAGAAGAAAGAGAGGAGGGAGGAAAACACACACACACACACACACACACACACACACACACACACACACACACACACACACACACACACACACACACCCTGAGCAGCTCTGTCTGAGGTCATCTTTATTAATAAACCCTCTGACAACAAACACACTCACATCAAGGCCCTCGCCCCCCCTCCATTCTTACTCCTCCCTCCCTCCTTTAGCTCCTTGAGAGATGGCAATTGCCAGACTGACACAGTGGGGGGGTTGTCTGTAACCACACTCACACACAAACACACACAAACACACAAACACACACACACACACACACACACACACACACACACACACACACACACACACACACACGCATGCATGCATGCAAGGTGCAGGATGGCCTAGAGACAGCATGTCAGTGATCTGTCAGAGGGTAACAGTGTGGAGCAGTGTGTGTGTTTGTGTGTGTGTGTGAGTGTTTGGGGGGAAGCAGAAGAGGAGGCCGGACAGACAGGAAGGTTGCCCTGCACACACGCTCAGACACCCACTAAGAAACATGCTCCGGCTCATTTGTTCCCACTGACAGGTGAGGAGAGGGATGGTTCTCTACAAGATGTGCCTGAGGGGGGAGGTAGACAGGCGTGTGTTGAGTGTGTAGCTAAAATTTGCATCACAGCCTAAGAATGTGTGTTGGAGTTTATGTGCAAGTGACTGTGTGTGTTTATTGGTGTTTATTCTAAGGTAGGTTTATATCTCAGGATTTGCGGTTGAGGTGTTTGCTCAGTGAGAGGGTGACTGTATCTGTGCTCTTTATGATGAAACACTAGGACCTGAACATGTGGCCTGCTGAAGTGCCTCTGAGCAAGAAGCTCCAGGAAACAGCACCAAAACAGCTGAATACTCTTTGGTTTGCCCGGTAGGTGCACAGTGTAAAAACAGCAGATTAGAAATAATATGATAATACAAGGGGCTTTGTTTTTGAGAATGTGTTGCTACAGGTAGTGGAGATCAGGTAAGGTTTGATCAAACCTCAAAACAATGCACAGACAAGTCTTAACATGTGGAAAGTTATCCCAACACCAGGGAAGTAAAAAATAAAATCAATGTAGTTCTTTACTGAATGATATTGGATCTCTTTCATTCATTCACTCATTCCCTGCTTCTCTAGATCGAGGTCGTGGTAGCAGAATACTTCTGGGGAACCAACCCTGAGGTGTTCCCACACCATATGGGATGTACAGTATACTCCCTCCAGCATGTTCTTGGTTTGGCCTGCAGGTCTCAACAGTTGGACGCGTCCAGAACATCTCCAGAAGGAAGTGTCCAGGGGGCGTCCTAATGTGATCCCTCAACTACCTCAACTAAATGTTCCACGTTATATAGCCTACATTTTGTCTTCTATGTCCATCTGGGTCCACATTGACTGTCAATTTGCGGCCTAAAATTCGTGACTTGTATGAAACAGGTCCATGCAGGCAGACACTGAAACAATAGTTTTGTCACTTTGGACGATCGGGAAGGAAGCTTGGAAGCTAAGTAAACTAATTATTGCACCGGATATTCAACTGTTTCTACTGGAACATAGTTTCACATGAAACAAGAGCGACAATATTTACGAGCGTGTGTACCACGCAGTTCGACACACTGCGCATTATAAACAGAACACTGTGTGTTCATTTCAGTGTCTTCTGGTCCAAGGCGTGTGGACATGAAGGAAGATGAGGGGAAGTAGATCTGGCAGCAGTATGTTTTCATGCATTTCTAATGCTGCACTGAACCTGGCTCATACGTGATAAAATCATTGTATAATGTCTTTCTTTGGGAGGCCGTGTGTCCGTAGGTGGCACTCGTCTCCCTTTACACACTGGTTGTCACGATCATGCTTCACACGATGCATCTTCTTCGATTTCTTCCCAACAAACTGCTGTTGCTGCTGCCAAATACAAGACACATTACTTCCCATGATACTACTTGTTCCAGAGGATCCTTCATGGGAATCACTTACATAACTCAGAGTGTTTACTACAACAAGGCACACATAAAAAGCATAAATAAAAGCTTTATGTACTAAGAACGCTGTATATTTAATGGCTGGTGGGTTCGCAGTAGCAAGAGGAGCAAAAGGTGCGGCAGACGATCAGATTGATGAATCCTACCGTTAAACAAAGTTAACTAGAGTAACTTCGATGTTACATGATGTAAAATCTGTCACAAGATAAATTATGAGTCATGCCGGATCTTCGAAGGCAGCTCGGGACAGAGCATGTGACACATTTCGACCTCAGTGGATCGTCTTGCTCAGTAAATGCAGAACAGCTGGTGAATCTCACCATTCGCGCTGGTTAAGCTGCATTTAACATTTCGTTGAAAAGCAATTTCTTTTTCCAACTCAGTGGAGGTTTTTTTTCTCTGATATTTGTGCTTCTTTTAGATGCTGTGGAGTGGAGAGATGGCAAAGACAGTCAGATGTTGCCAGCTGCGTCTGCGCGTGCTGTGTTGTTGGTAGGAGTTATACAGCTTAGACCTCTGAAGACGTGGGAAGGCCCAAAAAACCATGTCTACAGTGTGGGGCCATTTTCTGGTGCATCATCACAGGACAAAAGAACAGACGTGTTCTTGCGCTCTTGAGAAAGACTTTATTTACCCCTGGTCCTTCTTGCCTGTATATTTAGATGTAAATTTGTTTAAAAATACAAGTGGAGAGATGCCAGGCATTTACATTCATCTCACTCTTGGGCTGCTTACTAAACGGTAAACAACTGGCAGCCCATGACCAATGAGGATTATATCACCTCGTCATGAGATCACAGCGGGCTTGGAGCCAGTTGCTCAACGTGCTTTCAACTGTCAAGAGTGGCAGAGACGAGATTAAACACTCTCCACTCAAATCCTGGGCTGCCTTACATTTTATCCATTTCCAATGTGAGCCTAACTGGAATCAATGGTGCCGTAATGGACAGTGGGAACTGTGTTAAAGTGTAATGCAACCTGTTAAATGCAGTTGCTGGTCCTTTGATGCAGATAGATTGCTTGCCTGTGTAATGTTGTATGGACAAATTCCCTCCTTCAAGTAGGAGGGGAGAGGTTTGAGATGAGAGATGGAGCTAATTCAGATTTTTAAAGGTGGATCAGTAGATCATAAGCATTTTCTTTACTTTGACTGTTAAATTGCAAAAGAAGAACTTGGATTCGGTGCTGTCTGCGCAGTTTATCTCTAAAGGGTGGAAAACGCCCTAAAGCTGCTTTTAGTGACATGTGACAGCCAATAAATACCGTACAAAACCAAATTCTGCAAGGTGGGTTAGCAGCTCATTAATTGGAGTTCGCAGGGCTTTACAGGCTGACAGCCCAGACACGACGGAGGAAAATCATTACTTCATCTACATCACAATCACAGACGGAGACACAATGAAATCAGCTTGATATTATTCTAACCGAAACATTAAGATCAGCTTTTAGAACCTCTGATTTATTCATAAAAACTGTCATCACATGCAGCTTTGTCGCTGTGAAACTTTTTTTCCACTTTCCATCAGCCGTCACAAATTGTAGACCATTTTGAATAATTTCAACATAAACAAACCTGCCTCCAAATAAATGTGGAGCTCCCTGGTAGCTGACACACGCTGACGAAAACATTGAATCAAAAGTGAGTTTAAAATGGAAACTTGTCTTCAGTCTGCTGAATGAAAGCCACATCTGTACAGAACCGAAGGCAGTGAAGGTGAGCTGGTTGTTATGGTACAGACTGACAGGCAGAGACAAACTGCGTCAACACGTCTATCTCTTTTTCTGTCACATTATATAGAAACTAGGACACATACTGAGACATTCAATGGAAAACCCCAAAAGTTTAAGACCTGATGCAATGTATGAGTGTTTAAGACAGCATCTGCATGCTTCTCCCTTTAAAGCCGGATGAGACGTGTGTGTGTCCTTTTCAAGAATTCATGATCTGCTGAAAAACGGGAAAGGCGAAATGCATTATGGAAAATGTTGTTTATTGGTTTGGTAGCTCTCTTAACCTCCCAAAATGTTTTTAAAGTTGTGTTTCAGACAATGGCTGATGATCTAAGTGACGGGATTAATATCCAAGCAGATTACAGCTGTGTAACATTGACGAAAAACAATGATGCAAATAACAAGACCCAGACGATGCTCCTGCTGACCTGCTGATCAAGGCTAAGTCGGTAAGAGACGTGTTTGAGGAGGGATCTCAGCGAGTTTGCCGAAGTTTGAGGAAAAAGGAATGATGTACAATTAAAAGCAAATGTTTAAGCTATCAAATGTTATTATTACATTTCTCTATTTGCTTCAGAGGGTGAAAAATTTTAATTTTGTCGAGGTTGGCAATTTTGTCAGGTTTTAGGGGTCGTTTTCAAACAACGCTTAGGTTTATGTGTGCCCTTTTATATGGCCCCTTAGGTTTTAATGGGTTAAAACCAACTAAAGCACTTTGATGAAGAGTTACGAAAGAGAAAAAAATACAAAAAATAGAGGAGACAAGTGCTCCCTGGCCCTTTAAGTCAAGTTTAGTGGAAATAACTGTGCCATTTTGTTACTGCAATGGGAAAAAATGATGGTGTCTGGGTGGCAAACAGAGAGGGGGGAAAATGAGAGTGGTACAAAGAAATCAAATAAAGACTGACAATAAATGAAGTGCAGAGGAGGCCTGTGGTCACAGAGCCAAAGTCAGAGATCTGCTGACGACAACAGTCACACGCTCTGACTCTGTCGGTTTTGTTTTTTATCTGCAGCATTTGCCACTTTCCTATTCTCGTCTGCATCACTCTACCTCACTCTCTCTGAATCTCTTTCATGGCCTCAGCCACTTTGCAACCTCCCATTCTCTCCATTTGAGTTTTCTCTTCTATTTATTTAAGCCTCTATTTTCTCTTTCTTACTTACTTCTCTCTGACTTTTACTTTTTTGTCTGTTTGACTCTCTCTCTCTCTCTCTCTCTCTCTCTCTCTCTCTCTCTCTCTCTCTCTCGCTCTCTGTCTCTCTTGTTTCTCCCATTACCCGTCTATTCAGCCGCCTGACAATGAAGCTCTGTCTGTTTTCAGTCACATCTCTCTCACAAAATTATACAACACATTGGGAAAAACATTTTTAAGGTTTCTTTCAAAGACTTAAATAAGGATTATGTGCGTACAATGAGTGTAAAGCTAAAGCCAGGGGTCACAAAGTGTAAAGACATGCATGCAAGGGGAAACAGCCAGCCGTACTTATGTGATCCATACAAAGAACAAATGCAAGATTTTATGGTTTTGTCTGTCATATCTTACTAATTAATGTTATTGATTTGACTTCATACAGTTACATAGCAGGACGTTAGTGCAGAATCTCTGGGTATACTGTCGATGTATGAAGTTGGTGAAGACAGATTTTGTTTTTGTTCTCTGTTGTTGTACCAAAGCTGGCAACCTAAATGTGATGACCAGACTTCGGGACGCTTTGCACAGTCACAGCCCCAGGCGGTTGTTTTGAAAGAAATACTTTGATTATGTAAAACAAACTGTCTCCTCAACATTTCACTTTCTGTACAAATTTAAACAAATAAGATTCAACATTTCATTAATGAGCCATGTTGTAGAGAGTGGATAAATAAACCGATGCGGTTTGGACCAAAAATTTGGGATAATATTGAGGTTCAGGTGGGATTGGTCACGTTGGCTGGGCTGATATTTTTACCCTACACATGTCTCGCATCACGCAAAACAGGAAACAATCATGTGTGTCAGAGGCTGAGTAACACAAACTTAGTGCAGCTCATATGAACTCAATCAATCTCAGGTCGGGTCCAGACACACACTACAGACTGCCTGTCGACTTAGGGTGGGGCTCAGTTAATTTTTGCTCGGGCTCAGACAGAAAAATGGTAACAAAGCTCCTCTCTAATGTGTTGGAACTTTTATTTTTTCACTTCGGACAGAGCCTAGCTAGCTGTTTCTCCCTGCTTTCAGTCTGTGTGCTAAGCTAGTCGGGCCATGTATAGATTCCAGCTCCGTACTTATGACATGAACATCACAATTATGTCAATCTCACACTCAAAAAGTTGAACTTTTCCTTTCAGGCTCTGTGACTCCCTGTGCATTTAAATGTAGGGACTCATTTAAATGAATGATGAGGAATTGACCCATCTCATGTTGCTAGAACCAAAGGTATCAGTAAACCCACACTAACTGTTGCTACTGCAAACACACTCCCATAGATACACTAATGTCTTCATGGTTTGGTGACAGCACCCTGGTGCACTCTTAGGTGTTTGAGAGTTTATGTGTCTGTGCATAACGTAAATGTTTTACTGCTACAGCCCAGTTGAGACACACGCATAACTCCTAACTACAAGCATACTACATGCCTTCATAATATTTACAGACATCCTATGTATGTAAACACACACACACCTAAAACCCTCAAAAAGCAGTGTGCACTCGTGGAGACCTCAAGTTTGGCCACCACAGTGAGACTCAATGTCCCCACTGGCATATTATAACACTTACAAACATATACACG
Source organism: Hippoglossus stenolepis (assembly GCF_022539355.2). Taxonomy (NCBI): domain Eukaryota; kingdom Metazoa; phylum Chordata; class Actinopteri; order Pleuronectiformes; family Pleuronectidae; genus Hippoglossus; species Hippoglossus stenolepis. Next base: position 6,150,270 of record NC_061491.1, read on the forward strand.
TACATGAAACACACACTGATCTGACAAGACTGACTCACAAAGACACCAGGGTTTTGGGAGAGCATAAAAAAAGTGTTTGCACGTGTTTGTGTCCCATCGCAGACTAACCCAGCAGAGATTCTAGTAAATGTTGTTAATAATGTCTAGTGGGAGGTCTCTCTGTCATATAACGGTGGAAACGGCCACACACACACACACACACACACACACACACGCACACACACACGCACACACACACGCACACGCACACACACACACAGACACACACAGACATCCAAAATGTGCAGATATATATAATTAATAAGGCTAAAGCAGATACAGACACAAAGCACTCAGACAAAGGCACAGCCTCTCTCTCTCTCTCTCTCTCTCTCTCTCTCTCTCTCTCTCTCTCTCTCTCTCTTTCAGACACACGCACAAAGTCAAGGACACAACCACACAAAAGACACACTGGCACAGGTAACACACACACACACACACACACACACACACACACACACACACACACACACACACACACACACACACACACACACACACTCACATTCAGACACAAAGAGATAAAAAAAGCACACAGGTTAACGTAGACACAAAGAACCAGCAGCACAAACTCAAAGAAACAAAGGCACAGACACAAAGAAACAGAAACACAGACTGCGACAGACGGCATGGACCCGACAGCATGCAGCACCACCACCAGAGCCGCGACATACAAAGCGGCCCGCTGATCGGCGACTCAGACTTCACACGCTACACGCTTCGAGGCAACACGCTGCGATAGCGAACGTAGCTCGAGAGAGAGGACAGTTCTGAGCGCTACCCAACATGCGAGGCTTTTAACCACAAAGCAAGTGTCCATGCAGATGCAGAAGAGAGAAGTCACAGACATGAAGACACTGAACACAACAGAGCACTCTCACACAGAGACATGGACTAATAATTAGATGTGTAAACACACACACACTCACACACACACATTTACTAACCTGACACAAGCCTCACATTTAAATGACTATGACTTGCCAGCTTATATTTATTATTATTATATGACAGAATTTTAATCAGCACAGGAATAATAGAGTCATCCAGCTGTTAAATGTCTTTGTCCTGAAGCTGCCTCTGCTTTCATCAAACATCCCTTGTGGACGGACATCGAGATACAAACGAGGACTGACATCAATAACAAAGCAATTAAGCAGCAGGAATAAAAAAAACTTCTTGGGTGGATGCATTCTTTAGCAGGTTGCCTTTGGTCCTGAAAACGCAGGTGAAGTGTGGCTCAGTTACACTGAGAGAAGCTTTTCCTCATGTCGACTCTGATTTCCATTTACCACAACAGCTCTGTTAGCTCAGTAAAGCTGCTCTCAGACATGCTGAACGCCTGCTGAACAGATCCTCCGTATTTTCACCGGAGGAGGTGCATGTGTGAACGCAAATCTGCGAGTGAGAGGCTCTGCAGTTTCCGCAGACTTTCTATGCCTGGCCTCCTTGTATAATGTCCATTAAAAATTCAGGAAAAGTTGATGTATGAACACAGCAGGGGATCAGCCGCAAGATTCACGCTTCTAACACACGACAGTCGCAAAAATGAAAAAAACAAAACAGTTATCTCTGGTTGGAAAAGCGGTGACACGCAAATTGAAGACACCGTGGAAGATTTCAAAAGAGAGTTGGAGGTGATAAGAGCTGACATCAGAAAATCACATGATCTCTGCAGCAGAGGTAATAAGTCACTTCCTGCCTCTGTCTGCTGCACCCGGTTGCTCCACCTCTCGCCTGAATAATGCAGAGGATTTGTTGTTGTTGTGAATGCGTCTGTGCAGAGAACCTCCTGCTGCGTTGTGCACGTGTGAAAGGAAAACTGCGGATAAAGTCCGTAGCTAATTCTCAGGATTTTATTCGCAGGTCATGTCTGAAAACGTGTGACAAATCCTAAGTGATACAGATAAAACTCTGACGAGCCTTAAAAGCATTGTGTAAACTTCTCCACCTATGGATCACAGTTATGTTTTTAACAGCCTCACGCTGGCTTACACTTTTCATTTAGTTTGACAGACACATATTCAGCAGGGGAAAAAAGAGCATATAAATAAATAAATAAGAACTAGCCATATTTCATTTAATCTTAAATTTCTAAATTGCTGTACACGCCAATCTAACTAACAGTCAGTATCTTTATATCAATAACAGCCCAACCGATATATTGATTCTGTGATAAAAATCTGCCAAAATGAGCGTTTCACAGACATATTAGTATCAGTGTTTATTCTATGCTCGCACCACAAATTGTGTTTATTTATTCAATTCAAGTTGTATTTATTAGGTTGTATTTGTATTTCCTTTATATATAGTTATTTATAATACGTGTGGCTAAATTGTAAAATATCGAGCCTCAATAACATTTTTACAAAAGAGTGAAAATAACAATTTGCAGTTATGGGGTCTTGTGCTGGGCTGACCAACACATTTGTATACAACCCACTGTTACACCACACATTGTCATTTTCACACTTCTGATTCAGATTCAGCGTCATCCATTTGTTTGGCTTCTGTAACAATAGATTATCACAAAGGCACAGATACAAATACAGGCACACGCTCAGCAAAACACACAACCCCGCCCCTCTGTTAGACAGCTCAGTGAACAGACAAAAACACTCTGCCATGAACACACACACACCTGCTCAACCACAAACACACTCACACATGCACGCACACACACATACACACACACATTGTTCCTTCTATAGTTTCGAGGACTCTCATTGACATATTGCCCCTTAACCAATAACCATCACCGCTAATGATCAAACCCCAACACAATCTCTTTCACCCTAAACCTAATTCTACCCAACAGCCCTTTGGAGGTTTGAGGACTAGACTAAATGTCCTCACAACCCAAATTATACACACATCTATAGAACGACATCTACACACACAAACGCCCAGCAGCTAACTTAATTTCAAAATCAATTAATTAAAAAGCATAGCCTTCTCCCACAGGGAGTGGAAGACAAATTTGAGTAATTTAATCATGGTACACAAATCAGAGCTATTCAGCTGCAGAGATATGAGAGGACAGGATGGATGGAGGGAGGGATGGTCAATGAATTTTAAATAGGGTAGGCAATTTTACTCAGTCGCTTCAATTTGACACGACTCCTCTTGCTTATCCTGCATCCCTATAATGCTTCTTTCTTTCTATCTATCTATCTATCTATCTATCTATCTATCTATCTATCTATCTATCTATCTATCTATCATAGCAAAGACAAAAGCCTGTTGTCAGTGTGTGTGTGTGTGTGTGTGTGTGTGTGTGTGTGTGTGTGTGTGTGTGTGTGTGTGTGTGTGTGTGTGTGTGTTTATCAGCTTCCCTCTCTCACTCACTCACTGTCTCTTAGTTTTCAGATTTTTTTAGGAGACATGTTATTGATTGTTTGACATGTTGGAGGGCTCTGAGAATAGAATGTGTGTCTATGACTCTGTGTGTGCACGTGTCTTTCTATAGTAATGAGGGCCAATTCTGGTTCAGTACCATTATTGTGAGGATATTTTGGCTGGTTCCAAATTCAAAGGGCTGTTTGAGGGTTAAGACTTGGTTTTATAATTAAGTTTAGGTTAGGCTTAGGCATTTAGTTGTGATGGTTAAGGTTAGGGTAAGGGACTAGGGAATGCATTATGGCAATGAGTGTGTGTGTGTGTGTGTGTGTGTGTGTGTGTGTGTGTGTGTGTGTGTGTGTGTGTGTGTGTGTGTGTGTGTGTGTGTGTGTGTTTGTGTTTTCTCCATTGCTGGTATAACCTCGGGCAAAAAAAAAATCATGATAAAGAGTTTGAATTTCTCTCCTCTCCCTAGTGTTCCTAAAAAAGATTTTGCCTAATAGGCCCGAAGAAAAAAAAAAGAATAATGACACTGCTAGATAAACTGTTCCATATGCCACGGGTCTGTATGTGTGAGAGTGGGAGAGACTGTGCGCGTGCGACTGTGCGTGTTTGGCAAGAAATGTGCGAATGTGTTAGTACAGGTGAGTGTGTGTGCCCGAGAAAATAACACATGTTATGAGTGTGTGTTTAAGAGGCTGCGATAGTGTGTGTGTCTGTGGAAGCAGTATCCAGATCCTTTCTTCAAGGAAAAGCAGCAGGCAACTCTGCTCCGTCTCTAATAATTGAAAACCATGTCCACGCTATGTTTGCCTATTTATTCTTATAAATGTATCTTTATACAATGTGCACATGCCACATGCACTTTGAAACAGTTTTCCCCTCAGTTATCAAATATGTATTCCAAATGGGCTGTTTGAACATTCAGATAAAAAAACTGAAGAAAGCTGTTATTCATTGATAATGAGACCTGGTTTTGGAGCCCTGCACCCCCTCCTGAGATTGACAGATTCAAAAACTGCACATCTACTGTAGTTAAAAGGACGAAGTTGAGAAAGGTTTAACCTTTTGAAGATATCCTCGAAATATCCTCAGATAAAGTCAAGCCTGTCAATCAAGAGCCAATTGTGATTATTTTTATTCCAGTGAGATGGAAGCACAGAGTTGTTTAATACAAGAACTGTAAACTTTTTAAACATGGAGGAAGCCCTGATCTTTGCTTCCCAGTTCTCTACAGTGTCTGCTTCAATTTGCATAATGTGGTGGTGGACACATCAGAAAAACTGTCCAGTCAGAGCAGAGAATGTAAAATATTCGCTCAACAAAATAACCTCAACACAAAGACAGCCCTGAACTACAGAATCATGACAAAAGAGACTCACTTCTTCGAATTCACACGGAGAAGACGTTCACGAACAAAATATAATTGAGCCTGTTGCAACTTTCAAACAAGTTGCTTGTACAATGTTATTAAAAATGTTTGCTTCCAAAGCCTCATTAATACAGAACAACCAAGTTATGTTTGTTCGCTTCTCTTTTGATACACACTGTCTTTATTTATGTTTTGTGTGTAACATCTTAACCTGCAAACAGCTGTAAGATAGAAAGTTTGCAGGCTAATGCTAATGTAATCTAGTAGCATAAGATCAAATAAAGTATATTTTATTCTAAAGACCCTCAGTACAGTATGTGAGTCAATGTTCTTTACAAGCATGAATACTGTGTGTGTGTGTGTGTGTGTGTGTGTGTGTGTGTGTGTGTAGAACCGTCTATTACAAAAACACACAGGGAACATAGCAGTGCAGACTAAAGGTGAGAAAAGTGAATAAGCGAGTAGCAAGAAGCAAAAGATGTGAAAGATTGAAGAAGAGAGTTAGAAAAGGTGAAATCCAGGTTGGTGTAATTGTTGACTGCTGGTCGGCTCTTATCTTGGTTTCTCAGGGCTGTTGTCTGGGCAGCCTTGTTTCTCTCTCGCTGTCCAATCTCTGTCTTTCACTCGGAGTGGATCAAACCTGGCAACCTGCATACTTTTCTACATTTTCTCCCCCTCTCTGCAAAACCTTGTATTTTTCACAATCTCTGTCTTTCTCCTCTTTTATCTCCTTGCAGTCAAATTATTGCAGCTTCATCCCATTGAGCACCAATCTCTTTTTCTTTTCTTTTATTCTGTAGCCATCCCTTTATCGAGACATCATGCAGAGAGCAGTGGACTGGAGAGGAGCAGCACAGAGAAGGGGGAGTGCAGCCACCGGGGTCAAAGGTGAGTCTGCAGCAGGACAGGAGGAGGGGGGGGGGGCAAACACTGTCTCTCTCTGCAGCGCATGAGCCAAAGCAAGAGCTCGGCAACACAACTCTCACAGTTGCAGCTGGGCTCAGAGCTGGAGTCGAGGTGAGGCTAATAAGGTGCTAACCAGAGAAAGCACTGATAACCATAAGCCTCGCTAAGCTAGCAGTGATGTTTGAATAGAAAGCTTAGAGGTGATCTGCAAAGTAAAGAGAAGTGGTAGGACTAAAGAAAGTGAGCTGGATTTATACTTGACACAAAGGGTTAACAAAAGCTCTTCCATGAAAGCTTAAGGTTGAAAAATTAGTTTTGGTTAAATGTCAGATTTTACCTGTTGGTAACACGACGGCGACAGAATAAACAAATGTACTGCATGTGATGAGACTGTATTATGATTTAATCATATTCCATTGATTGTCTTCATGTTCTTTAATTTCATTATACAGAGCAACTGTGTGTTCTACACATGTACTTAAGGACCTGGACTTACAACTTTGCCTTGTTTGATTCATGAAACACATTATTGTATTTATTCAGTGTGACAGAGTGAAGGGAGCAGAGGGTTTGAGACGTCTTTGTTCGGTTTACTGAAAAGAAGAAGACGACTGAGCCTTCAGCTCCTGTAATGTTGTCTTCACTTGGACGAGGAATCACTACGACATAGCTCATAGATTAAATATAAAGATGGAGGACGTGTCTCGACTTCCTCCCACTAGAAATGTAGCCAGACTTACCAGGATATGAATGCTGCCATCGTGCAAAAAGCCAGAATCTGAGCAATAGCGACAGGGGTCAGGTTGCAAGGTCCTGCCAATACATGCGCTTGACCAATCATTAGTCAGTCTCAGTTGTCTATCATAATGTTTCTCCCCTGTACTATAGCATCAAGTGATTAAGTAATTAAAACCAAGCTTACCGGAAAAAATTAGCACATGTATACAACTGCCGAAAAACAACAGAGACCATCTTTGGCGTGTACTTTGACTTTTTAGTTTCGTCCCATCCACAGGCAGGGTTTATGGTCTGTACTGAAGCCTGCCCCCAGGGGCGATCAAGACACTTAGGCTTCTCTTCTGTCATGTCGTCCATCTTTTCATAAAGTTAATGGCATAGCTACACTGACAATGTGTGTATAGCCTCCATAACAATGCTGAAGTAACTGGGTAGTGTGCAGGTAGACTGTATGTTGATTTGCAATGTGTTCCTACAATTTCTCCATATCAGAATCAAATATTCAGTCTGATAACATTCAGAGTTTACTGAGGTATTATTGCTGCCTGTAAGATCTTATTGCATCAATCGTGGACAATAAGGTGACCAGACAAGAAGGTGAGGAGGATGGTATTGTGGATATGTCTGCATGATTCTATACAGCCAGTATTTGTCTTTCATTCAAGGCAAAAAATTGCTGGGTTAGATAAATCTTTTCATGAGAGGAAACAATAATAGTGACAGGTTTCCTCGCTGCAGTGGAGTTTGCAGCTGCTGTGAACGCTGCCTCACTTCCTCCTTTGCTGCAGATGAAGACAGTGAGCAGTGACTCATGGGATCAGATCATGCTGGAGTCATCATACCGGGATCCGTGAGGCAAAATCTGATTAGCCGGTCAGGAGGCAAGAAGAGTCATTCCCCTTCAACGCAACTGAAATCATTTTCTGCAAATCATGTTGAGTCGTTGCTGGGACATCTTCAATTAAGGATAAAATATACAAATCAGCTCTGGGAATATTTAAACAGTGTTTCACACACTGTTTGCCATCCTCTTCACACTGGCCAAAAGGTCCCTGTACTAGCAAGTATCTGCAGGTGTACCATTGATTTTTCCACAATAAAGGCTAGCATTGACTACCCAGTAAGACTTGACGGGCTTAGTTTCCATTAGGACGTGCAGCACTAAGTTCACTTAGAATTTCCAATTAGAGGTGCTGCACTGGGAAAACATCTATATTTTCATTTAGGAGGGGCTGACAATGAACTCTGATTTTCCTGCGGGCCAAGATAACACTAGACAAACACAGCAGGAAATAGGCTGGGCAGCTCTCAGCCTCCTAACAGCTACGAAAGCTAAGCTACTCCCACACACTAGCTCAACGCAGCTCTCAGAGAGCAGCCATTGTGGGGGCCCTCCTGCTGCTGATAATCCTTCATGGGCCCCTCCGTAGTGCCAACCCCGGAGAGAGGCCATTAGCCCGGCTGCAGCTCCTTCCTGGATAAGCTGTAGCTTACCAGCCTTGCAAGCCGAGGGGCAACTTTTTATTGTCCTTTCCAAACTTTATGTGTGAGTGCAGGGCAACAGCGTGGGAGGGGCTGTATGTGATGAAGTTTGCAACATAGCATGTGTGTGCGTGATGCATGTATGCGTGTGCTCAAGCTGCGCGCTCCCAGCACTTCCTGCCCGCTAAAGGCAAATCCCACGGTAGGGAGGGGGGTGAGCTCTATCGGACCAGAACAATGCCAGAAAAAGGCTGTCATAAAAACAAACTACCATGCTCTGGTTAGCAGAGGGAAGAGGAGGGTAGGGGCATAGTTTCCTCCACACCCTCCCACTGCCCACTTTATCTGCATCATTATTCACGCACACACATTAAAACACACAATTTCAGATATCCAGTCCATGCTCCACTATTCTTTACCGTTATCTTTTGTTGCTAGGCCATTTGCATACTCTATTTAAGAAACAAAGCCTGAACACAGTAAGAAGCAAGAGCTGACTATGCATAGACATCTACTCTATGCAAAGTACATACACACAAAGCAATGTTGCCACTGACAGTAAAGAATAGGAACCTTTGCTTCCACTCTGTGTCCAAACAGCTTTGACATGTCATCAAAACCAGGAAAACAAAAAAATAAGAGAACAATTCCAGCAGTCCTCTGTACACAAAACACAGTGCGGACAACTGAGCCAGAAAACATCTGCTGAGTCGCAACAAACAACAGGCTGCCAACGAACAGGCACGTCAGGGGGCCTCAGAATACATACTAAATACCTTACGGTGCCCCCGAAACACAGTTGGCCTGCTGACAAGGTTTTTGGCCGAGCATATTGCCGTCTCTCTCTCCAATCCAGCTTTACAATTTCAACCAAAGCCAAAGATGGGCTGATTCAGGAAACAGGATGAAATGGGAAAGATGAGTCGAGATGCTATCGGAGGAGAAAATTACTGGACATGTATCAACTATAATGAAGATTTCTCCCCCTGAGTATGTATTTGAATTGGTTAGACGATTAAAAAGATGTGTTGCCTGGCCAAAGACACTACACATAGATGGATGCTACTGTCAAAAATGCAGATACTATAAAATTTAATGATCCATCAGTAAAAATTACATCGCAGTGAAAACTCATTAAGGGCATGGTTTCATATTTTAGGAAATTTGCTTATCCTCTTTGCTTGCCAAGAGTCCGATAGCAGATCGATACCACTCCCATACAGCAGTGGTATATTAAATACACTGGAGCCAGCAGTGATTATCTTAGCTTTGCATAAAGACTGAAAGCAGGGAGAGACCTGGTAATCTCTCATTGCACAAAGATAACAAAAATCCAGCTGACAGCACCGCTACAAGATCATTAATTAACACATTATGCATCGTTTAAAGAAATAGCTCCACGTAGGTTTACAGCTCATGGTTTCTGAAATAAACCGATTAATGTTTGGATGACACAATGTCTTAAAATAGTGAAAAATGACTTTCATTCATCCAAAAATCCATTATCCATACCACACTCCCAACTGACAAAGACAGGGTCTACACATCCAAAAATTCCTCAGAATTTTCCCAAGCCCAACGAGATGCCTTCATATGATGTCTTGTTTTGTCTGATCAGCAGCTTTAACCCCCAATTGATTCTTTTTGATTCTTTGAAATTTACAGTGAAACACAGCAAAGGTAGAAAATAATCACAACTGAGTAGCTCAAGTCAATGAAATTTCACATTTAGACTGTGGCAGAAAAAAAATGGCAACGATTAGCTGATTATCAAAATTGTTCCAGATATTTGTGGTCCAACTAATGGATTGTTTCTGCTCTAAGTGAACATTGTGAATGTAAGCTCTGACTGCCTCTCATATCTGTCTGTTAATGTAGAGACAGTAAAGTTAGCTATCTGTGATGGCAATGACCCATACTAGCGTTAGCTTGCGCCAGCTCACGTGTTTCGCCGACTTTCAGGCCTTGTCCCACACTTCTATGGATATCATAAGCTCTAATACTAAAATATCCAATGTGAAAACAAAAAACGCTTGAAGCGTCAAATACCAGACAACATTGTTAGCATGCTCAGTGAGCTGATTCTCATTTGGTAGTAGTAACTTCAAAACCAAAACAATATTGGCTCATAATTTTTTTATGTCGGTGATGTGGTGCACTGGTACGAGAGGCCCAATCGCAAGTTCGTTTAGCAAAATATCTGCATTTATGTGGACAGGGCATCATTGTAAACTAAGCTAAGCTAACAGTTTCCTGACTCCTGAGCGTAATAACTTTATAGCTGTTCTTTGACTGAGTAATAAAAATGAAAATAGAAAGACACAGGCCAGCACCTTTGCAGTCGCTCACTGTTTAAAGTTTAATGTCAAGCCCACTGTATTCTGAGATACTGTGGCTGTCATCAGTTTTTATGACATTGTTTTACTGAACCCTACTCTACCTCCAAAAAATCCATTTAACCTTTCTAACTCTACATGTGACCTGTTTTACATAATAAAACGTGGGTGGAGATGCTGTTATTGATAGATACAGTCATTCAGAGTGTGTGTGTGTGTGTGTGTGTGTGTGTGTGTGTGTGTGTGTGTGTGTGTGTGTGTGTGTGTGTGTGTGTGTGTGTGTGTGAGAGAGAGAGACAGAGAGAGAGAGAGGCAGGCAGGCAGCAGATGGACAAAAGTGGTCAGCTGGTAACAAACAAGCAGGTCAGTGGCCTCGTCCACCTCTGTTCTACCACTCATAAATAATGCAGAGGGACTGAAGCCTCCCCGAGCAGCTCCACCAGGCTCCTTCTAAAGGCCTCCAACTCTCCGAGTGGGTCTCATCAAGGCACACAGAGAAAGATGGTCGAGCTGAAGAAAGCAAACACACCTTCACGTCATGGCGGGGAGCACGGATTATACTTCCCATCTGCTCATTCATTTGTTTCAGACAACAGTAATTAGATTTGGGTGAAGCCTCTCAACACCACGATCTGACATTTTCTGAAAACACACCGATCGGTCCGACAGGAGGGAAACTACTGGTCAAAAAACCCTCCTCCATGTTGTTAGAGTGAAAGGATTTGGTGCATCCAGCTAGTCCTGCTCCACAGATCTGCCTCTAGGAACATCAGTATGCACCATATTGGATTTTCCATCACTGATTTTCCTGGAAACACTTCTCCCCCCACAGGGCTTATTAATTTATTGATTGCCCCAAAGGGGAGCTGCATCATTCATAGAGGATGACAAATATGTATTTCTGCTTTGTGGTCTATATTCTGAGTGGTGTGTTGCATGTATTGGCAATAATATTATTTTTTTTACAATAACACCAATAAGACTTAATTTGACTGAAATGAATAGTATGAACTGAACGATTAGTATTGGCTGCTCCTGGGGAACTGGCATTACTATTAAAGCCACCAAAAGGATTATACTATACTTTTCTCTATCCTGGCAGGGTTTTCATTCACAATAAGCTGAATGTGCACTTGTCTGTTCAATTAACGTTGAGCTGTATAAGTGGTGAGTTCGTACTCTTTGGCAATGCAAAAATGACCTCATTATGCTGGTCGAATTGAGCCGAAACGAGCGAGAGAGAGAGAGGAGGAGGAGAAGAAAAAAGATGCGTGTGTAAAAGCGGGTGAGAGAGATAGGTGATGAGAGGGAAAGAAGGAAAGAGAGCAAAAGCCTCTCCTCTCGGAATGACTGCAATCACAGCTGCTGCCAAAACCCTTTGGATCCATCCTTAGAGGCTGACGGAAACTTCTCAACAGGCCATGAAGCCACTGAAGGGGGGGGGGGGGCTTACTCATGTGAGTGTGCATGTGAGTGTTCAATATGAGGAGTTTGTTGTCATTATAACTTTTGTAATCCAAATGTAAATAAAGAAAACACAAACAAATAAGGGAACATCATCCATCATCATCAACGCTGCCAATGAACAAAGACAAATATAATATGGGAAACTTGGGAAACATGTTCACAAACTTCACTACATGTACAGAGCGTAAGGACACACAGTCAAAGACAGAAACACTGCAAATTATAAGTCATAACTCTGAACAGGTTTCTACGCTCATAGTGTCACCAATTTAAGTCGAATGTTCACTATAAAATAGTTGATTTTTGAGCCGTTGATGTCCCACAATGCAATGCCCAGAGGGAATGAGGGTGCTCCTCGCAAATGGAGGTAATTAATTGCAGGTGGTGATAAGCCAGTTCCAGAAAAACCCAAGAAAACAACAATAAAGAAAAAAAACTCACCGGAAACACTCAACGTTCTGCTTGTGAAGGTGAACTGACAGTGACATTTAAAATCAGTGTCTGATGCAACTTAAATCATTTCCTTTGTACTCATGTCTCTTTTTACTAAACAGTAGACTGAGACGGTTCATATATTGTATATACTGTTTGCAGTTACATGAAACAAATCGTTTATCCTTTTTGCAATCTGTCTTTTAAATGGTGCATAGATTCTTAAACCCGTGCAATCTCTTTAATTTTGTATCCACTTTTTTAAACTTATTATGCCATTGACTTTGTTGTTTTCTGTTATTTATACTGTATACATTTTTTTCTCTTGTATCTTGTATCTAAAACCTGTCTATGTACGTGTTTTTGTACAAGCTGTACCAAATGAATTGCCCCTGGTGAGATAAATAAAGTTGTTTCAATTGAATTTAACAAAACGTGCCAACAGAAGCTTGTGTTGAAAACTAAAACCCGATAATAGCTAAGATGCTACTGTTAGCTGTAGCATCTCATTTCAGAATATCGCATTTTAAAAGGTTAAAAAACATAATGAGCTTTCTTTCCCACATTATTACTGACAGGTGGGTAACTTCAGGTTCTAATGTGGAAACTAATCTTTGTCTTACAACATGTCTCTTTTTCTTCATGTGGTGTTTAAATGTCCCTTCATTTCTTGGCCATTTCCTGCTGCATTTGTTTACAGCACAAAGAAATCGTGCTCTAGGGCACAAAGGGTGAAAGGTCAATGAAACAACCCAAAAAAGGCTGGTTGGGGGTTGGTTCCAGACGCATGAATCCTCTTCAGGAAAAGGAAAAGCCAAATAAAGGCACATCACAGGAAGAGAGGGAGGAAGGACGAGGAGCAACATCCTGGTTGGAGGAAGAAACAACGTTCATGGTTTTAATTTGACCAAGTTGTCTCAGTCATGTTTAAATGTTGGAATCACACAGTATCATAACTAACACGACAGTGGCATGCTAATGTGTAACACTCCTTAACATTTCTGTGTTCAACATGTGTGTGTGATTTAGTTTCGCTGTGTCATTTTTAGTCCACAGCTGTGCACATATCCACGTCTTTCTCAACACACACACATCTTCTTGTCCCAGATAACGAGCCAATAGCATCGGTGAGGCGGGCTCCAACAAACTGAAAGCATGAAGACATAAGGTTTCTGTCACTTTGACCCTGCACCCGACCAGGACCCATTCATTCACCATGATGTTCTTATAAACAAGCTTCTTCCCTTCCTAAACATCAGCCTGAGCAGCCCAGCCCTGCCTCCTGCTGTCCCCCTCCAGCACACACACACACACACACACACACACACACACACACACACACACACACACACACACACACACACACACACACACACACACACACACACACACAAAACACCCATCTGCGTCTACTCCTCTGACCTTGCATCTGGCCTGCCATGAACCATATCTGCGCTCAGTACGAACACACATGCGCGCACACACACACACACACACACACACACACACACACACACACACACACACACACACACACAATGGAGTATTAAAAATTAAAAAACACGATATTGTTCACGCAGTGCCAGAGCACAGTGGTCACGGTGAGAGATGTGAACTCTCCTCAGCTCAGCACAGACACCAGCTTGAAACAACAAAAACAAAAGCAAATCGGCTTCTGAAAGAGATTTTTTTTGTAAGGAAAGGAAAGACAGGAGTTAAATCGTTGGTGGGATGAAAAGGATGTTTTTGAAGAAGAAAAATCTTTTTGTTGGAAGCTAGCACATCAGCTGTTGCTCAGTGGAGGATGTGAAAAGAAAAAAATCTTCTCCCACCATCGAAAAACACATTATCGTTAGTGAACTGAGATCTTTATGCCGTTACAGCATCATCGGCAGCGTGAACATGGGCTGAACGGTGCGAGTGTGCGTCCCTGTATGTGCAGCTTTTGAGTTACATAATCATCCCCGATATCACACCCCGGGTTTACTGTGCATTCAGCTGCTGGCCATGTGGGCTACGGGATCTGTTTGTTGCATTGACGTGATGCATGTGACACCGAGATGACAATTAAACACACACACGCACACACGCACTCACACAGTGCAGACAGGAAACATCTGGTGCATCAACGATGTAACAGCTATGATGCAATGTTGGCCTTTTAGTGTCAAAACGCACAGCTCGTGTCACAGACAGTATGTGAATACAGACACACAATCTCAATAGCACACACACTGACACCAACAGTGAAGGAATTCGTTCATTCATTAATCAGAGAACTCATGCAACTATTTTGAGGACTGCTTCATTATTTGAGTCACTTTTCAAACAAAAATAATTTTTTTCTGCTTCTTTAATGTAACGATTTGCCACCTTTCTTTGGAAAAAACAAGGCTTTTCAAGATAGGATCATTATTTACAGGAATTTAGACAAAACAATAATTCGACCGATGGAAAAAATCATCGGCAGATTCATCAGTTATGAATCCAGCTGTCAAGTCACAGCCCTACAGGGAAATGTGCAGCTGCAGGAGCACATGTACAACAAGACGCCCAGAGGGGACATCTGTCTTACTTGTCCTCAAAAATACAGTTTTAAAAAGCTGAGTTGTATTATATATGAACCTGCACATGTATGCCTGAGCCTGACTGTAAGAGCCTGCCTGTTTGCATCCAGTTCTTTGTCTGTCTGACTGTGTGCTGCTTAATTGTGCGTGTGTGTGAGGAGCATGAGGAGTGTGTGAGGGAGGATGGGAAGGAGGCTGGCTGCAAAGATGTGGAGTCCATTGTGTGTCCGACAATGAAGAGATCGAGTCGACAGGAGTCCTGTGGCTCTCTCAATGGAGGTATTAACATCTGGGGCCAGAGGGCTGCAGTGTGTGTGTGTGTGTGTGTGTGTGTGTGTGTGTGTGTGTGTGTGTGTGTGTGTGTGTGTGTGTGTGTGTGTGTGTGTCTTTGTTGCAACTGTCCTGGATTTTCAAGGCTTTCTTTCCATCCTTGTATTAATGCAGATGTCAGAACAACTCCTCCGAACAACCACATTGCTTTTACAACTTATGTCCTCGTAACCTGCTTCATCCTTGTACAATCTACTTTGTGCATTTATGTGAAGCAGTGTTTGAATTCTTAAGGGTCTGTGAACTACACAAACTAAAAGGTGTGTAATTGAACTTTGTAAGGATCCTTCTCCACTGCGTCCCCACCACACTGCAAAATGTCAACCTGCGGCTAAATGCTAAAGCTGCATTTTACTAGAATATGACTTTCATTAATCTTCGCAAAGGACACGGTGATGCACGCACACGCACACACACACACACACACACACACACACACACACAGACGAGTCGCCCACAAAGTTACAGAGAGACAGAAATCCTATGACAAACTAAAATTACAACAGAGAGCTGATCCTTAAGTGCAACAACGCTCATATGAAGTCATCCTCCCTCCTCCTCCACCCCACATGGCTCCTCCACTATCACACCCACATCCTTTACTGTAGCTTGCAGGGCCACGCTCCCCCTGTACTGACTGTTATTTAACTGGCAGTGGCACCATCCAGCTTGTAAAAAAAAAACACAGGAAAAGGAAAAACAGGCCGGACCCCCTCCAGCCCTCCTCCACTCCTCCTCCTCTTCCGAAAACTACCACGTCTTCACACAAGCCCATGCTCCCTGTCCAGTGTGGACGCCTGCCCCCTCCTCCCTCCCCAGTAATTACAATAATCACTCAACTGAAGCTAATACTTACTTCATTAAAGCAAAAAAAGAGAAAAGAAAGAAGGAAGGAAAGGGGGTGGAGGATACGGAGGAAAAGCACTCTCAAGTAATATCTCAAGTCTGTCAGAGTAAGAGCGTCACTTTTGAGTGTCATCTGAGGAAACAGGAAATAGATGCGACGGCTTGATTTTGTTTCAAACCTAAAACTAAACATTTTGAAACATCCGCACAGGTTTTCATAAATATGCTGTCGAACTTTGTTTTTGTGGAGAATACTTTGTCATGTCAGCACATCATCTGAAACTAT
Source organism: Hippoglossus stenolepis (assembly GCF_022539355.2). Lineage (NCBI taxonomy): Eukaryota > Metazoa > Chordata > Actinopteri > Pleuronectiformes > Pleuronectidae > Hippoglossus > Hippoglossus stenolepis. The sequence continues at coordinate 6,166,410 of NC_061491.1, forward strand.
AAACTCTGTGTTCAGGCAGACGACTATAGTTATAGAGTAAGATATGCAATATTGGAATAGAGTTATGGAGTATTTTTTATTTAATTTCACATGCTCTCTACCATTTACTGGTTCTGACTGATCTCGGCTGCTGTAACAAGTGAATTTCCAAAGCGTGGGATTAATGAAGTGTATCTTATGGTATCTTATCTTATCATGTTTTGTGGGTTTTTATGTTTTATGTTGTTATTTAAGGATATGTTGATGTGGATGCCTGTGAAGTTAAACTGACATTTTAAATCAGTGTCTGATGCAACTTACATCATTTCCTTAGTACTGCAGTCTGAGCAGTGGACTAAGACAGTTAGTATACTGCATATGCTGTTTGCAGTTACATGTAATATAACACTGATGCCTAAAGAAATATTAAACACTATCAAACAAAGAGAGGAGCCTTAAAGTTCATCACAGGGCATCTCTCACACACACCCACACACACACACATACACGGAAATAATGCAGGATAATACTAAAATGTGAACAGATGTGAAGTGAGAAGTGGCTGCAGCACTAACACAGTCTCACGAGTGGACAGTGGAGCAGCAGTCTGGTGTGGATCCACAGACTTGATCCCGGTCCAGCAGCTCCTGACCGCACTGCGCTGTGTTTACACTGCGTTTAAATCGCAGATAAAGTTGCACCACGTTGGTGTGAGCCGCACACACACACACACACACGAACTAACCTACACAGCACCTGGGTCATCTGAGCAGGCGAAAGCGTCGCAGCGCAACGCGTCGTATATTTCCAAGAAAAAAACACAGGAGGCTTCGTGGCAACAGTTGGAGATGTGGACTCTCGGGGGTGAGGATGTTTGTGTGCTGCGTTCAGTCCACTTTTAATCCTCACAGCACCGCAGGCACCAGTAGCATCAACGAGGGCTGCAAACTTACCTTATTATTACTGTGATGGTGGGGATGATTCCAGGCGACGCGTCCTGCGCTCTCCTCTCCCCGACACATCCACTATCCTTCTTCTTTCCGTTATCTCGGGCTGGTTCGCTCTCAATCGGAGTTAGAAATTATTCCACATCCTCATCAGTCTCTCTTGAAGTCTCCCTCTGTGTCTCACTTCTCGCCTCTGTTATGGTTTTCTCTGTTTTTTCGGCTGTGAGGCGAATCGAGCCATATGATCCTGTCATTCAGTTTCCACACAGAGAAACTGGCTCTCCGCGCAACTCCCTCCCAAGGCTTTGTAACACGAAACCGGAGGAGGAGGGAGGAGAGAGAAGAAGGGGAGGGGGGGACGGGAAGAGAGAAAGAAGGAAAAAGAAAAGCGTGAATTCAATCCTCTGTGTGGGACGAGCTGGATGGATCTGTCCGCCTCTCCGTGTCCCTGCGCAGGGGAAGTTTCAGCGGTCCGCACCAAACACACAGCGGAGCGGCCGTGGCGCTGCGTGATGTGCCAGTCTCCACTGGAAACGATGTGTGTGCGTGCGTGTGTGTGTGCGTGGAGCTGCAGCGTGTGTGCGCCCCCCAGCCTACTACTCCTGCAGTACGCATCACAGCAGGCACCAGGGAGGATTTCAAAAAAGGCACACAAACAGGTCTCCGCCCAGCAGCCTCCCTGAACAAGGGGCCCCGGCACAGACAGAGCAGGGGGCCCCAGCAGCCACGCTGCCTGATTAAGACAGCTTCATTTGGCAGAGAGCTGTGGTCTGCTTTCAAACAAAGTGCCTCCCAACCTGGGGTCTGACCCCGAGACACCCTGGGGTCGTTTTGAACAGGCACCCACAGGCACATTGTGGAGTCAGGGTGGCCTGGAAAGAGACCATTGTTACACTGGAGCGTCTGGCTCTCCTCCACTTCCTGCCCTACTGAAGTACCAATTAGCAAGGCACCAGCTTCGAACCTAAACTAAGGCTACATCCATACTACAACATTTTTGTTTGAATATGTGCATTTTTATTATAAAACTATCTCTGTTCAGACGAGCATTTTGGCTCCATATCAATCTCAATACCAGTCCATTCTAACACGCCTGAAAAAACATCATGTGACCACTCACGTACACTGGACATGCTCGTGCAGTGATAAACAGGAAGGCATGTGCGTCCCACTAGACAAGGGAATTGTCGCAGATTGCTCAGATAATGGCTCGTCGCCTGCATTGCATGTGTAAACTGGACAGTCAACTCCCCCTCACTGCCCACATTACTGCAACAACACGTTCCTGTCGATACATGCTGGACAACATCAGGAGAATACGTCCCCTTCTCACTGAGAAGGCAGCGCAGGTTCTGGTCCAGGCCCTGGTCATCTCACACCTAGACTATTGTAACTCCCTCCTGGCAGGTCTACCTGCTAGTGCCATCCGACCTCTGCAGCTCATTCAGAATGCAGCAGCTCGACTGGTCTTTAAATTACCCTACCTACTACCTAAATTCACTCACACTACTCTGCTCCTCCGCTCCCCTCACTGGTTACCGGTGGCTGCCCGCATCCGTTTCAAAACACTAGTACTTGCGTACCGTGCTGCGAATGGATCGGGTCCAGTCTACATCCAGGACATGGTCAAACGTTACCCCCCAGCCCGTTCACTCCGCTCTGCATCTGCCAATCGGCTTGTTGCTCCCTCACTGCGAGCTAAACACTCAACAAAATCACGACTGTTTGCTTCATCAGGACAGCAGAAAGTCTACACATCTCCCGCCGCAGACTAAAGACACATCTCTTCCGACTTTACCTTGGATACAAAATAAATAAATAAATATATATATATATCAAAACTATATCTAGTAGTACTTATATGGCACTTACATGAAGCACTTTGTAGTTTGGCTTTATTGAAGAAAATTGTACTTGCTTAATTTTTGTTGTTCTGGGTTTGTACCCTCATGGTTGAATGCACTTATTGTAAGTCACTTTGGATAAAAGCGTCAGCTAAATGAAATGTTATGTAATGTAAACAGTTGTAACATTATAAAACACAGAATGTACCTGCACAACAGGGTCAGCAACGCTTTTAATTGATTAGCTATGTTGCATTCTACACTGGTAGTCGAGGCCAATGCTGGTTGTTTTCTTCCTGAAGGGGTCATGTGATGGGAGTGTCTACGTCATTGTTTCCAATGACTAAACGCTGCAGTCGTGTTGACGGCAGACGTAGCCTATTTGTGACAGAATTGATCCATTTTCAAACAACAATGTAGTAGTATGGATGTGGCCTTGTGCTGTCCCTCTGTAGCAGAGAAGAATATTCCACAAGGGATCAATACAGCATTAATACAGCCATTTTATCATTTAGCCTCACTGTTATTTGACTGAACTGAGAAAAATGCAACCAAGGATAACAAAAAAAAATCTGTTGTTTCTGAGTCTTTGATCCATTTTCTCAGGGAGACTTTGACTAAATGTAACTTGTATCTATTCTTTTCATTTTTTGGGGGGGTTCTTTCTCTCATGAAAAGATCAATAATCTGATTTTATTAAATGCAGGGTTTGAAGCCTGAAGCATCTTTTCGACATGACAGCAGTCTGCACAAGGATCTCCCTGTTTCGAGGATATAACTTCATTGATTGCTCTCAAAGCTGCTTTCCTCTGGATGCCTCCACGTTTAAACTCATAAATGACCCATTTTAACTCGACTTACTCTGAAGGAATAAATAAAGAAGCTGTGACTGCTGGAATACAAAATACACACAGCTAACAACAACATCGTTATAATGTTTTGTTTTTAAACTGGTTGTTTATGGGCCGTGAATTTACAATAGTGGCTAAGTAAGAAACATAATCCTGAGCAGAGCAGAGAGGACAAAAACATGTAATAACACACAAGACTGTGGATTATGATCCAAAGATTAAGTTCGCAGATTAGATGGCAAATATTTGAATGATAATCTCTATGCATTAGCACAGAAAATATAACAAATTATGTTTGTCTCAGTTGATGTAGCTGCAGACACCATGGGGTCTTTTAACCCCAGCACCAATCAATACAGAGACACACGACTGTTTCCCAAAAGAAACATCTACATCTATGTATCACCTGTAATGTCTGTCACTGCAGGAATACACCCAGTACTGAAACCACTGTTTACTATCCTCTGTGACTATTTATCCAGCACCTCTCAGCCTGGCCTGACTGTATATACTCCGTCTGAATTTACACACCGCCTGACACGGTGAAGATAATTTTCCAAATCCTGGAACAGACAGATTACCAAGTAAACAAGGCTGAATTATAATGCTCATAATCTGGGGCAAACATCAGGTTGCAGACGCTCTGGCAAAGATTTATTTGCTTTGGGAGTAAATGAGAGTGGATTTAGGACACTAATTTGGAGTCGGCCTCTCATTCTGCTGTGTGTCAGAAACAGCTCAGTGATGAAAAGGAGAAGTAGCACGGCCTCGGGCCACATCAAGAGACGCTGCAGAGAAAGTGTGCTTGAAAGTTGTGCTGAGTGTGGTAAATATGGCCGTCTAGGAATTTAAATAAAACACACAGCGCACAAGAAATCCCACATAGACCTTGACTGTCCCTCCATATATATATTTTCAGCATCTATTCCAGTCAATAAGGCTTCAATATGCAACCGACTTTGAGGAAAATTAATATGCAGGGATTATTCGCACCCAAGGTTGGATAAAATAGACTTCAGATGTATTATGTGAGGAAGCAGTCATGTGTGAATTTCCATGCCTGACCTCGAGTTCAGTTTGTTATTGATGTACTGTGACGCCCATTCAGCAGATGGCGTGGAATAAATAAGACTTTCAGGATCCCAAACAATTTTATATGATGTTTTTACTTGCTCCTTTAGTCAATTTCCTATATGCTTAGCCAGTTTCACTGCCCCCCCGGGCCTTTTAAAGCCATTCATAAATCCATACTTCTATATACTCTGCAATGCTGGAAATCCTTCAATCCTTCCAAGCAGCAACTGCAGCATCTTTTCATGATCATATATCACCATGTATAATTTATTCTTCAGCTTCAGCTTTTTTGGCTGTATTAAAAAATAAAACTGCCTCTTTGTGATGGGCTGTTCTCTTGTCCTGTGTTGATGCTCTGGAGCTACTTCAGAATATTTATCCCATTGGTGAGTCCTCCTCAAACAGTTCCACAATATATTTTCACTTATTATTGTTTGTGTGCTGGACATTGTGTGCAGGGCTTTTTATAAACAGTCTATGGTGCAGAAGGAAGTTAGAAAACTTTGTGTTCATCCTACCTGGTTTATCCATAATCAAGGTTTTATAGTCAATGTTTTTCCTAGAATGAAACTGAATTTTCTACATTACATGTGTGTGGTTCATATATAAGTTTGAATGATTTACTGAACTGCTGTTATTTTTTCATAGATTGCATGTCAATTATGTCAGAGGTCTGTAAAGCCACCGGCACAATCTTCAGACCCAAATTTCCAACTTTTCAAAATAAAAGCTCTGTAATTAAGCTCAACATAAAGCATTGCAGCAACAAAGCAAATGTTGTGCTTTTACTTTACAGACATTGCTTGGGCGAAGTGATTCTCTGATCTTGTTGCCTTGACAGACATAAGCTACCAGTAATCCTGTGAATGTCTGTGTCAGTCTGATATGGTGAAATAAAAATAATCAAATGATCAAAATCGTCTGGCACAGATTTTGAGTCACAGTTTGACCCAGTTGCAAACCACGGCTGTAGTTCATCCGAGGACGTAGAAGACATGTTGAAGACATGTCAACCCACCCCCACTGACTGCTGCAGAGCGATGGTCACCTGTTTGTTCAATCTTTCTTTATATTGAACATATCGCATGTCCAAATCGCATCAAAATCCGCACTGCACTTTCTTAAGCAATTTACAATACACATGCTGAGCCTGAAGCCGATAAGATGTTTCATGAGATATGTATTCAGCATACTCACATTCACAGACTTTTGTGGAACTAGTACGTAGATGTCTGCTTGAACTATGAGAGCACAGTCAAAGTCTGTCTCGCTCTTTTTTTAAAGCTTTGAAAAATCTAAACGCATCCTGTTCATGCATGACTGTGCTGGAGATTCATTTTCACCTCCTCTCTAATAGAAGCTTTTTGACTTCCTTTTTAAAAAAATGCAATCTATTTATTATTGTTCAAACACCTGCAGTGGGCTTGAGAGAGCGCTCCATTTGCCATTCATTTCTGTTTATTAGTCAATGTACAGCCGTCAACAGACTGAAAGCAACAACTTTCATGCCGTACAGCCGTGTCACTGCTCGGAGCGCGAGGCCCTGAGAGTGTATAAGCATGAATTACAGGCTAATGGTTGACAGCGTGGCGAAGAAAGGTAGCAGCTCAGAGCTCTCGCTTACTCCGGTTTTCACAGCATCTGATAAACAATAACAAGGATATGCACGTAATTACAGCAATGCAGTAGTATGATTTCCCCCCCCCCCGCTGAAATTAATATGAGCGGATGAAAAGATACAGATTTGCATTTTCCTTTAGATAGATCCTCTTAAGATTGTAAAGCCTTTAAATAAATCACAAATTTCTTTAATATGTGCATCTATTTATTTCCTCAGCATCAGACCACAGTGTGTGTTGGACACAGTGGTCTGTAGCACAGGGGACCATCCATGCTCTATTTCCTCTCATCTTCTACACATCAGACTACATCAGCTACATCACAGGGAACCATTTTCCCCTGATGACTCAGTCACTGTTGGGTGCATCACTGATACTGAAGACAGTTTTCAAATGAATGCAAAAAGGAGCTGCTGACCAGTCATGGGATGTAACATCTACATTTACTTAGTTGGTGTACTTAAGTTCATTTTGTATGTATACGCATTTCGGGTACTTTTCACTTTTACTTCACTACATATATCAACGAGTATCTGTACTTCTACTCCAACATTTTTACAAAGCATTGTGTTACTTGTTCATATAGTTTTTTATATTTTTGAAAGTAATCAATAATGAGAGGACTTGGTCTGCTGATCCAATCAGTGGCCAGGTAACATCTGCCATGACGTAATAGACCATTGCAATAGGGAATAGGATACACTCAGCAAGTACTTTTACTTTCATTACTTTGAAGTACATTTCAAGGCAAATACTTACTTACTTTTACTCAAGTTTGGTACTTTTCTCCACTGGTCAAAAAACCCATAACACCCACTTACATCTGGCTTTTGTCTGCAATGGGAATAGATAGAATCAGCATTCACTCCCGGATCAAATGACTCTGCAGTAGACACAGGTTTTTATTGGCTGTGGCCCTGATCCAGAAACATGACACCCAGGTGAAAGTGTTAATTTCTTCTTCTTCTTTACTCTGGCAGTCACGCTGATGCTGCACCTTTTCTGGAACAACGTTATGAAGTGCACTGAACTTCCGGGTAATGGTGTGTAAAATGTCATGAACATCTGTGTACTTACTGTTTATGGGGAAAATATCATTTTTTTCTACATATCGTGCAGGTCAGCGATTTTTCCGATGCATTGGTTTCTGGTGCATTTGTGACGTTAAACATGACTCACCATGGGGAAAAAAACAGAAAGGCAAAGTTCACCACTGACAATGGGAAATAAGTGAATCCCCTGTTTTTAGCAGGTTTACCCCCCGTTTAATAAACCTTCATATACCTTCGAATTTTGGTGTAAAAGAGGTATTAGTACCTCCTCCACCACCGCTGCTAATGAAATGTTCCCTAGTCATGCCAGGTACTGTACATGTTGCACAGTCATGCAATTGCCCGGGTTTACACCTCAAACACATTAAAACTGGTCTGAACCAGCAACACAGTTGGTGCAAAAAAGTTTGTAGTAGTTTGGTTCACTTGCTCTGGGACAAGGGGAAATAAAAATGAAACGTGTGCATTTTCTCATCCAGTTCATGTGCACTCTGATTGTTTCTTTGTTCAAACTGACAGCTACAGTAACTCACTGACTGGGAACATTAGGCAGCTGTCATCCTGCATCATCAGGACCCACATGTAAGAATCAAATTCTGGTGACAGACAGGACTTAAATGCTTCTTATGAAGATATTTACGTTCTCTGGTGTAATAAAGAGCTCACAGTGAACTGATTATTAGCATTACTAACATTATTAGACTGAAAATCCTCCACGTTCTAAATAATTGAGACAGGATGAAAAAGAGGGGAATTATTGCAGGAGGAAAATGTGGATTACTGAAGAATCAGTAATACACACAGACACACCGGTGATTCACCTGTTTGTACATATTCTGATTCTTCAGCATACATGTTGCCATGGCTACTGAATATAAATATGTAGAGATTTTATTATTCCATCCCAAACAGGTCACTTTCAGCAGTTGGATTAAATTGGAGTCTACTCCATCGAGGCGGTCCGGGTTTGATTCCGACCCTTGGCCCTTTGCTGCATGTCTTCCCCCACTCTCTGTCCGCCCCCCTTCACAGCTTGCTCTCTGGCTTCCCCCCCAAAATAATAAAAAAGCCCCCAAAAATACATGTAAAAAAAAAGAGCTCTTCTACAAGTCTCTATCCCTGCTGCTGTCAGACTCTTTCGTGCTGTCAGACTGAAACATGTGCTGGACTGTGCCTCAGTCCCACTGCCAAACCCTCACACACACTGCTAAACCAGACACACACACTTCACACACGTTGGCTTTGCTTCCCCAAATGTAACAACTGCACGTTTAGCTGTGAGAAAATCTTTCTGCAGACAAAAGCATTTGACTCAACACCCACTCTCATTCTCAACGGGACAATTTTTGTGTTTAACTTTAATTGCAACTTCATTGCCTGTTCACTTTATTTGTGACTTTATTCGTCTAATTACACTTTATAGTTTCTATTTATGTCTGTGTACTATTTACTGTTTTATTTCAGTTTTTTCATGCTTCACTTCTCCAGAGAACTTTTGAGGGGATTGCATCTGTTTATCGGAGTGTTCCTGTAACAGTTTAATTTGGCAACAGGACAGATTCAAAGTAAGGACATAATATATCCACAGCGTGTAAGCAGCCTGATGCAGAATGCAGATTAATCCACGACGGTCTGTATGAGGCCGGCTCTGGAAATCCTGCTCTTCGTATAGTGAACGTAGGAGGGATTAACTGCAGTGACTCACAATTCAGGTCAATCTTCCCCCGGCAACAACAGAGAAAGAGATTTTCCTGTATTGATAGGAACTAAACCCTAAAGAGCTTCAGCTTTGAGGCACGATAGACAAAAAAACCCAAAACTGCTTTCCTATATCCTCAACTGGTGGACTCCGCAAATTCAAAATCATTGTCTTCCTCCCTCTGCAGACCTCACATGTCCCAGAACCATGTGAGTGAGAGACAAGCGGCAAAAGGAGCATTATTTAGCACATGTCTGGCAAATGTAGAAAGCAGGCCAGGCAGTGAGAAAGTGGGGTAAAGTCTCATTACGAGGCAGAGCACGGGTCATCTCCCATGAGCCCCTGCTCTCTTTGCATCGCTCCGCTTGGACTTCTCCATCGCAATGAGACTTTGGGTTTGGTTTGGCTGGGATTTATATTCTGGGGAATAGTTCGAACTGGGAAAAAGGATATTCTGGGCCATTGGCTCATTTACCTCACGTTACCTTTTCATTGTCAGCTGGAGCTTTTAAATAGGACAGAGAAATGTACAGCTCATCCAACAACACATGTGGATGTTACATGTGTTAATGTGTGCTGTCTAGTAGCACCTGTGGATAACGCAGAAGGTGCAGCACATTAAAGGAGCTTGCTATGTTACTGTCCAATTAATTTAATAGATACATATCATACTACTTGACAGACATCAGTACAATTAAAGTGGACAGAACTGACCCTATAAAAGAATTAGGATACATGACTGTCATCTGGATCGTGAAGAGATTGAAATGAAAAGTAATGAATGGCTTTAACGCCCAGCGGTGGCAGTTTGATTCTAAACGGCGAAGAACCAACGTTGTCATAATCAATCTAAAGGTCTTTTCGCAACGTTAGCTTTTTGACAGAAAACCGCTTTCAGCCGCTGCTGATCTGTCACATTTCATCTGATTGCAATTTCATGGGTAAACATCTGTGGAACCAAGTGGAGAAATCTCTTGTCTACATTGGAAACGAATAGCCCAAACATCTCTCTGCCTCTGCAGTCGCCTGCTGGTTAATATCTATTGAGATGAGTGTATTAAAGCATATCCCATACAATGAGTTGCTCCCTCCTCCCCCACCACCAAAGAAGGAAATTACAGCTCAACGGAACATTATTTCATCCACCTTGTATATTCATTAAAGGGAGATGGGAGAAGACAAGCAAGATTTTAATCAGAGGGTTTTTTGGGAGGGAAGAAAGAGAATCTTCTAAAAATTGCTTTTCATTAGCGCTTCATAAACATGCTTCATCTTTTTGAACTGACCTGCAGTTGGGACTGTTCTGTTTGATTAGAAAAGAAAAGAGAAGGGCGTGCTTTCATCAGAGCGAGGTAGTTCGCTTTATGAGTGCGTTTTTTTCCAACTCTAGAAAGGAGTTTAATTTTCTTAAAAGTCAGGGTGATAGATCAGCTAGATGACAGAGATAAACCACTGGTTCAGCCTTGGGTTCCTTTCACTTAATTTCACAACGTCTGCAAGCCTATAAATCAGTGTTGGATCGCTACTTAATTTGGATATCTGCATAGTTTGCCTCAATGCAGCTCTGTCTTTCTTGATTGGATAACAGTATGCTAATCCACTGTCTTATGTAAAGAGGAATAGTTTCGGGGGGTTTATTAAATTTCACTGGAAAGTGCATGAGTGGGATTTCTTCAGTCCCCAAGTGAGCGCGTGTCGCCTGTCAGCACAGAGGGAAAAACTGCTGTGGGAGGCAGGGTTGGGGCCCCCGGGACCCCTGTAACTCTCCTCTCCTCTCCTCTCCTCTCCTCTCCTCTCCTCTCCGCTCCTCTCCTCTCCTCTCCATCTCCTCTCCATCTCCTGCTGTATACCCCTGGCCCCTTGCTGCCTTACAATAATAAACAGCAAGTGAGTGCCCTCACTTCCCCTGAGCTCCATCACTCTCCTTGCTGCAAAGTCTGCCTGATGAATCTTCTTCAGCAGCTATGCATATGTAAACACACTGGCAAACACGAGAGAAATTATACATGGGCAGCTTAACTCCTACACTCCTCTGTTCTCTTGCAGGAAGATATATGGGAATATGCGCTGGTTTCGCCTGCAGTTTGATACTCTCATTTGTGATGCCAAAAGATTGGCCGACGTCTGAATAAAAACAGTCCTCGGTTCAACAAAATGGAGACATTTTTTAAAAGGCCACTTTCTGCCTCGGGCTTGTTGGTATTAGCTATGAATGCACATCATTCGTATCAACTTGTTTGCTCGCGGAAAGCTGCCGCGAATGTCGAATACAGCGAGCTCCACCAACACCAGCACTCAGAATGTGTTGCTGTGACTGTGAATTTGTTATCCACGGCTGGATTTCACGTTGAATGCACGATCAGTTTTAACAAGATTAAAGCTGTGTCACAAATCCAAACATGCTAAATCTATTTAAGTTTCACAGTAATCACTGGAAAAGTGTCAGAATTAAGTACACACAAAAATGTTAGTATTTAAACGAAAAAACACGCAAAACTGATTGATTCAATTTGAAAAATACAAAATGAAACACAACTACAATAAAAGGAATATCAAAAACTTTACTATACCAACTATAAAACCAGCAACATTTGATGTCTATTTGTAACTTTTAATTGGCAGTGATGTTATAAAAAGGCTCTTTGACTTATGTATTTGTGTACATTGTTTATTCAAAATGTTTAAGTATGTAGATACTTTTGTATATCAACTAACAACAAGTTTCCTGTACACAACTGCAGTACAAAAGTTGGACACAGATTATACAGTCCCCCTGCTGTGAAACTGCACTTGAGCTAAATAGTAGCCAGAGGTATCATGATACCAATCTGTGCTAAACATTAAGTAAAACTGAGGCTAGGGGCTATGTCATTAGTTTTGAGCATAGCCTGTACATAAAGGCGGAGGACTCATTATGCTTCCTCATGTTGAACAAATATTATGCCCAGATATCCCGGCTATGGGTGCTGCCATCTTGCTCTTTTGACTTCATTTGGAGCCAGAGTGTGCACAGTAGTGACGGTGGTGGGCAGCTGAGGTATCGAAGTCCCTTCGACCGACCAATTGCGAGTCAGTCACAGCTGTCAATCATGATATTTCACTCTATTTTTATGGCATCACATAACTAACACTTGAACTTCAGTGTGATAAGAATACATTTGGTATGTTTTTTGACTTTTTAGTTTGCCCTATATCCCATCTGCTAGGATGGAGGAGGCAGGGCTAATGACATACACTGTAACCAGTAATCAAGATGATTTGGCTTCACATTTGGGGGAGCCATCATATTGTCCATCTTAACATGAAGTCAATTGTTATGACTGTTAACCACATTTCATCCAAACTGAGACGCAAACCCTATGGTCGTGCTCGAGGCAAAGCCCGAGAAACACCGAAATCGGTAGGAGCTGTAAATCTGTGTAAAAAAATCCATACAGATAAGATATGTCACTGAAGTGAAACCTTTGCCAAGATCGTGGCATAAATTACAATACATCTATTGCTTGATATAATAAATGATAAACCAATAAGAGAAGAGCAATACATCAAGTACTGTGTACAAAGTGATGGACAGACTAGAGACACTAGCATCTCTAGAGCAATGCTGCAATAGCAGACAACATCCAACATCTTACGTGGATGAAATAAAATGCGGCATGTGCGCTGGGGTGGCATTGAGCTACCGAATATTCTTGATCAGTGAGGACAATGGCTTGACAGAAGCCTTGCTACAGGGCAGACAGGATTACAATCCTGCCACATTGCTCAAATTGAGTTTGTTTTTGTGTGTGTGCCCCCCCGTGTCATCTAATGCAATCATCCTTCAGTCAGTGTTCAACGCTGAAAATCTAATCACACTGGTTTGATGTTTCAGAAAGCCATCTGCTTTAATCCAATTCTTGACAAATATCCCTGTCATAGCGCTCCCTCTGTCACTGTAACAACTACCTATTCAGCGGGCTAATTTTACAGGTTCATCTTGTTAGGCATGACACAGATTTAGAGGGTTGACAGTATTTGAATTCTGGAGACAGCCGCTAATGCCTTCCACACCTTGCCCATCCCATGTCCAGCCCATTTTCCACTGCTCCGGCCCCGGATGGCCCCTCAGACATCCGGACAATGACAGACACTGAGCTTCTTTCTGTCTGCCAAAGCCCACTGCCTTACGCCACGCCACAGCTCGCATTCTCTGGAGTTGGGGCGTCAGAATGCCTCTGCAAGGCATCTTGCAATCCTAAAGGGCAACTCACTCAGCCGTGAAAAACAGTGAAAATACTTACACTTGCCATAAATGCCCATAAGCTAGGCAATCTTTCATGCTTTATAATGTTGTCCCCAGCAACACAGCAACACTGAAGGCCTCTGATAGGCAAAACAGAAGACAAATGACTGAGTGTGGCCTTTTCTAATCTATCAATTTCTTCTAGAGCCTTTTGTCCTTCAAGCTGAGTGCTACATGTGGGCCCGGCTGTGCACGGCTGGAATTGCATCGCCCTGAAAATGCCTTGGACAGTGTTTGAACTTGCTCAGACACGTTTTGTTTGGTGACCTATAGCCAAAACCACCTTGACTGAGATGTTCCCAAAGTTTAATCTGGCATATCTGCAGAAAAGGCTTGTCAAGTTGCAGAAAATCTCTTTCAGACACTCCAGCATGAGGACAAAAATTAAACCTTTACAGGCAGATGTGGCATTTATATGGGGCTCCATAGGATTGTTTAGTGATATTTAGCATTTTCTGGCACTGCGTAAAGTCACTGGAGTGTCTCCATCCTGCTGCGTAAGTGAGTGGACTGGTACTCTTAGCAGACAGACTGGGGGCACTGGCTGGAGACTTAAGACCCATTGTTAAAGGAGCAGTTTAAATGCCAGCATGTTGTTAATACCCCCACACACTGATCCACGCATGCTCCTTCCTCACATGCACACGGAAACACACGCACACATCAACACTCCTACCTTTGTGCTATATCTCCAAGAAATTACCACTGTTATTTCCAAGAGCTCCTCTGTCTCCCAGTGTGGGCACGTGGAGCAGTCAGTACAGTGCAGTTCTCTCTGGTAAGAGAGGTGAATTGTGCTGTATAACCACTTAACCCTCACTCCCCCTTATGGCACCCTCCCATTGCCATCCCAATAAAACCCTGGATTATTTTTATAACACAATGTATGGAGGCTGACTTTACAAGCCCCCTTCCTGCTCCTGGGTGAGAGAGAGAGAGGGGGAGGTGGAGGAAAGAAAGGCCAGGTCAAAACCGCTCTGTGTCTCTAAAGGGGCAGCATATCCAAAACCATCAATGAAGGCCTTTACTGCTGGGAGGAAAAATAAACAGTGACTGATTCTTTTCCTTTTGCTTTTGCTTCGGTCTGGTGCTACAGAGGGCATTACTGTAGCTACAGTTCCAGACCGGGGCTGGTGGCTTTCCTGTCCCGTCCACTTTCATCATCTTTATCTTGTGGAAAGGTCAAGTTCAGATGTGTTTGTACAGTTAAACAGCTCTTCGCTGTCTGCGACTACAGAATGTGGCAAAGAAGTTTTAAATTTTTTTAAGAGCTTGCCGGAAATCCAGCATCACGTAAATTTGTGCTGTACTATTGCAGTTACAATACAAAATACTTGTTTTTCTTATCATGTCCTATAGTTTAAGTATCCAAAAACATCCCTAAAAGGTTTTAACATCGGCTACTTGTTTTATCTCTTCACTAAGTAGTAAAGTTTACCTCCTCTGTATGAAAGCATTTCCAAGTATTCAGGGGCTGTACAAAAGTGATTGTTTCTCCATATGCAGAGCACAACAGTGCTGTCTTTCTATCTGAGCTTTATTTACCCTGAAAATCAACGGCCAGTTTGATCAACATGTCAGTTTTGGATAACAAAAGACATGTGATTGAGATTTATCTCTGTCAAAGCATAATTCATTTACCCCTTTGCCAATACTCCCTCCTTCCTTCTGCATCATGACAGGAAGCAGAGATACTTTAAATTTAAACGTGTCAAATAAAGTTAAGTCTATCTTCAGCGTCACATTTTGCAAACGGTTCTATGAATCAAAAGAAAAAAACAAACAGACTGTTAGGCCATTAACAGACTGGATTGTTTCTTACACGATCAGTTTATACCCTGTATGTCCTTTAAATCATTTTGAATAACAGATATTCACTTATGTTATAAATGAGAAGTGACCGGTGGTGTAGTGTTTAAGTGGCTCTTGTTTCAAAAGCGGTACATTGCTGCAAAAGTGATGCAAATTACTGATATCCATTTTCAAACCTAATGTTTTTCCTCATTTACTTACTTTAATCATATCATGTCAATATTTTAGCAGGAATATTTTTTCTGAACTGATCCCTTGGGTCCAAAGAAAATGTTATAAAACTTTTTATAGACATGAGATTCAGCACCCCTCTCCACCCAACCCTGAAATATGTTTCAATTCAGCTAAACTGAAACATAAAAAAAAATTGCAACTGAGATAAGTTTGTCATACATGCAATGATATATTGTTAATCAAATTATGTGTTGAGCCTGACGGTATCAGCAAAATACTCACAAACAGCTCATTTGTTTTCCACTAAAACATCTGATCTCGATGAAGATCCACTTGTAGTGACGACAGCAATATTACACTTTCTGATGTTTCTCACCGGATGAAGTAAAGGTTAGTGAAGAGATCATCCTTTGATTTATTCAAGAAAACAGGTCACAGTGACTTCAGACACAACATTTACCAAACCCGTGATCTTTGCCTTATCTTACCTAAAGTGCTTTTTTTTAATTACCTAACCACGGGATGTGGATGTGAACCCTGGCCTCTGGTGTGATACTCATGTGTTCTGTATCCACCAACCACATCCTGGTGACGCTGCTCTCTCTAATAAATGAAGCGCTTTACTAATCCAAAAAATACATGCTTTTAAACATAATCCAGCTGACCATTACATTTCCTACAAAACATATTTCATGTTGCAGTTTTGTGTATAGAAATAATATTTTCAGGGGACAGGTTTTGTGCAACCAATAAGTTTTGTCTTTAATTTTGTTGAGTGAACATTGGTTGCCAACTCTGTTTGTTTTCCCTGCTTACTGAAAAGGAAGGTACTTGAGTTATTGGAGATTTTCACTGTAAAAGACCAAGCAACTGGCAAAGAGGAATATTATTCATATGCCAGGTAATTCAACTCAGAATTTCTTGGAACCTGTTCAAGCTAAACAGAAAAGCTTTCTCATTACTCTTTCTGAAATGTAGTTTTTACTCCACTAAATGACCTTGCTGTTAAAGCCGTAAAATTGTCAGTTGCATCCTTATCCTCTTAAATTGGGGCTCAACTTAATTTCCCTTCCTCTCTGTGTTCCTTGATAAAATCAAAGTTGAGGGAAATTTTCCTGGAGGCGAAGCCAACTTTTCTGCCAATTCTCATCTGAGCTCCCTGTGATGTGCGAGGGGATGATGACTAATTCTATGAAAATTAATCAGGGTCACTTGGGGGGGTTGGGGTGGGGGTAGTAGGAGGGTTTTGATGTATTTCCTGGATAATTCAACTTTAATCTTATATTTTGAAGTGCCGACAGCGAAAGTGACAACTTATTTCTGTGATTGGAAACCCTAATGTGGCATTAGTTAAATTGAAATACTAATTTGTTTCACTCCATTGTTGGGTGGCTCAATGGAAAGGGCTGCATGGGACAGGCTCGGGTGGAGCGAGGGCTGCAGGAGCTGCTGCATCAGCATGTGTGCAGTAATGTGATAGCAAAGCCTGGCCGCACAAAGAAAACACTACCAGCGCTCTAACAACCCTCCCAGTAAGACCCTGAGAGGGGTGGGCAGTGGGTAGATGGGGGCTTGGGGGAACTGGGCAGCGCCACTCTACTTATGCTGCATTCATATCCTGGTAGGACTATTGTAATTCTAAGCTCAGTGCGTATGAGCAAAAATAAATGTGGCAGCCTAAACTGCAGCGATGTAATCTTTAGGGAGAAATAAAGCAGGGAAGTAGTGCTAATACCTACTGGCCAATGTGAATGATCTTTTTTTCATCTTTTAAAATCATTTTCAGTGCCATATGTTGCTACTATTTTAATTTTATTTCCATGTGGTGAACTGCTTTTTTGATACACGTTACCATATATGCTGCTGACTACCTAATGCTGACTGATTTCTAAAACGAAGAAAACGTACTACCTTTCCTCAAACTAAAACCTTATGCTGTTATATCTGTTATAGCTGTTATACTGTGAGGACGGGTTTATGTGGAGCACTTGAAGATAGATTTCCCCTTCTTAAAGAAAGAATTGTCCCACTTTCAACAAAAGGGCTGTGCATAATTTTGAAAGGAGGAGTTGGTTAGTAGGTGGCAAGGTACTGTAGAGCTTTATGTTGCCTTCAGGTTTTCTACATTGTGTCCTACAGGGTGGTAGAGATTTATTTTGCTAGCACTGGTTAGAGAATAAATAGCTTATATATGTAAGCCCTAGACAAACTTTACAGCATCAAATCCCAGAGGGTGTGTTGCTGTGACAAAAGACATAATCTGATTTAGATCTGAGAGTACAAGCAGGTGTGTACGGGTTTAGAAGGTCAGTAATATAAGAGGGGGAAAGGCTGCTAAGAGATTTAGAAACTAGAAATACAATATTAAAATCAATTCTGAACATGACAGGTAGCCAGTGCAATGAGTCGAGAATGGGGGTAATATGTTCATACTTACGAGTTCTACCCTAGCTGCGGTATTCTGAAAAAGTTGAAGGCGGTTGATAGATTTCTGGGGCAGTCCTGAAAATAATGAGTTACAATAATCCAGATGGCTGGAGACAAATGCATAAATAAAAGTTTGTGCATAATTGAATAGGAAACAGCATTTTGGCAATCCTCCAAATCTGACAAATAGCTGATTTGATGATATTGCTAAAATGTTTTGAGAAGTTCAGGTTCGAATCAAAGACTATTCCCAGGTCTCTCATAGGTGTGATTTTGGTCAAAGGAGACGTCTGATGGATTCAAGGACAGATATATTGTCGGCATAACAAATTAAGGAAATATTGTGATTGCAGATTACATGACCAAGTGGTAACATGTATATCAAATACAATAAAGGACCAACAACAAAACCTTGAGGAACACCGCATGTGACGTCTGAGAAGCTGGAGAAAGCATTCCCAATCGATACACAGAAGGATCTGCCATTAGTACATTACATTACATTTCATTTAGTAGGATTAGTAGGATTTCATTAGTAGGATTTAAACCACAGTCCCGGTCATGCCTACCCAGTGGTCAAGCCGATTAATAGAATACCATGATCCACTGTATCAAATACAGCAGAGAGGTCGAGCAGCACAAGAACTGTACAAAAACCGGCATCTGAGTTCATCCTTATATCATTTAAAATGTTCAAAGGTTTCTGTACTATGATGCATACGAAAGCCAGAGTGAAATTTTTGAAAGAGTCCTCACTGATCCCTGCTCAGCTACACTGCCACCCACACCCTGCTGCCGGCAACTTGCCTCCAGCACCCCAGCCTCCACCTTTTAGAACTGAGCCCTAACATGTTGTGGTAAACGAAATTCATCTTGAACAAATGTATCTTGCCTGCTACGCCCCGGTTGTCCATATGTTCCGTTTTATTTTAGGATGCTGCTTGGCTAATCCAGGAAACATCCAAAGAATGGAGCCATCCGCGCCAAGCATAACTGTACTCCCCTTGTGCAATAAATGGGTAAATCATGACAAAGTGTTCCTGACTGAATTAAAATTGTATGTGTCAAGGTTAGATTTTTTCAACAGCGGATAAAATGTCAGCAGATACATTTTTTTATGCCAATTACTCAATGCTAGCATGCTAACACTTGCTAGGTGAATAAACACCGCCTGGTAATTGCTGGCAGGTTAGTCATCATTGTGTTGGTTTCCATTGTGTTATTATGGCTTTGCACATAACTAACTTAAGAGTGGAGGAGTAGAGAAACAGCCTTAGAGAAAAAACTGAAATCAGACATATTCATGGTGGTTTTGTTTGTTGCGCCCTCTTCTTTTGCAGTGGTTTAATGGCACAAATAGAAAATTAGCGCCACCAACTGTATCTGTTTTTGTAAAGAAGTAGTGAATGAAGTGACATATAAATTTGTATTTTCTTTAGTTAACTTAATCTAAATTAGCAGGTTAGCATGCTGCCTTTAGCATTTAGGTCAAAGCACTGTTTTACAGCTTCACAGAGCAGCTACAGCCACATCAACCACAATGGGAGAAACAGCAGAAGGAAAATCTGACAGGATTTTCAGAGTCTAACATCTGGTAACCTATTGCAGGGCTATGGTGGGGTCACTGTAATTCTTGACAGAGCTGGAGCCCCATCTAATTTCTCCCAACATGGCCAATGTGGATATCGAGATGCGAGAGGTCAGAGGTTAGCTTATTTCTTCTTTATAAAAAAAAAACTGAAATTAGTTGCGTAAGACAGTGAATCTAGTGCAAGCTGTTATATTATGGAACCTTTAGAATCACTAACCACAAACATATCTGAAGCAATTACAGTGATTACTTTTGCTGTCAGTCGTTGCCATGGTTTTTTTTCCCACCTCCATACATCACATCAACTCTTTCCCGAGCACTCTGCTTTATATTTTCTAATCACTTTTATTACAGCTTTGTGTTGTCTCAGTGCGCTCAACTTCCAATTTCAATATTTCTGCTCAAGTACTTAAAAGGGGCATTGGCTAGCAGCTCCAGCTGTGAGGCTGACGGGGTGGGGGGTGGGTGGGGGCTGGTCAGGCTGGGACAGATGTGTTTAAGCTGGCAGGGAAGGCAAAATAGAGGAGGAGGGGTGAAAAAACTCCTCCCAAGGCCCTGCTGCTTTCATCGAAACACTTCCTGGTTCTGAACTAAAGTCTCCCCTTCATCATTCCCTGGGGTGGTATCCCCTATCTGGGCTCAGTTTCACCACGTGACGGACTGACTTTGTGCTGGTGTTTTAAAAAGCAAGCTGCTCTCGGAGCTGAGTGAGTGGAGACTGAATAACACGGCACATATGGGACGAATTGGGTCTGCGAGCAGTGACATAACGGCTCAATGTGACTTTTTTCCACTCATATACACGTTATACAGTGTACACACAAGCACACGTGTTTAGACACACACACACACACACACACACACACACACACACACACGGAGAGCTTTGCTGTGCTTTCACACAGACTCTTGTGGGATCAGGTGGTGATCAGAACAGAGCATGCGACTCTCCACCGGCGACCTGCATATGAGCAACACGCACACACTGGGCGCTTTGTGAGCAGTTCAGCTTCTGTTCCAAACGCTATAATAACTACACACCAGTACACACATGCACACACACCCTTGCGTTGTGTTTGTGTTTGCCCAGATCCAGTTGGGTAGAAAAGGGAAGAAAAAAAAAAAAAATCCTTTTGAAACCTGAAACTCTTCTCCATCAGCGGCCCCTGCGCTCTCCCCTCCACCAGGCCAGGAGCAGAGCGGCAGCAGCAGGAGAACACGGGACTCTGTTGTCTCAGCCAGAGCCCTTTGGATACATTTTGAACCCTGGCTCCCAACGGACGCAGCAGCATAGAGACCTTGTTGTACTGAGGAGCATGTGAACGCACTGCTGACTCGAGTGTGGTGAGCAATGTGACTTGTTACTGTAACAAGTTCGGGCTACGCTGAGTTGCTGAGTTTCTGTATGAGTGTGTGAGGCGAGTGCATATTACTTCCACTGCAGTAAATATGTATGCGTGTGTGTCGGTCTCTATATCCATATATAGTCACTGTACAGAAATAAAGTACAGAAGATACACACACAACAAACTAGGAAGGAAGTAGTCAGACAATCTGAACCAAAGTGCACAAAGTAATTCGTCTCAAAACAATAAATAGGCCTATGTCTATTTTTTACATCAAGATTTATACATTATGTCTGATAACATAGAGACTAAAATTCAAATACAACATAATCTAAGTTAAAGCTGCCTAGTGCTGTTAACAAGTTTGTTTTTAACATTAATATGTCTGTGACTCACTTGAATTGTCAGCAGCTTTTGAATGGATGGAATTGTTTTGTGGTTCAATTCTGACCTCGAGTTGAATCTTAGTGGTTTAGGTTTCATTTTGTGTCTAGGGTCGCCAAAAACGTAATCACCCTTGCCAAGGGCAGGATTACGCAAACACTACTTAACCAATTTCCATTAAATTTATGGAGGGGTGGGATATGACTCAAGGAAGAATCCATAAAATTTTGTTACATATCTGGATCAGGGGATGGATCCAGGAATTTCTTATCACTTACTGTAACAGGGGGTATTTCCAAATTTTTGCCGGTTTCTCAGAGAATAATTCATGAATCTTGATGGAAAAGATCAGACATGTTTGGGTGACTAATATTTATGGATGTGCAGATCTAATGTGGTTTCATAATGGAACTGTTGGCTTTTGCATGCACTCTTAGTATGCAAACTACATTTTAGTTTCTTAATATATCTTTAAACCTTGAAGAAATAGCGAGGGATTCCTCTCAGTCTCAGTCCAACATGCTACAACTAATATGATAAATATGTAAAGTTATTGCTTTAGTGATGCTAACATGCTACAGACAGACATGGTCTTTTTGTCACTCACTATTTATTTATCAGGGTAAAAACATGATAACAAATGAAAATACAGTAAAACAAAACTGGACTAGCCCAAGCCCTCTTCATAGTGCCAGCAATTATTTGTCTAGTCACTATGACTGTAGACTTTAAACTCCTTCATCTATATGTAAAACTCACTCTCAGTTGTATGGGTTTATTTTATGAATATTGTTAATAAATGAAGGACTGACTTTTAAGCATGTTTTATTTCTGCTTGTGTGTCTCAGGCCTTCACGAGTATGCATGTGTCTGCAAGTCTACACCGCAGCCTAAATTTGTGAATATCTTCAATATGTTTTGCATACTAGGAGCATTTGTTCTATGCGAAGGTCCTCAGGGGGCCTCGAGAGCTGCAGAGATCTGCTTAATGCACAGCAGCTAGTGGAATCCTCCTCATCTGCTCTGGAGTGAGCTGGCATAAACAGGAACCCCTGGGAGCCCCTAATATGATAAATGATCTTACCCCGGTCTTGCTCAACCTTTTCGAGCCAAGGCAATCAGAGATACGAGGGTGCGATGTGTGTGCTTGAGCATGTCTCTGTGACATGAGTTCTGTATATGCGTGGGTATTACGAGCACTGATGAAAGCCGAGAGAAAGAAAAAGATGGAGGAAACAATAGAGAGTGGCTGAGAAGGAGGATGCAAATTATCAAGACAGGATTGGATGAAATCGACTGGAATTGCTCCTTTGGTGTGGCGGGCAGGGAAGAACTGCCTTTGTGTGAACAGTTCAAAGGCGGTGGATATATCTCTCCCCGCTGCAGTAATGCAGCCATATATATACATAGATGTGGTCTGATCCACATACACGCACTGATAACAGCAAATGTGTGTGTCAAGTAACACAGGATCAGAGAGCAAGTGATGGCTGCCGGTGAGAAAGTGCCAGACTGAGACTTATCAGCTTGTCCTCCACCTGTTCTGGTACACCGGAGGGAGCGGAGCGAGATAGAAAGAGCATATGAGATACAGGGGCCGAGAGAATGAGAGAACAGGGGATGAAAAGAGAGGGCGCAGAGAGGAAGAATAAAACATTCACTGTGGAGGGAGGGAGGGAGGGAGGGAGGGAGAGAGAAAGGAAAGAAAATCTGAGGTCTGCAGAGTGAGACGGAGAGAGAGAACTAGGGGCCACAGGAGAGAGAGGAGAGATGGAAAGTGAATGAGAAATGGGAAGAAGGCTTAGAAAAGGAGGTGGGGAGGAGGAAAAAAGCTCAAGAGGCAGAGAAAGAGAAAAGATGGAAGATAGATAGACAGCGAGCGGAGGGTGGGTGGCAGAGAGACAAAGAAGTGGATGTCTCAGGCCATTTCCTGAGATGGTAGCCAGAGGCTTATTTTTCACCTGCCTCCAATCACCCGACAGCCCCCTGAGCTCCACCACACTCCCATCTAACTGCTCGTCTACCACCCACCCACCTACCCTCTCCCAGCCGCTCTAAAACACACTCACACACTCTCATTCACACGCTGGCTCGCAATTTGATTGCAGCGCTTTAACCTCTGCCTCGCAACTGTTAAACGCACGGTGGCACGATCATAATGGAGTCCGGGAGCAACATGTTTCCCAGCCCATTCAGTCTTGCTCAACAAGTGACTGCTTAAAAATAATTACATCTCATTTTATTCATTGTCAGTGAATTACTTGCTTGAGTGGCTGCATACAATGGCACCGCGAGATGCGGATACATAGGCGGGGCTGGAGCTGTGGAGTGTGAGTGAGTGTGTGTGTGTGTGTGTGTGTGTGTGTCAGCAGGTTTAAATGTAAGCATGTGTATGTTTCTTGTGAATGGCTTCACACAGATTTGAATTGTCTTTCTCCTCTCTAGTGTGCGGTTATGTCTGTGTATTAGCATGTTGTTAAATAAAAGGCAGCACACAGGCCTTGTTGCTGAACGCTATGTTACATTTTTAGCAATAGTTTTTCGTTGTTGTATGCACCTGGTATTAACATGTGGTTTTTGTGATCGGATCACAAGTGGACAGCTCTGAGCGAGTGCGTTCACACCTGGCATCAAAATGTGGCCCCACATGCGTCTGGTGATCAGATCTCAACTCCCCGCTCTATACAATCAAACACGTCATTTCTGTTCACGAAGACCAAGTTATGTTGTTTTTACCCAATCTGAGTACACAAGTGTTGTCACTTTGTGTGTGTGTGTGTCGGCATGAGCGAGCCTAGGAGAGGTAGAGAGACGCGTCAGGAGAGTCTGAATGAATCTTGTGCCGCTGCACTGTGAAGAAAGATTTGGCCAATTAAAGGAAAGTATCGATCATTACATGGTGTTTAGTGTTGATGTTGTGGCGGTGGTTACAAACAAATCAATGAGAAAAGAAAAAATACGTTCGATTCATAGTGAATCTGCAGCTCAAAGGACGTCAGCTGAGTAGGAGGTCCTTCATATGTGGGCCAGGACAGATTTGCTTTCCCACTGCTAAAAGAATGTGGACACATGTGGCCCAGACCAGCTCCGAAAGTGGTCTGGCCTGATCGGATCTCTATCTGATCTGAGTGCGTTCACACCTGTACGTTGACATGTCCACTTGAGATTGGATCACAAAAACCACATGTTAATAATACCAGGTGTGTACAGGGATTTAATGGCTAGACAAAAGTTAGATGAGAAGATCAACACCACTCAGATGACTCTATGTTATATAAAAGAGCTACAGCCAGGAGACAGTTATTTCATAATAAAGTGTGGAAACATCCACCCTTAATCTTTTTCACATACTCACTCACTCTGCTGTCAGGCTCTAGAAGTGGTAAAAATGATTTTCTCCAGCATTTCGCATTTTTCACACTGTCCTTTCAGTGTGTCGTCATGACAACCAGTGACAGCTGTAATTCTGGGCTGCATTACAGATGATGTGATCGGATCATGTTTTACAGTAAATATGTCGGGAGATGATTTTTGACTTATTGAACCTGCCAAGACTGGATTTCCTCTGTGACAATGTAACACATCACATGAGATTGATTATATGATGATTAACTGGGCAAGAAAAAGTTAAACTTGAGCTAACTAACTCTTTTAACAGGTTACCAACTATAACAAGACTTTCAATAGAGTTGAAAATTGTTCACCTGCTAACATGAACAAAGCAAAGCACAACACTCTCATGGTGGTAATATGTGTGCATATCACTCCAGCTGCTATTGGATATGCACTGAACTCTGAAGATCCTCTGCACATTCTCCGGAGGGGCTGTATGTGTGAATGCAAATGTTTAAGCCTCCAGAGATTCTGCGCAGGATTCACGTCAAGTCATTTTTGTGTTCTAATTGAACACAAAAATGTTCAATTAGAAAGTAGAGTCACCGTTGAAGATGTCAAGGTGATAAGGGCCAGTGTCGATGTGCTGTGAACTAAAACACGTAATCGCCACAGCAGCAATTCATAAACTCTTGCTAAGAAAGTTGATAAGCGTGTGTTTCCAGAAATGTCACAGGAGAGGATAGATTTGTACAGATTTTTACCCAGATTGTATTTTTCCTATGCCCTTGTTGTGAGTCTTAATGTGAGAGAACTTATTTACAGTGAACAAGGTGCTTTTGTGTTGACAGCTCAGAAAAAAAATCATCTAGTAGAAATGAAAAATAGTGAGAGAATGCAGATGAGGTGTTAATTGGCCATCTTTTCTTTATTATTATTTTAATCCAAACTGAAATTAATGAGGCCTCATTGTGTATCCTTTCATTAGTGCATGTGAGTAGACACCATTGTCACCTTGCAAGTAAGTGAGTGTGGGTGTACACAAGCCTTTCTTTGTATGCGTGTGCACTTTCAGTCTGTCATAAGCTCCCTTAGGGGACAAATTTGACTGACTTTGAAAATATGACAAAAAACGACTTGTCCAACTGGGAAAAAGTATATTTTTGAGTCAGTGTTCAAGGTTAGTTCAGGTTATGCTAGTGTTAGTCTCAAATTATTGCAAGTCTGCATGATGTCTCCAAAAATGACCAAAGTAAATGTTTGTGTGTGTGTGCTAGTGGGCTGTTTGTCCAGACTATTGGAGAGCAGACAACTGCAGAGGGGGAGAAGATGTATCTGTAAATATTTAATGTCGTCAGTGCACTATGTTGCCCTGCATTAGACTCCAGGCAGAAATGAACACCTGACTGTTATGATTGGGCAGCGCCGGATGGCATTTGGCCTGCACACAGACTGAGAAACAGAAAAGTACAGGGGAGAATAAATCTGGAAAATTGCTCTTGCTCCCTCTCTGGATTTATTTTGTTTGTGGGGCAGAGACATAATGGTTCAATAAAGTGGGCAATAAAATCCCAGGAAGAAGTGTGAGCAGTAAGTTGACTAAAGCTGTAGCAAAGCCCCTGCTTCTTATCACCAACTGAAACTTTCAGACTTGCCGACGTGTGGGTGCAGAGATTTTTTGGATAAAGATGAGCAATGACTGATGACTAAGAAGATATTATCGAAGAGATGTAGTAAATGGATCAGACATAAATATCTTTATAGGATCATCTTTAATGGAGAATGTTGAATGGATGTCCTGGCCGTGAGCATGAAAATCCACAGCATTGCAATGTAAGAGGTGTCACATGTATGACCAAGACCAACAGAGAATTATCACCTCACTCTATAGCGTCATTCAGTGCTATACAGTATGTTTGAGCCTCTTTCAGCCTGATTCAGTCTGACCACTCTCATCAGTGTCAATCAACTCTAAGCTTCTGTTCAGTGTTAACATCTGTCCTGAGTGATACGATCACAAGAGTACAAGTGTAAATAAACCAAAATGTGTCCTCAATGTATCTTGAGAAATGATCACATGCAATGGGGGCAGTCACATTTTTTTCGCTGTGTGAATGCAAAGGTGTCCTGGGTTCACATATGAAGTACCCCCCCCTAGTCAGCTGACGTCCTCTGACATCTACAGTTTCACACATACTGACACACATATACATTGACAGACACATCTGTATAGTCGGACCGGGTATTTGTATTTATTGAGCGGGGAAGTGAGATCTGTTCACAAGTGGTCATAGGAGACACATTCAGGACACATTTTGATTCCAGGAGTGAAAGGACAAATGTAAAGCTGACTACCTGATCGATTCTCTCAGGACGGATCTTAGTAACAGGTCTAATCATGCCTCAATAGACCATGTGCACACTACCTGCATTAAGAGCTTTTGGACAGCGAACATTAATTTGAAG
The DNA here is from genome assembly GCF_022539355.2 of Hippoglossus stenolepis. Taxonomy (NCBI): domain Eukaryota; kingdom Metazoa; phylum Chordata; class Actinopteri; order Pleuronectiformes; family Pleuronectidae; genus Hippoglossus; species Hippoglossus stenolepis. The sequence continues at coordinate 6,193,293 of NC_061491.1, forward strand.
TTGGGATTCTGTCCGCTGGGAAAATGACACATATTCACTCTCCTCTGCTTTGGTCCTCACCAGCCCCCGAGGGAGACATCTGTCCCTTTACTGATAATTACGTCTCTTTGTTCTCTAGCTAGTTTCTAACTTTAACTTCATCTGGTTGTTGTTTGGTGCTCTGTGGGTAGCATACAGCAGGAAGGTGGCTGCTAACCTAGAGCAGCTTTAAGAGAGGACAGTGCAAACCTGACCAGAACCTGTTAACAGCCATTAATCTGTGGATTTGTGGATTTGTGTGTTTGTGTGCGTGGTATATGTATGTGTGCTAATGAGTCTGAAGGACTAGATAACTGAGCTTCAAATCATTAGACGATCTGAAACACAAATCAATTTGGTTTTGTAAATTCTATTAAAGAGATGTACTGAATAAGCCTGCAGGCTATCAAAACTGCTGTTGTTAAAGTTGTCTTTTATAATTATGTGCCGTTGGTCCGCACTGGTAAAAACTAGTGTCTATGCAGCTGAATCTGGAACAACTCTCGTCACTTTTTCCCCTCGGGAGAAGCCTGGCTGTGTCATTCTCGATCTCTCCAGACCTCTGCTGCATCGATATGAGCTCTGCTGGCTTTTTCCTCTCCAGTGGCTGCAGCGGTGAGCCATTTGGAAAAGATGTTTCTGAACTTGGGTTTCTCCCAGCATCAATAGCAAAATTATCACCCCCCCACCACCTTTCCTTCTCCTCTCCTTTCAGGGCCTGTCTGTCTATGCCCCTCGCTTTTCAGTTTTTCGGTAAATTGATATTGCTGATGTGATGTGTATGTATTTTCTCCTTCGCCTTTGGGGCTTCTTGCCTGACCTAGCAGTTTTTTTTTGTCTGTGTCCTATATCAAGTTGTCAGCCTTGGCTGTTCACCATCCAGGATGCTTGCCCTTACTCACCCATCTGTCTCCGTCTCTCTTACTCTGTTAATCCTAGCTTCTTTCCTCATTCTCATCAGTTTTCAACGTTCTGGTATTAATCTACTTCTACAGGGAGCAGGCAATAGAATAGATGCTTTTAAACCAGACACTACAGCCGGATATGGACATGTTTTTAAGAAAGTACTTTCACTTTTAATGAAAAGCATGGAAAAATATTCAATTACACAAAGACACAAATGAAAATAATACCATACAAATTCAAGAACGTATGAACTCTGAAGGTTTCTAGCATGTTTATTGAAATATTATTGAATCAAATACAACCTTTTTCCCTTGGCCATTAACCATGTTTACTTTCTGTCCTAAATGGGCAGCAATTAAAACTTTAGTTAACTTTGAATCTTCTACAGGGTATAAACACTGCAAACAGTGCTGCTGTGTCAACCTTCTGCCATCAATAGTATTCAATGAATTTTGTGTAAAACCATATAATTAAAGAAAAGCCTGAAACTGTTTTGACCTTCCCTTATCAATAGGCAATAGAATGAAGGTTTTATAATATTTTGAAGTGGTTCAGATTCCATTAATTTTGTATCCAGAGAGCAGCTTCATGAATTGCCTGACTGGCTCCTTCGCCTCTCCTTCTCTTATTTTCTTCTGGCTCCTTCTTCTCATTCTTCCCATTAGTTCTACAACATTACCGGCATTTGTGCAAAAATGTAGTGGAAAATTAAGTTTCAAACACCAGTAATCTACATTTCCCTCTGTCTTTTCTCTCCCCTCATTCTCTCTTTTCCTTCCCAGACAATGGCTGGACTAGACAGACAATGCACAGCTGTCATCTTACCCCCCCTTCGGATCCCTTGACTCCCACTCCACGAACATCTGTTGCGTCCAGTCAGGTTTTGGCCATGATGGTGAGGGGGTGGACGGACGCTGAGGTCAAACCAATCTCTGTGCACACTGTAATGACTTCCTTTGACCCCCACCATCCCTACTCCACCCCCCTTCATACGTCATCTTCTTCCCTCTCTTGCTGGAGTTCCCAGGGGGCTGCTGTGAGGGATGTCTGAGCGCTGAATGGCTCTCTGTTACCAAAAAAAAGCTGCTGTCCAGCAAGATCCAGATTCCCAGCATCATTACCACAGTTTACGAGCGTGGGAATATGTGCATATAGAAGCACACTATACAAGTACACACATCAGGTTAATATGCTGTACATACATCAATGGGTACACCCTACAGGACCCTGTGTACAAGCAGTGAGCCATATGTTGGTGATGGTCAAGACCAATTAAAGCCACTTCGAACATGGATCCATCATTGGCACCAGACCAAGTTTCCAGCGACCTCCTGGAAACCTGGGATTGACACAAGAGCATGCGCAGATTAAACCATCTCCGTTGAGCATTTCAAAATGCATGACTCAAAGATTTTAAGCTGTCATGAGGCAAAAATAGAGACAGCACCTGTAGAAACCAAGAAACATCTGTTGGATGCCAGATATAGAATCAAAGCAGCGGGATGAGGGCAGGCGAAACTGAAGCAGATGTGTGCAAGGGATTGATTAGTGGAGAGCACATTCAGTAGTGTCCTTAGGCAGTGGTCAAACCATTGCTACAAAAGCCTCACTAACATTCATCCGCAATGAGGTCAAGTAAGTATCTTCGTTATTTCAGTCAGTCTGCAGTGTTTCTGAAACATCGCAGTGACAAAAAGTTTGATCCTGATATCCAAGATCTCCAGAGGATGAATATTTGAATGATGCTCTCTAGCACCACCATCTGAACAGAGGTTTCACTTATCCAGAGGAATAACTCAACATCTACTGAATGGATTGGTACAGACATTCATTGTTCCCAGAGAATACACAATACATTCATGTGTATAGTTCAGATGTATAAATATGTATGAGAGATGTTATTTGCCCACAAACAGCCTTTAACTAATGTGACTTCACTAGCGTCTATTGATGCTGAATCTACTCATGGGAGGCCAAATTGAAAAATGTTAACTTTAAAGACAAGCCAGCAGGATAATTAAAACAGAACTGCAACAAAACCAACAGGTGAGAATGAAATGTATCTGCCTAAAAATTCACAAACAATCTGTACAAATGTTTCCTGAAGCATTTCTTCATTTCCCACAAGCTGTGGGACAGAAACAAATAAGAAAAAATAACCACCAAGAACATTTCAATAAATTTGGCCTCTTCGTTTTTGCACACGTACAAGTTAAAATCAAATCTGTTCATGCGACTGTTCCATGTATGGGGCCCAATCCACACACCCAAAACCAACATCTTCCCAATCTGCTCCCGTGGCATTCCCTCAGTCAGAGAGGGGGTGTTTTAGCGCAAACTGTCATCTAATTAAGAGAAAAATGAGCACACCACAGGGTTCTGGCTCAACTCTGAACATTACCATCTCTCTCGCATGTACCCTTGACTGCCTGTCTTTGGTCGTCGTGATGTAAAATCCCCCACCCCGACCCACCCCCCAATTTGTCTGTCTGCCTAATCAGCCAGGCCGTTCACATTGAGTTGGCAGCTATCCGCCAGGGCGACCCAGCAAGGGTGACCTTCTCATTAACATGACTCTTCCCTAATCAGTCCCTTCTGCTCTTCTTTTTTATTTTACACTTCTTTGCCCTCTTGTAGCTTTGTACGCTCTCTTCATTTTCATTCTTGCTCTGGCTCCATCTCTCAGTCTGGCTGAAAAACCACCGAGGACCTGCCAGTTCTTGAAGCCATTCGGCTGCATCTTATGCGACGGCCTCCGAGTCCCATCTTGGTGGGGGTGAATGGGAGGACACCGTGTAACATTTGAGTTAACAGGCAGTGCTGGCGGGACGCATCGCCGTGGGCCCTCTCTGCCGAGCACTTGTGATTGCTTAAGCAGAACTTAAACAATGAATGACTGGTGACAACATGGAAATGATACTGCTGCGGACACTGTGAGGGCTGCCTCTAAGTGCTGTTACTGTCTCATGCTTCCTCTGCAGTGGACTATTAGCACATCTTGAAATATGCTGCTTCTGCTAATGGCAGACTTCAAGTGTAGCCTTATCAATGGATCAGAGGACAAACACACCTCATGTACATATACAACACATTAATATCAACACACTAAATTTAGCTGGTGTGTCGCTTCTCTCATCTCCCATCTTTCAGTTTGAGAGCAGAGTCTACAGTCACACACAGGCCCCGGCAGGCCTCGCCCCCGCCACGCCCCCACTCACTCACACAAACACACACACAGGCAAACGGAGAGTAAAGCGGAGACAACAAAAAACACATTGCACCGCTTGCCAAACCTCTTGAGCCATAGGAAAGAAATGGTGTGTGTGTGTCTATGTGGCCCTGGTGGAGGGCTAAAATGGACATGGCTTGTGTGGCCTGAGGTTTGTCCCCCCGTGTGACCAACTATACAATACACAAAGTACTGTGTATGTTGACTGTTTCCAGAGGGACAAGTAAACTCCAGACTAATCACAGTAAAGCTTCAAGGAAAACTACAGTTCTTCACAAATGTGTACAGATGTTTCCTGAAATGATAATTCATTCTCTCCAAACTGCAAAGAAGGAACAGAAACACCATTAAATACATTTAATCCCCAACATAATATTAAATCGTACTATGAAGTCACATTTCATGACTTTAATGCATGTGTGTCTCTTTCATATGAACTACATCACAGATGTCAGGGACACTATGTTGAAAGTAGAGCTAAAGCTTTATTTCACATAAACCAGCCAAGACAGTGCCAAAGAGTCAAGTCATTTACCAGCACTGCCTTGAAAGACACTGATTTGATATTGATAAACTTCAGTTTGATGGTTTAATGATGACTTCAAGCAAGATGCTGTTATTCTCCCTTCCACCTGGTCTGAAAACTCTAATTACAAACTCAACAAAGGCTTCTCTACCGCAGGTGTACCAGCACCACCTGGTAACAACACAAAAGGATCAGATGTGTCATCCAGGATTACCCAGGATTAAACGCTGACCTGTACCAGCCACAGCAGGAGGACAATTAAGGACACAACTCACTCAGGTTGTCCCTTATTCACACAAGTGAATACATTCTGTGAATAAGGTTACGGCAGCGTTACTGTAGCATCAACACGACAGGACGACTTGACACAGGGGCAGCTGTGACCCACAGGCAGTAGGACAATGTAACAGTTTGTAATTAACTTGTAACCACTGACTGAGTTACTGCGCTATGCATCCATCGATTATCTACTGTATACCTTATCTACTGTTTATCCTTTAAGGGTTTTGAGTGGAGCTGGAGCCAATCTCAGCTGACATTGGGCAAGAGACGTGGTACAGCATCGGCCAAGATAAAGAGACAAACAAACATAGGTTATCACATTCACATTCAGCACCTCTGATCAACTGAACTTCACTCTGCATGTCTTTGAACTGTGGGAGAAAGCTGGAGTACCTCGAGAAAACCCACACTGACACAAGGAGAACATGCAAACTCCACATAGAAATACCACAGCAAGTTTGGGATTCGGTAAGCCTAACCCTAACCCACCTGGAGGAGACAGTGCTACCCACTGAACCACCATGTCACCCCTTAATATTAATATAATTTTCATTGTTTCTAATGTAAATGACAGTTACAGTTAACTTGAATATGATCTTGGTGTTAACCTACTCAACGTGGTGAACTTCCTGCATGGGAGAAGGCAGTTCTGCAGAGGTAGACAGGCAGAAGATTACATATTACAGGGACCGGAACAAGATAGTTTGACATTTCGGGAAAAACACGTGTTCAAGTTGTTGCTGACAGTGACTTGATAAAACTGTCTTTTGCCTGGTAACATCAGGGGGTGACAAGACATCAGGATCTTGTTTCAGAGGGTTATGTAGTTCTTTTGCAGCATATTTTTCAGATTTATGAAAATGGTGTGCGCCGGCTGTGGGAAAGTTGTGGTTACTGGACATTCTTGTTATTTCCAGAATTGTTAGAGAAAAGGGAACTGAAACCTGGAGCCGGCGATTCCTCCTGCCCAGCTGAGAATCTCAGCCTGTTTAGCATCGTTCAGACCTGCTCACCATTAGTCTGTGCTTCAGTAGCTAATGTAAAGGGTTGTGATGTTTTACTCACAGACACAGAACCTTTGCATGATTATAAGGGAAACAAGATATTAGTGGTTTTCCATTTCTTTTTCTGGCTTAAGAATCAGATGTTATTATAATGATTGTCATGACAAATATGATCTTTCGTGTGGAAAGAACTGGTGTCCAAGTTTGTAGCTCCACAGCTGAGACCAAACTAAAATTTTATCATTTGTGGGCAGTTGTGTTATGTGATGTTTGACGTGTGTTCATGTTGGTGTGTTTGTTAAGCGGAATTTCACAGTGGGCAGGTGTGTTTAGTGATGTCTGACAGATGTTCACATGTGTGTCCCTGTTTGTGTTTGTTAAGCAGGCTGTCACAGTGGGCAGTCAGATCACAGCAGCAGAGCAGAATAGAGGAGACGCACAGTTGTTTACTCCAGAGGAAAAAAGGGGACGGAGAAATGTTAAGGGCGGATAAGCGGCTGTCTTTTTAAGTCCTCTCTGTTTGATTCGCTGAAACTTCTTTAAAAGCCTCTCTTAACCGCCCCTCCGGCCAGCCATGACTTTGTTATGTCGAGAGAGGAGAGAAAGAGGACGATTAAAAGAGACAAGGGAAGAGAAGACGAGAAGTTAGTGGGATGAGACTAAAGGGTGAGATGTGAAGATATTTGGGGAGGCCTATGCCACTGTATCAGTACTATACATCCCTACAAGCAGTCAAAGTGTAAAGGGGGATTAGCGAAAGCAGGAAACTAGGTTGGAGGATGAGTACTGAATTAGAACAGGACCCCTGAGAAAGAGGAGAGAGATGGGAGGTGGGGAGGAGGAGGTGGAGGAGAGGAGAAAAGCGGAGACATGAAGCAGGACGGAAATAGAAGACACGAAAAGACTCCACTCAGCCGGGCGGAAGAGGATAGGAGGATAGAGGGGATGGCTAAGGAAGTGGTGTGAGTGATGAGGAAGGGGAAGAAGAGGGGGGGAATGCTGGACACATAAAGATGTGAAGTGACTAATAGTCCTTAATGTTACAGTTAGTTTGCCTGAACTAGGGTGGCTGGTATATGCATCCTTTCAAATGCATATACAGTAAATATCTGACAGAAACCCTTATCAAACTAAAATGTACATGACTGAAATAAAGTTTATTGAGTGCTAACTTTATTTATTTTGTCTTGCTTCCAAATCTTTTAGCTGGTTGAGGGTGATCACACTATTCCCTTCAACCAATCACATTTTTACCATGACTTGTAATCATCTTGTTTCTGTCAAAAACAGTCTGTTGCTGTCAGCTGTCATTTCAATGTCAGGCTCATGTGACCTCTCCTCCAGTTTCACCAGAACCAACTGCCCAGTGGTTCCCCACAATGCATATCACATCAATCCAGACCTTAAACTAAGCTGTTCTCTCTTTTGGCCCCACTAGTATCAAACCACCATCAGGGGATATTCTGATGTCGACATTATTGCCCTTTAGAGTCTTACAATAGAATGAATAGCATCAAAAGCATGTTTGTAGGTATTTGATAACAATCATATCAGCACTACATCTGTCAGCAATGAAGACTTTCTGCATAAGAAATATTAATTTACTGCTCCCACTGTGTGTGTCTGTCTATGGCAATACTTTTCATAGTCACACACTACTGTATTGATTCACCAAAAATGTCATTACTTTTAAATATGAATTTATGTGTGATAGATATAATAGATTTCACATGGGATCTACGTTGGATACATCATCAATGTTAAAAGCCACATGCCATGCAACTGGTAGTTCAAAAGTAATACATTTTTTTCCAACTCCAGCACTAGGTTCATATTCAATTTAAGGTCAAGATGAGGGTTAGGTATGGAGTGTCCCAGATGACGCATTGGTCTAGTGCCGCACTGGAAAGACTGACGCTCTTTTCTCCAAGTGAGGAAACAGAATGTTTGCAGTTTAAATAATCTGGTTGAAATCTGTTTTGAGGATCTAATCATCACTCAAGCATATGTCTCAGGAAATGAACTGGTGGAAGTTATCATGTTTGCATTTAATGTGTATTGATTGATTCCCAACCATACACTGTATTTATTTAAATATTGATGACATGACAGCTCTCAAATCGAAAGCTAATCCCTGCCTGGTGGCTGCTTGCATTTTATATTAGTTATTTGAAAGCAGAGACTGACTCGCAATTGGCCGGGTGGGTGTATTAATTGGATACCACAGCTCCACTCCACGATAGCCACTGTGTAGACTCTGGCTCCAAATTACGTCACCAGTACAAGATGACAGCGCACATTTCATGAATGTAAGTCAATGCAGTGGTATAAACAAGTGTGTGACACAAAGAGAGAGAGAGAGAGAGAGAGAGAGAGAGAGAGAGAGAGAGAGAGAGAGAGAGAGAGAGAGAGAAGGAGCTAGGTATAGAAAGGTAGCCACCATAGTCACCACTGGTGTGTGTGTGTGTGTGTGTGTGTGTGTGTGTGTGTGTGTGTGTGCACACTTTCCTGTGCCCACAAACTGCGAGTGGTCTTTTGCAGCAGAAAGCACAGTCCTCTCGGCTTTTAAAGCCATTAACCGTCGCTGAAAGACAAGGTTAGACTGGGATAGTTTTTGCAGAGCACACCACAGAGGAGCACTAAGTGTGATTTCGAGTGCAGGTGGAAGAACTTCACTTGCATGCTGCCACGGCAGGAAAGAGATTTATCTTCAGTCTCCTGCCAACATCTGAACTTGAAGAGCTGACATACTCTAACAGGCACACAGTGCACATTGTTCAAACATGACCAGCGATTTGCAAAGTGGCAATCATGGATCACTGGGGGATCTCTAACAGGATCTTAACTGTCTTTGTGCTGCAATGACAGATTTATGAAAGTTCAATTTCTCTTTACAAGAAGAGATTTAAATCATATGAAATGTGTGCATGAAAGCCTGCTGCAATAGTTAGTGTGTAAATATAGAACCAGTCTAGCTGTAACGTCTTTGTGGTAGTCAATGGCTAATGCCAGAAAATTTTATATATTAAAGTGATACTGCATACTTAAATGTGTTTTTTTCCTTATTTTTAAAAAACTTTATTCATACGTTTTTTCAGTAATTAAACATACAAACATAAAGATACCCCCCCCGGACACCCTTGAAGAAGGCAAATACAACGGAAAGAAGAGAAAAATAATAATAATAGTAATAATAATAATCATAAAAATAAGTAAAGAAAATTTAAATAAATATTTAAGTGAGTAATCTTATATATTTCAAAAACGATTGCCCTAGTATATGGGTCCCAGTCCAGTATAGTGTCTAACACATTATTTATCAGCAAGACAGGAAATGGATAGTGTTCTCTAGTGAATCTGTGGGCCTGAAGGTATCTAAAGAAGTGAGTCTTAGGTATATTATAGTCCTGTTGGAGAATTTCAAATGAAGCAAAAGTGCCATCTACAAATAGGTCACTAAAAAAAGATCAGACGATTCTTTTGCCACCTTTGAAACAGGGTGTCAGTCTGAGTGGGAGGGAAAAGAAGGTTATGTGTCAGGGGGCATGTGGCCGCATGTACTATTGAAATTAATGTGTTTCCTGAATTTGCCAAATTCGAAGAGAAGTCTTTATCACAGGGTTATTGACATTTTTTACTGGCACTCATAATGGATACTGTGGAGATTGCAGGATAGAAAGAGTCTCCACAAGGGCCCAGGTGGGACCACCTTTAATTTCACACACTGAGACCCAGTAATTCAATTTAGCTATGTTGGCTGACCAGTAATAGGACATCAAATTAATATAATATTCATATGTATCTATATATTTATTACCAGATTCATAAAATAAAATAAAAATCGATATTTATTGGTTGAACATGGCTCCTGACGCCAAACTAGTGTTTTAAACCGTCTTGGACCTTAAGGGCCAATGATTACTTTTTGGGACATCTCTATGTCATGACACATATGTTGGAAAATTAGGAATCTGGAAGGACACGCTACTTTTCAAATCTATGGTGAAACAAAATTATAAACCACTGCATTGTGTAGCAGTCAAAGACGGCCCCCATCCGCTCCTGTCCCTCTCACAGGTCACTCATACAGGTCACTCCCACGCACCACAGATTCCAAGTGACAGATACATAGCCTAAAGAATAAAAGATAAGTTCTCGTATTGCATGTCAGAACTGCAGCTATGAGGTCTGACTGTCTGCTGGGAAGGTAAAAACTTTATGGACAAAAGCACAAGCATGCAATAGCACACAGTAGGGTATGGTGGCGCGACAGCATGAGTGAGCACATAGACCAAGTTATCTATAGCCGTTTTCAAACATGACGGGTTACTACGGTGAGAATTGGGTCCAGACTTTACCCAGACTTTGCCTTACACACATGCACAACAAAGCGGGAGATTCTCTGCACAGACGCATTCACAACAGGAACAAATCCTACGCATTATTTAGGCAAGGGATGGAGCAGCCGTGTGTAGTGGGCAGAGCCAGGAAGTAACAAATTAATTCCGCTGTGGAGATCACATGATCATGTTTACAGCACCCTGACACCTTTGTCAGCCCATAACAGAACAAACTCTCTTGACATCTCAGTCTGTGTCTTCTATGTGTACAGCACCATTTTTTCACTTGGAGATATTAGTTTTCTTTTTGTTTTTTACATTTTTGTGTTTGTCGCTTGTGAGAACGGTCATCAACCCCCCCATTGCTCGTTGTGAATCCAGCGGGGATCCTCTGCTGTGTTCACATAAATTCTCCTGACTTTCTACGGACATTATACTAGGGGGCCAGGAAGAGAAAGACTGCAGAAACTGCGGAGACTCTCCCTCAGACATGTTCCTCCTTCAGAGGACATACGGAGGATATAGGGAGGATAAATGAAAATTAGGTAGCCTGCCACGGTTTAGACATATAATTTGGAAACGCTGCACTGAAAGATAACCACACATTAAAGGCAGCTGTTAGTGATCTGATTGACACTATGCTTGCCAGGAGGCTAAGCCTAAGAAGCTGGGCAGAGGTACTTTGGTTAACAGCGAACATTGCGCATGTAACCTTGGACAAAGTTTCATTTTTCAGTCAAACCACAGCAACACACCACTAGTTAAAGTGGCACACACCTAACAATTGGTATCTGCAGCTAAAACAAGACAGACACAGGTGAAAACTGCCAGGGGAACATGGGTGACAAGCTGTCTAACCCTTATCAGCAGTGGCACATGTCAGTAAGAATCAGTATCAATGAGATGTGGTATCTGACCGTGGAACATGAGTGACATGCTTTTTAGAAGTGTCACATGCCAATAGAACAGCAGTAGCATGTTTGATAGATTTCATATCAATGTCAGCACTGGTGGTAAAGAATGCTAAACAAAATACTCATCTTGAGATGAGATCACACCAACTGCAGAGAGTACTCATTATTACAGTATCACATGAGCACTAACAACTCTTTGGTTGGCCACTCCCAACTTTACTTACATTTTGATCTCAGCAACAAACCTGTTACGTTTCATGACATTATCGTTCACGGTTGTGATGTTACAGCCAAACCACTCAAAACCACAGTTTGCTATGATGCCACACACACACACAGACTCTCCTGTGATCAGAAACATTTTTCAGCATCAGTAGTGCTCAACAAATCAATATGTTGATGATGCTGGAACTTTCTTATCGATCCTGACTATTATGCCGACTATCACTTCAAATTGACTGTAGACAGTTATGCTCTTGTTCACTGGCACAAAATAAGCCGCTCTGGACAAACTCTTATCAAATTAAAGTACGAAGCCTAGTGTGGATAAATCTGAGGAAACTGGCTGAGAAGCTCTTTTTTTTAGAGAGGATGCCTGGATTTATGGCACTTGCTTCTCCCTCTGCTATAAATTCACAGATTGAAACCTCCGGCTCTACTTGTAGAACATTTGCAGTTGTGCGATAAAAAAGACATCTTGATGAAAAATCTATAAAAGAACTATGAACTTCTTATGTGTCTGTGTTTTTTTAATGACTCTGTCCTAGTTTTTGGCAATTCTAAAATATGAATGTGATTATTTTGTTATTCTGCTTTTTTTAGGACATCTTGACGAAGATATTTCCAGTAACAAAGACATCAAGCGAGGACACAAAAGCTAAGGTGGATAACACTGCAGACTCAAAGCTCCGCAAAACCACAGCAAGATAAAAAACACTCACACAAACACACACAGACACACAAAGAAATCACAAGTTATCTTTTCCATTCCAAAGCATAATGGCTACATGACAATAAAGAAGCAAAAGGAAATAAATGAGGAGAATATGACAGGATTTACTTGATGAAAAGCCAAAATGTACAATCCCTGCAGCAAAATAACTCCCTGCCACCTAGTGAGAGCTGGAGAGGAACAGATGACTAGAGCAATTTTAAATTCTTTAAATCATGCCTATTTTATTTATGCACTTTGTTTTAGATGCAGTTTTCTATGTAATTTTTTCAGCTCTGGTCATTTTCATAATCCTTTCCCTTGTTCTCTTGGTATTAGAAATCTAAGCTTTTGGTTGAGTCTGCAACAACATGATTCCAGTGAATAATAGTCATGAAAGCGATTACATAAGTCAAAAGAACTGGATTCAATTTAAATGAGATATGGCAGACGGAGGTGCACAGATAACTACAAAATACAGAAATAACAGAAATAGAGGGGAATTACCTCCATGAGTGTTTGTGGCGGGTGGAGGGGGCCAGCTCCCTATTTATGACTCTGGTGTCGCGAAGCCGAGTCGTGTTGCCACAGTCAACAGACGACTCAGTATGTCGAGTTGACCCTGCCCTGCCTTTAGCACAGGAACGCGCAACCACTTCTGAGGCGTTACCATCCATCATGAGGGAACTGGTCATAATGATGACAGTTTAACTCAAGGGGTTTTTCCCGAGGCTCGGTGTGTACGGTATGGATGTGTGTGAAGCCTGTGTTCAGGATACCTCTTCCATTTGAGTCGTTTGCAGATGATCTCGTCTCGTTCTAACTTTGAATAAGTGAGCAGACAGGGCGTCCGTCTTCTCAGCAGGGCAAAACGACGTGCATGTCAGTGAAGGTAGTCAGATTGATGTCAACACTGCAAGTGCATGGCGTTTAGTTGACATGACCTGCTTACCCTGCAGCAGATTCTCTGTTTGTAATGAAAACCCACATAAAAGAGAACGTTCTGCAGCAGTCATTACAGTGTTATCCGTCTCTGCAGTGGAGTCTCAAACTTTTGATTTCTCTCTATTCTTTTTGCAGGGTTTTGTGTTTTTTTGAAATTTGTACTACAATAGAATTGCCGATATAGTACCCTTTTTCAAGTAGTGAAGCGAAAATGACTGTTTTTAAAAAGAACCTTGAGAAATATAAACACAGCATTTCTTTATTCAATGACTGTCATTCATTTTAACAAAAGAAGTTTAGTTTTAGAAAGGCTGAAGAAATAGTTTAACTTTTCTGGAAAAACATACCAATTCCCTCTCTTGTCAATGGTTATTTGTAGAAGACAAGATGATACCACTCTAATGGCTGTATGCCAAATTTAAAGCAACCTGCTAGCTCGGGTTAGCATTAAAAAATAGAAACGGTTTGTACAGTTTGCATGGCTCTATCCAACGGTAGTGGAACTCAAACTTTGAACCCTTTTTATCTGTACATTGTATCCATTTAGGATAGATAACAAAGAGAATATGATTTAATTGGTGAGTTTTACATTTATTGGTGGGAATTTAGTAGTCTTTATGCTAAGCTAAGCTAACTGGCTGCTAGTGGTAGCTTCATATCTTCGAGGTGCATTCAAAAAGTTCTGAGACTGTTCCTGCTGGGCATAAATGGGGCATAGCATCATAATGGGCATGCAGGAAATGAGCAAGTAACTCTTGTGAGTCAGATTTCCGTGTTACATTGCGCCATCAACATCGAGATGTGCTACACAAGTAGAGCATAAGCGGGATTTCCCCCCAAACCTCAAACTTGAGCAGAGAGCAAACATCCCATTCTATGTCAGACTCATGTCAAGGATCATCACGGGCACAAGGTCTGTGACCAAGACACCAAACTGCAATCTTCACAGTGGACGTCCCAGCACTCCTCAGAAGACATGTCATGTCAGGAGGATGGCCAAGAGCATGCCTTTTATTTTCTCCGACATTTGCAGGATTCAAATTCATCCCTTATGACATTTAGTGCAACCGTGTTGGCAACCAGGCACTCCATCAGGTTGATGTGCCCGCTCACAGGCTGCCACACAAACACAATTCGGATTTTACTGGATTCCCTGCAGTTTTTTCCCGAATATGGGCAACAAACAGATCCGCATCTGATCAGACGATACCAACTTTCAAAGCAACAGACAGTTTTAAAATGGACCAAAAATTGGTTTTACAGGCAAAGTGTTGATCAAATCCGCAAGTACACAGTACACATGGTCAGTGAAATATGTCACTATCCGTATTTGAAAAATATCTCTGAACACAGCACATGTAAAATGTTTCTGCATTAATTAATCGAGGAATCATTGCCTTGAAGTGACTGGAGGAGTGGTTTGAGAGGTGTGGACAGACACAGCTGATTAATAGTACGGAAACCAATGAAGCGCCTGCATGGCCCAACTCTCCGCTGCCGACTCAAATGCTGCCATGGCAGCTGCACACTGATAAATGATAAATGCTCTTGGCTGGAGGGGTGTTAATGTGATGAATGTCTCTGTGAATAGCATGAGAATTACATAGATATACAAATATAAAAAGTCATTATGCATCAGGGGTCCACGCACACACACACACAATATTAGGAAAACATGCGATAACGTTGTTGAATATTGTGATGATGTTATGACTAGCAATAAATAAACAAATGTGGTTTCTGCTTTGGTTTCACTGCTATCATAGACCCCATACAGTAAGTGGTCTATGCAGATACTGAAAAAAAGGAAAAGCATTATTTCCATTCCAACATCATTACACCTGGATACAGAAGCGGAGACCACGGATAGCTCCACAGCCTGAGGGAGAGGGCGCACAGCCCGGCCACAGTGCCACCAGGTCCGGGGCAGACACCCAGAGAGTCATGGACGTCCAATTACAGTGTTAATTTGGGGTCTTTTCATACAGGTTTGGTAACAAGTACAATTTTTACAGTTTTGAGGGATTTTAGTCAGTAATTAACTGCTCCTCTCTGTGTCTCTATCATTCCTGCTGCACACTACGCCAATCATATCAAGCCAAACCTAGCACGCCGCCATCTCCTCTGGCGCTCCATATATTGACTAACTTTACAAAGTCTGTTGTTTTTAACCAGTCTGAGTTAACACATTGTTTGTGTGTGTGTGTTTGTGTGTGTAGAGAGCGAGAGAGACAGGGGAGAAGAGCAGGCGAGAGAGGAAGAGAGATAGTGGGACGGCTGATGAATGCGCGCACTGCTCTGAAGAAAGATTTTACTCATTAAGAAAAGTATCGATCGTTATGTGATGTTCAGTGTTGAAATTGTGGCGTCATTTCAAGCAAATCAACATTTGTACTGTAACGAGTCAGAGACATCAGCTGAGTCTATGAGAGAGCAGCAGAGTAAGTGTGTGTGTGTGTGTGTGCGCGCTACTTATCCCTCAGGTTCTGGGACTATCATGAATAAGCTATACAATTGTTTTATATAATCAACCGCTCATAGTGATAAATTTGACCGGGGACAAACTTGAAGAAACTAGAAGTTTCCACATAGAATTTAGTCGGGAGGAGATTTGACAGAGCCGCCTTGAAATTCTCTGTTGGCCAAATATATTGACATACAGAGCCTGTGCATGGCACATGGAACACCATTTGTCGCAGTTCAAGCCATCTTTTGCGATACGTATATTGTGCAGCCCTTACACACACACACACACACACAAAGTTACAGGCCATCTTAAGGACTGGCAGATAACTCTGTTGGGTCCACTTCCCAATCACTGGCTGTCAGTTTGATGAATAGCTCAGGGAGTAGTCATAAGTGGCCCCAGGAGCCTGACTTATCAGAGGTTAGTTGTGCATTTCTCTACCGGTGATCAAGGCCCAGATTTCAGGGGATAAGGTGATTCTGGGTCTGTCCCCCATGGGGAGGCTGATGTAGTCTGTCGAATCTTCAGTTTCATTCCAGTTTCACGGATCTTCTTTCATCAGAAACACTGATGTGTCGACATGCATATCTATAAAGCTCACTATCAAACATGATAGTGTTTTGATAGTCCCGCCTCAACTATCGATAGTTTCGTTAAAACGTGAGGATAGCGTTGCAGAGCAGAGGATAATTGGTGGTGTCGCAGGTGGTAAAGAAGAAGTTGGAGAAACAGACATCTCAGCATAGAATTGATATGTAATGACATATAACGACAGCGGTGCATTGTTAAAATATTCATACTTTTTTATTGGCATTGAAAATTTGGTCTGTACATTTACTGCTCAGTCCAGATCATTGTAGTAGTAGCAGGGTTGAGAGTAGGCAGCATGTGCCATGTGATGTACATATAAGACATATTACATACATATTAAGGTGGCAAAAGAAGATGTTCTATTTTGTGTTAAAAATGTATTGTGTCGTATAATATTGCATTACATGGATATATATTGTATCGTGACCCATGTATCATGATATGTATTATATTGTGAGCTTGCCAATACACAACCCTAGTCCATATACATACAAAAATTACTTTAGATGCATCCATTTCAATGTAGAAGGTTCATACATTGGGGTGTCTATTGACACAATGAGGCAGTAAGCACACATGAGTAAACTATTGAAAGAAGACGAAGATAATTGTTTTGCATATGGCAAGTGAAATGAACTGCCTCACTTGACTCACCAATTTGCAGAAAATCGAATGACTTACAGGGTGGACATATTTGTGCAGTGCGGAGGTTGTTTTTTGGCAAGACTATACAGTAGCTACATAAATCCTGCAAATCATAACGACCTTCAGGCAGTGGGTTAAAATGCAAAATTATCATTTCATACCTCCCCTTGTAATAACCACCTCCAAACAGATGCAAGGAACAGCTGAACAAATTCGTTTTTTTTCCCTTTCTCTTTTTTTGGAAGAATCATTTCATTCTTGGCACACGCTGTATAAGCAATTATCAAGCTCTTGTTTCTAGGACATTTACTGATAGATATGAGCATATCATTTTATAGTCTGTAAAGCTCATGTTTGCATGGCTTCTTGGTTATTAGTAGAAACACAACAGTAAAGAAAACCTTGGTAAATCCAGGTGGTTTGAAGGGATTAGATTAAATAAATTGCTTAATTTGTCAATCATGACAAGGAAATATTAGAACTTGAATGTTAGGAGTATTTGAGACCAGTGTGATACAAACATATTTTAGTGTCTTATTATGGCACAGAATGAACCATGACTTTGTTTCTAGTAGCGCCAGTACATTACCACAGGCAAAGGCCTATAGAATTCAGTCAGGCAGTGTGTATTAACTTGTTGCATGTCGAACTCGAGAAACAACTTTGCTTCCTCCGAACATTTAGACAAATCAAAAAGCAGTAACACAAAAAAGAGAATGACTCACAAAGTAGAACAGAACAAGGTGAATAAAAATAATGAATCGATTAATACAAGTAACATTCCTAAAATGTTAAAGAGAAAAAAATATAATATTCTCTCTGAGTTCTGAGACACCTCTGTTTTTTGTTTCCTCTAAGTTGACATTATCTTACAAGGGCCACTATTAAGCTATCAGATCAGTGATGAGGTCAAATTGGTGTCATTACAGCCTCAAGGACAGGACAGGACTGTTGCAGAAATAACAGTTTCTGAAAGAGCTTCTTTAGAGTATAGACTTGGATGTAGGTCAAGTAAAATAATAAGTATCTTGTGACAGAGCAGTGGCTGGGTTGTTTATGCTCTCCGATGCATTTAATACCAAGAAAACACTTACTACAGAACAGAAAAAAATGCAAATGTGACAACCTTGATGCACATATAGAGTATTCTATTGAACAGTGATAATGACGTTTTGTGGTTGTGAGGAAATTTCTGTACAATTTTACATTGGGGTGTGGCACGGCGATGGGGGGGTTAGCAAGAAGGATCTCGGTTCAGCTGGTGTCTTTCTGTGGGGAGACATGTTCTCCCTGCGTCTCTGTGGGTTTTACGCCAGCTTCTTCCCACAGTCCAGACATGCAGATTGGGGTTAGGTTAATTGGAACTCTAAATTGGGACTCTAAATTGTCCTTAAATAAATGAATGTGACCCTCAAAGGATAAGCGTTAGAGATAATGGATGGATCAACAATCGCACACTGAAGTTTGATAGGTAACAATGTCATTTTGTTATGGATGTTAAAGGATAACTCTGTCTTATTAACTAGTATGTTCCATGACTCGTTATGCAAGGCAAGTCAAAGCACATAACACAAGGCTGCAGAGAGGAAAACAAGGGGGTGTCAAAAGCACATTTAAATAGAATTTAGAGGTTAAAATAACTTTAAAAATAAATGATCTATAATTGAATAAAGCTGATTAAACAGAAAGTCCAAAATTATTGTGCAGGGCACGCCACAAATGAATTATCCCAAATGTAATTAAATAAAAGGCTAAAAAAATAAAGGGATATTTTAAGCCTTGATTTAAAAACACCAAAATGTGGGTCAGACTTTAAGTTTGTTGAACAATGTGGTGGGCTGTACACAATACATTTACATGGACTTCATTACTACGAATAACAACATCAAGGTAATATTTGAATTGAATAATCAACAGATTTCAGAATGCGAATCCAATGTTATCAGGAGGAGACTTCCAGATATAAAGACCTATTGACACAACATAGATTTTTGGCATTACTCCATCTGGGGTTAATACCTGATTATGGGGATGAACCCTTTAATCCTTCAGCCATGTTACTCCTCAGCCCGGCCGCCGCCGCCGCCACGCTGGTTCTGAACGGAGGCTTAACGCTGCTGGCACCCCCACCAGGAGCTACAGGTACAGCTAATTAGGTTAATAAGGAGCTTGCTGATTGGTGATTAGCTCCTTAGTGGTTAAGAAAGAGGAGTTTTAGGTTTAGTTGATTGGATCACAGGAAGTAGGAGGGAGTTGCCTCTTGACCTCTAAGCTGATGAAACTGAATTATCTGTGGGCCTTTTGTCATTTTTACACTAATCACCAATTACTTAAATAATACTAATGCCTTACTCTGATTACATTTGAAACATTAATTTCATCAGTTTATGGATATTGTTGGAAATTAATAAAGTATACTTAAGCCTCCATCTTTTAGCATAAAATCCTAATATAGAGTATACAGCCATTAAGATATGGCTTATATATGTTTGTCCGGTTTCAAGCTGGGTGTCCCGAGTCCCAACAAATATCTGTTTAACACTAAAATGCCCTGGTTTTAACATTCACTACCAAATCGTCTTGTTTTTCACATTTATAATATTGTATCTATAATGGACATTTAGCATGTTAGGTTTGACTCATTATACTTCTACCTTACCCAATGTAAAACAAGTACACAATCCAACACTGACTGGTGTGTGTGCGTCAGTCACAGACTGAATATAAAGAGGGATAATGCATGTCAACTTCCTCCCACTGTCTTTGTGGTTGTGGTGAGGAGCCATGGTAGCGAGGTCCCGCCAATATCTGTGCTGAACCAATCATGAGTCAGTCTCAGTTGTCAATCATTTTGTTTCACTGCATTTTTAAAGCATCAAATTACGAATTAAAATCTAACTTACTGGAAAAAATAACATTTGAACATACATCAGTGTAATATGAACTACATAAAATGACAGAGACCATCTTTGAGAAAAACGAATTGGTTGTGTACTCTGACGTTTAGTTTGGTCCATGTTCCCTCCCACATGATGAGAAGCTTTAGCTTCACTTTTGGGGAGCTGTCATGTCGTCCATCTTTATGTACAGTCTATTGAGTCAGACAAGGCTCTTGCTGGCCTTTGAGTTAAACACAAATGTCATAAAACCTAATGCCACCTTATGCTAACAGGTTTTTGTCATGCTAAAGAGACAGTCAGTCCTTTCGAAAGAGCTCCAGGAGGCGTACTCTTTCATTCATAAGATAGCTGGCAAGGAATATTCTGCCCTTGATAGGTGTGCTAAGTGCTGAAATAATGGATACACAGATGCTGACAAATTGTCCAACGGTGATGTCCTTGTTTGGTGAAATTGTTCAGTCTTACAAATGATTTCTTTAAATAACAATGACCTTAATTACTATGCTGCAATTATTAAAACAATGGCTCCCACACCGGTGTATATGTTTGAATAAGGCACAGTTAGACATCAAATGGAAAAAAGAAGTTGATTGGCTTGTAATGATCTGGCCAAGATGACAAAATGTGTCACTGATTTCCCCAAAAAATAAAAACTTTTTTAGGGCGAAAATATATTTTGGTTGTAGCAAGTCTGTATTTACGTAAATCTTACAAATCATAATTACCTTTAGGCAGTGGGTTAAAGTGCTGAGTTATCACTTGATGCTGCCGGATGACGGCGGAACGGCTTTGATTCCTGTGAGGAGTCATCGCTTAATTAGTGCATTTCATTACCAAAATGATGTAGTGGAGTCAGAGTGGACACGATGTTTTGGTCCATCAAAGTGCCCGAGGAGGTTTTCTAGTGGATCTTTAATTTATGCTGCCCTCAAAGTCATTCTGTGCTGTGCTTGCCTGGAGGAAGTGGGGGAATCATCAGTATGAGTATGAGCATAAGGAGAAGTACACTAGGTAGGTAGAGTAGTTGAGGTGTGTGCTGAAGAAGGGTATTTACTGATCAGAGGATTAGGGCAGTGGCAGGCGGGCAGATAGAAGAGACGACAGCAGGGGGGTTGGAGAATGATTAGACTGCCACTAAGCCAATTGGGGAAATAGGAGCATGGCCAGAAAGACATGAAGAAAGAGAGCGACATTGGTAGGGAGATGTGTGAAGAAGAGTAGGGTATCAGAAAGGAAGGACGACATACCAGATGGGGATGGTGTGTGTGTGTGTGGGGGGGGTCATGACAGAAAAAAACAATAACAACTAAGGTTGAAGGAGTGGATGGAATACGACAAGAGAGGCCAGTGCAGGAGAGAAAGAGAATTAACAAGGGAGAGAGAGAAGGAGACGGATTGGGTTGTCAAGGAGGAAGAAGAGGAGGCAAGCCTCGATTTGTTGTTTTCCTCCTTGCTTCTCACCAAAGTCCACGCACTGCGGTCACCTTTCCGACACACTTTCTTTTCATGCCAATATGTCCTCCAGAAATATAACTGAGCAGGTTCATAAGACTGATTATGGCCTGATTTTTAAGGCGGACCAGCTCGCCTTTGCTTGCTTGTTGAGGTCATAAAAACTTCTACATCCCATCTGTCATTTTGTCAGCAGCGGGTCAACAGTGAGGATAGTTAGTCCAAGGTTTGAGATGGGTGGCCATGGATTTGGGTCTTTGAGTATTAACTAGATTACAGTAAGACACTGGCATTCCTAGATAGCTTGTTACTTCTTAACAGTAGTAGTTGTCCTGTAGTTCTTCACAGTTTAGTCTGTGTGTCATTCTTATCTTATCTTAATTAACTTGATAATTGGATTATTAGGAGTAAAAGTTCTTCTGCATTATTATTAAGATCCTGATGAAGTGCTTTAGCTAAACAACTTTAATTTAAATATGTGTTGTAGAAGTTGAAAATGTTTTTTGTTTTCTCTAGCCAGAGGCATAGCTTGTTAAATGTTTTGTAGGGAATAAAACAAGAGGTTTCCTTCAATTGCAGCCGTCTGGCAACTTAATCAATTCATTGTAAAAAAGTAAGACATCTTGCACTCACAGCTGGGCTATATGCCATTCCAATAGCACGGCAGACTGTGTGCAAAGTCCCTCAAGAACCATTAACTGTCATTTGGGTCCAAGTGGAACAAATCTTAAAACTAATTAAGCTGCACACCCATGATGAGAGAGTGAAAACAAATTTTGCCATTGGGAGTGGGCGAATTGAGAATCGATGGATGACAATTTCTAAAGTCCTGTTCTGAATTTAAGACTCGTGTGTTTGTGTGCAGTGGGTGCAGAATCAATCAAGGCAAATCGAGTTCTACGTGAACAGGGACAGGGAGATTGACCAAAACAGAGTAATTCAGACAGAGGGGAGCCCGGCCAACCTTATTGGCGGCACACTCCATTCTTTTAGAGTTCTTGCCAGGGTAACCAACAGCCGGTGCCATTTCGAAAGGTTAGTGCAGTCTGCAAGGCACAAATACTGAAATGAAAAAAATTCCACACAACTACTACTAATAACATGGAGATGCACACATGCATTCCTCATCACAAGTATGTGACTACTCTTATTGATGATTACTGACTTTCTGACATGCATTGAGCATGAATAACACCTTTAATGAGGCAGACACTTGCACTATTACACACATACACAGTGAGGATGAAGGTAATTACTAAAAGGGGACTTATTACGCTGTGTCACTTGTTGTATTGTCTCTTATAATGAATTCCTCAGGTTGACAGGCAGAGAAGACAAAAAAAACGCAAAACTTCAACAGAAGGTAACACTTAGCACCTGTCACAGGTGGTAGGAGTTAATTGTGATTGCAACAAAATTGTGTCCATTTCCAGGCAGCACCTGGCACTCGTTCTGTTTGTGTGTTTACTCTGACTTTTGGATGACAGCAGACACAGTCAGCACCCAACATTTAAAAGTTTATAAATGCACATGCTGTTTTTTTGGGGGGGGGTTTTGTGACAATATCCGTATTTCAGCGTACAAAGATTATCTGATGTTTGCTTGCTGGAATCGGACAGACTCATTGGCCAACACTAACGCTCGATGAGCAAGGTATGGTTGCTGTTCATTTTTAGTGACTCATCTTCCTCAATCTGTCGTGTGTCAGTGGGTAGGGCTGATTAGAGACAGATTGCCATTTTGTCAACAAAACATTTGGTGGAAAGGGCAAAGGAGGCGGGGATAAAGGCAAAAATAATAACAGGCATTAAAGAGCCTATTATCTATGACCATCTGCCACCTGTGTCTGGTAATGGAGTAAGAGCTTCACTTTGAAAGTTTTAAGAGCTACCTTGGATAACAGTCTTTGGCATTGTTAATCAGAGCTTTATTTGTGATCATAGTGACTGAACTAAAATGGGACCACAGACCAAAGTGTCGCTGACAAGGTCACTTGTGATGCAAAACCTCCAGCTTGGTCACCATTGGAAAATTAGCATCCCCTATCACGACTACTACAAAGAATCAATGCAGAAACCAACAGAAACTGCAAACGAGTACAGAACTGAACGCCCCACAGTGCACTGGCAATGTAGGCCGTATGCTGAGCCATTGTCATCAAGTTCAATGTAGTGGAATATTACTGCTGAGCAAAGGTGATGCCTGAAAGGAACACTACTCAGAAATGATCCCTTTTATATTAATATCTCACCATGTGTTGCTAGCTGTGGGGACCAAGAGAAACAAACTAACTGTATTCTCTGCCAGCAGCTGACCTTCTAAATGTTGCAAATGAATCAACACAGAACTTCTTTATATGTCTTTATATGGGCATCACTGATAGCACAGCATTGAAGATGAGGTCATTTACTGATGCGTGAACATTTTGGATACACATTTCTCTGGTGTAAAATTGACATTTACGAACAGCAAAACAATCCCCAAAACTCAGAGCTTATCAAACTACCCGCTTCTCATAATCACGAAGTCATGTATCTCTCCCTTTGCACTCCAGTACTTTTCTGCAATTGGTAAATTATGACTTAGATATAGACACATAACATCAATACAGATGTTAATGGTGTAGCAAGGTTCAGTGGCCACATTCAACTATTTTACTAAGCAAACCTATGACTCCTACAGCTACAACTACCCTTAAGCAATGAATGGCTCTTAATGCTGGCAAAATATTGAAGACTAGAAACAGACAACCACAGTGGAGTTAAACTAGCACATGCTGCCTCATCTATTGCCAACTCAACATTTCCCTCGCTGCTCTGTGCAGTCATTTGCTCCTCATATGCTGCAGCTTGTATGATTTGTTTAATTACTCCTCCATGCATTACATGCAAGCAGAGTCTGGTATGTTTCTGTAATATTAAATATTCATGACTAAGTACGCAACAAACTTATTTTGCTTTCTTATTTATTACTTATTAAGAATTTAACACTAGAAAAAGAATCAGCAGCCATGATAGCAAGGCGGCTGAAATCAGACACTTTTATGCTTTCAGTTAATGCTAACGTCAGTAAGCTAACATGCTGAAGTTGATCCAGTTTGTGTACCATGCTCAATGTATAGGTGATTGTGTTAGCATCCTTACATTGGATAATTAGCAGTGTCATTAGTAATAACAGTGTCATTACTTTTGCAGGTATTCGGAGCTAAATGAAAGTCGGGTGATCTCCAGAGTTGTTGTAGTTCATTCTGTGGGGGGAAATGAATGCTTGGCTCATATTCAGATATTGGCTAACTTTTCAGCTGCTACCATGGCTAAAAACTAGAGGCTGATATCCTTAGACGATTACTTTTCTGGATTGTGAGGTTGAGTGGTTTGAGCACATTTGATTGACAATGAGCAAACAAATCCTCATATGTCTGTCTTGGTCAATGCATCATTTGACATCAACATTTTCCTACTGCGCCCCACTCACTACAAAACATAGGAAAAAAACAAAAACAGTTGTGACTTAAGCTGAAACTATTGTGTTCATGCAGGATACCATATCTCACTTTGAAAAAACTGATTGAAAGGCATTTAATGAATATGTCAAACTTGTACATTTCATTCTTCTTTTTCTTTTATTCTTTTACATTAGGTACCTCACAGCATTATAATAGCCTATGGTGACTACCCACACTACACAAATCAATTTGAATTTTGCTTTAACAACAAGTCATCATTTTTCTCCTCCGCTCCAATCCGTCTCTTTCATTTCACAGATTGAGGGATGATGAAGCCTCAAGTGCCTGTGGAGCTGTTTCACCTTGTTGTTGGTGGGACATAGTGAAAATGTCATCGGACGTGAACGTATTATTTACTGAGGTTATGAAGTTTTACTTTCCTATTTAAAATGCCAATAAAGCGGGGGGGGGGAGGTGGTGACTTTTACACATTGGCAAGCAGAGCTGCCTATGAGGGGTTGGGTCAGTGGATTACTGCACTGTGGGTTGTGTTAATTTAACAAAATATAAGAGTAATTAAGTTTAGATACAACATGTTATCTTATAATTGTGAGGTGGAGCAGTGTAACTGACGTATGTTATAGGAGTGAGGCGCAGTGTGTGACACTGGTGCAAGATTTAGTCATTTCAGCCTGTGGGTGGAAAGATAGAAGTTAGGGAGTAAATGAGTGAATAGCACCCAAATTTATCATCCTGTTGTCGTTGCTATATTTTACAACATTCGTTGATGGACAGAAATATGTGAGAGCAATTCTGCTTGACATGGTTTATGTGAACAGGGAGAATACACAGACTTATTTGACTGTTTTTCTACATCTGCGGCTAAAAGGCTGCTATTTCACTCATCCTGTGGATGAACGTTACTCGTCAACACTGTACATTATCTGCACATTAGACAAAGTATTTTCTGCTTAATCTATTTTTGTACTACTCTGATATGCACTAAAATCATACACATCAGCTTATTTCCAATATACTCTGTGTCTTTTTGACTGAGTACTTACTGTATATGTCGCTTGAGTAGTTATTTGTTGTGTTACTTATAGGTTGTGTACTTTTATTTCTACTTATAAGTTTACAGCGGGGATCAGAAAGAAACAGCATCTCGATCCTGTCGGTGTCCTGCACATATGACAGAAGGACTTGACTTGAGGAGTTGTAGCATTTATTTAATGGATACTAGCATAAACTACATGTACACTGCTAGCTTCTCTGTCACCTATGGCACACAACTGAAATATCTGTATATCTGTATAAGAACAGTTTTTTCCCCCCCTTTTTATTTTCTTTTTCCTGACTGCAGCAACTTTACTGACTTGAATCAGCGTAATCTGCTTATTTACCTGCTGCTGCTGCCTCTTTACACTTGTGTATATTGCAGGATACCTGATCTTCGACCAGTGGACGCTAATTCAATGGCAGAGATCCTAGAGTTGATTGTAAATGAGCAAAAGTCCAAGATGGACTTCTTTCTCCTCTGCTTGATAAGCCCCAGACTTTGTCCACAGGACATGGTCACATGTGGAGAAATGACAGGAACGATGAGTAACATCATCTGGAAGTCAAGCTAGCTTCCAGAGACGACAGCGTGCTGCTGCCACAAGCCGGTAGTAAATTACAAACTGAACACAAACGGGCAACATCAGATCCATTATGGGACAGAATGCTGTTCTGTGATGAGATGTAAGAAGGGATATGAATTCCACTAAGGTATCATCTAATTGATGCGTATCTTTAACTTAAACAAGTCGAGTATTTGCCCTGATGGCACTACATTGCAATAGAGTTACAAATGGAAGAATGAGGCACCAGGGGCAGTCTAATTGTTTAATAAAAATGCCTTACCACTCCAACTGCCAACCCAATTTGGCGTGGAGGTGAATGCACCAAGAGATAACGCTCCCTGTGGACTCCTTGGCTCTACCCCTCCGCCAAAAGGAGCTGCTCGACTTTGTGTGCATTTAAGGAGCAGACTAAAGGAATGAATGAGCTATGAGGAAACAAACAAACAGCCAGAAGCTGTGAGAGGACACAGTGTTGGTAACGGACCAATTTCCCCCTGCTGCCATTAGCCATCCCTACAGTGTGGTGCAGCTCCCTCTGGTTTCCCTCGGCCCTGGCAGCTTTCTGTGCAGCCTCTCCTGGTCCGGGCCGCACACGACGACTGCTGATGGCATTTTTTTCCTGCTCAATGTGTGCGCAGGTTCGCCAACAAGTAGAAATACGGCGGCAGACGGATGGCAGCGGGGTTGCTTTGTTGAACCATGTTTTGACTAGTAATAGTAACTTGTGTTTGATTGTATGAGGGATGGATTAAACCTGAATAAGCCCAAATTGCTTGCAGCTGCCAACATCACTGCTCATTCGACAGACAAACATGTCCAAATTTCAGATCAGTCATGCAAGTGCACCGTGCAGAAGCAGTCAGATTAAAACGCAGCAAAATCACTCGCTCCAAGCCCCAAACAATAAGCCACTTTACTCAGCATTGCAGGGACAGTTCCTTCAAAGCTCAGTGCCTGTTAGTTTCAAATAGAAGTTGAGAAGTTTAATCATCATTGGCAATTCTGAACAGGCGGCTTCACAAGTTTAAATGTCACAATTTGGTGAAGAAACTCTTTCACATGATGGTCTCTATCTAGGAGCCAAATTACAGCTTGCATTGACATAATTACTGATCACTTTGAATCTTAATTCAGAAACGTGTAGGGAAACATTTAGAGGCATGCAAAAAAAAAAACAACCTCTGACTCAAACCTTTCACAACATGCAGTGTCAAGTTGTCCACCATGATTCAAAATATTGACAAAAAATTAAGTATTTGAGTCACTGAATCTTTTAGCCCTTGTAAAAATGTAAATTAAGCATATATAACTTAACAACCTGCTCTGGCCAAATTTTAGACTTAGTTGGATTGAAACAATTTATTGATTTCTGAAGCCACCTTTTTATATTTGTAGTCAGAGGCTCCGGACATTCTCCAGTTTCTCCTGCAGGCCCACTTGTAATATATTAATGAGCCCATGTGAGAAAACAGCACAATATCCTCCAGAGGATTCACTCTGATCAAGTGGGCGTATATATAAATATCTCGGTTAGGAGGAGCCATAGACATGACGACGATTTCAACTTGGAAAGACAAGGAGATTCTTGAGCTTCTGGTGACAAAGGCCAAAGCTGGCGTGGATTTGATGTAAACAAAAACATGTGATCAGAAGCAGAATCAAAATGAGCCTCCCACCTTCTGCGCCACCCCTCCCCTGAAAACTGACAGTTTTCTGTAGGTGTGAACTCATCTGACTGTAGAATCTCCTGCCGCGTTCCTCATACGTTACAGTCATCTTCCCGTGTTCGTGTCTGAAAATGGCCTAAGCAGATATTGAATATTGAATATGTGTTAGTTTGCAATTAAATCAGTAGATATACTATATTTCTGTCAGCCGTTAGGGTCTCCATGCCCCTCTCTTGCTTTCCATTTGTCCAGATTTGCCCTTTGAGACACATCATGCCACTGGCAAAGGCCACAGGGTCACCATATTCTGCCGCAGAGCATGAGTGAAGAGAGCAGTATTGTTTGTCTGCTGGGGGTGTCAGGCCAGTCAGTACCTCCCTGTGCTCTTCCCTCCATTGCCTCCCAAACAGCGCATTGCACTCTGTCGGAGCAGCACAACTCCTGCCATTGTGCCCTAATGGAGTGCTGATGACTACGACCTTGTGCTCAACTCAACGAGGACACGGAGGGAGAGGATGGTGGGGTGTGTGTTTGTGTTCGACTTTGCTTTAGATATGGTGGAGGTTGCAAAAAGGAGACAGAGGACGTCCAACTCATAAAACCAAAATAGTAATAGGAGATGGAAGAGGTTGGGGGGGTGGTGGAGGAGGTGGTGGTGGTGCTTGGGGGGGGAGGAATTGGAGTAGATGGCTTTGAAGAGGAGTATATGATGGAGAAGAGTGGAGAGACGGGGAGAGCAGGGAAGGCACGACTGAGGAGGAAGAGGAATTTTGAGAGTCGAATAAAAAAGATGTTATTTCCACCCATAACAATTAAGCTGTCTGTGTCGGTGAGGTAATGTTCCATAAGTCACATCCATTAACCCACACGTCACACTGATTCCGATTCTGCTCAAATGCTACATTTTCTCCTGCTCCCGTTATCGAGAGAAGAGGAGAGAGCTGTGTAGTTTTCATATGGGGTTGGGGGATTAGGGGAGCTCAGGTAGCTGTTTGAAGCACGGAGAAACACCTAAAACTGAATGTTCTCCCTGCTTCTGCTTCTCGCGGCGGCGAGATGAAGCGGCCGGTAACAAACTGAGACAAGTCTCGATGAGGGAGAGATGAATCCGCAGACAAATCTGCTAACAAATATAGCTCCCCCAAACCCAGGAGGAAGGAGATAGCGGGAGCTGGAGAGTAGGTGCTGATTTATCTAATGTATTTGCCGTGTGCTTATCGAGACGCGCGGGTAATATAGCGAAGCTGCAGTAGAGACAGCGAAGTGGAATCTTTATGAACAAGTATAAATGAAATGAGGAGAGGATACAGAGGGGACGTGCTGATTTGAATGAGAGATGACAGGTACAGTGGCGGACCGTTAATGAGCAGGTGGGAAAAAAAGGCTTCGATGGGAGACGTGATGTGTGAGATGTGGAAGAGTTGTAGGGTGGATAATTGCTCCTCGCTTTGCCCAGCATGGCCAAAGCATTTTAATAGCCGCGTGATGCTGATCGCTGGTGATGGATTACATTTGACACAAACTCCTTCTGGCCCCTGCTGTCACTCGCGTATCTGTATATGACACAAGAACTTGTTTTTTTCCCCCCCTTTTTATTTTCCTTTTCCTGACTGCAGCAACTTCACTGACTTGAACTGACGGGCCTTCGTAAAGTCGGAGAATGTCATCTTTGAACTTGGACTTTGACGGTAAGTAATGGAGACCATTCCTGTGCGAGAGCGGTGAATCGACAGAGAGCCAGCAGCTGAAAGGAAGCAGGACGAGAGTGAGAGAAAGGAGAGTTGAAGAGGCTGGGATCAAACACCCCTCCCCGCCCGGGGATGTGCTGACTGGCAGAAAGCGGCCGCCTAGGGAGGAAGGAGGCAGGAAGGGAGGGGGGAAATGGGAGGGACGAAACCGGATGATAACGCAGAGGGAGGAGGTGGAAGCCTAGAGAGAATCAGCGTATGTGATAAAAAGTGACATTTGTTTTCAGCAGCTTTCCAGTACGTCCAAGCTGAAGTCATTTGCAGACAAACAACATAATTGGTTAAAAAAACAAAGCCCCTCATTCATTTCAATTTCAGGCTGCTGCACTGATGTGCGAGGGAGCAGATGCAGTGGCAAACAAATGCAGGGTCGTCGTTCAGCAAAGAATTGAAACCAGGCTCAACTTATGCAGCACCGCAATGAGATTTAATCTGGTAAAGTGCAGTTTTGGCCAATTATAGACTTTCAAGTTAATGTGGATGGTGTATTTTTACTGTCTACCTTGCAATTGTCATGACGACAGCTAAAATAACTGCTGCTGTGATGACTTTTCGGTGTTGTAAAGTCCTTCCTCTTAGTGCTATAAACTGCTGTGCCCAATAACATGGGCACTCAATTTTGAAAATCTTTTTCTATCCGTCTTTGTCCACACTAATCTGACTTTTTGACAGGTGAGAACTGAGAGAGATACAACAGTTGGACAGTTGGTTCAAGGTCAGCATCCTAAACTCCAAGCCAACTGGGACAGCCCTTAAACTTAGAAAGCTCTCTTTTTTTCTTCACACAGCTCCTTTAGTCACTTTATATAGGTAGAAACTGTGTCGATTAAAAGAAGAAACGTTGAAAATGTGCCTCAATTTGAATGATTATCATGTTTTGACCTGATCTGAGCTGCCAGCTTTTTGCTTTTTTACCTTCAGATATAGTTGTTCAAAACACAGCACAGGTGTTTACTGTTAGCCTGTTTAAGGGGGTTTTACTGAAACATTATTTTATGCTTGCTGAGTTGTCAGACACCAAAAGTGTGTGAGTGAAAAACAATTAAATTGTGAGTTTGCCTGTATATAACGGTGAAGGAACAGCAAGGATAGAACTGAAGTTTCATCAATTGACACTAAGCAGATGTACCTGGTTGTGTGTGTGTGTGTGTGTGTGTGTGTGTCACACACACACGTGGACTGAAAAGAGAGTTGACAGGATGTCATTGTGAACAAAAACATCCTGATATCCTCTCAACCTCTCAACAAACTGGAGACAGCCACAAGCACTTTTTTGTGTGGGAGTGGAAAAACTGTATTTTTCTACTTACGTAAAAGTTATTCTCAAAAAATGAGCAAAGACTGATTGTCGCAGTCAATGGCTGCCACCATCAATATTACATAACATTAATGAGCAACGGGGACTTGATTTAAAACTGTGGAAATGGAGATATCCCCAGCTTGTGATCAGTAGCAGGTCCTACATAAGCTCAGTTTAAAAGGGTTGTCTGAAACTGTCCTGTCTTGACTGTACTCTCCTGTGTTTTTAACATCTCAGACTAAAATGTGTGGCAAAGTGCAACTTAAACTGTGTGATTCAAAGTAACTTAAAATGTGTGAAAATGAAAAGAAATTGGGCGCTTGAGTGTAAGTGACTCTGAATTCTGACGAGTGTTGGCTTGTTTTATCACCATGTTTCTACATGTAGCCCAGAACAGACTACACATTATTAATACTTGAAGCAGGACCCGCAGTATTCAGATCAAATAGTTCATGAAAAATACCAGCTATATATATTTTTATGAGGCAACATTGAGGCAACATGACTGAATATTAAAGGACTTGGAACGTGACAGAGGGGAAGAAAACTTTGTGCAGATATCCCTAATGTAAACAGGTAACTGTAACTGGAGAGAGATTATCACAAAACAACCTTAAAAAATGCTTTTTTGTAGATTTATATTGAAATTAGCCAGGCCAGCATGGAAGTGGTCCCAGCGTAACACCTCTTCTCAATGGCTTGCTCCGTGTAGCATAGAAGTACCATGTCATGGAGGCAGGAGCCACAGTAGCAGGGAGAAGGAAAGGAAAGAAAAGGGGGAAGAGACAGTGAACGAAGAGGCTATTATACATTTTTCATTAAGTTTCCAAGCACTAAGCCACATCAAAGCCTCTCAGAGATAGAGGGGGGAGGAGAGAAAAGTAGACACAGGATATTCTAATTAACTTCACAGTCGCTTGCTCTCCTCCCCCTTCTCTCTCTCTTCTGTGTCCGTAAGTGTGTCTCTACCCTGCCCACTGTCTGCGTGTGTGCCTTGTAAATTCATCACAACAACCCCCATCTACAAAAAAAGGAAAAAAAAGTTGGCAGTCTACCGCTGCAGGGAGTTGAAGCTTGTGCAGGGCGATCAAACGGCAAAAGCCAGGGAGGGCCAGGGGGGAGGGAGGGAGATGGAGTGAGCGAAGGGGGCAGAGAGGAGGGGGCACGAAAAGGAGTATCAGAGGAGAGGGGAAAGGAGCCCGGAGGTGTTTCTGCTGCCACGCCCAGGGAAGCAGGAAGAGAGGAAGCGGCAACGACCCGCCCTCCACCGCCCTCCACCGCCTCATGGTGCGTTTACAACACCAGGGGAGGATGGGAGATATGAACTTCCACAGCTTTTAGGACTCTCCTGCTGGCCTCTGAACTCTGCAGCTGCAACAAGAAAACGGTTGTTATCCAGCTGGGGAACAGAAGAAAAACAGATTTCTTTCTTTGTTTGCTGCAATTTTTTCTTTTGCTGTAAAACATGACACAAAATACTTATAAAAAATTGATCAAAGCAGGCAAAGTTTAAAAAAGAACTTTCTTTCATGTCATCCCAAAAACTTTTTCCCATGAGCAGCATCAGAACTCGCTCCTCTTCTCCGCTCTCACCCCTCCTCTTTTCAGTGTCCTTGATGCCGATTCCCGCTTGGAGTGAGTCAACAGGAAGTTGAGTGTGCTCTTCACATTGAGCAAATTGTACATCTTGTCATCTAAATAACGTCAATTAGTTTCCTGCCAGACTGCTGAGAGAAATGAACCCCGTGTCAAAGAGAGTAGTTACATGACTCCGTATGAGAGTGCATCTGGCTGACAGAGTGGAGGGGGAAAAAAGAGAGAAAATTTAAGTCAGAAAGTGAGGACGAGAGAGTGAGTGACTGAGAGAGAGAGAGGGAGAGAGAGAGAGGGAGATAAACAGTGACTCATTTAATAAAAGATTAGCGATGGTTTCCCGGTGATTGCATTTCGACCAGCCTTAAATATTTGTCAATAAAACACAGCAAATCGATCACTAATCCCAAATGTTTTATTGATGGCTGTTAATTCCTTCAAACTCTGCAGGGACTGGTAATTGCTGCTGCGTTTTCTCCTGCCTCATGTTTGCATGAACGACATGAGGTTTTACAAGACTGCAGTGTTATCAACATAAACAAATAAGGTCTTCTGTGAATGTTATGGATCAACCTTGACAGCTCTGAGGACACGAGCAGCGAGGGCAGCTTCTGTTTTTGTTTGAATCCAACTTATTCACTTAACGACTGTGGATTGAATTACATTCAATCCCTTTTTTTCTGGGCTTTAGTCAGACATTTATATTTGTTTTGTTTTCAGGGACATGCATTTCAATAAGTGCAAGTTTGGAAACATCAGAGCTTTAAGAAAATCCACTTTTATAGGTTCCTCGGATGTTTATGTGAATGCTATTTATAATTACAAGTCAGATACTCGTAGTTATGATATCATCATGACATTATGTGGCTGTAGCATGTGGCTGCATGAGAAGCATGCAGCAGCTGGTGAACATATTGGAAGTTTGAGCAGCTCGAAATAGACATAGATATAGATAAGGATATAGATATAGATATGTATATACTGTAGATATAGATACATATATAGGAAATATTGCATTTAGATTCATTACACAACTCTGAATAAGCACTAATGTTCTTCATACTGTATCAACAGGATGTGATATTTGTGGAAACAAGTTCACGCCATTTAACCTTTAAAGGTGATAAAATGTCAGTGTTCACTTTATAAGTTGTAGGGAGCCTGTGGCAATTTTCACAAACCTTTTTAAAAAGCTCCTCACTTATTCTCAAATGTTACAGCTCAGGGGTGATTTAGGAAACTTCTCAGGGCAAATCCGAGCGAGGAAGAGAGGTAGCTCATGAGGTACCTGAGGTATCTGTTGGTCTGTTGGTCCAAATAATCTTTGTAATAATCTGTATAGGATGAATGGTTAAATCAGTAGGCCTTATCACAGCATTTACTCTATATTACGAAATTTGTATTAATTATTTCTATTCGATAAGACAGAGAGAGAGAGAGTTAGCGGTGAAAGGGGGCCAGAGAGAGAATGGGGGATGACACGCAGCAAAGGGCTGCAAGTCGGAATCAAACCCGGGCCGCTGCAGAGGCGTAGAGCCTCGTTGTGGGCCGGAATCTCTAATGAATAAGCTATTCTATCATCTCTGTTGCATAAACTGTATGGAGCCCATACAAATCTGAAATCACAGCCATACTAATGCAGTAGTCTATTCACATGCGGATAGTTCTCTATTTGTCTAAAAAGGGTTTTGCTTTAATCAGTTTCTGTGATTGCTGGACAGTGGTGGAGTATGTCGGCGTGTAAATCTATCATAACATCACTAAATAAGTAAACGGTAAAGGAAGAGAGAACCAGAAACACCTGACAGCACAGATGACCAATTAGATGACCAAAAATTCTATCCAGATAAAATATTACATTATTATTATTTCTCTTTCTGTCCTTGTCTGTTCGTTGTTCCTGAGTGAAGGTTGTGGTTCTAAACTCTTCTTTATGAGCAAAGAAGGATAAATACTGATAAACAGCAAAACCTTTTATTAAGTAGTAGGAGGTAGATCAGTTATGTGTGGTAGCTTCTCACTGTGCTCGTACAATAAGCAATTTATCGACATATATTGATTCTTTGTCAAATTGCTATTGATGAAAATGATATTGCTATAATAATTGATACTGTTGTATTGCTCAGCCCTATATGACCAATGTTTACCTTTAGCTTATAGCTGATGAGTGTAAAACTATTTAAAAAGGGAAATTCTGCTTTTTGAAGCACAAAAGATTAGCACCTCTCTCTGGTTGCGCATAAAGCGATGGTAGCAGTGTGTTGACAGCATAGATTGCACACAAAGTGGATTCCTCCCATGCAGGTACTACACCACTTACTTAGAACTGCTAGCAAAGTTATCTTATTAACTTGCTAATACCATATTCTACTCTGCTTATGATTCTCCCTCCCTCCTGTTCCACGGTTTTCACCTTAGGGAATCTTTACCATGATCTAGTCTTAACTTTGAGAGCAAATACTCAGAAAACTTAATAACTCATCACGAGGTGCAGCACAAGTACGCCTTACTAGTATAGCCTGTGGAACTGATAACCCTGAATAACTGTCTGGGGGCGATGCCAAGATGTCTGCCAAGCGGCGAAACTTGCTGAAAAAGGACTTAGGGAACACTTATGTTCTAACACATGTTAAACAACATTCAAGGAGAGAGCTAGTTTTCTTTTGCCTTTTACAACCTTGGACTTCCAGTTGGTGGTCAGTATCACTAAACACCAGATTAAAGTCAGATTCCACATTGGATTTGCATTAGTGCCAAAGAGAAACCCAACAGAGATCTCACAAGGCAACAGTGGACAACTGATTAACACAGATGATGAAAGAATACAGGAGATGTCAGCTTGAGGAAAAGTGGTTTGTCCTCCCCCACGGGGATCACACCCACGGCTCTGCAAACATTAATTGGTAATGCAACCTTGGGCACAGTGAGAAAAACAGCTCTAGTTTGCTACCATGATTTATAATTTGTTTTTTTGGGGCGTTGATCTTCAAATAACACTTGGAAGATAATGAATCATTTGAGATGTCTTGTCACGTAATTCTAAAGATCCCTGTTGGCTTTCTAAACTCATAACTGGTTCATAAACAACGGCAGCATCCAGGGAGCCCCTAATGAAATTTGCTCTGCTTTTCAATTTGATAAGTGAATTTTAGTTTTGCTTCACCAGATGTCAGGACCTCAGTCATGTGCCGCGGGTCACAGCACTTGGAAGCTGTCTAAAAATAAATAACCTTTGATTGGAAGGAGTAAACATTGAGTTCATGTAAGAATCTTTTCAGTTTTGAGTCCATAAAAAGGCATTTATGAAATATTAAACTGAAGAAAATAATATAAATCCAATATTACTAGTACCCAAGTACCATTGGGGTTATTCAGCACAAACTATACTATGCAGAACCATTTAACCATTAAATGTAAATGACAGAAAACAAAGATGCTGGGCTTGCAGGTATGAGAATACATCACTGTTGTGATGTGAGTTTGGCATAGCTGTCGCACAAATGGCTCTTTCTGTGCTTCTTTAATGACAGCTTGGCAATTATAGACTGTTGTTTACAATGCAAACATGAAACGTCCCGTCTCCTCAATGCTTTTGAATTACGAGCCAAACATGCGCAGCTTTCACGTTTGTTCTTGAGCAGCCATCGTCCATACAAAACACAGATCTGCTGCAGAAGCTCTTTCACAGTGTCATGAAGGGCCAAGATAATTCTCTGAGCACTGAAGTTTACTTTTTCCTGGTCAGCTCTTTAGAGTAGTATGGCAACGTGGAATTGTAAGACTCTAGTGCTCCAACTGTCACATTTCACCTCCAATAAAGCACAATGCTGTCGTTGACTAGTCTGGTGCTGTCAATACGCTTCGTAGATGAGCCCATTAGCTCGTTGCTACTGTCAGCACCAGCCTGATAAGTATGGAGCTGACTGTCTTTGGCCTTCAA
Organism: Hippoglossus stenolepis; assembly: GCF_022539355.2. Taxonomy (NCBI): domain Eukaryota; kingdom Metazoa; phylum Chordata; class Actinopteri; order Pleuronectiformes; family Pleuronectidae; genus Hippoglossus; species Hippoglossus stenolepis. Next base: position 6,229,761 of record NC_061491.1, read on the forward strand.
AGGCCTGTGCGGACTTTTTTATCTGACAGATTTGCCTTTTCCTTTGGAAAAAACTTGTGGATGCTGTTCTCAACACATCTGCTATCTTCTGGTTCCTGATGTATCAAAAACTGCCTGCCCCCGGTGCGGATCTCTCCCACAGATCATCAGTGAGGAACAATTGGCCTATCAGGCAGCAGGAAGGGGCCTAATGAATAGATTGTGTGACTTGCCTCCAGACAGGCAGAGACAGACAGCCGGTCTGAAGCCAAAGACAGAGACAGACACTGGTAGTGAGGCAGAGCAACACAATCATGACATGCTCTTATAATATTCTATTACTATGCAGAACAGTCATCGGAACAAACCAGTGCAAGTGTTGAAATTTAAAGTTCAGTGTGTTGCGCAGCACTTTAAACAAAAGAACACATAGATATTCACTATAACATAACATGGCAGCCTGTATAATATACAGTAGTATGGTATGGTACAGTATGGTATAGTATTATTACGCAGTATCAAATAGAGCATATAAAGCACAGCACAATATAGTACACTATAATGTATAGCTTATATATTTTATTACATAATATTATATTATTACAGTATATTATATTATACATATATGTATGTAAAAATATGCATATACATACACATGTGGACACACATATATGCAGACATACACCACATATACATGCACATATATAAGTGTGCACAAGCATATGCACACACACACCCACGCACACACACACACAAATGTATATATACATCTAATATACTAGACTATCAAGGGCAGTATAATAGTATGCTATAGTTTAGCATGGTCTTATATTATCTGCTAAAATAATGCATAATATAGTATAATACAGGATTATACTGATGCTGCATAATTATTATATGGTAATAAGAATAAATTCTGTCTCACAGCTGCCACTCGTCTCATATGTCTCCTGGAGACAGTCAGCTACACAGCAGCACACATGCCTGTAGAAGGAAGAGCTACTCTCTAAAGTCGTCTAATTGGTTTTTATTGACTTTAGCAGTAGCAAAAGATATGGAACGATAGTGTAATGACAAAAGATTAGCTCCTCATGCTAGGCTGGGTAATAACAGCTGAGGTGGAGAACAGCGTCACAGAAAGCCATCACAACAGATAAGCACTGTAAGCAATGTGATTATGTGGATACGAGTGTAATCTCAGCCCTATTAATGTGTTTAATTGTGACTATTTGCAGCCCAGAGACCCTCACCCATGATTGCCCCCGCAATCGTGCAAAGTGTTATTTCATGAAGTGCTAAGCTAAATTCTCTCCAGGCAGGCGGCAATTATAATGCTCTTATACGTATATACGCCTGTTAATAAAACATACTTTGTGACAGAATTTAAAATTCAATCAGGTTGAGGCAGAGGGGTGCTAAATGGATCCTGGAATATGAATAGCTATCTCCGTCTCTCTCTCTCTCTCTCCACAAAATGTGCTCTCTGTCATTTCTTTCAGAAAAAAATCTTCATCTTCTCTGCTCCTCTCATTTTCTCTTTGTCGCTCATTGTTACCACCTCTTGTTTCTCCTCTGCTCTCACTCCCTCCTCCCCAATTTCTCATTTTCTCCGTTCAATATTTACAACCTTGTTACTCTTTTGTTTTCAGGCTTCCTGCACACCTCAGTGGCCCCATCCCTCTCCCCCCTCACCCTCCTCTCTGTCATAAGATAGGGGAGCTCAGTGAGCAGAAAGCCCATCTAGACTTCAAACGCCTCCCTTTGTGTTTGTCTCCACCTCATTTCGACTGACAGCTACCAACACCCCTGGAAATCAACTCTTTCCTCCCCCCACTTCATTTCTAGTCCCACCATCTCCCCTCCTCACCGATCTTTGTGCCTGCTTCTTAAACCAGTGTTATCCTTTCCGCACCCGCGAATGCACCAGTGTCCCTGTGATGTAATTTTTGTCAGAAAATGCACGCGAGGCTTTGTGCTGACAACCTGCGGATTTGATGCATCCCAGTGGACACTGGTTCTATGCGCATGAAAAATAAAAAATGGACGATGAATTTGAAGAGTTCTGCCACTACAATTTAGCTTTAGAAGAATACAGGCAAGACGACAGCAGACAAAGCTGCTCTTCTCTTTCTTGCATGAATGTGGCCATTTTGACTTGGTTCCTTGTGCACATGTTCAGAATAGATACCAATGTACAGCTCACGTATTTAACGCATCCTCCATGTCACACCGATAATGTGTTGGTGGCTTCGTCCGCTGTCCATTTATGCATCTGCAATGTACTATAAATGAGGCATTACTTCCTCCTCCAGTTGATCTCCCTCTTCCTTCCTTCCTCCCTCCCTCCTCCTTTATTTCTGTGTGAAATCTCTTTTCTCCCTCATTTCCTTTCCCCTGGTCTCCTCTTGTCGTGCAGGAAGTGCAGTTACATGTGATATTGTCTGTAGCTGCACAACCTGCGTCTATCTGTGTGAGAGAGGTTTACATTAATGTTATTTATTACTCAAACTAAAATCTGTCTTTTGCCCCAATTTGTTCAGACCTCCCCATGACAATTCCAATAGACGCCGATGTAAAGGTGACGTGCCGTGACTCAAAATTTACCATTTTGAGAGAATGTACAGGGGGGAGGAAAGATAATTTACTCCTTAGGAAAAAGACATCACTCGATAGTAGAGTGTAAAAATGACAGCAATTATGGAGAATTTAAAAAGCACCCTTGAGCTTCATTACAAAGATGGTTTTTTGTTTTGTTCTGCGTTTCTGTTTTTTCTTTGACTCACAGAAGCATCAACCTGGCAGACTTCTTGATGTGTTTGCATGTTTTAGGATCTCTGATAAAAGTGCAAAGCCTCTCAATGATGCAACCAGAGGAAACCATTCACAGGGTAGGGCAGCGAGTTCTGCCACGCCAACTATCCCTGGCATCTCCAACTGCAGTAGCAGTTGAAATTGGGTTTATCTGCAGCAACTGTGGAGGATCAGTGTTACAGTATGGGTATGTGAGACTATTATGACCCAAAGTTATGTATTAAGAGTAGGTTACCTCTAGTGGCCTTAGTAATCATGACAGGAGCAAAGAATGAAGTCAGGTGAAGAGTCTCCGTTAAGAGGTAGTTTCATAATTTGGTTGTGCAATTATTGCTTATTATTCTCATTACATTATTATTGTAATTTAAAAACGTTTAAACAACTTGTTTTCCTATCTCAGCATGAGAGGATGTTTGTGCTTCCGCTTCACCCTTTAATGGTAACAATCTAGAATTGCACTCAGTATAGCACATACCTCCACCAAGGCCAAGTAGTACCCTTAAGACATATGTCCCCTCAACATGCCTGGCATTATTTCAACAAGATCAATGAATTACACCAGGGGAAATCAGTGACACGGATCTGCACCAATATGTTAGGGGTTCTTCTCTAACCTATATCACATCCTTCCACCAAGTTGAGTTTTTGCATAATCTTGCTTACAAACAAACAAACAAAACAACCACCAATCAAACAGACAGGGTGGAAATATGACATGTTTTTCAGGAGGTAATGACATATCTCCATATCTCAAAACTATACCACACATTTTCCTGTAACGCCTTTCTGATTAGTCTTAGCTCTGCTCAGTGAAGACACAAACTGACAACACCACTCTCTTATTTAACTGATGTTCTTTACTCACGTGGTTGAGAAGTATTTGAGGCTAAATGATAAAATCTTCAGCGCTACAGCCCTGAATGCGTTTTTATTATTGTAATCACTGCAACAAAGGTCTGGTGTACCTGTCACTGTTGGGGCAGTATTTCAGGTAATGCTCAGATATTTTTTCCTATCTTTATTCAGGAGGGTGATCTTTCTGTTTGAGAGCAGCTTGACTTTCAGTTCATATTGTAATGCTTCTCCTTAAAACCCTACACTCACCCTCTAATAGGCCCTGCTTGCACTACGATTTGCTTTGCTTTTGCTCAAACTGTACGCTTGCACTCAGATATGTTATTGTTTGGATAGTTTTCAGAGTAAATAGGGGCTTGCAATTATCTGCATACAGTCAGTGCATGTGTGTCTGGATGTGAGTGCACATTTATATAAATGTATTTATGATAGCTCCTTACCTCAGATTGTTTCCTTGTTTACCCGGCCAGTTAAAATACAATGAAAGAGTGAGGCGGATGCATATTTCCCGTGTGATCTTCTAAAAACTCGCTGGGTATTTCAAACTTGCAGCCGGTTCCTTTTGAAAAGAGAGATGGAAAGAAAGACAGCAATGACATAAATGGCTGAACTGCTTCTGTAAAGATTACACAAATCTGAGTAAGCAGAACCTAGCGATGCATGCTTCGTATCACACAGCCAAAGTCTTCATTCGATGCCATACATATTTCCTGTGTGTAACTTAGTGCCGGATTAGAGAGAGCAGTGAGGGAATAAGTACTCAGATTCTTTACTTAGGTAACAATACACACATTTAAAAGCACAATTGCTCATTACAATTTAATGCAGGATGAAAATGGATGTGACAAAATATAATCTTTTCTATTCATGAATTCTTATTCCTTAACAAAACCTGATGCCTGCCTACTAACAAAGATGTCTTCCCTAGAAACAAGAATAATAGAAGCAGTGAGAATAAACCAGGACAGTAAAGTTAAAACCAAACAGTAGACAAAAACCACACTAAAGCTCTTTAGAACAGCGTGACGTGATGATTCTCTCTGGCACCATCACCAATGACAACATTTTTTCATTTGATCTAGTAATATAAAAAAGTTGATTAGAAGAGCATTCAGTGTTCATAATGCAATATGACCCCTTGCTATTATGCTATGACTCAGACTGTAGAATTATTATTGCCTCAACAAATATGGTGACCAATCACAACAAAGAAAACAGTGACTGTCTATTAACCGTGAAAAGGTGAAGAGTCATTTAATATAGGCACCTGTGTGATTAAAGTAGGTAGTTTCCTGGGTCAATATCGGAGAATGAGTTGTGCTGAGTATCTGAGAGTGCTATTTCACAGCTATTGCATTTTGTTTTGTCTCTATGGAAACAATAAGCAAGGGCGAGATAAGATGAACAGAGAAAGTGCTTCAGAGAATCATGAGGAAGAGTCACCAAGCGGAGACAGAAAAGAAAAGCAAAGAAAGCATGTGCACATGCATCATGCATGCACAAAATCTAACACAAGCCCTTAACTCCTTTGTCAAGGCTGCATGTTTTTTTAAATAGGCAGCATGGTGAGGAGCTGTTGATTTATTTAGTACCCCTGTTTAATACAGATGGAGCATTTGAATCAAATTAATTAAAACTAGCTCCATGACTTTGCTCTTCAGACCGCTGCATCGACAGACTCAACTTACAGCCAATTATCACCGGTTTGTGCTTGGACAGCACAGGGAAGTCCCTTATAGTGCAGTTGATGGTAATGTGGTGGAATATGGAAATGTTCGAGGAGCGAAAAAAAATAACAGCTAACGTTATGCTAAAATGCCACAATTCACCTAATATTAGCAGACATACGCATGGTTTCTAAAGACAGGTAGACATGGAACTGCATTAAGAACATCAAGCCTTTGAAAAGTTGTTTACAAACATATATTATATATTTTCAGTTGGGTATTAGGAATTCGTGCAATTATTCTGCACGACAAACAACAGAAATACTTTTCTTATAAGAAGCAGCGCCACAATCCTCCAATAGCCCACCACTGCTTATACAGTATTAGCGAGTGCACTGTGGGTGGTAAAGTCAGTCTGACAACAGAGGAACTCCATCAATCTCTAATGCATAGCCAATGACGGGCGCTCCGACAACAGGCCTTTGTATGCCACTGGAAACAGATTGATCTCTTTGTATGCCATGCACGAGTGTGCCCCTGATCCCTACGGCTCTCATTGTCTTCTATTTGTTTAACATGATGGAATATGCTAATCAGGCAGGCACTGCTGAGATAAAACTCGCACTCCGGCGCTAACGCACTTACCGAAGCTGACAAATAAAACTGTAACCCTTTTAATTGAACATTCCCCTGATAAAACAAATTGCAATACCACTGAGGTGAAGGGGACCTATCATGCTTTTTCCTATTTTCTGTCATATACATATAATGTTACAGTGACAGTTGTCCATATTAACATGGGCAAAGAAATCAAAAAAATCAAGAAATGTTAAATATGTAATCCCTGTGAGACAAATCCTAATGAGACTAAATCCACTGCTATTTTGCGCAATAAGCTTAATGGGCTTAATATTTACCGAACAGTGACATCTTGCAGTCATCTACGACTACAAGTATTAGGGTCAAATTGAAGTTTTAAAATGTAGAGATTTTTAGAACAAGGTCATAATATCACAAGAATTAAAGCCGTAATTAAGAAGGAAATCATGATATTATCAGAATAAAGTCATAATTCAACGAAAAAATTAAAAAACCTTTACTAAAGTTTAACTCAACAATATGCTGCACAAATTCCTCATTTTAATGCAGGTGACACATTCCCCCTCTAATATGACACATAGCCTTTATTGTCATAATATAATGACTAGTATCTCTGCCAAGGAGATTATGTTTTCATAGCCATTTGTTTCCGTAATTTCTTGACCGTATTCCCATAGTATTTAGACTTTATTCTTTGAATATTATGGCCTGATTTTTTTTAATATCAATTGGATTCTGGTTCAGTTTAGATACTAGTTACTTTCTTGTTTGTAGAACCTCCAGACTGATGACGATGAGGGGGGTGCTAGCAAGAGCTCGGTGCGCTGCTGCCCCACCAGCCGGCTCCCAGACGTTAGGCCAATCACGGGCTTCCCTTTAAGAGGCCTGAGATAATATTTTCAATTTTAATCACAGGCTGAGGTGCTCCCTGTCTCAGTTTGAGATAAATTAGGATCTTTTGTTTTTAACTGTAAATCATTTAGTCACACAGTTAAAATACAGAGCTGGAAATGAACATGATAGTTCTCTGTTAAACAAACAACAACCTATTTAACACAAGGATCCTCTTGGTGCTGAGAAGCCGCTTCTTATTCTGGGGAAATGCGAATTTGCGCATTATTCAAACTGATGCTGGGAATTAAACATTACCACAAGGGCATGTTTTCATGTTTAAGATTGCAGAGTGGCAATTCTATTTGAAATATCCATGTTTTCTTCATTTCACAGAAGCTGGAGCACCCGCAGAGGCCTGTGGCTCTGGAGATCAGCAGGGTGCCCCATGGTGCTCGTGGCTCTTCTGATACAGGTTTATTAAGCTGCACATAAACACGTGCATGTGCACTGAATCTCTGCACAAGTGGGAAATGAGCACACAGATAAACTCCGTATTACGTATGCAAAAATAAACACAAACACCCCACCCATGCAGACTCGCTGCAAGCAGTCACAGCCTTTCATGTGTTGTGCCCAGACTTTTGATTGGTCCCAACAAGCATGGGAGGGGCACTTATTTACCTCCTGGCAGCAAGTCAATATTTCACATGAAGCGCCTTAACGTCAGAAGTTCGGGCGATGAATAGATATCTCCTCAGTCTAGATAGTAAACAACTTACAGGTTTGCAACAAGGTGCAACCTCTAGCAGACCAGACACAGTTCACTTATGCAGCTTTAAGAGCATATGTGGTATAAAGATAAATATAAAGTACAGTTACATGCACATGCGTATCATAAATGCTGGCACGTTCATAAAACTCTTCACTCTTGGGAAATACAAAATAAATTAGAAGGTTTGTCTAAGATATGTAGGTTAAATAAACCCCTGCTGTACACAGTGATATATACTTGTTTCTTTTTTTATCCTAACCTCAGTGTAATTGGAATTTAATTTAAACACAAAGTGAGGACTGGAAACTGAGATTTACTTTGGAGTGCGCTTTTTAAAAATCGTTCTGTCCTTGGACGGCTTGGCTGCAGCCCACGAGTGTGTGAACACACCAAAACAAGCCACGCAACCCGGCCACGAAACAGACTTTTAATTGGAGGCCTCTGGTCTGGTTGCACGACGCTGGAGGAATCTGTGTCATTCTTCTCTCAAATGACACAACACGAACTGTCCCGCTTTTTTATTCCACCGCTGGGACAGAGCGGCAGACTTGGCAGGGATTTACATTCGACACTGAAATGAGAGCCGGCCTGCCGAAGCAGCCGCAGAGCCTGTCTTCGGAAAGATAGGGCAAAGACAGAGAATTAGAGGGAAAATAAGAACGGAAAGTGACAGAAAATGAGAGAGAGGAAGTTTGGAGTGAGAGAGAGAGTATAGAAAGAAATACGGGGGGGAGAATTGTGGTTAAGGGAGAAAAGGGAAGGCATGTTTGACACTGGCATCATGTTCCACAGAGCTGCAGTTTGACACCCGAACCAGCATGGAATCAGAGAAAGTGAGCTGGGTAAAATGAGTTCAGATTCCCCTAAGGCAAGCAGAAATGTACATGAAAAGTGTTTGTGGCAAAAGAAAATGGAATGAAATAAATATGAAGCTTTCTGTCCGGCAAATTAAAGGAACTGTGCATTATCTGGACTGTAGCTCAGATACAGTGAGGTGGATGAAAGTAACAAGACAGCATGAATATGGTCGTCTCCTGACAGACCTGCTGGAGTTGAAATACTTCAGACAGTGAATAGTTCATATCATATATATATATGTGCATCCTGCTAAAAGAGTGTCTCACAAATGCCGCCTCGGACACAGACCAATGATTCTTCTGCTGCAACATAATAATAAAAAAAAATAGAATGGCACTCTATAGAGCGCTCACTGCTGCCAAGGCCCAACAGTCCCCTTGTATTCAATCAAGCTAACAAAATAAACAAACAGGGGGCAAAAACATAACCTTCTCTGGCAGAGATAATAATATATAATCTTAGTAATGAGAATAATACTAATATGGAAAGAGATATAACAGCACTAGTGGCTACAATAAGGCAGAAATCACAACTGAATCATCTCACATCCACTTCATTATATATGTCAAAGACGAAAACCTCATTTCCCAACGTATCAAAAGTGGAAATATTATGCACAAGCAGCAGGGTAAAGCTCACCAGCTATTAAGGCATTATGAGGGCTTCATTTAGCATGAATATATTTTTGCATTATAAATTATTGAAATTGGTAGAAATTAAGGGGAGGGGAGGTGGGTGGAGAGACGCAGCTCAGTTTTGCGGAGCATTACACACAGACAGAAAAAATAAATATATAAATAAACAGCTGTGAAAAATGATGCCCTAAGTTCAAAGCAACTTCAATCAGGATACATTTCTGTGCTTGATGAATAATTGAGCATCAGCCTGAACAGCCTTGAGTCCCAGCACTTTTTTTTTTTGGTGACGGCTCTTGCATGAATAAAACACTTTCTGGCCTGCAGAGCTGTCTGCGTAGCAGGGATATGGCACTGTGTAGTAACATGGAAATTGCTGAAGGTATCATTCTCTTCAGCTGCTCCTGGTTCAGTGTTCTCTGGCATATCTCTGCATATCTAATTGTGCTTGTCTTCCTCTCTCCGTCTTCAGACTTCCATCAGCCTCCCCTTCCCGCTTTCACTCTTCCTGCCGTTTCTCTCTCATTACCTCCTTATTATCCTCTCTCTCTCTCTCTCTCTCTCTCTCTCTCTCTCTCTCTCTCTCTCTCTCCTTCAGCCATGCACTGGCTCTCAGCATGAATAGATGACTTGCCTCCTGGTGGGCCATTTGAAAAAAAAAGAAAGAGAGAAAACATTAAAGAGACAAACGTGCACGCTGATAAATCCCATGCACTCCAGCTAAAAAGAGCTTTTCCTCTCGCAGGTCACCACATCTGGACGTGAGAGAGTGCTGAGAATCGAGCACCACTTTTTAAATGTTCAATCACAGCGAATAATTCAGCTCTGGCCCCAGCCTGTTGTCAACATCACCGAGAAGAACAGCAAACAAGCCTCTGTGTGAGCACAATTTTTATGTAATCACAGCATCTTTCAAATTGATCTTCGTTTTTAGAATTAGAATACTGCACACAAAATGGTGCAGTCGTTAGTACTTGTTGCTCATGTCCTATTTTTTCTTGATATCTTTGATAACGTCTCATCTGTGGACTTTAATTTTTATTCTGACGGCCTATGATTGGGTATCTTTGTAATTTGAAGTTTCCCTTCTTCTGTAAAAGAAAAGTTGGATTCAGAAGCAATTAAATGCACCAATCCTCAATTCAATAAACACACTTTGCTGCCACAGCCTTAATCAGTGTGTCATGACCAGTAGCTGATGGTGACTAATGTAAGAGAACTTTAAATACATATTTCAGAGGTGGAATTACTGCATCAGTTTGCTGACTTTAGATCTACCGTTATCCTGTTATCCTGTTATCCTGTACAGTTATCACCACTGTGAGTCCTTATTTTAATTGCTTTCCATGAGCACATCCATCTATCCATCCATTATCTATACCCTTTATCCTTTGAGGTTCGTAGGGGTACTGGGCTGAGACATTGTGTGAGATGCAGGGTACAGCATGGACAGGTCGCTAATATATTTCAGGGCCAACATACAGAAACAAACAACCACTAACATTCACACCTACGACCAAATAAGAGTTGCTATGTCTTTTTGACTGTGGGAGGAAGCCAGAGTAAGGAGAAAGCCCACTCACACACAGGGAGAAAATGCAAATTCCAAACAGAAAGGCATTGGGGTAAGGTGACCACTGTAACATCGTGCCACCCATCCATCCAGCCAATCCCAGCTGACGATGGGTGAGCGATAGGTTGCCAGCGTATCACAGGGCCAACATACAGAGACAAACAACCACATTCACAACTATGGAAAATTAATAGTCTCCAATGAACCCCTGACTGCATTTCTGCAGACTGTGGGAGAAGCCACAGTACCCGGCGAAAACCTGCAAAAAAGGGCCCGGCCAAGCTGGGATTCAAACCGGGAACCTTCTAGCTGTGTGATGACAGTGCTAACCACCTGATCTTATTTATATGTAGGTTAATGGGCTAAACAAGTCAGTAAAGGTTATCACATCAAATTATTACTATATGGCCATAACCTACAGCTTTTAAAGCTTTTCCTTCGAAATGCAAAGCTCTGAAATCACTGCCAGGACAATCTGTTCTTTATTAACTTTAGTGGATGCATTAATAATGTGATTCAACATGACTTCTGTTTGTTTATTGTACAAAACAATCATTCATTCCACCATGTCTTGGATCCTTGTATTTAAATGTCTGGTCATCTTGACACTACTTAAACAAGCAACACTTATCTAATGTAGAACATGTCAGGTTCAGAGTCTACAGTCTGTTTTCTGAAACCACCATGAGCCAAAACAGTGTTTTTCAGTGAACAGAATCCAACTCAGACTCATTATTTTTGTATCGCAAGAGAACGATCACACTGTTTATTTTAAATGTCCCCTGATATGGAAATTAACTTTTCCCTTTATCTAAATAGATGCACACAGAGACAATAAAATTTGGGTTGTGGCTAAATTCTAGGTTATTGCACGTTCAGTGCAAGTTTCAGACACACACACTTTCCTCTCACAGTAGGAGACTAAAGCAAACTTTCAATCAGGCCGGCTCAGCAGGTTTACCACGGTTTATTAGAGTAAGTGCAGTGGTCAGCCTGCGAGGGGGTGAGTGTTGTAAGTATCATCAAAATTAGATAGAACCTCAATGAAGCCATAGTGACATAGTGTATTCATCACTGATTGGCTCACGGCAGGACTTCACAGGGGTCTATAACTTCAGGTTCACATTAGTGCTTACAATTTTAGAGAACATTTTACAACTATTCCAATCCCCGCTGGTCATTATGTAAACATTTCAAACTCTAGCCGCGATCCTGGGGGCTACGACTGAGAGCTCATTAAACGCGATGATGTCGTCACTGACAAGGTTTCAGGAAATGCGGCGGGCAAAAGGGAAAGGGATCGGCTACAGTCTGTCATGCAGAGTAATGGCACGTCAGAGAGCTGAGAGGAAACTCCTAATGGACTACACTTCAATATTTAATGTCTTATTTCTGGCTCTTTCTGTTTTCTGCTAAAGGCAGGTACGAGCCGACGCTCCATATTTCACAGCAATAAGAGTTATTATAATGGTGAGCGGAACAGTAGCTCAATGGGAGTGTGTTTGGGGGCAGAGTTATGGTGATTTACGGCTGCTTGCCACGGTTGTGTGCCGCTTTGTGCGTGTGTCTGCCCTCCAAATTCTCACAGGAAATAATGAGAGCAGGTTATTAGTATGCATAATTGGTTGTACATGTCATCCACGGGGTTGCAGTGTGAGAGCCAACATGAGGACTGCTGAAGAAGGGGCTGTGCGGGGACGAGTTGCCAGCACGTAGCCTGGATCATGAAGTATTTCTTGGTGGAAAGAAAAATAAAAGAGAGTAAGTTTGTGTATAAGATATAAGATACATGAAAGCACACATTCTTGCCCACTCTCCCACTACACTCCCCTTTGTCAGCACTTTCAAGTTCTCAAGGCTTTGCCCTCATGATCCAGATGGGACAGGGAATAAAACAGTATCGACTGTATCAAGCCTCATTATTTACTGTGGAAGTCGTACAGTTAGATTTTTGGGAAACAGTTGAGACTCTTTTCACTTGTTCACTTCATCTGTTGCCTTGTTGCTTTATCTTGGAACAAGTGGAGCAATTTGCCTCATATTATTAAGCCCCGTGTGAGACAATAGTGGAGAGAATTGAAATTATTTCACCCCACAGTCAGGATTTTAACACAGTAAATAGGATTAAGCGTCTTGCTCAAATAGACATTTGTTGGCTCTGAGGGTTTGGAAGGGAGAGCAGTTAAGTGAAGAGAGCAGGGGAGGATATCCTCCCAGTGCTGTGTGACCTTTGACCTGGGATATCCTACTTAAGATATCAGCTAAACACTGCCAAGGCCATGGCCATTCCCCTGCTGCTGTTCTGTGCCAAGGCCACACTGTGCCTGCAAAATTAGACTGGTGGACACCGTCCAGTCAGAGCCTTCAATGGGCAGATACATGGAAAGTTTATACTCAGACACCACATCTTCCTGTGCAGATGACTCAACCCCGCACGACCACTATCATCAATGCACCATCTTCTTTTTAGCCGTGACAATGGCAGTAACACAACTGGGAAATGGACTCAGGTCTTGGAAGAGGTCAGTGCCCGAAACTAAAATCTGAGGAAAGAAAGTTTCTTAAAAAAACTTTATATATACTAATTGAAATACATTACATTACCTAACTAATTAAAAATCAGCTAAATTAAGCTGCCACAAGCTCGATTTCTCTATTCAGCCCAGCTCCATCAGTGGTGCCTTTACAGGATCGCATCACAAGATCAGTCACACATGCACTTCGTTCAGTACCTGCTTACAAAAACAGCTATGGTCTGAGATCATGTTTTCACATACACACTAAATCCTGGAATACTTTACACATTTCTAAAAGGCTTTTAAATACTTTATGTTGGACAGTTACCCCTGAAACCACTGATTTATACTGGTTATTTCATACTGTTTAAGTCCTTTCCCCGTAGCTGTCTGTATTGTCCTCATCTCTATTGATGTCCCTGTCTTGATTTTGTTTTTGTATTTTGATGGAATTTTTGTCTTTTATGTGCTGCAGAACAGGAACCCACTGTAAACCAGTTCTAACTGAGTCCTGTTTAATTGTAATGTTACTTTTAAATCTCTCCTGTATAACAAATCAATAGAATTAAAAAAAGAAATGAAATAAAAAAAAGTCCTTTGTCCCTGTGATGATTGATTATTTTATTGTCATTAAATGATAACTACAGGGTTTCTGCAGGACCTTACAAAGAGTTTCATTAACTCTCATTTCTAAATGTGTTTTAGGAAAAAAATGTAAACAGTGTTACTAATCTACTAGATAAAACCAGCATTGAACCAATAACCAATCTCTTTTTAGCAGTCTGGATGTTACATTAGTCTCAAATCAAATTGATGGTGTAAGAAAGGTCTGAAAATTCTTAAACTCAACTGTTTGAAACCTAAAGAAGGGGACGGGTGATGTGGTACAATCACAAAGTATCTATATTACAAATACATAGCATCAATACCAAACGGTAATATGTATATCTTTACTCAAGACTGCATTTTTTTTGTTTAAGATCAGGACTCAGATTTTGTAATCCTGTGCGCGAACTCAAATAGCACCTGCTTTTGTTTAGATTTGCTCTGCTTGTGGTCGGATTTCCTGCGCTCCAGCTTCAGCCAATAGAGAGGTGTAGTGTCATCACTATCAATATCAACATAATATCAGCATCAATATCAAAAAAGGTAGTGCTGCAATATTTGCATCTTTGCTGCTGTGTGAACATGTTGTAATGACCTTTTCTTAGGTTCTTTTAAAAACTCTCTTGGGTTGAATGATGCACAAGATTAAGTAAATACAATTAATGAATTAATAAAATTAAACTGTTTAAATAAACACATTCATCGAGCTCTCCGGAAACCATCTCACACACAAAACTATTAAACTAAAGTTACTGTTGTGGGGTTGCCTACTGCACTCAAGTGACAAAACAATTAATGATACAATTATAAGGTTTGATTACTTTTAAAGCAATATTATTATTTATACTGTAATATTTGTTCACACACTTTTTGTGCAGAGACCACTTCAGAACAGAGGAATCAGAAAGTGCATCATGTAACAGAAACGTGTTGAGCAAAGACAAGGAGACCAATAACAAAGCCAAAGCCAAAGGGCTGTGCTGAGGCTGGAAATGCATACACATACAAATTTGATGGACTCGAGCTTCATCATTTTCAGCCTGCCTGTTGCCCACAGGACTGAGAGTGCTCAGGGGTTTGGAAGAATAATAGGCCAAGGCAACAAAAAAGTATTTGTTAATGTAGCTACAGGTGGGGAAACGGAAAGCTAATTCAAGCAACATAGAGCTGAGATTCTGCAACAAATATTTCTCCAGGCACCAGTCGAAGCACATACATATTAATGTTTTTTTCAAACTACCAGTTCCATGAACACAAAACTGTCTATTTGGAGAGAAATCCCACCTGCATCTTGTTCTCTCCGCCTTAAGAGACAGAGTCGTATTTCATATGGCTGCTTTATTGCAGTTTTATGTTAGTTACACCTTCGGCATGTTTGTAATATACTCTTGTATTACCAATTCAGGGGCATCTATTTTTTATTTAGAGCATCTATTTTTCATAAGAAGAGAGCGCTGCATGACCCAAAGGTATTGTGGTTCTGGCTCAGCAGAGGTGTTCAGAGAAGGCATCACACTGGACCCCTTCACCTGTGTTGGGCTGTCAGGAGGTTTAGACTGGGGACACAAATTAATCTTAGTATTTGGGTTGTGCTGCCAGGCACTGGTCCCTTGTTTTGAGTATAAAATGTAATCCTCTTTAGACGTGCAACGTGGGCCTAGAAAAAAAACAGATTATAGTGCCAGTAAACTGCGATTGCTCCCCATTACTCAGTGATGAGGGTGAATTTGGAGGTTTTTTCATATTTAAAGTGATATGATTGTACTTGTTCGTTGCCTTGGGGGGGTTGGCAGATCCCACACCATTTGTTTGAAGACTGGTTGAATTACAATAAAAAAATAAATACAAAATGCTCCCTCACCTCATTTGCAGATTCCCCCTTGTGAAGAAAAGGAGCAGGCTGTGAGATTGTATTACATGTCAGGAATTGGCAGCGTAGCGTTTGAGTTGTGAAAGGGATGACGTGATGGGAGTGGGTGTGCAGTGATTCTCTCAGCTTGCAGCCGCACTGATCATGTGTTAAAAGCTGCTTAGCATGATGATTACGATCATGTCGGCAAGTCAGAGTGCAACATCTGATTCCAGCATTAAGGAACGATCAAACTGCCCTACAAGATTTAGTTGCTAAGACAGATGATGAACATATGGTCATTGTGTGTGTGTGTGTGTGTGTGTGTGTGTGTGTGTGTGTGTGTGTGTGTGTGTGTGTGTGTGTGTGTGTGTGTTAGAGTGTATGTTTCCACGTTTTTCACTCATTGTGCAGTTTCGCTCTAAAATCAGACTCTGCCATTAGCAAAAATAATACAATACCTAGTCTGACAAATTGATTGCTGACATGACAGTGAGACCCTATTATGAGGCATCATTAAATCTAATTAGCTGAAGCAGCTTAAGACCTTTGCTTGCAAAATAATGACACTTTGATGAAACAGTTTGACTACTTGAAATGACACTTAATGAATTTTACCTCACAATTAATTACTTGCACGTCTTGAAACCTCCCTGGTCGAAAAATTTAGCCGTGGATAAAACCAACATCATATGTGCATACTGAAAGAAATAGGAGAAACTGAGACTATATAGCAATTTATACTCTTACATATATGTGGGAGATCTCAGCTGGGGTAACTTTTATTCACTTGCCTTTGCAGTGCATACATAAATCATTAGATGTTCTGTGAATTACACTTCTTTGCTTTCTTGTTTGGATTTAGATGAGCAGGTTAGTCCCATGTCTGTATATTAAATATTAAGGAACAGCCATTAGGCTGTTAGTGTAGTAAAGCATAAAGACTCACAACAAGAAGGTGAAATAGGCTGGAGCTTAATATTTACTGTGCAGGAATCTCAGCAACAGAGCTAATCCATGCATTTTCCAAAATATTTCAATGTTCATTCAGCATTTACAGTATACAATATTCCGTATAAGCTGGATGTGTATTGTAGGTGAAACAGCTGACGGTAGGAGAAGTACTATCAAGTTCGGAAAGCAACACTTCCTTCTGATGAATTCCTGGAAGCTCTGACTGACAAAGACAGGAAGGTAAGGAGTGACGGATGGTAGGGGAAGGGAGGGAGGCTGTGAATAAGGAAGGGAGGGAGAAGGACTATGGAAGCATGAAGGAAAAGAGAGGGGTAAAGAAGGATAGAAAAAGTGATGAGAAGATTCTGAGAACAATATCAGAATGAAAAGGATGGATGGCTGAGCAATGCTTGGGTGTGTTAAGACTATAGAGAGAGTTTTGGGTAAGAGAGAGGGGATCAGGGTAAAGGGTGAACGACAGGAAGTGCAGGGAAAGTCAGCAGGGACACAGAACAATAGATGAGGTAAAGATGGAAAAAAGTCGCAGAGGGATGGAGGGAAAGTGGAAAGAGGGAAAAGAGTCACAGACGGAAGGAAGCGACGGAATAGGTCATGGTGAACCAGCCAATCAGGAGATTTGTGCTGACGAACCCTGTAGGATCCAAAGGTGAAGTTCAACCATTACACCCAAAACTCAATCTTTGGCTGCCTACTTATTTCCTACATGCAGGGAAACTTCTGATCTGGAGTATCTATTTTCTGGTGAAAATAACTGAGATTCATGCAGCGCAGCAGTGTGAGATATTTATATTCGTTCAATGAGCGTTATCAACAGGAATGGAAGATGGATGCCTGCACGCTACCTGGTCTTTCTGCTTCCACAGTTTCACAGGAAAGGCTGTGCTGCCAGGACCTGGTGTCCCTGGTGGAATCGCAAAGGTCACAGTCAGACACAAGCAAATATTCTCTCTCTCTCACACACACACACACTCTCACACACACTCTCTCACTCACACACACACACACACACACACACACACACACACACACACACACCTTGCACTCTGACAGGCAGACACTTTTATATACAAAAATGCATTCAAATACACACTCAGACTGACAGATAGAATTTATAGCTTGCAGGATTCACACAATAATACCTGAATTAGACACGTTTGAGGAGGTTTCGATTCAATTCATTCATTCCAGAAATACTGAGCAAGCAAACCTCTAACTTGGTGCATTATTAAAAATATTATAGGCCTGTCATGATAAAGATTGTGTTTGATGATATTTTGTCCTAATTGTGATAAATGATGATTATTGTCATGTAAAGCCTTTCAAAGAGGAATGAACTTTTAATTCTTAAGAAAATTCGGTCCTATTCAAGACATTTGAATTAGAATAAAGGATTTTTATAATATCCTCAATAAATAAAATAAACCACACACCCAACCAACACAATAAATAAAATGGACTCTCTGGCTCCATTAATAAAAATGGCTGTTGAATAAATATTGCTTAGAGCAACCTATGACGTCCTTCCCTCACCGTATCCTCACTGGTTGTAAAATAAGTCTCTCCCAAGGTAGGTATACGTGGAGACACAACCAGGTACTTGCAGCAACAATATATATAAAGAGAACTGCTACCAATGCCTTGCCATCAAAAATACCAAAAGCAGTCCAAAGGACAACTTTTGTTCCTGAGGGGGAACAGGGACAGAAAGGGCCTCCTCCACTGACCAGGAGTGGTCAGTTGGAGAACGCCAGAGACTGGGACATGTTGGTGGAAGTGGGCCAGCGTCTTACAGTCCCATCACACATTGTCACTACCACCCTAAGATTGATACTCTGGTCCAACACCCTGTGCTTCGTCTACTTTGTAGAATTGACAGTACCCTGGGAGGATCCTGTTGATGAAGCGATTGAGAGGAACAGGCTGCGGTATTCAGACATGGCATTTGAGGCAGAACACCATGGCTGAAAAGCAATAGTTTGCCCTGTGGTGGTTGGTTGCAGGGGTTTCATTGCAGAATTCACAGCCAGGTTGCTCAAAGATCTGGGGATCAACAGACAAGCCCTGCATCAAACCGTAACAGAAACATCACACACTGCAGAACGCTGCAGCCAATGGCTCTGAATCAGGAGGAAAGATCCCAACTGGGCCCCAAGATGCTAGGGACATGCACCCAGGTCTGATAACCTGTGGTGGGCCTGCCTTAGAAGAGGGTGTCTTGTGATTAAAAGGCCGAAACACCTGATGACGCTAAGGTACACAACTGGAGATATGTCCCTAACATCTGCTGGTGGTCGCTAACATCCGACTACATCAACTGGTGGTAGGCATTAATATATAGTATTCTGCTTGTGTGGGGGCGATTAAATATTCAACATTTCGTCCTATATTCTCAATAAACATTTGCCACAGGGTATATGTAACCAGATCGGATGGGATGGTTATGATTTAGAGAACAAACTTACGGTCCTGTATTTAGTTATTAATCGATGGTGTCGGATCGCCCCAGTCACTTTAACATTGATTCCTGGCTGTGTGCGTCACATCTTGTGTTGTACTCAGCGCGCACAAAATGTTAAAGCCTAATTTTTCATTATTATGTACTGATCAGGTCGTAATAACTTGTGATGACTGGTGGTGTTTATGAGTTAAAGTCAGTGCAGGTCAGCAGGACTGTGGAGGGAGGACACAGAAAACTCCAGCATGGTAAAAACCAATTATTCTAATCATGAAGCAGCAGCGCTGATCATTGTGCCGTCGTGAAACCCTGTATTTTCACAGTTCGTAAACAAAGTGGACTTACCGGCTGCTTCGCATTAACAGGCTCTGCTCCTCTTATCTCTGCCTCTCCACCTCCAACTCCACCTCGCTCCCAGTCTGAGGGGTATGGGAGCACACACACACACACCCATATTCTCGCTTGCTCCTAATATTTCACGTAATGGCCTATACGATGATGATTTAAAAAAATAAATAAAATGCAAGTCACACTGGTGCCCATAGAAAACTTTGTTGCACTGTTTCCAAAAATAGCTGCAAAATGCGACTAAATGGTCGCAGTCTGGAGCCCAGCAATGTAAGGCTGACTGGGTCTTATTTAGATTTTTGTAACCCTGGAAAGTAACGCTACTCAATACTTCAATCTTAATGCAGAAGTGGCAGATTTGACATTAATTAAAGCATCTCAGCGTGATGCATATTTTCTTCTAGGGCTTATGGTTGATTGACACGGACATTATCCAACATTAACTATCTGCCATGTTTAATTAGTGATTTTATCACCATCTCATCCCAAATCACAAGCTTCCAAAAGTAACCAACCTGTGAGCACAGGAGACTGACTTTGCTTTGTATGAAAAAAAAATTATTCATTCAGGCCCAGTCAAACATGTTTTCAGGGGAAAGCTATTCAGTTGTTATTCTGTCCGTAACAACATTGTCAGTGACTTTCCCCTTCAACCTGAGTGGGTCCCAATTATGCAGCAATTTTCATCACGCGTGTAGTCTGGTAATTCTAGTGGTGTCCACAGAGACTCTGTGTGTCATTTTGGAGATGAATTGGGAGCCACACAATAGATTGTGCAGTTTCATTTACTACTGAGAGACACACCCTGCGAATAGCCAGTTTCCAAATTTAAAAATGCTTCCTGTTGTAGTTGTAGCCTTATTTTCTTTGTTCATTTGCCATTGGTGTCCTTTTTGCAATGTGTCTCATCATCTGACTGCCTTGTCAGACCTTGTGGTAGCGATCCCAGCAACTGACCATTTGCTAAACAATCTACCAAAACAGGAAGTGTCTAATCATAGCTCAGAGGACTGGAACGCATGTCAAAATTAGATTTCTCTACATGGCTATGTGGTCTGTATTGGGCTGTAATAAGGGAGATTTTCTACACATTTCCCCTTCCAAAATAAAATAAAATACTATAATATAATTGTAGGTAATCTGTTTATCTCCTCTGCTCTAATGTTAGATGCAATTGCTTGCATGTTGTTTTTAATTACAAAAACGTCCTAATTGCTAGAAGAGTGTAGGGTAATGTCAGCAACTCTGTTCTCCTTTTTATTTAATTTGCAGATTTTAAGGTTAAGAGTTTTTACGCTGAAAGTTAATGTCTTTTTTACATTGTATACATTTGATGTGGTTTGATTTGGTTTTACGTTGGAATTTAGGGAGCGCACTCGAGAATTCTGTATGACATCCTGTGCATCTGATGTCAGAGTGTTGTAAATTTGGTTACTGTATCAACTAACTTTTGTGAATAAAGCGCATAGCTGTCTTTCTGTTTGAATGTAGAAAATGAATTAACCTTTTTAGTTAATTTTATTGCCAGTGTAATATCATTATGATGATACTACCGGCATCACAAATGTCAGATGCAGTACTCAACACTAATTAGAATGTGCCTAATGAACATTCTTGTCATTTTAACATTATGTGGTCAGAGGTGAAACATTCCTGTAAGCCGCTAGTGCTTATTTTTCCTCTTCTATTGTTTAATGCTGTCTCAACTTCCTGCAAATGGTCCATAAGTCTGAACTATCCAAAAACGTTTTCACGCTAGGTTTAAACCAACCTGACCATGGTTGAGTTTAGTCCAAACCGAGAGCACCTCTTATGATCGGATTAAACTTTGGATCATTTTTGCGGACTGTGGCCCTAGGCATTTTTTACACCTGTTATTTTGGTTTGGACTAAACTGAAATGTCTTACAGTACAAGAATGGTGTGACAGTCTTAATTCTCTGCCCTTTAGACCAATGACCTGTGTGAAATCATCAAATGAAGACATTCAAGAAATCACATAATAAAAAAGGTCAGCTGGAGACAATGTTAACTCAATAAGCTACAGCTGATTCAATATACCTGTCACAGTTGGAATTTCCAACAAAGCCCATGATAACCAGTAAGAAATGTCAACCTCTGTCTGAAGTTAGGAACCAATTTGCCATTGTATGTCATACAGTCAATTTTTATGGCACATTTATGGCAGTCGTACTGTTGTATGGTTTGATTTAATGGTTTATGGTCCCTTTAACTGACAGTAAACTCAATTTAATATTCACAATACACTTTTTATGTGGGTTACTTTTACAGTCTTATTGTGACCTATTTAGGTTCTTCTTCTAAACGTAACCCAAGTTTTAAAAAAGCGACGTTTTCATTGTGGAATAAGTTACTGTCCAAGTGTAATTGGGGAAAGACAAAGAGCTGTAAGTAAATTAACAGAGGAGTGTGGCTATTAGCCTCAGCGTCCTTCTTTTATAATCCCAGTAAAAAGGGATTTATATTTTCTTGCCTTCACCTTGTTGAGTCAGATGGAAAGGATCGGTCAACTAAGTGCCCAAAAGACCAAGAGTAGGAACTGCCTTTCCCCCTGTGCACTGCTAATGACAAGAAAATAAACACAGGAAACGGACAGTCCCAGCTCCCTGCAATTAGGTCACAATCACACAAACACACACTCACGCACACACAAACACAAGCACGACATTGTGCTGCTGACTACATCATGTCGTGTATTTGTACAGTAGAAGCTGCAGCTGTTATAAGACGGGATGTCTGGAGAGAGAGGGAGCGAGAGAGAGTGCGAGACAGACAGAAAGTCAGAGGCCTCTGGTTTCATGGTGTGGTCTGTGGTGAAGGCTGGGCGTAAAGAGCAGTGACTGTACTGTGTGTGTAAAGCTGGAAGTAATAAGACTGAAAAGGTGGGGTTGTTGTCCCTGCACCAGTAAAATCAGCTTCTCGTATCAAAAACCTCATCATAGTTCAACACTCGAGATCCATCAGATCCATCAGCCTCCAGACAACCAGCAACCACAACATCTGACTGAAATCTGACAAAGAACAACGAGTCCACGTCTTAGAGGGTTTTCTCTGTAACTAACTGTTCTCGACTAAATATGCCACAAAGGTAATGTTTGAAAAGAAAAACAGTGTGGAAGCACAGATACAAACAACACAGCTGGAAATCAAGATGACAACAAAACAAGATGGAAATCTCTCATGTCTATTCAATGAAACTTAAACGTAAAAAAAAATATATAATTTTGTTTAAGTGGCTTATTTTTGTTCTTTTTATGTATAACCTACAAAATAACAACAAATCCAAACATTCTTATACAGAAAATATGTATATGTGTATATATCTGATGAAAAAGACAAACTGTCATATATATAGAAAATGTAGGAAGTCCTGTTATATGACAAATGTGCCAGTATAGTTCTCATTGCCCTATATGATAATCCTGCAGTATCAACTACAGTGTGGTTAGCACTCCCCATACAACAGGCCGGGTTTGTACAAATGATATTCAGGTTTGGGGCTATTTGTTTTATTTGCTACACAAGCCTGTAATCAGGGAACACACTGTGCACTCGATACAAAACAAGGACTGCTTGTTGGGTTCAGGTAAGGCTGGGTTAGTTTTCTCTCAGGAGCTCGAATGGAAAATTGAGACTCGAGTTACACTTTAGTATCAGCATTATAGGCTAATTAATTACCATTTTATACCAGGATTGATGAATGATTAAATATTTTGAGTCGTTTATTAAGCAAAAACTGCAAATGTTCTTCTAAAATGAGAACTTGTTACCTGTTACCTTTTTATAATAATGTAAACTCACTATCTTTGGGTTTTGTACTGTTGGTCAGACAATAAAGGACTTTGGGCTAAGAAAATTTATCAAATGACCTTAATCTTAGTTTTAATAGTTCAAACTCAATAAAGTTTTATATAATTGACATACATATGTATGTTCCTTTGCATGATATATTTAAAGCCCCCAAAAAGCTGGTCTGATGTATTCAATGATGGTGACAACAGATTACCAGAAATATTCTCTTAAATAATTGTTTAAGACTTGATTGATTGGCAGTGCTGGCAGCATTAACATGTAAACCACTGTCACTGCTTTTTGGACTGAAATGTTACAAGACTGGTTGTTGGATGAAAGTGAGTCCCCCCCACTTCAGTGAAACTGTGAGGTTTTAATTTCATGACA
Source organism: Hippoglossus stenolepis (assembly GCF_022539355.2). Taxonomy (NCBI): domain Eukaryota; kingdom Metazoa; phylum Chordata; class Actinopteri; order Pleuronectiformes; family Pleuronectidae; genus Hippoglossus; species Hippoglossus stenolepis. The sequence continues at coordinate 6,253,293 of NC_061491.1, forward strand.
CTGATCCGGCATGAAACCATAGAGGCCACAGAGAGCGTGACTTAGAGAGAAAGAAAGAGCGACAACAGCTGGCACCAGGTGCTGCTCCTACCGGGGCCTTTATCTCTAAAGCCCATGTTTAGATTTTGCTGTCACTCAGACCATGACTGAGCCCATTTCCCACCAACACACACACACACACACACAACACACACACACACACACACACACACACACACACACACACACACACACACACACACACACACACACACACACACATGTCCTCAGTGCTTCGAAGGACATCACACTGTTGTACAATAATTTCATGGACACTAGCCTAACCCTAATGTTAAAAAAGGTTGTGACATTACATTTGAATGATTTACATTATGGGGACTCGCTTTTTGTCCCGACAATCGAGATAAGTCTGTAGTGTGACTGGGTAAACAGATTTATGCCCCTTCAACATGAGTAAAACCAAGACCACACACACTGACACACACACGTACACACTGACAAACACACACAGCGGGCAAGCCAGATCAGAACAGTGCGGCCAGAGCAGCGGTCTGATAAGCTGTGATAGCAATTAGTCTTGTCTAAGGCCAAATGGCCATGTCAGAAATCCAGAGAAGGGGAAAAAAGAGGGATAAAGGAAGGAGAGAAAAGGATAAATCTGGATAGAGGAAAAAGACAGGAAGGATTGATCAGAGAGACAGAACTGTGGCATGAGAAAGATAATGAGTGTGCCACAGAGGATGAAATAAAAGAGAAAGAGAGTGGGGGGCCTAAAGGGAGCCTGGAGGAGATGGAGGATAAGCGATAGAGTTTGGATGGAGAAATAAAGTCAGCTTGATGTGTGTGTGTGTGTGTGTGTGTGTGTGTGTGTGTGTGTGTGTGAGCCTGTCAGTTTAATTGATGCTGTGACAGCCTGACTATTTATTTTAATGGTGTTGTTTTGTAGTGTTCCATCACAGCAGACACTCACCTCTTATGTTGGACAAGTTGCTACATTTTTTTGGCAGAGGGGCGAGGGTGAAAGTCAGGGTTAGTGAGTGTGTGTGTGCGTATGTGTGTATGTGTGTGTGAGTGCACTATCTTGGCGTCTTTCACTCTGGGAAAATAGGAATAAATGTCTTTGTCGACCTCTGTGTGCATGCGTGTGTGCGTGAGAAGCAGAAGGGGTGAGTGTGGATCTGAGCTTTTTCACACACGTAGTATTTTGTGTAATTAAACCTGTGTATTTTATTTGTGTGTATGTTTGCAGCCTGTGTGTTACATCCAGCAGGATGGATCGTTTCCTCGTCCCTTTCCTGCTTCGTCTTATTTTAACCCCAAAGCAAGCCCGGTCAAAGGAAATACACACTCACACAGCTGTCCACTTCTCTCTCTCTCTCATACACACAATCACACTTACACAAAAATACACACATCTACAATTCACCTTGACATGCCCACACAGACCTTCCGTACCACACACTGACAAACCACAACCTTTCTTTAGCTACACGCACACACATCAGTGGGCAGCTGGCATATGACCAGGTTGTGTGTGTGTGCGTGTGTGTGTGTGTGTGTTGAGGTCTGTGTGTGTGTGTGAGGGTCTGTGTGTGTGTGTGTGTGTGTGTGTGTGTGTGTGTGTGTGTGTGTGTGTGTGTGTGTGTGTGTGTCTGTGTGGAGTGTGTGTCTGTGTGTGAGTGTGTGTGAGAGATGAGTCAGAGGACCACACAGGGACAGCAGGGTGGTTCTGGCAGCAGGGAGTTGCTGTAACTGTATTATTCTAAGCAAACCATTGTGGTCTTTCCCCAATGACAGAACAGTTTTTTTTACACACTCATAAACACACGGACACTTGTGTACACGCACAGGCACGCGCGCACAATCACACACACACACAAACAAACACGCACACACACATACACACAGTGGAAAATGCCAGGCCAGCTGTCCAGGGACCAACCTCCGACTGCTTCTACCTGTTTTATTAATGGAGCGCCAGGGCTCTGTCGGCTCGTAATAGATACAGTGCCCACCGATCTGTCTGTCTCAACAAACACACACATATTCACAGTGATGCACACAGATACAGATAGAGCCACAGAAACACACAAAAGTGCATAATAAAAGGATAGATGCTATCTTGTATAGAGGCTTAATACTTTTTAAATATATATTTTAATTATATATATATATAATTTTAAAGTACACACTCTATTCCAACGTATAAACTTTATCAAAAAAGAAACTTTTAAACTACTTTTATTAATCTCAAAACCCATACCATACCCATATGCATGATACAAGAGCATAAATAGCATCTGCAAGTAGAAAACTATTCTTGAGAAGAAACATTCCATCTCTGCATGCACAAAAGTAATCTGGTGAAAATGGAGTTGAGATGAGCAAGAGCTCGACCCTACCTTTGCGCTTGTGACTTTTCAAAACTTGCTCGCCCATTAAATTGACTTTTGAGACTTTGGAGGCAGGGACAGTGGCAGAAATACTCTCGCAAGGATGGTGTTCCACTCACAGATCCACCTTTGTGTGCTCGTATCACCTGCATAAATGTTGTGCTTATGTACGAAAGTTTTCAGACTAATTAGAAAAGCCAATATCAACCAACTTTTAAACTTGGAGAGGGTCAGTGGCGTTGTTAAGTTTTCAATGTAGTGAGTCCCCGGGACCCACAGGTGGTGATTTGAGTAGGTCGAATTGGTCCCAAAACAACACCTGGTCAAACTCCCATTATAACTTTTTTTGTATGTGGATGATTCATCATCACCATGATATTTATGTTATCAATAGCTTAGAGTGAATCAAATGAATTCAAAGAAACTAAATGTTTCTGACTCTAATAGCATGCGCTGTCTCTGTGCTATGATGCACTTTAAATAACCAGTTGTAGAAAGTCACACAGCTGACTGGGGACTGCTTTCTCGAGGAAAGGGAAGGTGACATACAGGATTTAAGAAGAAGATTTTTCTTCAGTTACTTTAAAAGACTATGGTGCATCTACTGTTAAAGACAGGCCTGTCGTAGAAATGTTAACTAAGCAGCCTGGTTTAGAAGGGGTTAAAGAAAAGAAGACATTGTCCAGAAAGACCAGTTTGTATATACTGTATATAAAGGTTTAACAGCTGTTTCTAAGGATTTTGTGTTTGAGGATAAAATTGTGCCTGTTGAGGCCAGGAGGTGATGAATTCTGTCTCTTATAGTTAGAATTGTATTATTAAAGAAGCTCATGAAGTCATTACTACTGAGGACTATAGGAATGAATCAATAGAGCTATGACTCTATGTCATGCCTGGCTACGGTACTGAAAAGAGCTGTTGGCTTGCTTTTATTTCCCTCTATTGATGAGGAATAATGGGCTGATCTGGCATCACAGAGGGCCTTCCTATAGGTTTTAAGACTATCTTGCCAGAAAAAGAAAGATTCTTTCAGTTTGGAGAAAAGATCATTAATTCTTTTCTTTGCAATGTTTGCTTTAATATGTGGTATATATGGAACTATAGGCGATGTTGTAGTGGAAGTTTAACACTGGAATCACAGTTGATCTAAACAATATCCACCATCGAAAAATAAGCTCCAATCAGCAGCCACATTGCCATTCATCTTCCATTAGCTATTCTCCCAGAGGACTTAATTTCGCAATGAGCTGTGATCCATCTGCCCCCCCCCCAACACAGGGCAACAAATTATCAACAGCACCCTAAAAGATCAAAGCTGCGGAGAGAGACGCAAAAACAGGGAGAAGAGGAGGAGGCGGCCGGGGGCTCATTAAGAGTTAGCCTTCATTAGGAGCAAATTAGAGACTTTCACTCTGCAGACAAAATGTTGAGGGTGGGAATGTGTGTTGTGTGTGTGTGTGTGTGTGTGTGTGTGTGTGTGTGTGTGTGTGTGTGTGTGTGTGTGTGTGTGTGTGTGAGCATAAGGGTGGGGGATTACAAAAAAGCTCAAAATGGCTTTTTAATCACATCATTAAAAGGACTTTAAATTATGAATTTGTCACAATGAATGTCCTTAGGCGTTGGAGCAATATCAAAGTGGGATATTTTATATTGTATTTTTATGGAGAATGGGGCCAATAGGTCTACATCCACTGTGATTGTGTGTAGTAGTTTGTGTGAAAGTGGGGTTCAGTGTATTAAATCAAGGATTGCAATCAAGGATTGCAACTGGTCATTGATGAAAATAAATGGCAAGACAATCATAATTAACTGTTCAATAAACGCCTCACAGCTAAGAAACCATAACCAGGCCTGTCATTGGGCTTTTCTGCATTCATTTATTGGTTGTGTTTCATGTATTCACGAGAAGAATCCATATGAACACATCGTGAACCTCAGAATTTTACGAAAGCGCTTAGTTCATGAATTGTGGCATGTTTGTCGATGTTATCAGAAGTTGCCAAGGCGAGGGAAGTTTACCTTTCATAGAATAGTGAGTCAATATATTGCTAATTTATATTTTATACTGTCAAATAGTTTCATTCATATTTTTATAATATGTCTGAGCAGAAGATTGATATTCCCACAGCCTTATCTTTTCCCCATGATGAATATGACTTTTCATTTCCTTCATTATTTCACCTGCCTGGGAGGATGCTAAATTGTTTGACTGTGTCTTCTAGTCACAGTAATATTACCTAATGTACTAATGGGCTTTTGGCGTCCCCATTGCCTACGAGCAGTGATGTCGACATAATCACCTGAACTATAATCATATCATAACACTTCTTTCTATATCGAAACCTCCAGCTCACAAGCTCTATGTGTCCGTTTAGCGAATGGAGCAATGAATTGTCCATTTTTCAGCCCAACCAAAGGTAGGTTTATACATTTTGAGGACTTGAAGCTACTATATATATTTCAGTGCAGGCTGGTGTTCGAAGAACTGTTCTGCTTTTTGGATTTAGGGAAATTAAACTCTAGCCAGCATCGATATCTGGCTTTTTTTCAAGGACAGGCAGCTGCAGCTCTAATCTTTCATCATTGCCAGCAAGAACATATTAAAGACTTCTTATAGTAGTTTTAAATTGCATGTTAGATGTTCAATATTACATTACACAACATTGTCAGCTGGAGACAATGTTTTCAACCAACTCCCAAAACTAATGTTTGCCTAATTAGCTCACTATTTAGATTTGTGGGTAACTTTGCATCTCTAATGTTTGGCTTTTCAGCAAAACATCATGTATATATTGCCTATTCAAGACACCTGGAAATCAACTAATCTGCTATTGCCACTTATAAATGAGAACATAGTGTGGCCTCTATCCAAAATCCATTGTTCCAAAAATACAGTGAATTTCAGGATGTGGATATGCTGTCATTCTTAAAGTAAAATGTATAGTAAAATAGATTCAAAGAGTTGAGTAAGAGAGTTGTAGGGCCTTGTGGATGGTGTAGCTGCTGCTGTTGGACAGCGATACAAGCTGATGGTCATATCTGGTAACAAACTGGTCACATTTGGCAGAGAGACAAGGGGCGTGAGCAAGAGAGAGAGAGAGAGATGTTACAGGAGATAAAAAGCAACTGAAGGTTGAAACTGTGGAGGAAGGAGTTAAATAAACACTGTTTTTCGCTTCTTTTGCTTTTTTTAAACTACACTTGCCTCTCTTGTTGCTCTCTGTGCAAAAGACAACTCACTCAGTGGAAATCAAATGTTGATAAAGAGAAAATTGCTTCGGATGGATGGATGGGGGCGAGGAAAACAGGAAAGATACACCCAGAGAAGCCTCACAGGACCAGCTTGGAGGGTGGGGAAGAAAGAGAGAAAAAAAGAGAGAGGCGGAGGGGGGCAGTGGGAGGATGAAGGGAGACAGAAAGAGAGATGGGCAGGAAAGAGATGACAGGGAAAGGAGGCAGAGATGAGAAAATGTGGTTAGATCTCAGAAACTGATGAGAGCTGAATAATCCAAGTAACACACCAGGCACATTTGCATGCACACCAACTTTTCTTACACATACGTGCACTCTAAACACACACGCAAACACCAACACACAATCTCTCTTGATATGTTGACACTATTAGGAGCTGACAGAAAGAGGAAAATGGTTCGAGGGAAACACAAACAAATTTAGAGAGAAGAAATTGGCCCTCTTGTTGCACCGCACTACTCCTCCGCAAACACCTCAATTCTCTCATTACACTCCATTACAGCAGCCATCCACAGACAAAAGAGATCCTCCACCACGGGTAATAGGAAATCAAGTCAACACTCCATTGTGCTTTGTCCCCCATCAGTCCCACAGGCCTCAGAGAATGGCCGAGGTTTGCCTCTGCTCAAACCAAGGAGACAGACACACACAGCAGAGATGGGAATTGATTTGAAGTAGTAGGAGGTAAATAGAGGTCAATGATGATTTTAACGACGACTGAGAGTTACGAAGAGATAAAACAGAATATTCCAAAATTTCATTTGTGTGATAGTAAAGAGTTTGACCTCTACTCATTTTAATGTTGGGTGTCAATATATTGTCACCTTGGTGAAAGTCATATTTAGTATCAGTTTTCTTTGATCTGTGTTCCTAGTGTTTTTGTACCAGCTGCCTCTCTCTCTCTCTTTCTGGACTATATTATATGACAGGTTTTTGGAAACTGGAACTCTCTCCCTCATCTAGTCGAGCATAAGGGAGCTATTCATTTTATCTACAGCACATTAACTTTGCCAGTGTAAAAGGAAAATGAAGTGTTGAACCGTGGGATAAGTGGAAATCATAAAAGCCTGCAGGACTTAATGCTGGCTTTACAGCACTGCGTCATGTATTAAGTGACTAAAGGAAGAGCGTCTCAAGGTCTACAAGGGAACGTCCTGCATTCACTTTATTCACGTGTGATTTTCAACAGATACAGCAAAGATTACAAACTCTGCACAGAAGCATGTGAAGCAGATGGTAAGATGGTCATTAGCTTTTGAAAAACGTTGAAATATAATTCACGACTTAAATATGAGTTTCCAAATATCTGTAATATTTCAATATCCAATTATGGTTAAAGCAGGATTAATTGTTCTTTTGGCCACTTGGGGGAAGTGTAATAAGTTGTAAACACAACATGTGTAACATTGCTTCACAGAGCACCATCCATTTAAAGTTCCCTAACCCTAACCCTACTTTTAGCTTTGGTTTGGTCTCCTCCAAATCCTGAGGCAAATATCTGTCTCCACTAAAGCCTCCACTATGTTTATCTGTTACAGAGTCTAACTTTGTCTTCTTGCGGTTTGGTACTGAGCAGGTAGGTTTCTTGATATATTCAAGATTCCCTATGAAAAGGTGCCTGCCGGTGGAAACAGAGTTGATAAGTGCAGGTTGTGTAAATATAAACGGCTGATAGGCACTATGCAAAATTGTAAGATAATTACCTTAGGTCATGCTTTCATCAGCCTTTGTCTGTTAGTCAGGGATATTAAGTAAAGTAAAAAGTAAAGTAAAAAATGATCCAAGAAAGAACCAGGAGTTTCTCTAGCAGCCTTGTCCTACACCAGCAATAACTATCAGCCTTATCAAAGGGGAGAGATTTTAGCCCAACGTTAAACGTAAAGAGGGGGTCTGCCTCCCAAACACAAAGTCAGAGCTGGTTCCTTTCATTTGTCAGCAATCTCCATCTTATTATCCTTTAACATGCCTGTGTTTGTACCTCTATGCTGTGAGGTGAAACGAATTTACCGCACATCAGTGCTAAATGTGGGCTGAATGTTTGAAGGATGTTGTATTGAAGCTGTGGTCACTTTTTACAAAGCTTAAAACTCAGCTGGAAATGTCTTCCCCTCCCCGGCTCTATCGCTCTGCCTGTCCTTTTTATTGGTCTTATTCTCTGCATGGCGTGCATTCCCACCGAAAGATAAATTGTGCTCTAGGTGTGTTGCACATAAAATGTGTAACATTAAACATCTACAGTCTAACATACACACAAGAGACGGACAGAATCTAATGCAATAATAGATACACATCACAGCCAAAAAGGGGGGGCTCATTTCAGCCACTCTGTCACCATCTTGGCAGGTGTTTATTTGAGCTGAGCCTGATAATGCAGCAGAGTAGACAGGCAAAGGGAAGGTTCGCAACAAAAGAAACTCACAATGATGACAGAGAGTTATAGTATATTTACGGGGGTTCAGTTCAGAAGGTGCCTGGTGAGAGAGTGGTTACGAAAGTGGTGCTAAAAGCAGAGATTTGGCTCAGTATTACTCAGATTACTGCATCTCCCTAAAATCCTCTTTGAAGACAAAGTCAAACAGCGTTAACCCCCATCATATTATTTTACTGCCAGAGCTTTTGAGACTCCACACAGTCACCCCTGAGATACATAAGGTAAGGTTAAAACAATCCTCAAGAGTTTTGCCCTTGATTTTTGTGCCTAGAATTTTGTTACATCTTTTGGGGGGATATTTTTCCATCTGTCATCAAAGAAATAAATCATTTTTTTAAGAATAAGACAAAGTGTGAGTGCACAAATCTAGATTTGAACTGTTTGTACTAGGTTGGAATTTGAGTAGAGAGTAAGACTTGTGTGTGTGTGTGTGTGTGTGTGTGTGTGTGTGTGTGTGTGTGTGTGTGTGTGTGTGTGTGTGTGTGTGTGTGTGTGTGAGAGCAAGAGAGAATATACTTGTACAGATATCTTAGTAGGATAAGCAAAGAGGATTTTGAGCCTACAACCTACATAGCGAGGACATTTGAGGAAAGTGAGGACATTTTGGCTTGTCCTCATTTTCTGACCCACTTTTAATGGGCTGTTTCAGGGTTAAGACTTGGTTTTAAGGTTAGGGTTAGAGTTAGGGTTAGGTTAGAGTAAGGTTTAGGCATTTAGCTGTGGTGGTTAAGGTTAGGGTAAGGGGCTAGGGTTTGCATTATGCCAATTAGTGTCCTCACTAAGATAGATGTACAGACATGTGTGTGTGTGTGTGTAGGAGAGTATTAAATGGGTATTAGCAGGAAGGAAATGGAGAAGCCTGAGATTTGGTTACACGCAACTTGAGAGCATCGAGAGAGAGTGTGCAAGAAAGGAGGTGGGAAGGTAAAAACACAGAGTATGATAGGGAGAGCAGACGAGGTGGCTCTCTTCTAATGCAAGGGGGCAAGCAAGCAAGCAAAGAAAGAAAAAAAAACAGGATGTGTGGCCAGCAGCCATATGAATGAGTCATAACTCAGCTTCATTAGTGAATATGTCTCTTGACCTATTGACATCCACATCACACCATGTAATCCCCGCACATCGATCCGCTGACCCCCTGAGCTGCACCACTGTCTTCATTGTTTTAGCATCTGAACTCGTATATATGTTCCAAAAGCTCTCCCATGCTGCCACCGCCCCCCTCCTTTCCATCAATATTGAACTTCCACAAATGAGTACAAAGGTCAGGATTTGTTTATGCATTTGGCAGAACGGTAGAGTGCAAATATTCAGCGGAACAGCAAAACGTCGATTTGAAAATGTTGAAAGTTTAAAACCAACTTGTACTGTGTCAAACTGGAAAACACAAGTGTTTGACCCCTCTCGCAAAATGTGGTTGTTATGTCATGTTTTGATTACTGGCTGCTGAATTCACAATTGGTTTAAAATTTAGTTATGATGCCGGTTAATGTGTTGAGATCAGTAGTTCAAGTGAGTTGAGTGAGTAGTTCAAGTCGGAATCTCATTATTTGTGTTACACTTTATGTGCTATCAATACTGCAAGGTTTGACTAAATGATGCAAAACAAAAGAGTTGGTTTAGTGAAGAAAGGAATATATTCAATTATGCTTTGTTTCAAATTTATTTAGTTTAAAGCTGCATCTATTTTGCCTTTTGTGGCCACATGATGGCAGAAGAAAAAGCACAACATTGATGTATTTTTACCGAAAGTTGTTATAGCAAATTTGTGTTTGCAAACAGATATATATTTATAAATCCACCATAATTAGAGCAACATTAGCATGAAGTTGCAGTTCTATGTGGGTATTTCCTATTATTTAATTTTGCTTTGAACTCCTGGGAAAGAAATCTGGCCCATGTTAGCTGCTGACTTTGCTAGTTGCTAACTATGCCTGTCCACTGTTTGGTGCTGGGTAGGGACAGTGGGTTTTTAGAGCGTTTTGACTGAAAATAGCTATTGTGTGGCTGGAAACAAAGTACATGAGATAATCCATAAAATTATTTAAATTGTAAGGCTTAAAATGCTGGACTGTATTAAAAAATTGGCGTAGAATCTGACTAGCAGAGGGCGACCCCAATGGTTAAAAAAACAAGAATTTTGCTGTTGCAGTCCATGATAAAATGAACCAACTTCTCACTTGTGTAGGTGGCCGTGCCTTGTCCTCAAGCTGTCAGTCAGGCTTACCCATGCTCCACCAAATATGGTTGATTCTTATTCAAAAAGAAAAAAAACAGATGGCAGATAAACTCGAGGCCTCAAATCAGAAGTTCATAAACCAATGGGTGATGACACATAAAAACAAAACATTAACGATTAACACTAACAGGTTAAAATCCCTTAAAATAACACATACTAATTTCATCATTGTTAATATAAAGATAATGAGTACCCCAGCATTAATTATAATTAAAATAATCGATAAAATAAACAAGAGTAGGTCTTTCAGTGGTCTTTATTGCTACCATCCTATACTAACACAAGTACCATAGTAGTCATAGTTATTGAACAAACAGTATAATACTGGTATATATACACAGTATATTTTCATTTCAAATGGTTATCTTTTTCGCTTTCAAAGACACCCTTAAATTACATCTTAGAAGTCACTGTCAAATTGTCAGCACTCTATCTGTCCTTAGTGTAAGTAAACAAAGAGCTGGAAATTAACTGTCACCCATAACTGACAACACAGGTTTGGTGTGTTATGACAAGAGATAGTGTCGCAAACAATAAAACGTGAGGTACACAGTTATTTCTGGAGGGGGATGTTTATGAGGCAATACAGACAACATAAAACAAAAATAAAATGATGCAATTTATATAATTTATCCACTTAAAAGACTATCTTTTGGTTTATGACAGAACACAAGTGTATTTGAAATGACAATACAAGATTTTATAATATATCGATAGACATCTTGAAACATTTATTAGTCTAGCTTGATACATCACTTAAAATGGGTGAGAAACATTAAACAAAATTTGATACTCCTGCTAGTAATCACAACGATTCTGTTTTGAAGTCAAAACGAGGGAAACTTCCTGTTGAAAAGCTGGGTAAGCCTTGTTTGTCTGTAAAGGAGACATATCCCAGCTGTCTTCACAGACGTCCTGCTCCCTGGAGCCTTTCTTATTTCGCCTCTAGTATATTTCCAGCGAGGAACATACAGATTCAGTCCAGCTGTAATGGCACTTGTCTACAACTGAGTGGGAGAAGCGTCCTGCTTCTGAATCAATGACCAATTCAATTTCATGCACCATGCTGACATTTAACCAACGGCGCCAGAAAGGTTAATGGAATTCCATATGTACGCACAGGCGGCGTGTACAGTGGCTGATTGTATCGCAGTGCTACTTAGCAGAAAAGCAAAAACCAAAGGGTGAAAATCCTCCTCCAGCTAAGCCTCATATCAGCACATTCACACACACATTCACACACACATTCACACAGGGCCGACTGGAGGAGAGTGCATTAGATTAGCTTCTTTTGTCTATCAGTCTGTCTGCCACCTAACTTTTCACCTAATACTCTGTCTGGTTTTCAAATCTCGGTGTCCCTGACTTATTTTTCTTCCGATTCTACCACTTTGTCAATCCAGGTTTATCTTTGTCTCACTGTCTTCTGTCTCTTTTTGTTGTTTTTTCCCCCTTCAGACGATGAGTCTTCCTTGCAGACTTTACGTTTGTCTGTCTGCGTTTGTACATCTGCCCGGCCTTGTATTCAATGTGCCTGCCAGTCCTCCAAGCCTTTTCCATCTTTCACGTGTGTGCAGTAACACAAGAAGACACAGCACCCACCTGATAATGATGTAATCATTCTACCAACCTTTATCTCTCCACTGCTGCTTCACTTCCGTGTTTAAAAGACGAGGCCTGATGAAGCATCAACATTAGGAGAACGTTCCTGATCTCCTTACATGATGTAATTTCAGCTCATGAGAACAGACAGATTCAGCACAGAAAGGTGGAAGCAACGTTTGCTGCCAACTGTGTTGAGCCCCAGTAGCCGTAGTGATGAGAGCAGGGCAGACACTGGGCCCTGGCTACTGTAATGCAGCGGGACAGCTTATACAAAACAAAATTACCCAAACACAAGGAAAGGTTGCTCACACTGCTTCTCTGACCCACTGACTGGCTGGACGACAGACTGGACACTGCCAATGACGGGGTTACACACAACTTTGGTTTGAATAGAAATACTGTGGCCATTAAGAAAAACGTTCACGCAGTAACATTCTTAAGCTGAAGAATGTGTAACACAGTGTGCTTCAAACATTGCACAGAATATCAAGCATCAGAGGGCAGAAAAAGCCCACAAATCAACTCTCCTTATTAGGACTTTGCAAATGATCCCTAACCTTAAAGGTTGGTAGAATGACTTGATATAATCTACGGCAGCAGCCGGGGTACACAAGCACAAATGTCAGATGTGGGACAAATTAGAAAATGGTGGGCAAACACAGTCCAGATGATTAATGAAAAACATTTCTAAACAATGCCTGACCCTAACCTTAACCTAACTACAACTCACATCGTACCTTTAACCTTAACCAGGACCTTAGAACTAAAGTTTTGCCTCATTATTACCAGACTCTGGTGCCTATGTCTACTGGTCCTAACAAGATCTGTGTTTATGCTACAGAAGGTCCTAAAGGGGTTATGAGTACACACACACACAGGTTACGGAGGTTACAGGCTTACACAGCATGCACCAGAGCATTATAACTTGATTTACAAGTTGAAACTACAGATTTACTGTTTGAACAAAAACAACAGAACGCCCAGAGGCCTGTGTTACTGAAACATAAAACTGTTTGAACTTGGTTCAACCTGCAACACAACAATAAATCCTACTGCCTAATAATCCTACTTTGAATATATAAAGTGTTTTTTGTTTGAAATTCTTTTGTACCTTATCTTAAATGAAATGATGAACGTTCCTTTACTAGTTACTAGTAACATTGTAATTCAAAGATCTACATAATTCCTCTATTTATGTTGCATCTACATAAGTGGACACTATTTCTTGCACACGTGTTAAAAGTGCATTGGTTATAGATTACTATACATGATCGACTTGCACTGAACTCATTTTATTATAATTTCTTATTCCAGGATAATTGTTGTTATTGTGACCTGAGACATCAATCTGACACCTCTGCTGAACCACAGAATTACAAATAAATTAAATTTGGTAATTACCAAATAAAGTTTCAGATTTACTTCTCTCCTATTCTCGCTGGTAATAGCTTACTTGCCCACACATGACCTTTCTGTTGCTCCCTTATGTTTACTCTCTCTCTTAGTCTCTCTCTCTAAAAGTTTCAGTCAAATGATGTTAAAATGGCAGTATTGTTAAATTAAGTTTTAATCCTCGTTTGGAAACTCCTGTGGAGTGGGGTTGCAGACCCGGGCCAGTTGACCTAGACTGACTGTTTCCAATCAGCTGCCAACGTCCGTTTAATTACGTCTGAATGGGGCATCAGTGTTCACTAACCAGCTCCTTTCCTTTTCCTTTAACTCAATTGGAAACTCTTGGAAAGCATTCAAAGAGGAGGCTTGGAGGCCTATCACTGCCTCATGGTTGTAAAGTCCTGTTGAATTTACTGTTTTAAAGGCTCCAGATAGATGTGTACTCTCTGCGTCAGAAGTTAATTTGATTGCTTCATTATGGGCAGTGGCCTTTAAGCATCTGACTAGTATAACAAATGTCTGTGAAGCACCAGCTTGACATGGCATTCTCTCCACTACACATTTAGAGAACATGATGTCACAAAGCCTCAGATAGAATCCACAGCCAATCGTCAAATGTGTAACATATTCATGCGAACAAACACTTTAGAAGTTACAGCCATGCTTCATGTGTCATTTGCTTTCTACTTGAATAAGCAGACCAGTCAGGCAATGGGGATATTAATCCCCATTGCACATCTCAAACAAACATTGTCACAATCCTGCATTATGCCCCTTAATGTATTATTCTGCTTTACTGATCATACTACCACGGCCTCTTTACAATCCATCTTAAAGACAGAAAACTTACTGTACCTGTTTAAATGTGTGACATGAATACTCAGATGAGATAAGAGCTACCGTTGTTAGTTGTTAGCAGTGCTATGGTCCTCATCTGAGTTAAATGCCACCACGAATTAGACTCCTTTCCATAATGTGAATTTTCAAGAGTGTGCCCTGGCTATTTATCATTTCCTGCAAATGGATGGTATATATCCACCTTGAATTAGTTTGACCAAATACTTTGAGTAATTAGAATAGAGTTAAAATCTATTCAAGTATTCTGAGAAGATAGTTGTGTGTGCATTTTGTGTCAAAGCAATGAAAAATGTATTCATTCATTCAAAATATCACAAAATGTCTGATTTTCTAAAGCTGAGATGTGAAGTGAAGTATGTGAAGGACTGAAAACTCTTGTTTTCTTCTGTAAAACACCAAATACTGCTTATTTTGATGCCTGAGACATAAGTGTGCACACAGCAACCAAGAAAAGTTGTGAGACACACTATACGGGGACGAGTCGACCTCACATACACAAAAAATGACTCGCTCTCTGGTCACTGATTCAACCCAAAGGGAACAAAGCAGCTGAAACAAAAACCTGGTTGTTCAAGAAGAAAGGGTGAAGAGAGGGCGCAGTAAGGCAAGAACATCGAGATGGGGGGAGGATGGGGATTGGTGGGCCTTTCTCTTTCGGGGGCAGCTTTTCTGTTTATGCTATATTCCATCTGTATCGCGTTACTGCTTGGTGCCGGTGTCAGCCGAGAGAGGCTTAACTGAATGAGTCAAATAGAGAGAGGGAGAGGCCCAGCAGGGAATACCAGGTCACAAAAGATTTACTTCACCCCTGTCCAGAAACCAGTTTTTCAAACAAGAACAATACAGCCAGTAGAAAAAGAAATGGAGCAAGATAGGCAGGGCCAGGTGGGGGCGGAGTGGAGGAAGAGAAAAAGAGAGAGAGGCAGAGGATTGATGGCACAGTAAGGAGAAATATAGAGTGGAGGAAAAAAAGAAAAAGGTAAGGAGTCCCAGAGTTCAGTCTCGGGGGGTTCCCGCGGCTGGCAATGGCTTCAAAGCGTTTCGAAATTGAAAAAGCGAATTGAGAGCAGGACGGGATGAGATGGAAAGACGAGGAGGAGTGAAGGAGGGAAGCTAGGAGGGGAAGACAAGAAAGAGAGAGACAAAGAGAGAGGGAGAAAGGAGAGGTTCCCGAAGAATAAGTCCTGCATTTAGATTTGAATATGGACACAGAGTGGCAGGTCACTGCTCGGCATTGCAGCTAGTGCCAATATTCTCTATTAGAGCCTCTTCTCTCTCTCTCTCTCTCTCTCTCTCTCTCTCTCTCTCTCTCTCTCTCTCTCTCTGCCCCTACTCCCATCCTCCTCCTCTGTGTTCTGAGCAGTGCAGATGGTGCAGTGTTCGCCCGCAGATATTAACAAGCCCAGGAGACTGGGCGCGTGAGAATGTACTCTATTCTCCGCTAACTTCACGGTCCTTGAGAGCTGTGCATGCAGGCTGCAAGTATCACTCAAATAGCTGTGGGGATGAATCCCATGATCTCTTACTGTTTTACACACATAATGAACATATGCTGCTATTTGAACACAAATTCACATTCACAAGAGTGCACCAACGTTGCTTTACACACAGGCATGCACAAAGGCACTGGGGTCTCGTGCCTCTGCTGGTAACATGCAATTATGTGGCTATGATGTCATTGATTTCCTGCATTGGTTGGAAGCTGTGCAATGCCGAACGATTAGAGAGCGCTGGAAAGTGCCTCGCTGTGTGGAATACTAATACACTCATTTGTGAGCAGTGGCTAAAAGGGAAATGTTTTTCTATGCACCCCCCCTGCTAATGTTTACCTCTGCAGAGTTGAGACTGAAGGGAAGAGTGACTGACTGATAGGCAGGCTGACTCATCCCTGACGGATATGTCAGATCCCAGTTGCCTGACAGGCCGACAGACTGGCCCTGAGTGGACGGGAGAGGAAGAGGAGGAAGAGGAGGAAGAGACGATAAACAAGAAGGAGTAAGGAAGAAAGGGAATGATCAGCCCTGTCTGAAGTAAAAATCAATGATGGGTCTCGTTCCAAATAAGATATCCACTGTTTGGAAAAGAAATGTGACAGCTATTCTCACAAAATGATTGATAGTGTAAAAGAAAAACAAATAATTGGATTTCCTGAAGAGTAGCAAGTAAACAATAATCTTGGAGAGTAACGCCTGAGTGTATATATGCATCATGGTGAATGGCATAGTGTTAATATTGAAGTTTTTCTTACATTGTTTCATCTTCCTGTCAAACTACACCAAATTCCAGTCAATAAATAGAAAAACCCTGCACTTGACCTACAGGGGCATTTTGTATTCTTATTTAGTGAGACAGATATCGTGCTGTATCGTTTTATGATTGTCTGGCAATATATCGATTATTGCATAGTCGCTGTGTCTTGATATTATTGTTATCGCGAGATATGTGTCACGTATCGGATCTTATCGTGAGTTACACCTCTTCCAAATAGATAGTGACTTATGAGAGTCAAGATAGATGCTGCGGGATCCGAGATATGCTGGCTTTTGGTCAATGTGTGAAATTGAGGCAGTAGTTTAAAACTATTGTGGGACTGCTGTCTAACTGGTTTTAGTGGAAAGTAGAAAAAGTCTGCTCAAAATGTTTCTAAATGTCTCTAGATGATGCAATACGCTAATTAGCATATCTATGTCTTCATGGAATGATTTTCCATTCTGACTAGTGACATTCGGTTTAGTCCCTTTATCTGTTGGCTTCTCTCCCACTCTCTGTGCTCATATACACAAAATTAATGACAATAATAATCAATACAATAATTAGCCACGGCAAGGAGGTACTGTTTTCTGTTTTCCATTTTTTTATGTCTGTCTGTTAGTTAGCAGCATCTCACAAAAACTACAGATCCATTTATCTCAAAACTTGTTGTAAGGATGCAGTATGGGTCAAGAAAGAAGTAATTTAAAGGAATAGTTGAGTAATTGATCAGGGGTGGTTTTTTTTAACATTTTCTTTAATGTTGTAAGATAGGGTGTTTTTCCAAATGTCCGTTGATTTCTCAGAGAATAATTCATGGAAGGCATTTTTAGGGGTCTAATATTTATGAGTGTGTGCAATTTAGTGCAGAACCAAATAAAATGTTGAATGTGGCTTGACATGACCCATTGAGACATGTTAACCATAGAGCGGTCACTTCCAAGCCATTTCCAAGCTGCTGCTTTGTTCTACTAAAATCCAATTTTATAACCAAAACATTAATCTGAAAAAATCTGCATAAACGTTAGTTAAAGACAAAGGCTGTGCAGTGATTTCAAAGTTGGAAGATCATTTATGTCTAATTCCGTTTCTGTGCTGCTAGTTGAATGAGAAACATAGACAGATGTGCCGGCAGAGGAAAAGCCAGGCCGTGCACTCGGTAGGTCTGTGCTGCTGCCTCTCTTCTATCGAAAGCAGAAAAGGTTTGTGCAAAAAGTTCCAAGATTTGTCATTTGGTGCCATTTTGGAAAATATTTTTTTAATATTTTTAATATTCTGTCAATATAGTGACAAAGGCATTATGTTTGAAAAACTGGCGGTAAATGACGAAGGACAGACATATCAGTGGAGAAACTCCAACACTTCAGCTGCTGTAATCTCTCTGTCAGTCAGTTACGGACAGTTAAGGCTTTTCTACCCGAGCACTCACATGTACACACCCTACTTCAACGCCTCACATTGGGCGAGTGTGGGTAAGAAGCAGAAAGTCCTCTTACTCAGCAACACAGTGTCGGCCTACCTTTTACTTTTCATTAGATACATGCATATCAAGTTCAAAAGAAATTAAAGATGCAGGCAACACAGGATTGACCTGTGATGTGAGAAAAGATTTTATTTAAATTGGGGTGAAACTGGCCTGGAGGTTCTGCAGGGATGTGTCCCGATCTCATTCGGTGTCTGGTGTAAATTACTAAAACTCTCAGGTAGACCAAACTTTCCAAAGTCTACAGAAATTACTGCATCCTCCATTGAGTTTTTTCAGTCTACACATTCCAGTCGCACAGCGTAAAAGCAGACTCTACGTTTGTTTGTATGTATGTTAGTGATTATAGTAAGGCATCTTCATAGCTGAATGAGAAGTCTTTGCCTGCTGTTGATAAATAAAGAGAGAAGAACATTGCTATACTTTAGTTTCTGGGACACTTTGGAGTTTGTCTCGCTTTCAAGTCCAAATGCAACGAAATGTTATATAAATTGAAAGATTGAGTAATAGGGTTTAAATATTATAGGTAATAGGCACGTCACTCACTAGCTTTGCACTGACATGCACAATGGAGGTTGTATATCGGTTCAAATTTTCGCGAGCCCAGAAAAGTGAGTATTTATCATCACAATGTCAGGTCAATATTGGGCTGAGAGCGCGATACAGGGAAGTAAAAACCAGGCAAGCAATTTTTAATCAAATGAGTGGATTCCATCTTTAAGGTCTGGCATCCAGTTCCTATAACCAGCCATGGACAACCATCGATGAATTAACACAAACAGATTTAAACATTTGAGCCTCTGTGCTCCTAAATTTGTAGTCTTCAAGTCCAACCGCAGATTGCAGTGAGATTTTGGGAGAAATGTTTGAGGTTTTATGCTAAACTACTGGCTGATGACACTATGTACCATACAGATAAGCAGTATTTATCCTCTCATCAAACTCTTGGCAAGAAAAAAATACGCAAACTTCTCTAAATGTCAAACTTTTCCAATGATTTGTACAATATTTTCTCTCCAAAAAACAAGATTCATAAGCTATTCCATTTATTGTCAGGGGAAGAAATAATAGTTGAGAAGCTGTGCCCAGAGAAATTTTTGCTCAGAAAATTACTTCAATTATTGTGAGAACTATTGCTAAGCAGCTTTCTATCACAGGCTGTTCAAAACATGCATTGTTAAGTTAGTGGACTTAAACTGGGCAGCTCATTGGAGTGTCTCTTGACAAACCTGTACAACTTTGTCTTGCAAAAAACAGTGCACTTACGCAACCTTACAAAATAAAACACTATGAATAAAAATAGAGGACCTACACCGTAACACGAGCATGAGGCCACAGATGGCAGGAAAAGGAAAGGATTACTACGGAAGAGGCGATGAAAACAGTCAGGAAATAATTAAGTGAAAGAGATTAACTCAGAGGTAAAGAGAGAACAGTTGTGGGTTTAATGGAGAGATGATGGGAAGGTGAAAAAGACAATGATGCTGAAGTGTGAGAGAAGAGAGGTTTTTTAAGACCAAATGCTTGCATCCTGTTTATGGAATAAAAGGAGGTGGTAAAAACAAAAAAAAGGAGGAGCAGTTTTCAGAAGGACTCAGAAAGTGAAAGAAAAATAAATGCAATGAGATAGAGAGAAAATCCCAGAGGACAGAAACCAAATGCCCAGTCCTGCCGACATGGTGTCAACCCCAGCAAAGTCTCTCCGTTTCAGCAGTTATTTGATGAGGTAGAAGGAAAGAGGGAGAGAAATATGGAAATGAAGAGAGAGAAGGACATCAGGTAGAGAAAGGGAAGCAGCAGTGCTTTCAGTGAGAACAAGGCCAGAAGAGACCGGCAGAGATGTTAAGAGACAATAGAAAGGTTAAGTGAGGGACTCTGCGAGAGAGAGACAAGAGCGTGCGGCAGGTTAAGAGACGACGAGGATCAGAGACAGATAGAAGGTAAGTGGTGTCTCTCTATTACAGAGGAGCTCTTTGTGCCTGAAGGAGCCGGAGAGGAGCGTCCTGTCACTAGAGCCAATGTACCGGAGGACTCTGAGCCGTCTACCTTTCTCTAATGCAGCAGCAGATCAATTGCTGTAGTGCATGTGAGTGTGATCAGCAAATTTTTTAAAGAGCAGAGACAAAGCGGCAGCACAATCCTGGCACGGCAATGTGGAGAAAGAGATGAATTCATTATAAAGAGCTGGAACTCTGTGACAGTACATGGAGCCACGGTGAGTTGCAGTTAGCATCTGGCATCACCGTTAAAAGCAGAGGACAGTGAAACAGGAGAAAAGTCCAAAGCTGCTTTCAAACATGCACTGCCCTCCAGGGATTTCCCAGAGCTTCACCTGAAGAGGTGAATGTGTCCGAGTGAGGGCCTCCAGAGTTTCTCCGCCTGGCCCCGTAGTACAAAGTTCACAGAAAGTCCGGAGGAGCCGATGTGAGAACACAGCAGGAGATTCGTTTTTTGAACACGGGACAAAACTGATGAAAAAGCAGCGCCACACTAAAGTCAAGAGAGTCTGTGTTGATATGAGCTGATGCCGAAGTCGACGTGCTGAAAACAAAAACATCTGATCTCTGCAGCAGAATTTATACATTACATCCAGCCTCTGTTTGCTGCACCACCGCTCACCTGAATCCTGCAGAGAACCTCCTACTGTGTGTTTCATGTGTGAAAGGCAAACTGCAGAGATTGTCTGGACCTCTTTCTCTCGAGTTCCGACACAGGTCATGTCTGAAAACTGCTTAGGTCAACAACTCTTACT
This sequence comes from Hippoglossus stenolepis, assembly GCF_022539355.2. NCBI lineage: Eukaryota > Metazoa > Chordata > Actinopteri > Pleuronectiformes > Pleuronectidae > Hippoglossus > Hippoglossus stenolepis. The sequence continues at coordinate 6,273,948 of NC_061491.1, forward strand.
CTAACTCTACATTTGAATTTACAGAACCCACGTGTGTGAATGCCAGATGTTCCTGTGGGATTTGAGTTGTGCTTTAGAGAGATTATCTGTGTAATTACGAGTTAATTAATTTTTTGAGATAAGGAAAACTTGTGTGTGTGCTTTCAGTTATCTACATCACAGAGTTTTGCGTAATCTATCCAATAACTGTTCATATAATTCAGACTGGACCGCAGGGAAAAGCAAGGCATTGTTTTCGACCCGTCTCTGTGTTTGTTTAGTGTGTGTGTGTGTGCTTTAGTGTGTGTGTGTTTGTGTGTATTTGTGTGCGTGCGTGTGGGTAAAATGATTCAACAATGGTGTAGGAATATTACTTCCGAGGGTATCTCAACATAATTAACTTTTGGAGCTGATCGGTCAAAAGTCAAGGTCACTGAAAATATGGCCGGACAAATACATTATCCAATATATATATGCAAATAATAATCAACCTTAAGCTTGATCAGAAGTGTATTACACATCATATGATTTTAGACACCGTCTTCTCAATGTCTTAAATACAGTTTTTCTTTTGATGTCCTCTTTTACACTCGACATCACTATTGCCCTTCTGTCCGTCCTGGAAGAAGGATCCTTCACATGTGTCTCTGAGGGTTATGCATTTTTTACCTTGTTATAAGGAGTTTTTTTGGAAGCTTTTCCTCACTCTAGTCAAGGGCTGAGGACAGAGGACATCTCACCTTGTACAGATTGCGAAGCCGTTGTGAAGGCAAGTTGGGATTTGTAAATAGTGGCTATAAAAATTAAATTTGATTGATTGATGTCATATTATAAGTGACGTCATGGTAAAGTCACAAATAATTATCCATGTCATGGAAAGTAAAAAAAAACAACAATTTAAGGCAACTCTGCATCCTTAAGAACAACAGACATGACCTGAAGCTCATGTAGATCAAAATTAATTCATGAATGGAAAGACGTTATCATTGCATCACTATAAAGTCAGAAAAGACATTTTACATATAGTAATATATTAACAACCAATAAGACAGAGACACAAAATATGCAGCTTATTTAGACCAACCAATCATTCATCATCACATGGTATCAATTGTGATGATGTCATTAGAGAATGACATTATTACAAAACAGAAAAGTTATCATTGCCTATATACAGCACGTGGAGGATATGAATCGTCCCTTGGGTGCTTTTCATTACATTTCTTTCTATAATTTTATAATGTGGCTATTATTTGATTATTGAGATGTGATGGTATTTGGGGAGCTAAGTTAATATGTCTCTATATCTTTCATGTTGCTCAGTGCATCACAAGGATTCCTGATATTCTTCAGATGATTTCACTGCACAAACTTGTAATCTGTACGAAAGCACAAAGTTGTATTGAAAGGCCCAATCCCATTTCACCCCTTGGCCCTACCCCTTGTTTCAGAGGGTCATCTTGCCCCTTGAAACGGAGTCACAAGGTTGTTGAGAAAAAAGTGACCATAATACATTGAAATCATATAAAACTACGATATTACAATCATTATCGTAATTTTTAAATCCTTATTAAAATTTAGAGCCCCACCCCTCGGCCCTACCGACAGGTATTGGGACAGCCTACCCCTACACGTGAATGCGCAAAACGAAGAGGCAGGGCCAAGGGGTGAAATGGGATTGGGCCAAAGACGTCAGTACGATTATGGAAGAATAAACATGGAGGCCTTTATTTAAAGCTGATAAAACATGGGTCACAAGAAGTGCAGAGAAATGTGGACTTGCGACCAACAACATGGCGTCAAGGCTGTGTAAGCACTATCTAATTTAAAAAGTATGGGATCGCAAACCAGCACCAACCCCCATCAACGATAATTCACACCTAATTCAATTCCAAGCAATTAAATGAGTACATGGGATTATTCCACTCAAGGTGTACGGAAGCATCACAAGCTCACAGAAACAACCCCAGTCAAGTGCCTAGAAATGCTGACACAGGCTGCACACCCACAGACAGACTGAAGCTCCCATCAGTACACACACGCACGTGCACGCGCACACACACACACACAAACACGTTTGTACAGCTATCTTAGTGAGGACACTCATTGGCATAATGCATTCCCTAGCCCCTTACCCTAACCATCCAAACTAAATGCCTACCCCTTAACCTAACCTAAACCTAATTCTAACCCTAAAACCAAATCTTAACCCCCCAAACAGTCCATTAAAGGGAGGTCACAAAGTGAGGACCGGCCAAAAGGTCCTCACTCTCCCAAAATGTCCTCACTCCGTAGGCTGTAGACTCAAACAGGTCCTCACAAAGATAGCTGTACAAGACCAAACACACACACACACACACACTTTAGGAAATAAGCCACACAAAAAAACAAACAAAGCACTTTGAAACACATGCACACACTCATTTGATAGACACATACACACATTTGTTCATTCAGCAGTTTAAAGCAAACCATTAGTCGCTCAATCAGGCAGACCCCACAAGGGAGAGAGAGCTAATTAACGGCCGTATCGAAACGCCAAGCCTCGCACTTTATCAAGGTTTCGGGAAACACGATGGGCCTTTAAAATCCCATATTGTTCTCTCTCTCTCTGCCTGCCTGTCAGTCTCGCACTTGCTCTGTGTCTCTCCCTACTGATGCTACCTTATAAAACACTTTCAATTGCAAAAATTTTAATGAATAAATTGGATAATGAAAAAACAAATACCGAGACTGGCTGTCACAAATTGATTCTGGAAGTTAAATAGCTAATTTTAATAAAATTGTAATTATGGAATTGAAGTCATTTTAGAAGGCAGATATGTTTTAAGAATACAAATCATATGTGGGAGTTGGACAAAAACAGCATAGCAAAGGTAGGTGGTGGAATTCACGTGCAAATTGTGTTACTGCAGTAGACATCTGAGGATCATGTTGCCTGAACACCAGCTATTAGAGAGGCACAAATGAACTGCTTATTAATTAGTTGTTAATCCACTAATAATGCCAGATAATAACAAAATGCATTTTGGTTGTATATTTTAAACAGCAAAAACATTTACAGCGAGTATTTGAAGATAAAGAATATCATAAGAAGTATGTGTGGCTGTATATTTATTTTTATTATGATTAGAGAGTTACTGTCAACTGTACGACAGCTTGTAGCTGCTAGATGACGTGACATCCTCATCACTATTATGTGGATGTTTTCACCCCATCATGGATTTAAACTCCTGGCACAGAGCTCCTGTAGAATGAAGCTTATTCCCCAAAGCAATAAGTGTGGCAGGGAGGTAAACTTACAGTGCATTCATAATATCATCTCTCACCTGAGATGGTCAAGTATTCTGCTAAAAGATTACAACACAGGTTAATGTGCTCTTTGTCAGTTTTAATTCACTTTCTTTTGTGGTTATCTATTGATAATGCAATGAACAGTTCCTGTGGACAGACAACACTTTACATGGTGTAAAAATTGTGTTTAAAAGGTGGAGGAGTGATGAAGACTGTTTAGTAAATATGGATGTAACTTGTTCAATTACACTTGTGTAAATGTAAAAAGTTGAGGATGTTTGAGGATGAAGAATTTTTGAAGCTGTCTGTATTTTTAATCTGTATTTGTGATGAGGGGCCAGAGGTCGCAGGACAAAGTGTTCACAATGAAAATGCCATGAAATGTGAACATCTGAAAAAAAAAGAGTATATTATTTAGCAGGTTTTGGTGATGAATTTGTTTCCTTGTGTTTCAAATTTTTTTCTATGGTATTTTCCAATATTCTTCTTGATTCTAATTTTTTTATGTCACATTTTCATGTTGAGTCAAGACGAGTGGATTATCCTTATAATAACAAAAATGATATTTACATATCTGCAAAACAAGGTAAACTAGAATTTTGGGTCAAAAATGAAGAAAAAAAACCACAACTTTATTTAATTTATAACTTGTTAAGAGATTCTTTACAAAAACGTCTAGTTCATTATAAAACAAATCGTGTTATTATACTCATAATAAATGCTAATGCTCATAAAAGTGTTGCTGTTAGAGTGAGACTTTCATTCATCTTTGGTGCATTCATCTTTATTAAAGCTCCAGTGTGTAAGATTTAGGTGAAAGGGATCTATTGGCAGAAAATAATCCTAGTGATGTTTTCAATTATCTAAATTATATGAATTGTTGTTTTCTTTACCCTAGAGTGGAACATTTATTTTTAAGGATGCCATGTTTTACAGTAGCCCAGACTGGGCAAACTAAACACCTTTTGAGTTTTTATACCAACTTTCATGTTCTTTTAAATTTGAAAAAACTTTCAGTTATGTAGATTGATCAAAGCCAAATGGGATCAAAGCCATTTGGCTTTGTTGTCAACCACAGACATTGAACCACAGACATTGAACAGACTTCAAAGGAACTTCTAGTGAATTCTACAATTCCTGAACCCTATAAAGGGGTCTGTCACTTAATTTGATCATTTCACTTCTGCTGCAGGAGAGAGTGAGACGTGCTTTCACGACCGCTGTGCTTTTGGAAAAACTTTGTAGAAATGCCTAAACTGATTTCCGTTGGTTGTCTGACTGAGGCAAAGAAGTGGGCCATGGATTGCAGGTCCAGAAAAAGATCCTTCTCTGAAGTCCTGCAGTTGGACATCCGCAAGAGAAGACCAGTAAGCTTCTCCAGAGAGAGAAAGAGGTTCAGAGTCTACAGAGAGGAGGGAAGGCCATGTCCTGAGCCCATCCAGAGGCTACGCTCAAGACACATAAAAAGGCCCTTCACTGAGACTGCTAAGGACATTGAAAGTCCTCAAGAGATCTCTTCCAAAAGGATGAGGATGACCACTGATGAAGAGGCTCCTCGCACCTCTGCAGTGTATCCTGCACCTGTGGTCACTGTCCCCATTGGCATAGTGGTGAGTAGATAATGACAGAATTTTCTTTGAAAAGTCAAAGAAACAAGGGGATTTATATGGAATTTACAGCAGAATTAACAGTCAACACCAGGCAAAATGTTTTTGTTGTATAGTAACTACAGCATTGTTTTTTCTTGTTACGAAGAACAACAGTGATTGCAACTTATTTAACATAATTTATTTATCTTTATTTCTATTTCATTTATTTATTATTCAACATTATCTTGTTTTCTATTCAAATTCCAGACGTTCCCTGTCACTGAAGAGGCCACAGAGACAGAAAAGGTCTCGCTCAGTAAAACCTGGATCATTGGATCTAACTACATCCGCCGTAACCGTGAGATTACTGAGGACATCGAGGCTCCTCGCACCTCTGCAGTGGATCCTGCACCTGTGGTCAGGGTCCAGAGGAAGAGATGGAACAACTCCTATTCAAAGGTAACTTGTATTTAGTTATTTGTTCCTCTTAAGTCAAAGAAAAAAGGTGAATTGTAAAGAATTTACAGCAGAATTAACAGTCAATACCAGGCAAAAGGTTTTTGTTGTATATGAACTACAGCATTGTATTTTCTTGTTACAAAGAAATATTGATTGCAACTTATTTAACATTATTTATTAATCATTTATTTTAATTTTAACATTATCTTGTTTTCTATTCAAATCAAAGATGTTCCCTGTCACTGAAAAGGAGGTCAGAGAGACAGAAAAGGTCTCGCTCAATAAAACCTGGATCATTGGATCCAACTACATCCGCCGTAACCGTGAGATTACTGAGGACATCGAGGCTCCTCGCACCTCTGCAGTGGATCCTGCACCTGTGGTCAGGGTCCAGAGGAAGAGATGGAACAACTCCTATTCAAAGGTAACTTGTATTTAGATATTTGTTCCTCTTAAGTCAAAGAAAAAAGGTGAATTGTAAAGAATTTACAGCAGAATTAACAGTCAATACCAGGCAAAAGGTTTTTGTTGTATATGAACTACAGCATTGTATTTTCTTGTTACAAAGAAACATTGATTGCAACCTATTTATAACATTATTTATTAATCATTTATTGTAATTTTAACATTATCTTGTTTTCTATTCAAATCAAAGATGGTCCCTGTCACTGAAAAGGAGGTCAGAGAGACAGGAAAAGTCTTGCTCAAAAAGATCTGGATCATCGGATCCAGCTACATCCACCGTGGGGAGAAAGCTGCCTTTGACTGTTTCGGCGAGAACTTTGGACTCAAGGCCAAAGTGCAGTGGTTTGGCAAAGGAGGCCTGCGGTGGACTGGTGTCCTTCCTCGCTTTTACAGCGAACTGTCCACACAGAGTCCACCAGATATCTTGGTCGTCCACGCCGGGGGCAACGATCTGGGACTCACGCCAGCCAAGCAACTTGCAGCTGCAATGAGAGGGGGCTTGATACAGCTCCACAAAAAGTTCCCCAACATGAAAATCCTGTTCTCCTGCATCAATGAGCGGCAAGCGTGGCGCTACGGTGAAGCAAGGATCATCGACGGGGACAGGAGGACTGTCAACCAGCTGATGACCGAGGCTGTTCACCAGTTTGGAGGTGAAGTGATACAGCATCCACTCCTGAGGTTTTTCAAGAAAAAACTCTATCTACCTGACGGAGTGCACTTCACCCCGGAAGGAAACCATGTCTTTCTGTCAGCGATGCATGGAGTCCTGAGGAAGATGCTTCTCCTACAACGACTCAACTGACTCCTCCCTGTGAGAAAGTTGTTGAATGTAAATAAAATGTAAATAAAACAAACTTCCTGATCAATCAGGAAGCAGTGAACTGAAAACACTCTGTCAGAGTCCTAATGTTCATATGACTTGTAAGAAAATGAAGTGATTAGGAGAGATTTCACCCATAAATCACCAGCAATAGTTTTGTAACAAACAACAGTGATGATAATGGCTTATCTCTGTCGGCACTTTAAATCCAGCTGAACTGTGAAAATCCCTACAGTGCACGTTAAAGAGAAAAGTCTAAACTAAAACAGATGCAACAATCAGAGGAACACCTGGACTAAACTGTGAAGAGAATATTAATATGAACAGGATGTTTCCCGATTTTCTGACAAAGCTACGACTCTCAACCTGTCACTCATTCACATACTATGTGAATATTATGTGAATTTCCTCTAGCATGAATAAAAGGTGCATCTTATCTTATCTTAACATCTTAATCCTACTTATGCCTATTCTTTGGGAAATCGCTGATCCTACAGAGCACCTGCAATGTGCCAGCAGAGTCAGCTTCAGTTCATCTGCTGGACCAACATGGAAAACAGAATTTAGCACTCAAACCATGTATATTTTACATCACACTGGTTCAGGGGGGAGGAGTGCTTCTAATTATGGTGCAGCAAGTTATTCACAGAGCCCAGAGTGTATTTTTTGGATACAGGAGTTTCTCAGCAGAAGTCAGCTGAGATTTGAGCAGCGCAACACACAACTCCTTGCACTTGTAAAAAAGCTTGTATCGATTTTTTTTTTTGCATCAGACCTTCGTCAAAAATGTTGAAATTTTGATGTGCTAGTGCAGTGCCTGTTCTAAACCTGCTTAGTATGGGCTGTTTGCCTGGCCTGTGGTAATGCTGGTTGCAGCTTTCTTTCTGAAACTGTAAAAGTGAACTGCCGCAGCAAATAAAGACCTGCTGCTGCAGGACTCTGAAGCTGCTCCATCGCTGCTGCTCGTCTGTGCTGTTCACCTGTTTACTCACAGCTCAGTGAAGCTGGACTTGGTACTCATACAATCACAAACTAGAAAATAATTTGTAGCTGCTGTTGTAATGAATGTGCTGTTGCTGTGATAGACAACGTCACCTCTGTTGAAGAGTCCACCTGCCACTGCTGCAGAGCACTGGTCGTCTGCTTATTAAAACTTTATTAATGTTGAAAATGTCCATATCACACCAAATTCGACAGTGCAGACAGACTTCTAGATTTATTAGATAGATAAAAAGTTTGTCTTTAATGCACGTTGATAAGTAAACATGCACCACTGACCAATCGTAAGCTGACTTGCAGACACTTGAGGAAATGGTGAGCTGCAAAGTGAAGGAACTATATAACTACTGTGGCATTGCAGCCATGTTGCACCAATTATATTATTTACCCTCCTCTGTTAGTAAAAATATCAGCAGTGCTTTGCAGACTGGAGTCAAAGATAGAGATACAATATGTCTTTTGATGATAAACTTACCAGGCTGACAAACTTGTGAAATGACCTTCAGAGAGCTTTACTTGCCATCACCAATATTGGATGAAATTGTGTGCAATGGAGAACAGAATGCCAGACGGGAGTAAACATTACGTCACCAAGCTTGCAGCCCTCATGATTTGGTGTGAAGAATGAGGTGTGACGGCTGCTTTGCATTGGCTGTGAATGTGGGAAACAAGTAGAGAACTGAATCACAGTTTCTCGGCTGCAGACGAGTTTAGACATGATCTACATGTTGAATCCAGGACCCAAGCTAAGCACTTTGCTTTGTATCTACTGTGCTTTCAATGCTTACATCAGAATACGCTTCTCCTGTCATCAAAACAAGTCGGAGCTACTCAGCCTAATCAAAGATGGTTCCCCCAGGGGGAAAAACACACCACTCAGAAAATGGCTACTAGTACTAGATCTCACCTATAAATGACAAAGCATGGGAGAGGATCAAATCGTGTGCTTTTCCTGAAGTTGTTAGACTTAACACAAGTGGGTTGTGTGCTCAGAAAGGGCAAAGATTAAGAGCATAGTTAAGAAATTATCATGTGAATTGACACATTAATATCTTAATTATAAGACGGTTTATAAAATCTATTGCTGGTTAAATGAAATGCATCTCCTAATGTCAGCTCACTGTGACACATTTATTGTCTGACTGAGAAATTAATGTGATTATTTGTACGACGAAATCTCCATAGAAATGCAGGAGCTGACTGAGTGGATCTTTAATTCGTTGAACTGGCATGGCCCCTCGTCTCCCACCTTTTTTTCCCCGATGGACTCCTTAATTATATGTGACAGCACAGACAAGATCTCTCTGTATGCTTCAGAGTTCATTTGGCTGCCATTATCAGTAACATCAGTAGAATCCACTGAGCCAGGTCCGGAGGCAGCCATGCATGCTGCAATCATGACGCTGTTCACAGATGCTTCACAGGTGAAGAGATGTGCTCTGCTGCTTCTCTCTCCCTCTGTATTTGCCTCTGTTCCTGGTGCAGATGAAAAGACTTGCATCCTGTGGTGTATCTTTGTTCTTCTGCCGAATTAATCCTCCTCCAATGGTGAATTATGGCCGTTTCACCCTTACAATCTGGAGATTGTCTGCTATTTGTCTGCCTTATTCTATGTTTTGTTTTTTATTCGCAGCAGCGTTTTTTCTTTTATCCATTGCCACTGTCTTTCTTGGATTCCCTGGATGTCGCTGATTGCACCTCTAGCAGGTCTTTCATTTCCATGACAGTCAGTACAAGTGATCTATTTAGCAGTCCAACTTTTTCTAAAACTCTAATTGGAATTTTTAAACCTGGTCTTCAAAATCTCCTGTTTACCGATCAAAGACGGTTCTTTTGTTGTTATCCCAGTGTGCGCCGTCTAACTCAAAAAGCAGACTCCAAAGACTCAACACAAACCGAGGCCTTCACAGCGTGTTTGTGCATGCATAATAACTGCGATGTGGAGAACCTGAGCTGCTCAGAACACTTGTCTCTTATTTATCCCAACATTTATGATCCTCTGAGACTGATGGGCCGGGCACAGCAAATAAACACCAGCATGTTCCAGTGTTATTGTCAGCGTGGCAACATGAATGAAATACTATGAACTGTTGTGAAAAGAAACAGGGGAACAGAAAAAGATTGAGGGAAATTGGGTGTGTATGCATACATACACACGCACCCAACTTCCCTGCACAACATGACGGACGGATGCTTGGAAGTGGGAGGAAGCTCATAATGAATGCTCTTGATGAGAGTGATTTGTCACTGACAAGAGAAACACAATCTGTCGAGATGATGATGACGGGGAAGGATGGGAGGGAGAAGCAATGGAAGGAAGAGGACGAGAGGGAGGAAGTGGGGCCATACAGTGTGTGTTTGCACGTGTGTATTGTCTCATGGATAGTCTGGTTGTCTACCAGACCAGATCTTAAGATTCCAGTCACGTTATTAAAAAATAATGTGTGAAATAACGTGTCAAGTTGATCTTTATACTCGAGATACTGCTGAAGTTTTGACCTCTTCACACTTTTTCCTCTCTTCTCTGAGCACCGTGGAAGTGGGTGAGGTTGTTCCAGGAGTCTCTGCAGTGCCTCACACATGATCAAATGAACACAGGTTTTAAAAAACGTTGCCGCTGTCCAGCACTGCATTTAGTTAGCAGAAAGGAAATCTTCACCATCTTTGATTTTACCTGGTTTGGTCAGATGCAATGAATACTTGTTATTGCTATTAATTTCTGTGCTGTAAGCAGAGCACTCAGTTTTATTTCACTTTCGAAAGTATTGGAAAGTACAGAAGCAGATCTACAATCAGATTTTCAATCCAGGGCTGCATTAAAGAAACAACACGCAAGAAAATCAACTGATCCTCAACCTGTGGCTCTGACATTATTGGTCCAATAGCCAACCTATCAGTTGCTTGGAGGCTGAATTAATACCACACTTATAAAATACAATGTTTTCTGCAAGTAAAAGTTAAAGCAACACAGCAAACATAGTCAGGAAAATATACCTGAAGTATTAAATGTAAAAATACTTAATTATGCTGAAAAATTCCCCCTGACATTTATACTATTAAATCTATACTTCAGTATTAATAATGCAATCTTAACCTTTTAGAGCTGGAGCTTGATTTTAGCTATTTTGTATATTTAAATTATGGGTAAATCTGCTGATCATTTAATCTGCTGACTACGAGTCTAAGGTGAGACCATCTCAATGCTTGCTATAGCCAACCAATAGTACAAAGAATTATTATCCATTTTCTCTTCCTTTATATAGACTGGTCTGGCCACTTTGTATATCTATTCCTTGTATTAGGCCTGGTGCACACTAAAGGATTTTCAACTCTTATCCGATTTAAAAAAATGTTGTAGACCACACACATAGTGACAGGATTAGCCGTTTTTTCAATAATATAATCGAGATAACACACACACACAATGTTTTTGCCAGAACGTTAGACCACACACTTGTAGTTTGTAGGAAACGATTTCGCAGTGCCGACTACAGAGACTTGAGATCTCACAGAAACGTGTGTTCTGTTTTGCAGCTAAAAACAAAAAAACAAAAAAATATGAATGAATTGATCGCTGAAAGGCAGAATAAGGTTTTGCAGGGCAAGCTGGAGGTGAGTGGGAAATGCATTGTTGGTTCTATACAAGTACTTCACATCCGGTTGGTGACGCCTTCCGGTCAGCTCACTCATTAGCAATAACGGGTTTGCTCAGTATTCCGTCGTGTCCAATTATCAGGGATCAGGGAGGCACCAACACAATCGGTAACATTGAGAATATTTTGTAAACCCCTCACACTTCAGGATTAGTTGGGCAGAACTGGGAACGCCCTTGTGATAGTCGGATGGGGTGAATCGGGTCTATATTCTGCCAGATTATCCTCTAGTGTGCACTAGACTCTAGAGGATACATTTCTTCAAAGTTAAGTATTACATAAACATAGCAGGACCTTTTTTTCTTTTTATCATAATATCAAATGTTTTCGAATATCATTTTTTTAATACTTATATCCTATCAAAGTCAAAACCTTTGTTATCATGACAACCCTAGTTGTAAGTCACTAATGCCAAGATCAGGCCCAGCACGACAGATATAGACCACTGTTAACCAAACATGTTGGGCACGACAGTTGCTTTATTATCCCCTGCAGTGCATCATAATGAAAGAGAACCAACAGATTTATTGTCCTTTCTCATGCCTAAATCAACTTCTTTCCCATAGAAACACATAATATTCTCCTAGGACATCTGGTGGAGCAGCACAGTTGTTCATGGCACCTCCTTCCTAATTATCAATGCATCTCATGCAGGTTGTTGAAGATGGAGAGCTCTGATAGTTACGGCTCCAACATGAAGCCAGAAATATGTCTCACTACAATAATTCATAACTTTATGATCACATAATCCGGCACAGTGACTGTCTCAGTTCATCACGGTGGCAGGGCTTGGTCAGATAAAGCCGAGAGGAAAGTCAAGCCTACCCAATTTAAATTAAAAAATCCAGCTGTGTAAGCAGTATATATATATTTTTTAAGTAAAATTACCAATGAAACAAAGTCTCTGTCGCTCCTCACACACAAACTGATAATCACATGTATTTAGTAATTAATCGATGATGTCGGATCATGACTCCGGATCGTTCCGCTCACTTAAACCCTGATGTCCTGACTGTGCGCGTCACATTACATCTCGTGTTGTGTAGCAGGTTTAAACATGTGTCTCATAAACTCTAGAGCGACTCAAACAAGCACAAAGTCAACGTCTTTCCTTTACGTGCCCTAATAACTTCTGATCAGTGATGGTGTTTATTGTCAAAGTGTAAAGTGAGTGCAGGTCAGCGGGGGGAGTGAGGAGGAAGCAGACTCTGACACATACAGGAAGCAAGACCTTTAATGTGCATCTGTCCTGGTCCTGAGGCTATAATTATTCAGTGGTGGAAACCCTCTAAAACAATGAATGTAGCGGAAAACATGAATCGATTATGTTCAGTCACTGCATCGATAGAGAGTTGTCCTCCTCTGTGCAGGAGCCCAAACATTAACACATGTGTGCGTCAACCTAACATAATGTGGCTGTAACTCTATTCCAGCCACATGATTGGTTCGGGGCGGCGCTATTCTTATTATCATTGGCTGTTTGTTTTGTCTATCAAAACATGGATGGAATGAGTTCTATCGCATTTGTCTATATCGTTTAATCGCCCAGTCCTATACAGAAGACATTTTGGCTCATCTCTATCAATAGCTATCTGCATATGAATGCAGATTAATTAAAAAGATTATAGTCGACGCATATTCACATGAAGAATCTGTTTAGAGGGATTACTATACTGCAAATTGGAGCAATACAAAAAAAAAGGTGTCCTGTCACTGCCTTTTCGGTCAAGACACTTCAGTCAAATATGTTTCTTTATCAAAAGGCAACATAAAATATTGCTATTTCTAGTATATCAAATGTGTGTTTAATAATTTATTTCACCTTGCACAACCTTATGTAACTTATGCCCTGCTGTAAATTTAGTTTGCAGAACTTATCCTCCAATACATTTTTGATGAAGAATCTGAGACACTAAAAGAGGTGAAGCCGGATCTAAGTACAGAAAAAGGCTGATTCTGTACCACACATAGTTCACAGAGTAGAGGTCAAAGTTCCACTTAATTTTGTCTCACCATTACAGCAGCAGAATGAACTTACAGACATCCTGCAGGTCTCGCTCTCTCTGACAAGGAACTCCGATGTTAAGAGCTCCTCATTTAGACCAACGTAGCGACAGTTTAGCTGAATCAAAAAGTGCCGGCTTCTCTCGCAGACAGGCGGCCTAATTGGGCTGCCGCTGAAACCAGGCCAGTGCTGCAGCTGCTGCCAAAGCTGCCAGTAGAGAAAAACATGGAGCACAGTAAGAAACATGAAAAGACAGAGCGAGAGACAAATGGAGAAGGTCAGCCACTAATAAACAGGCGACTTGCAAAGCAGCATGTACGTCTTGAGAGAAGTTTGTACGAGAGGCTCTTAATATGAGCATTAAAGAGAGAGTCACTCAGGGGGAAAGAGAGTGACATACAAAGACTGGGAATGTGAGACAAAGGGAGAAGTGGCAGAGGAGAAAATCGTCATGACATAAAACAGAAAGCTTGATCAATGGATCCCTCAGTCACCTCGTTAATAAAGACCAGTACTTTTATTAGACGCAGAGAGGTTTGCAATATTTATTGCATGAATATTTCAGAGTCCCCAGCAGGGGCCGAGACACAGACTCTTCTCTTTCTGCAGAGAAGACACAGTCGCAGCTTCCCTCCCCACCCAGACAGCTGGAGGAAAAGGAGTTAGGGCCCTTCATCGCACTTTCTTATTTCAGCATAGTGAAATAAGAAAATGAAAAAGTCTGAGAGTTTCTTCTGAGTCTAACTATTGTGGACTAACACAGTTAAGGTTTGCAGGAAAATGGGACCCAACTGCAGACAGATGTGGAGGTAAGTAGGATACGTGAAGAAGCAAGAAAAACTAAGGAACTATATCAGGAACAAAACAGGAAAGCCAACGCAAGCGGTAAAAACAAAACACAGAAGGGAACTTACAAGGAGTGAAGGGAACACACAGAGTTAAATAAGAGAGGCAGTAATAACTGGGAACAAGTGAAACAGACGATCACAGAAGCAGGACAACAAACAAAGACAGGAAGAGAGCACAACCAACAGACACACTAGGTGGTAACTTCAAAGTGAGACAGGAAAGAATCCAGAGAGTCCTGTAGAGAGGGAAAGGACTGTCACCATGCAGTGAGGAGGGAATAAAAGGAAATGTGAAATACATGAGATACAGATCAACAATAACACATACAAAATTAATACAAAGTGAAAATTTACAAGAAGATGTTTCTGTTCTTTTTCTCTCAGTACAAGACAGAAACCCCTATAGGTTTCTTAACATGTCCTCCAACTTGTCCAGCATTTCCCATCATCCCCATCCTGTGCACTGATCTTTTTGAGATGCATCAGCAGCTCCTCTAGACTTTTCTCTGGTGACCACATGAGCTTCCAGGCTACTGACAATGTCCTTGGGATCAACAGCTTCTGATATAGCTAGTGCTCATACAGTGTTCACCACAGAATCAGATGAACCAGTGGCAGTTGCTGTACGCAGCACACAGTTCACTCTCGTGCACAACAGGGACAGATAGGACTGGAGTGTCCCTGCCTCCAGAGAACTGCATGAGATCACACAACCCTACAGCCAAAACAAGGGCTGCCTGCAAGGTTTGTAAAAACTATATGGATGTTTTGACGGCACATCAACATGGGATTTCTCTCAATGCTGCAGATGGAGAGAGGGAGGGAGAGAGACTGAGCAATTGAGCTGGAGCGAGCAAGAGCGCTGCACACAGTTCAACAATGAAGCAAAAATGCAGAACACAAAGGTGGAGGTGTTTTCTGTTATTATGAGTGAAAAAAAATTGGTTCATTATTTAACTGTGGCAGAACAAATTAGAATATGGAGGGCTGCTATTATGGGAGCTATTTTTCCTTTTGTATGGCGTTATATTTGTGCCTCATTCCGGACTTAGCAATTTGACATTTGGAGCTCAGATAAAATATTCTGCAAGCCCATAAATTATACTTTGAGGAGAAAATATATGCAAGCAAAAAATAATTGCATTAGCGCAAACAAATTATCAAACCATTCTCTATTTTATAATACAATAATATCCTCTCTCACAAAGTTTTACCCATATACACTCACACACAACTTTATGCGCGGTCAGACCACACAGTTGACTTTTACTTTAAATGTTATATCAAGTTCTTTGATTTGTATCTTTTTTTGGTTTCACATATGTAAACACTGTAAATGGACAATGGTAGGGATGAAACAGATTTAGTTGCCTTATTGTGGAAGGTTGGTCAGTGAATTTGTGTTTCCTGTCATCATAAGCCGTGCATCTGTTTGGGACTTTTATTGTGAAGGGTCACCAACGGAAGTCCTTTTGGAGTGACGTGTTGACTAGTTATGAAAAACTAAACGTGTCCTGGTTCAAGCACAGATTCTTCATGTCCTTATTATACTATTACCTCTCGGTATAGGTGAAATACACTCTCAGCTACATATATAATGGTTCATAGGAAGAGAGAGAGACAGCGTAGTTAGATATCGTAGTTATTGCAATTCTTACTGTAATGAAACCATGACGGTTAATCCCGACATCACTACTGATGGCAATACTGGGATGTTTTTTAAGAGACTGCAGTGGAGGCTAAGATATTCCTGAGTAAACATCCCCTGTCGACTCCCTCTACTTTTCTTAAGAGTGAAGTCCAAGGCCATCTGTCAGTGCAGCGGATAAAACCTTTCATTGAGGATTAGCCTGATGTGACAATATCAGGTTTTGTGCTGTATTTCCCAGCTCTTTGTCAAAGCTGCAGTATGATGTTTACACTGAACAAAACAGTCAAACCAGACAATCAGGTTATTTATGGTTGTATCATTCAATTACACGTAAGCCTTGGGACCTCCATTGGGATGCAAAATAAAGTGTTGTCTGTTCAAACAATGCTGGGCTGAATCATATGCAACTGAGAAAGGTTCGGAAAGAAATGCTAGAAGAAGTTAAGAGTGATGGTTTTATAAAGACCTGTGTCTTTGAAGAAGTGTCTCTTCAAAACTTTCGTCCACTGGTATTGTCTTTGTCTTTGCTCTACATTACTCAGAGTCCACGTCTAACCTTTCTCTATGCTGTAATGTACTATTTAATAATTAATAATATCAGCATTAGCCAAACAAAATAAAATACACAACGCCTTTAAATTTTAGCTGATGAATGCCGATTTTGATGAGCCCTGCCTTGCTTTATGGCAAACAGATGCTGTGTAAAGTATATAAAACAGCAGCGTAGTAGTACAATTCTTTATTGTGTCGTTGCATACAATCTCCAGCACCATGGCAGCAGTAGTTGTAGTTGTGCATTGCTTTATTGTGCCATATTTTTTAAAGAGGTCTTGTTTCTCCTTCATCTGGAAACGTTGCCGCCTTAAGCTACGTACGCTCACAAAAGGCGGCATTAACAGACCACAGGGCTGAGCAGGGGAATGGAACAGAGACAATACATGTGACATTTACACATAACTCACAAACAATAGATCACATTTTATGTACACAATAAAGCTTGTTGCACATTGTACTTCCTGAAACACCTTATATATATCTCACCTCACCTGCTCAGCTTATAGGAGCAGGGCGGAGCTTGAGTATGAGAGTGGTGAAGGGCTTTACTGTACACAGGCTGATGCTGGTATTTAATAACCAGCTATCACCAAATCAGTGTCATCCAGCATTATATGTATATTGAAAGGAACATTAACTTTATATTGGTTTTGAAATAAATTAAGTTCTATATCGAGCTTTCACTCATTGACCTGCTGTAACTGACAGTCTAACGTTTCTTGGCTTTCCTCTCAGAGAAATAGAATAATGAGGATACACGTTATATGTTTTTAATGACATGCAACCTGAAAATGTCTAAACATAAACAATTTATATTAACTTTTTAAAATAAACATGGGAGGCTGAAGTGGCATCTGTATCAGATTTGAACAACTACCAACGTCAATAACTTAATATAGCAAGTAGAGATTCAACTCCTGAGTGACCGTGTGTGAATGCCACATAATTCAACCATAATAAAACAAAAAGTATCACTCTTCCCTTTAGCCTTTTTTTCAAAATGAAATATTCAGCACTCCCTGTTTCATTCAAGTTTTATCAAGCTTTCGGTAAATATTCTGTATTCGCCTTGTTAAATGGAACATGACCTTTGCAGCTCAAATATACCTTACACATGGTGCAGGTGGCACTGAATGAATGAATGTATGAAAAACATTAACCAGTGCGTATCGAAAAAACCAATTAGAGTGAGAGATGTCACCATCATATGGAGCCAGATTCTATTAAAATTTATGTCTGCGAGAAATGCCTTTGGCTATTAAAAACTAAATTTGCAGGTAACTCTCTCTCAACGTGATAGTTTGTGTGTGTGTGTGTGTGTGTGTGTGTGTGAGAATGTAACCCTCCTCTTTCCTGCTGGCTCACCACGATCTCATCTTACACACCTGCCTGAAGTTATCAACCATGTTCCCACACTCAAGGATATGGGAAACACGGGAGCTGATTTGGCACATTCACACACACACACACACACACACACACACACACACACACACACACACACACACACACACACACACACACACACACACACACACACACGAAAGCAGGGTAAAACAAAAGAGGAAGCTCCTGCTTGTTTGTGTGCGTGTGTCTGATAAGATGAAATACTTAAAGGGACAGTTCACAGAAAAATGAAAATTCCCTCATCTACCCACCTCTATGCCGATGTAGGGGTGTGTGAGGTGTTTGAATCCACAAAACACTTCTGGAGTCTCAGGGTAAACTTTGTTAGAGCAGAATCCGATACAATAGAAGTAAATGGTGACCAATTCTTCTTCATAAGTAATAAAACAAAAGAAAAAACATGACATGCCTCCATACTGCTTATGTAGTGTCCTCAAGCCCCTACATTCATATTCGACTTGAAACAAGTGCATTTACACTGTGTTTTTAGCCTAAAAGGCCACAGGAAGTGGCTTAGCTAGCGGGCGTTGGCTAGTCCGACGGTCCATGAACACACCTCGTAGGAAGTTATCAGAGGACATTTAGACTTAAAACTTGGTGTAAATGATCTAGTTTCGAGTCGAATATGAATGTCGGTCACAAAGACACTTATAACTAAAACAACACTCACATAATATGAAATATTATTGTTGGCAGCATGTCACATGTTGTTATCGAGAACTGAGCCCAGATTCTTTTTCATCCAAAAATAATAATGACAGAAAACTTTTAAAAAGGCACTTCCCATGCATTTTCTTCTTGGATGTGAGGGTGACACATTTCTGAAAAATGTGAAGATTGGAGAAGGAGGGAAGTGTTTGGATTTCATATAATCTACACATGCATATTCCAACCACTCAAATGCCTCAAACCAAAATCATGAGCCTCATATCACTTTCCGATTGATCTGCCCTTTGTTCGTTGAAGACAAACTGCAACATTTAATTCACTGATTATACAAAAAAATCAACTCTGCCATAATTTATTTTCTACTTTTTAGATGATAACAAACTGCTAAAAGTGGAGAATTATATGGGGCTAAAGCAGAAATCTTCAGGGACACAGCCCTGAATACCAAGGACAGGAGACACTCATGTTTCAGAGTTTGTCCGTGGTGAGAATAAAAAGTTTGAAATCTTTTTCTCATCTCTTTTAGTATGTTAGTATTTTATCTTTATCTTTTCCTCATCTCTGGTATTTGGATTTGGATCTTTATCTTTCATTGTTTACCTGCCTTTGGTGTTTCCTCATCTCAAATTGATGAGATTTGCGAAAGCCTTTGCTTGGTGCCTGCTAATATTGTTTTGCTCTGTGCATGGATGGGGGTGGGGTTGTATTGTTTTTATTCTGTAAAATACTTTGTGTTACATTGTTTGTACAAAGTGTGATCGATTGTCTCTCTTTGGGTTACTTGTTTCACTGAACAGACCAACGAACTCTGGTGATCCTGGATAACAAGATGTCATAAAGCTGGTTATCACCTGTCTCACTGCGTTAACACTGTGGTTCCAGCTACAAGCAGAAGGAGCAGGTTGTTAACCACTCTGTTACAGGGCAAAAGGTAACAGCCTGGAAACCAGACCGATGAGTCAGCTCATATTTATTCGATCTTGCAGAGAAATTTTCATTTGTCCCGAAACTGGTCGGCCCAATAACAACCATTTACCTGAAAGGGGGCGGGGTATGATTCAATGACTAATGCCGCGTTTCCTACCTCGGAGTGCAGAATTACCGACCCCACGAGTCAGAAGTTGCAACTGGAACTCTCCGTCAAGTCAGAATTTCAACTCGGAAGGTCGTAGGGACCTCACCAACCCCTGACTTCGAAATCCAAGATGGCTGGTCCGTTTATCAACAGTAAAGTGAAAGCTGCACTTTTTTTTATTAGCACTTCTGTTATTAAATTTGTCGTACACATAGTACTGTCCAATTACTGTCTGTGGATGTGTTACTATGGTGTTACATACGTAATTATAGGTAATTAGGGCTGTGGAGGTAAAAACATCACCGCAGTCATTTGATGCCTACCACAGTTTTGAGCTCATCACTGTCATCACAGCACTGAGCATTCAGACCAGGGGGGGTTAGGGACCGGCTCTGTCTGTATCTTACTGTTTCTCTGTGTGTCTATCATTCGCGCTGCGCAATGCCAACCAAGTCGAGCCAAACGGAGCACGACCCGCCAACTGCCAAGCTGCGGTAATATGTTGCTTTATTACTACGGTGAGAAAAAATCCATACACACACAGCCCTATGTGTAATGCGTTATTATGAACTGTTTTTTCTAACAAGGCGAACAATGTTCTATTTTTGTTCTGCGACCTCCGACTAAATATGCAACTGGAACAATTTCAACTCTGGTATTGGGCGTGACGTCTTCTGAGGGCCGAGCTCCGAGGAATAATGGAACAGGGCATAAGTTGCCGGTGAGGCATTTTTAGCGGCTAGTGGAAAGCAGCCTTCGACGGAAAGATGTCTCTGCATTTGTGAAAATATTCTGTTGGGTGTGGATGTTGACTTTATTAATTGATGGATTTGATGAAAACAATCTGTAAATTTGGTGCAGACCCAAATGGAAATCCAGACCCAGTTAATTCAAATGTGGTTTATAAGGGGACTGGAGGTTTGCGCTCTACTGAGTGCCATGCTAGTTATCAATATTTAACACTTACCCTTAAAAAGTCGACAGTTTTTGAAGACAATCTAAAGAAAAATAGGCTGAGACAAAGTTTTCTATCTCACTTTTTATACAGAGTAACATTTAGCTCTTCGAAGCCTTGTGGTAAATGAACTGTGGCAAGGGCGAGAGCGCTTACAGGTCCCACGGACAATCTCTGGCCGCTCCTTCACCTCCTCCTCATCTGTATTCACCTCCACTCCCTTCTTTTGTTCACTCCCCTCATTCACTGAGGACCCAGGAATGACCTGCAAGGCTGACCGCTTCTCTTACAGTGCTGTCCTCACAGGAGCTATTACTGTTCTAGGCTCAAATGGACGGTTGTAACAGTCTCTCCAACTTAATTCCTATTTTATCTCCCTCATTCCCAATTTCTCTTCATTAATCTCATCTCTCACTTTCCCTACACCCCCCCCCAATTCCCCTTTCTTCTCATTCACCCTTTTCGTTCCCCTCCCCTCTCCCTGTGGACCGTTTCAGGCCTGTTTATGTATGCATCATCAAGTGCACATTTAGAGATGTCAGAGAATTGATTGTTCCTCCCTCGCCTTCATCTCAACCTTCTCTACTTTTTGGCATGTACTTACATCTCTCTCTCTCTCTCTGCAAAAGGCAAATTTTTTCCCTCTTCCCAGAATCCCCCGGGGCGTGACAGTCACTGCTGACATCTGTGACACCCTCCACGGTCGTCATTCCCTGAGAAATATGCGTCTGTGTACTTATGTATGACTGTATGATTTTCAGCTCGTGTCTACGGGTGTGAGACAGAGAGTTCATTTGAAAGAAACGAGCTGTTGCCTGCTTGTGTGTGTGCCAGTTGAATTTGATGTGTATGCATGACTGGATACCCTTTTAACTGTTTCTGTGTGCAAAATGCATGTGCATTAATATGTCTACGTGTATTTATTCAGAAATATGCATGGGTGCTTATGAGTGAGTCTAATCCCTGTGTATGTGTGTTGCTTCATGTATATTATATGTATATATTTCTGTCTGTGCCTTTTTCACCATTCTTTAAGGTTTGAGGAAAATAATAAATCAGAGCAATGTGCCGTTGCAGAAGACAGACAAGGAGTTTGCAATGTGTCGACTGATGTTCGAACAGGTTACAACACAGGACCAAGTTGACAGTCCGGGCATTAGCAGTAGATCAGTAGAGCATGAGATCCAAACCGTCAAGTAATTGTGCACTCACTTCCAAAATGCCGATGTCCACTTTTATTTCATCACGTTTGAGCATAGCAGACTTTCTTGTAATACTCAATTTACTGGGTGGAATAAATTTCCATTATCTCCAACTCTCAGCCTCTTCTTCATTTAATTGCTGTGTCCAGGAGATGAAGGCAAAATTTGATGAAAGCGGCAAAAAAAGGAAACAAATTGAAATTGTACATTTTAGTGATTAGCAGCTTCATAAGAATTTTGAAATGTTTGTGTTATTATTACAAAAGTAATATTTCAATTGGTTTTAGCATTTATTTCGGCCTGTCACAATGACATCTAGTTCACTAAAGTGATGGAACCTGGGAACACATTGACATTTCTGCAAAAAGTCAGATTTGGTGACCGTCATCTAATCAGCCTTATTTGGAAGAAAAGTTGAAAGTGAACCCACCAGAAATGTTTGCCTCAAACCTATCAACAGTGGGGATCACAGGTCAGAGTTAAACAGTGGAGCTGGTGTAAAAACTGTCATGGATGGTTTTAATGTACAGTTTGGGATTTTTTCACCCATTTTTCAGACCTGCCAGTTCCAACGTTTCAGATCCTGCCATGAAACATCTGAGGGTTACAGTTAGAAAGAAGTGAGCTAACCAGACCTCTATAGTCTGCTTTAGGGCACATTAGTGGTGAGCCAAGTCAAATTGTATGAATGCGTGTGTTTCTTTCTACAACTGACTTTTAATATTCCCACATCTCAACAATAAATGTAGTCGAGTATGTTATCAGATCCCCCCACCTACAAACACACACAAACACACACACACACACACACTCATAATAAAGTACATTTATCTTTCAAAGGGGGCTGATTACAGATAAAATATCTTTCATTGTTATTTTATCTTATTTCGTTCTGCCACTTGTTTAACATTGAAAAGCAGAGATTTAGCTGAAGGGTTTTGATTAATTTTTAACAATTGTTGGCGAGGTCAAGGGAAGCTTTAAACCATAATAAACTATTAAGTGTTTGCTGTTTGCAAAATAATGGTTTTAACGCAGAGATGAAGAGAAAAGAGAGAAATTGTTGTTGTGGCCAACATCTGATTGAGGCTTGGGTGGGAGTTTGGAGGGAGGTGATTTGGTCAGAAAGGAAAGAGGAATATTTGCCAAGCAAGAGTTGGAATCATTTAAAGGTTGTTACAAGTTTAATGAAAGATTATTAATTCGTATTATGAAATTAAATAATCAATTTGTACATGTTTTTTGAAATGTTAATCAGATAAATACAACTTCCATCAAGATGTCATTTTGAAACAATTATTGGTGGTACTGGAAATAGGTTTTAAGGCCTAAATCTCATTCATATTCACTTCCCAGTTAACAGTAAGCATTTAAGCCTGATAAACTTGCCAATAGCCCCAACACACAAGGGATTCAGGCTTGAAGGACATGTTCTTTTGTTCCTAAAAGCTTCTTTTATCTGTCGATTCTAAAAAAGATATTCTGTATTTTGCAATGAAATGTGATGGAAATCTCTTTTGACTCTCATTCAGATAAAGAAGTATAAGCATATAAAATGAAAAGTCATATACAAAGAAATTCTAATGTACAGAAAATGTTAACGAAATAGAAAATGTCAAATATTCAATGTTCATTGCTGAGGCATATTTTTCAAGTTGGCTGATGCAATAAAAGGATTACAGATGGACAGACATACAGATGCATGGACATTATCCCAATCACTATTTCCCCTGCATTATATGTTCAGTATAATTTATACTGGTACAGCACACTATTTTCCAGCAAGAGCTATTTCAGTATATTTACTCTAAAGCTGCTTTCAAGTAAAAGCTAATTACTACCACGAACAAAACATTACTGCAGCACAGGAATTGATTACTGCAATTCATTGTTTACATCCTGTCGTGATCAGCGTAAAAGGTTGCTTAGAAATTCACTCTCTGAAAATCAGTAGACAGTCACGTAGACAGTATGCACACTGAAAATCCACAGTTATGCAGAATCAGAAAATATTCTGAATTTGATACAGCACATGTGAAACAGCAGGTAAACCTATAAACTTGACCACTTAGTGGAATATTTAAAAACCACAGGGATCAACCATAGACTATATAGGCACCAGCCTGAGGAGGAGAAAAGACACATTTTTATTAACAATTGTAAAACAATAATAACTATTTCCCTCAGAAAGTCCTGCGTACCAGAAAGTGTGGTCCACTTTAGCCTGTAGGAAAATTGAATGTCATCACTTCTTGTTGTTTTTCCCTGGCAGCCATAACTGGAATGTGTGTCCCTTCTAATAAAAACTCGTCAAACTACTGGCAATGGGAAATGAGTCAAAAAATCTGCATATATTGATTTTGGTGCAAAAATGGTATTAGTTTTTTATATTAGTGCCCAACTTTGGCAATTGCATTCTCATGGGAGCATGTAAGAACTTGGGTAAAGAAATTATTGGAAAGAATAGTGATGAATATTAGTATATCAGCCTCTTTGGTTAATGCTCAGAATATTGATTATTAATATGAGCTACTCAAAAACAGTTGTTTCTCAGTTTCTTGTTCCTGAGTACTAAGGAGAAAAAAAATGAATAGAGTTTGAAAGAAAAGGACTCATTTGTATTAATGAGAAATTCAGTGTAATTTTGGCAGTGGCTGCCGGACAGGGAAGTGTGACAGACATACGCCTCCTCTGGAAGGCAGGCTGCCATGGGTGACTGCGTGCCTCCTACCCACTTAGCAGGACTTATCACAAACAACACTTACTCACAGATACATACATACACAAACCAATGTGTAAACAGCTACACACACACTGTATCTCTTCTGCTCAGATATAAACACAAAACATTTAATATATATTTTTCTCAACCCAGCAGATACTGTTTATGCGTTTCCTTTAGTCTGGTAATAAAGTGCACTATTTGAAAATATATACATTGTACAAATCTGAGCAGAAACACAAATTTCATTTTAATGCTGATGACACACAGCTTTATATGAATATCTGTTTACAACTAAGTGTGTTGGCATGCAGGGAAACTGATGAACAAAAGTTATTAGTTAGTAACTTAGCTAGTAGTTTCCTTGAAACAAATTCAAAACCAGTTGTAGTAATTAGCCTAAATAATTGTCAGCCACTCTGCAATGCTACGTTTTGCAAACCCCAAAAGGCAGCAATACTACCATAGGCTAATAAGCCCTAACTTGTGTCAGTATACACTTTTATATAAATGAATCTAATAAGTCCTGAAGCCCACAAGTCAAAGCTTCAGTGTTCCTGAGCCTACTGGTACCAGATCTGTGTATGCAGGAAATGTTGTGTAGCAGGGAGCTGCACAGTACCTTTCACAATCGCCGGCTTTCAGCCAAAGAGCCAACTAATCATTAAAGTGCAGCCAGTTACGTTACCAAGGCTTGTTGTGGCCTTCAATTCTAATTCCCTGTTTGATGTGTATAATTGGCCATATTTTTGTATGAAGCCTTGTTTTGATCCGCTCTCATTTGCTCTCAATCTCAATCTCTGTCCAAGTTCGGGGCTGCATATGCGCGGTCGCACACGGCTCATTCAGATCCGTTGCAATGGACACAGTAAACCAGGTGAAGTGACGTCAACTCGAGTTGACTACTCCGCTCATCAATTAAGAACTTAATCAGAGAGTGCATGCATGTGCAGGGCCAAACGCCAGTATGCAATTCTGGAAGAGCTGTGACCACTTGTGATGGGGTCTCACTGCACCGCCCAAAGTGCAACACTACATTTGTGTTCATTAAGACTGAATTATGTTGTTGTTTTTACTAAGTCTGAGTTTACCCTCATGCCTCTGGGTGTTTGTCTGCGAGATGGCGTGAGAGAGAGAGAGAGAGAGAGAGAGAGAGAGAGAGAGAGAGAGAGAGAGCGGAGTCAGGAGGGGCTGAATAAAATAATGAATGCGCGCAGGTATGAAGAAAGTGTTAGTCGGTGTTGATATTGTAGCGAGGGTTTCAAAGAAAGCAACATTTAACATTTTGTGATGTTTTCACCTTCAACCCAGGCTGTTTACTTTGTATTGCACAAAGTAGGTGGGAGATGGTGGGAATTTTGGTTAGTGTGGCTAAGCTGAACTATTTCCCAGAAGCAGCATTTACCATTTACTGCCATATGCATTTACGTTATATCGTGATATAATTAAGTTGGACAATAAGTTCTAAGGTTTTACAAAATATAATTTAAAGTTAGTTAGGTCTAAAGGACTATGTATAACGCATGTTATAACTTAAAGAGTTTTGTTAAAAGAAAAACAAGTTTTATAGGTTTATTATTATTATTAGTCTGAAACCAAGGTCGGAAACAAATACGCAGAAAATGTGATTATCAGCAGCACATTTATTGGAGAGCCACAAAAAACAATTTTCAAATATATATGCAGATCAGGCCGTGCGGAGGACTAGTCTAACAGAATTTGACACTTCACACCCACTTCACTCTGAATTTGAATGCTGCCTTCAGGCAGGTGCTACAGAGCCCTCTGACCCACCAAGAACTTGTTCAGAAGGTGTTTATTATATTTTGTGTTGAACTCAGACTCTTGACTTACGTCTTTCTACGTCAACGGGTGTCTCCCTTATTCCCAATTATTTTCTTTCCATATGTTTTTATATCTTTTACTGATATTAGACCACCTCACATTTCAGTGAACAATTCAGTTGGAAGTTCTCCTGAAAGTGATCTGTGAAACCCACAGATATGTGCCTGAATTAAGCACATTGTTTTAGGTCCTGTGTCGTTCAGTTGAGAAATGCTTAAATTGTTGAAAACAAATGTACCAATGTAATATATCCATAGTAATGCTTTCATTCTTTATCATCTCCTATTGCAGCATCTTATTTTCTTTCCAGTCAAAACACTGCAGTCGGTCCAGAGTTCAGCTCAAACTAATTATGGATGACATACTCATAACCCCTGTTTTAGTAGCTTTACTGCACAGGATTCCCTTTGAATTCAGGATACATTTTAAGACTCCTTTAATCACCTACAAACTCTTAATGTGACATGGCACATTCGGTCTGACGCCTTACACCAAGACTGTGTAGCTTAGATCTCCCAGCCATCATCATTTCTAACTAAAAACTCCAGTGATGTTCGAGCTCAGCCCATACTGCTGCGTTATAAATGGGTCTTAAAACACATCTGTCATTTCTAAGTTAAACGGAATTACAATTTCCTTTTATGATTCAGATGGTGTGTTTTCCACCCATTTCTTTTAACAGTTTTTTAAGATGTGGTATTTTAATTGCTTTATATATTGCTATCTTGTTGTTGTGGATATGTTTGATATCTTTTTTTGAATCCTTTGCTTTCGGACTCTCACAGAAACCCCACCAGCACACGCCGCAGGCAGTTTGTCAGCGACACAGTGAGAAAACACACATCACAGACTTTACACTGAAGTTCCAACCTGATGATGGTGTCAGAGGAAAAGACAAAGTATGACCAAAGTCATCCAGATTCATCATCTCAGGACCTTCACTGTTCCACATGTTGTGGCAATCCATTAAGTACATGTTATAAACACACAACCTCAGTCAACCGATCACCAGGAAAATTGGAGCTGATCCTTGAATGTACATTTAGATTTTTTAAACGGTTTTCGTTCACTGACCATTAATTGTTAACTTACAAGATTAAAGTTCATTTAATTTGATTGGGAGAGTGTGACCCTAAAAAATGCCCGAAAATAATCTATGATAAGAATGAACTGTTAAGTGCAAACAGCAGCATAAACAATAGAAAATGAGGATTCACACATCTGCAGCTGCTGTGAACGGAGCCAAACAGGATAAAACAGACCAATAGTTTCAACAGTTCCATGAACAGAAAGCATTTTTACACTTCTCACAGTTTTTTTATTATAGAGCTGTATGCCCTGCTGTCGCTCTCCCTTTCTCGCCACTTGCTCCCTCTCCCTATCTCACACACACAAACAAACACATCGACCCGTCTGTTGTAGTCGGACTGGGCATTGGCAGCACAGACAAATCCTGCCACGTCTGCAGCCTGGTCGACCATTGAAACATTAATACATCGTCAGACCACTGTCAGCAGAAATAAGCATTTTCACTTGCGCTCTCTTGTTACCCCAGTGTGCATGAGAGTGTACTGAGTGCCTGTTCAGAGGGAAATCACAATAATCAATTGTATCAAATAGCAATATGTATACATATTAGTGTTAGTGTTGCGCGCGTTGGCACCAATATATACCAGAAGGTCGGTCTCCCCAAGTCTCTCCTTGACACGGAACCCCTAATTGACCCAGACGACGGTGCAGACAGCGTGTGACTGATGTCTGATAGAGAACATGCTGCACATAGATGCCCTGTATGATGCACTGTACTGTAAAGCACTTTGAAATCAGACCATCCCTGGCTCATCTTGTTAGAAACATAAAAAGGGCTGTACGCAATGACAACGCAACCAATGGCTGTTGAGATTTTTGGTCCGGACCAAAGTGCCGCATTGACCATGCGGCAAACCGTGCCATACATCAAGCCATGATTCATTACTTCATATCATTAACATTATTCTCTCTATGTGTTATTCATATATAAAACTGATCAAAGTGAGACCAAATTTTTTCCCCAGTCAGAAAATGATGCTTTTAAAACTACAAGATCACACCGACCTTTTTGTCTCTCAGGTATTTATTTGTCATCTCTTTTCTTCTCATCCCTCAATCTTTTTTCTTAATCTGGCCTACACTGGAATTACTTGATTATTTGTCCAAACAGACCAACGAATCTGTATTTTCTTAGAATCGGTGCAGCTTCGTTACACACGCCTCCAGAGGGGAGCACAGAGACCTCACACACATATAATAATGGCTGAAGATAATACCAGCTGGGATTTGAGAGAGACATTCTGTTTGTTCCGCTGTTATTAAGCTCTCAAAATAAGGTGATGGTGTATTTTTTCATCTTGGAGAGAAGAGGGTGAATATAATGGCAAGGGGAGGGAGGGGATGCTGGATCAGTGAGCAACTGATGAAGAGAAATTTGAAGATGTTAAAAAAGTGATTGAATAATCTGGCTCGTGGTCTTTCTCTTGCTCATCTTCCCACTCATGGCTGCCACCACTGCAGGGACAGAACATTGTGTGCTGAGAGGTGACATTTCAAATCTCATTTTGACTGAAGCAACACAACATAGTTAACATAACTATGCACATTGGGACAACTCTGGAAATGTCTAGGGCTATATTGTTATTACTACCAAGAAAATAACTATTTTTCTCTTTTTTTTTTTTTTCTACTTTTCCTCCTCTCCATCTTCATCACGAGGAGTTATCATTTTCTCCTCAAGCGTTCCTTTTCCACTCCATCTTCATCGTCAATCTACCCTGGTCTTATGTTATTCCCTCACCTTATTACTTCCTCCATCACAGTTTTTCATCCTGCCCTTCCCTATCATCACCTTCACTCCTGCCATCACAGAAATCACTTTTCGTCTCCACTCTACACTACTCATTTCTATTCCTCTTAAATTGTCTCTTTGTCCTCCCCGTCTCTTCATCTCCCGTCACCGCCATCAACCCCTGGCTGCATTCCTCATCATCTTCACCCCCATCATCTCCCTCCAAGTCCCTGCGGTGCACTATTTGTATGTGTTGGATGTACTGTACCCTATAAAAGCAGTATGCTAATGCGGCAGAAGACTGCTGAGCATTATGGCAGTTGGACCAATTTCAGGAGTGCTTGGCCACGTTTTATTACAGCTCATAAGCCCAAGGTCAGCTACGTAAGATGAAGAGGCAAGAGCGTCCCGTGCAGCACTCGAATCATTTATCACGCCACTCTGGTCTATTCTGCCTCTCTTTCCCGCTCCCTCGCTCTCATTCTCTGGCACCTTCTCCCCCTATACTGTAATTTATGTCTCCCCCTTTTTATCTTGTCACATTTTTCGCCCACAGCTTGTCTCCACATTTCTCTTTATCTTTGTATATCTTTCTCCCGTGTTTTTGGTTTCAGTTATCATTTTCACCCTTTTACGCACCATCTCTCTTTTCTCTCTTATTCCATCCTTCTTTCTCACTGTGCTGCAAAACATATTCAGTGCACTCACAGTTTCCCCCTTCAGGAACTTTTTCATTACTTCTTGAATTTATTGCCATCAATTATTATTATTTTTTTTTTAAATCAGAAAATGCAACTGTAAATCATTATGCAAAATGACAATTTTCAGATGTCAAAAGATGTTTTGAAACTTTAAATTACATATGCTATACAATACACACACTGTAAGCTGAACAACTGAATCCGACTGTATTAGGCTCAGTAAACCATTTGTACAGATTAGGTAAAGTGCGTTTTTGGTCAAATCTGAATATGCCATTCATCCAGTATCTGTACCACAGATACTAGAGGGCTGGGCCAATCTTGAGTCAATCTGAAATTGGGCAAGAGGGGCGGGGAACACCCTGGACCCCAGCATATCACAGGACTGACATATATAGAGTGAAATAACTGGTCTCACTTATATTCCTACCTACGGTTGAGTCTTCAATTCACCTTTGGACTGTGTAAGGAAGAGTATGAAGAGAAAACCCACGCAGACACAGGGAGAACATGCAAACTCCACACAGAACAGGATCACTTATGTATTTAAATATTTGCTTTTATTTGCTTTCTCTGTATTTTTAACCTGTGTAGAAAGTGTATCTGTGTGTATCCGTTTATCTTTGTTAAAAGTGCTACATAGATAAAATGTATAAATGGTAAAAGTCTTATTATTTTACATTTGAAGATACATATACTTAGGGTATTTCCATTTTCTGCAACTTTAACTCCAAAACACTTAAGTTGGAAACGTTACTTTGCTACTTTGCATAAATGTCCCAGTGAGAGCCTCCAGATTATCGGATTCTCCCGACTTTCTGCTGACTTTATACTAGGGGGCCAGGCAGAAAAAGTCAGCAGAAAGTCGGGAGAATCCAATGTGAGAAGACAGCATGGATCCCACGTTGGATTCACACGAGCGAGTTGGGGGTGATGACAGATGAAAACATGAAAAAAAACTAAAAGAAGTCTGCACCCGGCTGCTCCACTTCGCGCCTGAATAATTGTCAACGCGACTGTGCAGACAACTTTCCTGCTGAATTGTGTCTGTGTAAAAGCAAACTGCAGATAAAGTTCAGACCCAATTCGAAGGACCTTATCGGCACATATCTGAAAACGGCTTTAGTTAGGCTTCTTTATCAGTTCAGAAAGAAATAGATATTTGAAATAAAACCAACAAGTGGTAAGAGGGATTCCAACCACGAACCTTCTTGCTTTGAGGTGATATTGTTTTACACTTCACAGTGTCTTTGCTGATGGTTATTAATATTAATAAAAGTTATTTAGTCAATGATTAAGATTAAAATAAATGCAAACACAAATGCTAATTTCTAGCCTCATATCAGCGCTTATCTACCATTATAACTAAGTTAGTAAATGTAATTTGTAGGAGACATGGCTGCTATAGGAACTATAATCTATGAATCATAAGTTAACTTTTGCCTCTTCGACATTAGACCATGTTTTACCATTTCAAAATGAAGATGATACAGACGCTTAAATAAGGCAGTATTTTTCTGGTTAAAGTTAGCTGCATCTTTTCTTCTTTCTTTTCCCATTACACTCTTCTTCTCACGCTGACATCAGCTCCACCCTCCCTCCTGCCCTGTAACTCTCTCTGTCATAAATCTATGTAGGGCACACAAACATCTCTTTTTCAGCCAATTTGTTTGTCTCCTCTCCCTAATTTAGGCCCGTTCTTCTTCTCCCCGTCTCTTTCCCTCTCTACCTACCGCTCTCTGCAGGGGGTAGTTGGTGTGATGCTGCGCCTCTGCAGCCACATCAGAGGATGAAGCAACACACAGCGCGGTTTTACACCAGGGAGAAGGGCATGTGGGTGTGTTTTTTGTGTGTGTGGGGGAGTGTGAAACTTTTTTCTTTCCTTCTCTTTTCTTGGTAGAATCAGAGGCTCTGCGTGTCCTCAGAAGTGAGAATGGACATGTGCATACAGACTCTGCAAAAAATCCTTTCTTATGACTGCTGTAGTTTAAAGAATATGTGGTGTATGTATGTTTGTGAGCTCATGCATGTTATTTCATTGGTCTACCACTTTTCAAAAGTGACACTGAGACATCTTGACACTGAATGTGCAACATTCAGGGTGAGAAAAACAAAGAAAGACATGCGGCAGAGTGAGAGAGGGGGAGAGGAGGGGAGACAGAGAGTGCTGACACGTTCGTTGGCCAGGTGCCATTTCTTCTTTTCAGGAGGTCGTTTGGAAGCTCATCTGCTAAATGGAGCCTTGATTCTGCAGCTCCAGCCGTCTCGTAATTATTATTATTGTCACGGCTAAAGCTCAGGCATAATAGCTTGTAGCCTCTGCTGCTAAATGACTTAACACTGGTGAGAACATTTCCTGGTTCACCCCGTCATCCTGTTCACCTCCATTTTGGTTTGTCCATTTGGTCCCATTCTTATACTATAGCCACACTAAATTCAATCTGTAAACACTGCTCATATCTGAAATGACACTTGGCATGTGCATTGTCAATTGCCAGCGAAGGTTCAGTGCCAAGTTTGGTGCGATTTGGACAAGCGACACGTACAATATCAATGAAAATTGAACATACAGTGCTCTGTAGTGTTCAGTGGGGGCGGGGCAGAATGCCTTCCTTCAAAGTTTAACGTGTCTACTTCTACATACTCTGATAAAGTACAGCAGTGGTTGGCACCTGGGTGAAAGCAAGTGCAAAATCACCGTCCGTCATGGCAGAAACATCCATAGAATCACTTACTTTAGCAAATGGTCTTAATCGTAAAAGCACAATGTTTGTTTTGAACTGCAATGCTTCAGAGTGTATGACAGTGCATTAATTTTGTTTTGAACTTGGGTCTGAAGATTGTGTCAATGCGGAACAGACAAATAGCGGACACACAATGTATATAAAAGAATAACACCAATTAAATAGATCATTCAAACTTATATGCAAACCACAAACATTGACAGTAATAAAGCAAATTCAGTTTCAGTATATGGACAGAATTGACAACAAAATCTTCCAACCAGGTAAGATGAATGCTAAGACTTCTACTTACAGTCTGCACCATAGACTATCAATAAAAAGCTCTGTACACACAGTAATGTGCCTCAGTATGTTGTAGAACTGTTTGAGGAGGAATAATTCTGAAGTAGATCCGGAGCATTAACACAGGACAAGAGAACAGAACATTCCAAACAGACATATTCAGAACAGGCACTGCACTAGTGCACTGTTCAAATAATGTACTTGTGTAATTATGATGTCTATATTTTATTTGAAGTCATTTGCTTTCTCTGTTTTGTAACCTATGTAAAGTTCCTTTAAGCATTGTATAAAATACACTATACACAATGTTGGGCCATGGTTTTTTGTGAAACCACACTTCGGCCTACATGTGCCATCAAAGCCTGAAGCAGCATGTCCCTCCCGGACTCAGTCGCCCAGGGGCCATCAAAAACCAGAGCAAGGAACTCAGTCTCCCAGGGGGCATCAACGTCACACAGAGGTGTGAAAACCCCCCCAGGGACACAGGTTTCAACTCCCATTGGTCACTCTGGACCCCATGACCTGTGAGGTCACCGGGCCAATATAAGGCCTGGTCTCCCCCTCTTCTGTCTCTTCTGCCCTCTTCCTACAATCCTTCCACAGGAGGGAAGGCTGTCGAGCCTCTTCTCCAGCTCACATCTTCTCTTCCCATCCAACTCTTCGAGAGGAGCACAAAGGTGCAGCTTCCAGCTCATCTCACCAAGGAAACCTTCTCACCCTCTAAGCTCTACCAACGTCCTAGCAGCGATGCGATGTCCTGCAGGAAAACTTCAACCAGCAACTGAGCTATACAGCCAGACAGAAACCAGCAAGACGACTTCACAGGACTTCGAACTGCACAGCAACTCGTTTTCCCCTTTCCACCGACGGGTAACACAACTGGGCTTAATAATTATACTAGGCTAAGCAAGACTGTTTATTCGATTCTGTGTGATGTTTATAAGTTTGATTTGTGTTGTGATATTGTGGTTACAAGTTGTTGAGAAAGTTAATGCTAGTTATGCTCTTCAGTCCTTCCTTGCATACATCTAGCAACCTTCTCTAATTTGGCACACACACAGACACACGCATAACTCTTCACCTCATTATCTCTACAGGTCGTAAACATTCCAATAGGTGGGGGGAGGGTGTTATATTCAATTGGCCAGCCACCATTTTGAAAGCACGCTGACTCACACAGACACACACACATACCTATCTTTGTTTAGTAAGTACACCGTTAGTAATTTGTGTTTTTATACTTTATTATATTCATAATAAATGTTTTTCTTTCACAAATGTTTTTTCATTAATGTTGCATAAGTGAATTTTGCCAACCTCTACACTGTCAAGAACTCCATATCCTTCAACTTAGCTAACTATCTATATGGTAATTTTGGTTATAGTTATTAATTTAATTGTTAATCAGAGTTCCAAATTTGTAGTTAGTACCTTTATGAGACTTAATCAATAAATTGGCTATCTTTTCCCTTCCTTTGAAGGGTGGTGCCCCGAGGTAACTTTAATCAATTAAAGTTGTTGTTTAATATTAATAATAAAATATTTATATTTTATATTTTATTTTGATAACCAAATTTATTGAATGCCGAAAGGCACACCATTTCATGGTATCACGTTTGATGCATTATGGCACAACAACAATGTTGCATTTTTGCAACTTCTATTCCACAAAACAAAGGAAAATATTTTACTTTTTACTAACTTTGATTACTTCAGTTACTCATTACTTTATCATTTCAGATAGTAATAGATATTTGATACAAATAATTACCAACAAAAAGGTGATATATTAATACAGATTCAGGTAAAATAATACCATTGATCCCCAGGGGGACATTCACTATTGACAAGGATGCCGTTAATATTATGCCAATACTTTACCTGCATGGAAAATGCAAGTCTTTTCAAGGAGAGCTGATAGTACAGTGGTTATATTTCAAGATGGGATTCATTGGTTTGTTCATTTTACCTGAGCTCTGCCTGAGGTCCAAAATAGTCTCTACATTTGACAATAAAGAAACCAGAAAGCATACAACTGACTCCTCATATTTTTTCCACTTGATTTCTTGGCCAAAGCAGCACTTTGTCAAATTACATTTTCTGTGAGTGGGAGTTTTTTAAAGACAGGTGTGAAAGCAGCCTCAGAGTGCACAGAGGAGAGATGCATGGTCATACATAGCTCTTAGTGAAGATGCACTCAGTCAAGACGTCAAAAGAGGCCTGGCCACACAAGCCAAGAGTACCCAATGTATAGCTGAGGTGAAGGTTTCTGTGGAGAGTCACCCACTCACTGTGAGACTGGAGCGGCGTGCTGCTCTGATCTGCCCTCAAACCACAGCTGGTGTCCTCACTATCTCCTATTCTGTACACACAACCTCACACAGTCCACTGCATATTTGTACACACATGGCTTTTTCACAAATACACACACACCCACTTCAAACACATGCAGCCTTACTAATGTACCTCTCAGATCTAGACTCCCCCTCCCCCTGTGTCAGCACCCCTGGCAATGCCCCGTCTTGTTATCTCTCTGTGTACCTCACTCCGTCTTCTCCCTCCACCACCCCCCTCCCGTTTTTCCAGCTCCCCTCAGGAGACTGGAGCTCTCGTTTGATGGCTCAGCTGGGGACGAACCACACCGGAGCACCGGGGCTCATACCGATGAAGCTGGCCTATCTAGGCCAAAAGAAGCACACACTCCAATCAAGTGCTCTCTAATTAGAATTCACTGATAGTGTAGGTTTCCAGGCGAGGGGGAGAGGAGCTCGAAGAAAAGCCTTCTAAACATAGAATGAGAAGAATGTATCATTAAGGTCTCATTCTTCTCTGAGTCTGATTGCATTACATCCTCCTCTCCCCCTCATTCTCTCTAATTATGAAACACGCGCTGGCCTGTCTTTGGGTCTCGAGGGCTAGGGGTTTTATCTCGGCAGCATTGGGGTGTGAGGAGACTGACAACAACACTGGTGGAAGATCTACAAGGCCAAATAATGCGTGGGCAGTTGAGGAGTGTGTGTGTGTGTGTGTGTGTGTGTGTGTGTGCGAATCAGAGAAATAAAGAAACGAGCTGGATGTCCTCTGCTTGTCCTTTAAGAATATTTGAGGATGTGTTTAACTGAGTTTAAGTTCAGTAGCCAAAATCTGACTATGAAAACAAGCTTGCACAATTAGCAATACATCAGTTTGCGTGAACCACGACAGGGACGAGGAGAAACACACACACACACACACACACACACACACACACACACACACACACACACACACACACACACACACACACACACACACACACACACACACACACACACACACACACACAAAGAGCATGTGTGAGAATGTGTTATGGTTTGATGAGACCAAGGTTCAGCTTTTTGGATCTAATTCCAAAAGGTATGTTTGGCGCATAACAACAATGAACATCACCAAAGGAATATCATACCCACGGTGAAGCGTGGTGATGGCAGCATCATGCTTTGGGGCTGTTTTCCTTCAGCTGGAACTGGGGCTTTAGTCAAGGTGGAGGGAATTATGAACAGTTCCAAATACCAGTATATTTATATAAAAAACTGACAATGAAGAGGAATTTCACCTTTCAGCAGAACAATGACCCAAAGAGTATCCAAATCAACAAAAGAATGGCCTCAACAGAAGAAGATTAAAGTGTTGAAAGAGCAAAGACCTGAGTCCAATTGAGAATCTGTGGGGTGACCTGAAGAGGGCTGTGCAGAGGAGATGCCCTCACAATCTGACAGATTTGGAGTCGAGATGTGACATGCTGACAGAGTACTTCCTAAAAAGATTGAATGTTGTCATAAACTCAAAAGCTGTCTCAACAAAGTATTGATTTAAGGGTGGGAACACTTATTTACCCACATTATTATAGTTTGTTAATTTCATTTTTTCCCACCTAAAAAGATTTCAGTTTGTTTTTCAGTTGAATTGTACAGGTCATAGGTCACATTAAAAGTGGACAATTTATCTTGGGCTCTCTTATTTGAATTTTTTTTCGAATTTACACTGGTTATATTTATTATGATATTAGTTTTTTTTTATATGTATTATATAATCTCTTTCTTCTTCATATTATTTATTTCTTAATTGTTTTATTAACATTTTATTGTTCTACTATTATTTGCTTTGTAATTTTTTACAATGTATGAGTGCATTGGTCTCTTAACTTTAAACATTTGTCAATGTCTTGTAAATCACTTCGAATTACAATTGATTTGTTCGAAAGGTGCTATATTAATAAAGTTTTGATTGATTTGACAACAAAAACCTGGCATTTTAACAGGGGTGTGTAGACTTTTTACATCCACTTCACACTGAAGAGATATAACTCTTACCACAGAGCTATAAACAAACAATAATCTGAATAGGAGAACATGGTTCAATTTAGTTGTTCATCCATCCATTATCTCTACCAATCCCAGATGAACAACCGTTAAAAATCCCAACTATGGACAATTTAGAGTCTGTAATCAACCAAACCGGAATTTGTTTTGACTTTGAAGCCGGAGTAGCAGCACAACCCACGCAGACACAAGGAGAACTTGCAAACCCTGCACAGTTAGGCCCTGGCTGGCCGTCAGATTGAAACCCAAAACCTTACTGCTTTGAGGCGTCACTGCTTAACACGACCTCACCCTGCTGCCCTCAACCTAGTTGGAATAAACTGAAAAAAATGTTTTGAGTTGATGATCAGTTAACAATCACTACTTGTCAAATTGTACATACTGACTCATTAATCTGTTGATACTAATCAAACTAATGAGAGGCGAAGGAGCCAATTTATTGGCATATACTTTTGGGTGTAGTTTTTGGTGAAACCTAAATGCAAAGTATCATAACCCCAGAAACAATTTTGTAACTGCACAATAAAATTTTAAAAAGCACAATATTCCCCAAGTGAACGTGGGGACCTGCATTCACAGATCATCTGTATGGGGGTTTATAGAGTCTGAGGAGCTGCAGAGTTCTGTGTAGATCCTGTTGCTGCCAGATAAAACCCAGAGAGCTTGTGGTTCTGCTGCCAATTTTCAGCCAATTAATTAAAGTTATTATTTTTAAATCTAAAATCTCACCTTTGACACCTTACCAAGAAGCTCAGTAAAGGAGAGCTGACATTGTTTCCCTTCTTAGGGATTTAGGTTCTGCATTGTAGCTTTTTCTTTTTGTTATTTTTTAAAGTACAGTGTTTTTTTTTCAAGCTGGGAGTCATTGGTTTGTTACTTTGGCCTGAGCTCTCCCTGAGGTTCAAATTAAGCTTCCACATTTGACAATAAAAGAATCGGAAAAAGTATAAACTGACTCCTCATATTCCTCATTTGATTTTAATGTTGTTGCGGTTGAAATGCCATTGCAGCCCCCATCCAATTATGTTACGCTGCTATGTTGTTATGTGATGGTTGTAAGTCCCCAAAGTCATGAGCGACTGGCATGATGTAGGAGGAAAGACCTTGACCCGCAGCCCCACAGAGCCTGACGAGCAACACACTCAACTAATTTAAATTTCATTCCTAAGTCTGATAAAGCCACACACAAACCATTCAAAATCAAATTCAAAACGTTGATAAGAAAGGCAAAGGCCAGTCCACAACAACCTGATGTCTGAAGACACCTGATGTGTCAAACCTTAATGCAGTTTTAAATAATATAATGAACCATTTTTACATCATCAAACTATTTGTGTTGTTTGACTAGCTTCCTCAATCCTGGCACATATTCCATTTAATGAAGAGTATTAAAACCATACAGGCTGGATTAGGAAGTGAACTGAATGTGACCTTCCTGATTGAACTTGAAATGGCAACTCTCTTCTGGTTTCCAGTCGAGTGGGCCTAAAAAAAGTCTTTATCTTGCCGTTTCCAGCTCTTCCTCATCCAACCACTGCCAGTATTCACACTCCATCCAGAATTAGAATTAATATACATTATTGTAATGTTAAATGTTAATCCCATTAATGAAGATTAGCTAAATGAAACGTAGCTTAATACTACAAGTAATTTGAAGCAATGTATTGTAGTTAGGCGGAGGCCTTCTTCCTTTGAGATGTCAGCGGAAACCGGTGATCCACTGCGCTACCCAGCAGCTTAATTCATTCATTTTCCACACTTACTTATTCCTACTTAATGTAATGCTTGAGCTATGCATTTTGTCAGAATCAGGTGAAGACCCTGAATAATCTGACAGTCCATTACATTCAGAATAGGGTACAATCACTAAAATCAAGTTACGTTTGGCGAGAATCTAATCCTTTTACCAAGACTGTTGGAACCTGAGGGGATTTTGGCCAAAGTCATAGTATCACCACAACGATGGTAAATGGCTTTCATCCGCTCAGTGCATCACTTTGTTTCAGATAAAACTATTCCCAGAAAATTTTTAGGGATTACCTTAGAATTACATGAATGGTCCCCAGAGGATGAAACTCACTGACTTGATGATCCCAACTGTTTTTTTTTATGTCCATCAGACTGACATTTGCAGTTGGAAATGTCTCTATTAAGTACTGAATATAAAAAAAATTGGTTAAAAAATTCGTAATGCTCAATTTACTTTTCATGTAGCATCATCAGCAGCTTAATCAGTCCAATATTTTGGTTAATGACCAAACTAAAGACCACACTGTGTCTAAGATGGAGCTGGGTGATATACAGTACATTTTTTTCCATATCAGTCGATATTGATATATATCGCAATATAAATCAAATAACCAGAAAATAAATGTTTTGCACATTTGTGTTTATGTACAATGTTCTACAACCGCATTTTCTCATGAACAAAACAGATTTTACTTGCTCGTACAATCATTCTGTGACATTTTACTTTACTTATAACATTTCATACAAACCACTACAGTGAAAAGGTATATATAATGTACATACTCAGCAGCTCACTCAACTCACTCACTCAGCTGATGATGATCAAATGGGATATTCCCCATCTAGTCCTAAATAGTTATTAATCGATGATGTCTGATCATGACTCCGGATCGTTGCAGTCACTTTGACTAGCAGCCTGAGAATCCACAAACCAATAGCAGCAGCTATTGCCCAGATAGAAGGTGATGATGCCATATTGTCAGATGTTCAATGTCTGTTTGCTGAGATCAAAGAAGAAATCCAAACTGCCTTGCCCACTTCCCTGCTGCTCCAAGCAGAGGAAACCGCAATGGTCAAATCGATGGAGAAGCGCCAAGAGTTCTGCATGAAGCCAATACACGCAGCAGCATACATGCTGGACCCAAAGAAGTATGAGAAAAGCATACTCTCTGGTGAAGAGATCAACAGAGCTTACACTGTTATTACTACCATGTCTCACCACCTGGGTCTTGATGAAGGCAAAGTTCTCGGCAGTCTGGCAAAGTACCATACCAAGCAAGGCCTTTGGGAAGGGGATGGGATATGGCAGTCATGCCAGCACATATCTGCATCCACCTGGTGGAAGGGACTTTGTGGATCTGAGGCCCTTGCACCTGTAGCCTCCATCATCCTCCAAATCCCACCAACATCAGCCGCCTCTGAGCGCAACTGGTCACTGTTTGGGCACACGCACACAAAGGTTCGCAACAGGCTCACCAATGCAAGGGTAGAAAAACTGGTGGCCATCCGGGCAAACCTAAGGCTCTTTGAGCCTGACACAGAGCCATCCTCTACAAGGTTGGACAGTGACACCGAAGATGACGACGAGTCAGATGTCGAGGAAGTGGACGTTGATGAGGTCCAGGAAGAAATCATTGAGACCTGAAAGGATTCAGAGGAAAAACGCTAAAACCAGAGGCTTGAGAAGCTTGACTAAATGCTTTCATTTTACATTTAGAATGGGACTTTTTTGGGGGGGGGGATCACAGGGAATACATTTATTTTATTCAACATTCATGTTTTTTGTTGTTCAATGAAAGAATCCATTAAAGTTCTACTCACAAATGGATTAAGTCAAAAATGTCATTTTTAAAATTTGTATTAGAAATGTTTGCATGCATGTCTGCTTATGACAAAACAAAATGTTTATATTTATGTCTGTATATGACAAGGTAAATACAGTTCGTATAAATTACCCACTAAATGTCCAGTTTATTCCCGTATATTCCCGTTAATTCCCATGGAAAGATTCCAACTTTGAATAGTCCCGGAATTTTGCAACCCTAGTTGTATAGCAGGTTTAAACATGTGTCTCAGAAACTCAAACAAACAGAGAATCAAACAAACAAAGTAAACATCAGTCCTGTACGTGTCTAATAACTTGTGATCAGTGATTGTTTTTGTTAAAGTGTAAAGTGAGCGCAGGTCAGAGGAGTGAGGAGGAAGCAGACTCCGACAGAGACTCATTATCATTGGCTGTTTGTGTTGTCCATCAAAACATGGATGGGATGAGTTCTATCGAGGTTATATCGACACATCTTAAATTTCTATCGAGGAAAAGTTATATCGCGATAATTATCGATATCGTTTTATCGCCCAGCCCGATGCCATGGTGTGGAAATGTTCCCACTGGGTAATAAACTTGTGACCACTCCGAGGTTACTGATTACACTGGACATTTCTTCAATGTTTTTTTGTTAAGATTTTGCTGCAGCCAGCCTCAATCTTGTGGTGTACTTTGAGATGTGCCTGGAGATTAGTGTGTGATACTTCCAGTTGCTGCCACCTTCATCTGACACAATTTTCTGATTTTCTCAATAATTCATTAGGTTCCCTTTTGGAATCTCGATTAAATAAGCACGTTTGCTTTTTGCCTTGACACCAAATCCTTTGTCTTGTCGGTGAATTCTCCACTCGTCACATGAGAACACACTCTCCGTTTATGATTGTAGTGTCCAACTAAGGATTAATAACAAGTATTTTACAACGTTTATTTAACCACTGGTATGTAAATATTAAGCAAATGAGTTTCAGATCTATTTAAAAAAAAAATGATAGTGCGGCTGGTTATGTAATCAATGTGTACCCGAATGTAACCGTGCAACACAGACTACCAGAAACATTACTTGAAATTGTGCAGAACAGCCGCAACATGTCAGAATTTGAAGTGAAAGACTCTTAGCCGCTACAAAAAGTGTTTACAAGCCGTAATATCTGTCATGGCGGGCTAGTAAATAGTCACTCACATTAATCTTCACTTAAATATGGAATTTCAGCCTGCCCACACTTTTGCTTTCAGCAGTATACACTCTGCTTTTTCAGGGAGCTCTCCTAGAATCTAAGCAGCAACAAGGATTATGCTGAGACAGCTAATATCCCTAAAATAATACCAACTCATAACTTAGGCAAACAAAAAAAGACTGACTGCAGCAGCAAGTGGTGCTGGCATGAGCTTAATCAGCAGAGCAACAGTGATACGTGTCAAGATATAATGTCCAAGCTTAAAGAGCCAATAAATGCAAAACATATTCTGTTGATCAGCCAATCAAATACAAGTGCAACTTTTGCGCTGTGCGTTAGCATGCTAACACTTTAAACCAGAGAATATATATTAAGATGGACGGAATGACAGCTCCTTGAAAGTGAAGCCAAAACATCTTAATCACCCCAGATGGCTGGCTGCAGTAAAGGTAGTTAAGCTCGTCTCCTCTATATTAGTAGATGAGACATGGGCCAAACTAACGACTCAAAATACACATTAAATACATTTTTCTCAAAGATGGTTTCTGTCATTATAGATAAATCTCATCACAGTGATGTATGTATATAAGTGTTATTTTTTTTGATAAAATTGGTCTTAATTAAGGCACACTAAATCGAAAATGTATCATCATCGCATCATATCAACATGCGCGATATACGCCTCTCAAAAGACTGCTTGAACTGCAATAAATGGTGTTGATGTGCTATGCATTCACGCTTTGCATGTCATATTTGGCCAATCAGATGGTTTTTTTTGATGATGTATGGAGAGCCGGAGGAGATGGCGGGGCACACTCTGTTTGGCTTGATGCTGCAGCACTACCCCACCGATCGCTACTGCTCAAACTCTGGCTCCAAATGGCGTCTCTGGCACAAGATGGCAGTGTTTGTATCTGGAATATTTTGGCTTCATTTCTAGGGGGGCAGAGAAGATGTGTCGTCCATCTAAACAGTCCATGCTCTGAACTATGATGGAGAACATAGAAAACATCAGCACGCTATCATTGCTATCATGCTTTTAGGGTTTTTGTGTAAATGGATGAACATATTGCAAATGAGGCTTTGATTTGCGATCAGATCAAAAGGCAAAACCTGTAATCAGCACTGAAGCCAAATCCACATTTGTGGATTAGTAATCCCTTGCTTCAAGACTCAATTGAGCTTTATGACACTTTGATGGTGAACGTTATGATTATCAAGAAACCCTGAGTCTATCTGACTATCATGGCTGGGATCTAACTCCTTTTGTGGTTTTGGAAAGACATGTCCATGTTCACAAATTTGGAGCTGAGCC
Source organism: Hippoglossus stenolepis (assembly GCF_022539355.2). NCBI lineage: Eukaryota > Metazoa > Chordata > Actinopteri > Pleuronectiformes > Pleuronectidae > Hippoglossus > Hippoglossus stenolepis. The sequence goes on from NC_061491.1 coordinate 6,317,116, forward strand.
AAGATCATAGGAATAACATTTATACAAATTATTTTCAAGGGTGGCTCTGTGCAATAAATTCAGTGGCTCTTATCTGCATCAGGAGCTTTATTTCTTTAGTAATCATTCTATTAATTTGTGATTACACTATATCCCCTGGAGTTTTCATTGTAAAAAGGCTGATAGTCTTTTAATTAGACCTAAAGGGGATTGGAGCTGTGCTTTTACATATTCCACTAGCGCAATGAATTATACAACACTGCCGTATGGACTCATACAGCTCACATTACGTAACCACGCGCCAATTATTCAGGTCTTTATCTGAGCTGTGAACTCACAGCCTTGGCTTTCTCACATAAAACAGGGACAAAAAGCACAAGAGTGTACATCAAGCCACAGTAGAAAACAGAAGTGCTCTGCACTGACAGGCTCATCACACTCCACCATAGTCAGTAGGACTGGGCCTGGATCCCTGTTAACCAGCGGGTCATCTGCAGGAGAAGGCTTTCCATCATGAATTCCTGGCCCATATTCATTTTATTTTCATCTATATGTATTCACTTTCTGTTAGTAACACTTCTGCTCACAGCCTTTGGCACAGATAATGTTGGAGCAATGCTGTTGTCCTGGTAACAAAGCCTAATGACAGGATTTGATATGAATGTCTGATTTAGAGAAAAAGCTGCAGTGTGTTGCTGGCACAGTAAAGCTCTAAGCTTCATGTGTGTGTCAGTGTCGGTGTGCGTGCTTTTATTGTTATTAATACTCAAGACTTATACAATGATAAAAAACATCCAACATGGTGGTAGTCTAAGGACTTGAGTTAAGGGTTGAGGTTCAAGTTCAAATGAAGGCTGTGGTTGGGTAAATATCATGAGATGAGGTGAAAAGAAGACAATTAATTTAGCAGTATAAGAACACATTGATACAACAGCTAAGATTTTAGCAACAACAGATCTCCCGTACCCTTCACCCCACCACTTACCAACACGCCATGTTGGGGACAGGAAGCTAATAAAATGACAAACACTTTTGCAACAAAACTCGCAGCCAGACAAGATTTGTTTAGAAATATTTTATGGCTTGTTTTATTTGATAGCACCAGTACAGAGATGACAGGAAATGTGGGAGAGAAAGACAATGATTCGCAGTCACTGTGGAGGTTGTGGTTCAAGGTTGCCGACTTAACCTCTAAGCCTTAGGGGAGCCACACATTCAAACAACAAACACACCCCGAGTGGGTTATCCAACTTGGAAACAACTCAGTGGACCTACATACATAGAGTCAGGACTGTATCTACGTCAGCAGAGTCTCCCATCAACTTGTTGCATCACTTATGGGGTCAGTAGAATCATCATCATGTGACAGGAAGCCACAGTGAAGTCATTACCGGCAGTGATAGAACAATGAAGGCACAGTTGTCCTGAAAGCACTGCATCTGAAATAGCACACATCCTGTCAGACCACCCTTTTCTCCCCCGCCAAACATTTTCCCAAGCTCTCCACCTCTTTGCTTGGCTCAGCCAGTACTTTGTACCACAATCAGGACCGCAACCACAGTTTTCTTTCTCTACATTTGCTCCTCCAGGGTATCTAAACTAGTTGCCGGAGACAATAACAGGTTGCATGGCAGCAAGCAAATGGAGACAATCTCAGAAAAGCAGCAGGATGAGTGGAAAGGTGAAAGAGAGTCAGTGCTGCAATCACTGAGGCTGCCTTTCACATTGAAGGGGGGTGCATCCAAACAGCACTTTTCCCTCTTCCCCCTTCCCAACCTTTGCCTCCTTGACTCAGCCTGGTACAAAATATAGTGAAGCACACAGAAAACAACACAAATGTAAATGCACACCAAGAAAAACAATGCCTCAATTTAGCTGGCTCTTCCTAGTTAAGGATGTAGAGTGCTAACACATGATGTAAACAAAGTCTTGAAGAACTGCTGGGAGTGGAGACATTCAGTGGACCTTGATGAAGACCCAGAGTGGAAGGTGTGGCCTTCGACAGGGGTTTGTTCTCTGCCAACAAGGCCCTGGAGTTAATACGATCCGGTGGAGGCAGACGGTGCTCGTTCCTCCTTCCTCCCTCCCTCCAGCAACTTAATTTATGCAGCATCTTGCAGTGCCGCTGAACTTGAATAGCAGCCGCGACAAGAATTTGAATTTATTTTAATGGGGAGGGGGGGTCGGGGGTAGAGCTGGGAATCATGGTGTTCTTGGTTGCTTGGGAGAGTGCACAGGGCTTCACGTGTGCCAAAAGCTCTGCTCCAGTAAATACAGACTGAGGACTTCAATTTGCAGCACTGTGACATGTGTCTATTCCCTGATCTCTCCACTGAGAGGGGTCTTAATTTCTGCTGGAAGTTGGGAGGGGGAGCGATGCTGACGTCTCTCACTTTAGATCTCAGAGGCTTTAACCGACACCCCAGAGAAATATGGACAACTTTATACATTTCAACTTCTACTCTCTGTTCACTCCTTTCCATCTTCAGGAGACTACTCACTATGGCCCAATTTCATCCTCCTCGTCCTCTCTCTTTCTGCCTTCTTATCTTATTTCTCCCTCTCCTCAGGAAGCAATTTGAAGTGAAAGATGCTTGGTTAAGGGCTACGATGGCGCACTCTGCTTTGATATGCTGCTTTGCCTTATGAGCTGTCAAGATATATGGACAGCATGGGATAGGATGTGAGGAGGAGAGAAGAAGGGGGGAAGCAAGGGGAAAGGAGCTCAGCCATGATTTGGGAAAGGGATATGGGGAGAGAAAAAGCTGAGCTAAGTGGCATCCTTCCAAGCGAGTCGGTGTTGAGATACACTAATTAACGAAGGCATAATTAGATTTAGGCCTGACACACAGAAAAAGACTCCCATTCCTCTTTTCCCTCCACCCCCCAACATCCAATTTGGGAGAATTGGTGCTCATCCATGTCTGCCCACCATGCACAGTCATGGTCTTTTCATATTTTCAGCAGAAATCCCTGCACTAGTTTTATTTGACTTGAGGTACCAAGAAATGAAAAGAAGAAACTCGAACCTTAACTAGGCCAGAGAATATTCTTCCCAGGCAACCCTTCCCCACTTTCCCATTACTCATCTACATTCTCCGGATTGAGATTGTTTTCATGTAAAGATTCGCCACAATTTCATACTTGACTAATGATAGTGAAGATAACTCTACCAGCGGCGGTGCCTGATGAGGACAAAGCTAAGGTGAATAATGTTATTCCACTGTCACTTCTGCTAGGATCTAATCATCAATCACATCGCCTCATAAACATTGTGTGTTCACACAAAAGATGTGATGCATTTGTCCCAAATTAGATTGTACCTCTGTGTCATTTATCAAGTCTTTCTCATATATTTAAAGGCCACTGTACATAGCGACACCAACAGAAGGGTCTCGAAGCCCGGCGCTGTCAAAATGTCCTGCAGCCATGTACTTCCTTCAATTACATCCTGGAGACGGTGGGGGAGGGAAAACAGCGTTGAGTTTCAGAGGACCAACATTTGTTTAAATGATTTCACAGCTCCTCTCACGTTGAGAGGTGGGTGAGCATCAACGGGTGGTGCCATTGACAGTGAGATCATGTGTGCATTTCTACAGATCAGTGTGTTTTCATGAATGAAAGTGTGTTACAGTATTTGTGCATGCTTCTGACCGGCTGCTAGACGGCAGACCTCGGCTGAAAAGTGCTTGATAGGACGAAAGGCGGTGCCAGAGGGGTGGCCAGCGGTGGTGTAGTTTGTTAGGATCATGGGCAGATTATTGAATGGTTTTCCATGGTACAGGTCCAGGGGCCCATGGACCAGAACCTCTGTATAAAGTTACTGTGAAAATGTCCTTTTAAAAGACAAACAAGGCTCAATGTATTTATCTTTCTAGTCAATGGCATGTCTTTGTGGTTGAGTTGTGTTTCTTTGTAGCTATTTGTGTGTCTTTGTGGTTCTGTTATGCCTCTTTGTGGTTGAGTTGTGTCTCTTTGTATTCATTTGCGTGTTCTTGTGGTTGTTTTATGCCTCTTTGTGGTTGAGCTGTGTCTCTTTGTAGCTATGTGTGTCTCTTTGTGGTTGTTTTATGCCTCTTTGTAGTAATATGCATGTCTTTTTTTATATTGTGTGTCTCTTTGTAGTCATTTGTGTGTCTTTGTGGTTGTTCTGCATGTCTTTGTGGTTGTGCTGCATGTCTTTGTGGTTGTGCTGCATGTCTTTGTGGTTGAGATGTGTTTCTTTGTAGGCATTTGTGTCTCTTTCTGTCTGATTGTCTTGCTCCTGTGTGAGGGAGTGTTTTACAGTCCTGTCTCCAGGGGCCCATTGTCCCATAATTTGTGAGGATTTTAATATATACTAAAATATCAATGTTTATGTGGCATTTATCTTCTACACTGATTGAATAATGTACTGATTAATCACATGCTGTTTATTACTGCCAAAAACCAGGACTAGAAATTAGTCTTTTTCATGCCCCCCTTCCTCAAGATTGAGCACCACTCTGCCCCCCATCCCTTCAAAAGTTTACCGCCCCTGATGGCAGAGAAGCAGCCTCTCTAACAGACCAGGAAATGTATCAAATGAAAAGAGGCCACGTTGATATTTCACATTACAAATTCACCAACGTACTGTGCATAAAGATGCATAATCTGGGGTATAATTTAAATGCGAAGTACAAACATCCATCCCCTCCCTCCCTCCCTCCCTCTTGTATACAACAAACAGAGCACCATGGATAACAAGAATCATTGGTGTGCATGTGCTGCAGCAATAAGACAGAGGGTTACTTTGTTGTTGGCCAGCCCAGTTGCTCCACCTCCTCCTTGTATCAGTACATCTTTCTCTCTAACTGCTTGGGGCATGTGGCATGGGGAAAAGAGTGTGTGTCACCGTGTCTTGTTTCTTTGTGCACCATATCCCAGACCTTGTGTGCCTCAGGAGTGTGTGCTCATGCATTAGGAGTCATGAAAGGCTACACATGTACGTCATAGACCTGGACACTCTGAACCTACAAGCTCAGCACATGGAGAGAGGAAAAAAACAACACAGCTGCTTGCTAAAGTAGGTTAAACCAAAGAATAATAAGAGTTGGCACAGGCAGAGCTGTTTGTTAATGTGAACAAACATAATGTGTGTGTGTGTGTGTGTGTGTGTGTGTGTGTGTGTGTGTGTGTGTGTGTGTGTGTGTGTGTGTGTGTGTGTGTGTGTGTATGTTTGGAGGGGAGGGGGTCTGGACTGGAGGGAGAGATGACTATCAGCCATGCAGTTTAGGTAGCTGCTTCCTGAGTGCTGATGTGGCCCCCCTGATTCAATTGGGTGGGCTGCTGAGTGACTGCAGGGCTGCTAACTTACTGGCTGTTTAGCCGGGCTCTGCTGCAGCACAGCAACGCCATCCTGTGGAGAACAAGGCCAATGCAGCAATAAGACAAAAGGACAGCGACCCTGCCGCAGGTCCAGATGCAGCCAGTGAGACCAAACAAAGATGCAGGATTTGTTTTCCAGAGGCAAAACTTATAAAATCTATTGTTAAAGACAGATTCCCTGAGGACCACACTGCTCCAAGTTTACTCAACAAGTTGGGTAAAGGGAACGTACCCTTCCACCTCGTCCTGGGCAAGAACGTAGAGCATCGCAGTGTCGAAGGGAAGGGTCAACTCTTCCCATGGGTTCAGGAGGTTGAACATGAAATATGACAGTGATATCTGCAGTACTATAAATCAGTATTCACACTGTCCAGTTGGTTGGCAACACTGTTTTTCACAGAATAACCTCCACCCATCTGTTTGTATGATGAAGCAAAGCTCCTGGCTCCAGTTCATCCTTCTTGCAATGAGTTCAGTGTGTGCTCCTTCCACACTGCTCTTGACATTAGTATTCTCAGAGGGGAGTGCTTACCGGAAACCAATTCCCAAAGCTCACGGCTCCCTGCTGAGACGCTCTTACCAGCACTTACTGTAGATGGCGACAGACGGCTGAGCCAGGGGCGATAAGAGCCTCTCAGCAGGGTGGTCTCTTTTTGGAAATGCAGTCAGAACCTGTCATGCCTTCTACTCTCTGAGAAGGAAAAGAGGTCGTTTTTTGATCCCACACTCACAGCTGTAAAATATTTTCACTGAATCCTTCTGAAAGCATAATAGTTTACCATTTCTATTTATGACATAGCAAGTAATTTCTCAAGGATGCTTGACAGACACATGCTTGTTGATGGACATCACACCATCTAATACTAGCAAATGCAGCAGGTTTTTGACTTTATACATAGTAATATAGTAAAGTATTTACATTTCAGACACTTCATGTGGTCCACAGTGATTTAATGTTTAGCTGAGTATTAAAAGGTATTTTTGTATTTACACTTTGGGTTAGGGTTAAAAGTGCACTGATCAATATTCTATATTAGCATTGGATAAAGTTACTATGTATAATGAGGAACAGGTCGTTTGTCATATTCTGACAAACCCACATTTTCATCTGATTCTGCAGTTCCCCTCAATTTTAGCATCTTTCACCTCATTGTTTTGGATTTGTGGCCCACTCCTTCTTGATTCTCTCAGTCACTATCATATTCACTCTCAATGCTCACATCAATGCAGGCGGATAAACAGCGAAAGCAAGAAAACCTAGTGTATGAAACCTGCCCTGCACCATAGTGGTAGATTTCAGGAGGTTCTTCGTAGTGTGTTTGTGTGTGCATGCATGCTTGCGTGTGTTGATGTGAGAATGAGAGATAGAGAGGAAGAGAGGGAAGCCAGGATTTTACTCATTTAAAAACATAGAAAATCATTATGTGGGGGTCAGTGTTAATATTGTGGCAGTGGCCACCAAGGAATACAGAGAAGTAGGAAATACTTGTTGCAGTCAGTGCTTTCGTGTGTGCCAGGACATAGTTGCATTCACCCAGTTAAAATAATGTGGCCACATACGTCCCATAGAACCTCCAAATGTGGTCTTACATCTATATGCATCTTGAGTGTGTTCACACCTCAGAGCTGACCACCTGACCCCATCACATTTGAATGGGGTAAAAATGCTTGTGAACACAGCAAAACCTTTGGGAGCTTTAAACTCAAATCTGTTTTGGTGAAGACCAAAACAGAGCCTTAAGGTGAGTAAACACGAAACTTACATTAACCTGATCAGCTTTAAGCATAACTTTAGATGACTGCTAAGTTTGGTCCATGTCTGCTTCATTTTTAAATAAACAACAATTGGCTAATTAAGATTAAGCCAAAGAATCAGATGATGCAGGTTCATGTTAGCAAATCCCAATAAATATATCAAACTGTGCTACAAAAGGAAATATTTTCTCCCTATCTCTGACATTCATACATTTGATATTGCTAGCTTAGGTTTGATTGCCTACAGTGCAAAGATGGTTTCACAAAATAAATGTGGAAATCCAAACCAAGAGAGGATTTTTGTGTTGGGAAATCTATCAGCAAAGTTTTCCTGCACTATCTAAACTGGCCCATCACATCAAAACAAGTACAGCATTTTCTGCAGTTCCCCTATTTGAAGGCAACTGTGTGTTTGGATGGAATGTGGAGAGACGTTGCTGCATGTAAAGCTGTAAACTTTATGTCTGCATGCATTTTTTTTGTTTTAATTATTCAGAAATGCTTTCACTTGTACAACTGGGCCATTACACCTGCTAGAAATATGTTTTCAGTCCTAAATGTTTAATGAGTTGTTTCTGTCGGATCTATACCCTGTGAGGGATGATTGGTAAAACCTCTGCATCTTGCTTTTGAGAGAGAAGATTTTAAAAGGCTTTCACTCCTAAACATAACAGCTTAATAATTCATTTGCACAACCCTTGTTTTTTCTTATGTACACAGTATTTGCTGTGAATCATCAAGACCTATGCAGTTGCAGGTGGAGGCAGGGTTTACAAAATATTTTCATGCAGAAGACGAAGTTACAGTCAAACCACAGTGCCCCACTGAGACCTCCCCCTGTCACAGCCCTTCTGATTGTGGTGTTGACACACCAGTTGACACAGGGTTCATTGTTACTTTGTTTATTTGACAATCGGATAGGCTGCTCATGGCTCATTGTTCCCCCCCCACAGTGTCATTTGTCTCCCATAACACAATATTATGCTAATTCTTCCCTGCATGGGTAGTGCAATAGCAGACATCAGTGCTGTCATTGTTTGGATTGACAGCTGCACAACATGTGCTCGATGGGTTGTCATCTCCTGCAGAAACACAGGTTCCTTGTAGACATGGTGCTTTGTTTTATTTATATATAATTTTGTACACGTACACACACACACATACAAACACACACCTGGAGAGCAACTGAGAGAGGTTCTGACCTATAACGCCCAAGTAATTTCAGTTGCATATTTAAATTTAAGCAGTAAATGAGACTAAATGGTACAAAGGTAAACTGTCCAAGGTAAAACAAAGAGGAAAGATGATGCAAATTAAGTAATGTCAATTTCCTTTAGACAATCCTTTTTCAGGGGTTAATAAAAGTTATGCAAGAATGGAAATAAATTAATTCTTGAACGATTGCTACAGGTGTTGGTGACCTATGAAAACAACTGTACAAAGACATTTAGGACTAAATTGTACTGCAGGAAGTAGCCCTGATCATTGTTATCAGAATGGAAGAAAGACGAGTAACGAGAGAAAACACACTGGTTGGTCAGGGGTTCGTCCAACAGCAAGATAGTGAGTTAAAACTTTAGAAGGGAAGAACCAGACATAGACTTCAAGTCTCTAGATTTAAAGCCCATCCAGCTGCTTTGAGATTACTGGACAGAAAGTGAAAGTAACATCTAAAAGTGCTAAAGCATTTGTGAGAACATTCTGCAACAGAGACTTGAAATGACGTTAAGAGATTGGATCTTTTTCGTTGCCTTTGTCACATTGAAAATGTTTCTTTCAGTTTTTAGTATATTCATTTTGTGAGCATTAAAGTAGACAAACTGTAATACAATTGTTTTAAACCAAGTAATTGTTTTAGGAAAACATCAACAGAAGTGTGAAACACGTCACTCACAGTCTTGTGACGTGCATGTGTGCTGTCCATGCAGAGCACCAGATAATGAACATGGACCAACTCAGCCAAACATTGTGTGAGTGGTGGTCAGAAGCTTCAGAAGACAGTATAGAAGACTTATTGACGTTCTTACTGCAACACTGAGGCAAACTTGCCATAAGTCAAATAAGTTAATAAAAACTTCACCTCTGCTTGAAGGTTTTTTTGTGATGCACATAATTTTCGATCAGACCTCAGAGCAGTGACAGGTAATTTTGCAGCAGCACCTTGACAACTTTTCCTGAGACGTTCTCCTGCTGCCTATGGGCTCATTTTCTGACTGATGCTGGATTCACAGTGTTGTGATCTAGCATCTCTCACAACCAGGATCACAGCACTAGGGTGAAGTCATTTTTCCAGTAACTGACCCCACTTTCTTTGGGTTAATTATGAATACACATAACGTGGGAGTAGCCATCAAACAAGTTCAGTTGCAGTTTGGATGTGATTGTGTTTAAACTCAATTGCTCTTAATGAAATAAATAGTAATAAATAGTAATTTATATATTTACCAAACTTAAATCGGCCCATGTCCTCCATCTGAGGTTAAAGTAGCACAAGGCGTCAGTGTGATTATTGTTTGGCCTTGAGCTTGTATCAGCCTGTACATGGGTCATAGCCAAAACACCCGCTTACCCCCCTTTCTCAAAAATCTGTCACCACCAGCTGGAGTCATTACCCCTGGATAGGCGAGGGCCACTCCTCCCTCGTATCCCGTCGGCCAACAGGGACAGCTGCTCATTACAAACCCATTTCCTCCCTCCAACATTATATCTATTAGCAACGAGGCACAGCTAGTCGAGTACATAGCAGCCTATTGTCTCTTATGACATTATTTCATTTAGTAACTATTGAAGGGATGAATGTGTTTAGTGGACACCTGCTGGCAGACCCTGGGTCAGAACAATATGTTGGATGTAACTGTGAAATGATGGCTGACTGTGAAATGATGAGGCTCATTAGTGGCTGATGGCCATGGGTATTCATTCAGAGCTTTTTTGGGGTCACTGCTAATTTAATACTCACAGAGCCGGGAGGCTGCATGTAAATCACGTAAATGACTCACCAAGCAAGAATCTCTGTAGAAATTTAGGAAACTTACCGAGGGAACACGACATTATATATATTGAAAAGCAACTTGTTAGTTTGTTGAACATGTTGACCTGCACCACATTAATTAATTGACTGCAATTATATAGCGTTAATGATAACTCAAAGCACATATTCACCCATTCACACAGTGCTGCTACATACTGTGCACTGCCAGTATAGCTGTCAGGGGAAGTTTAAGGTTCTGTGTCTTACCCAACATTTCAGAGTGTGGCCTGAGGGAGGCCGAGATCGAACCACTGAGCTTCTAGTCTGTTAATGACAAACATTTTACTTTGTTACATCAACCAATTCAATATAAACACTAATTTAGCAACTGAAAGCAAAAAAAGTCGGGAGTGTGTAGAGGCGATGCATCAATACCATTGCTCCATTCCATCACTATTGCACAGATACTGCACAAAATGGCAGCACTCATATCCTGGATATTTTGGCTTCAATTTTGTACAGTGACACGAATTCAGTCAATAAACATAGTCATTGATGTATACGAAAACAGCAGCACAAGGCATCAGTGTTGGAATTTAGGGCAAATGAAACAGAGCCACTAATGTTACTCAATAAGGGGACAAAGTGTTGAGCCAGTCCAGTTCAGCCCTCACCCACATCACTCAACATAGGGATTCAGTGCACCAAAGGATGGGACTTGGGGCTGGGACTGGGGGCTAGTGCTCCTCTCCACCCCAGAGAGAACTGGCCCTTGTTCCAGAGTGGCCAATGAAAGCTATCCTGCTGAAAGAGGGCCCTCCGCTGGAGGAAGATGCTATTGTCTGGGGAAGCTCTACGACACAAAGGAGTACTTCCTCCTGCTAATGTTTCATTCAGAGTTCCCTGCTTTGTCTGACACTACTCTGTCTATATGCAGTAGATCAGATAGTGAAACAGAGCCCATCATATGCGTCGTAGGTTGTATGTTTTGTCGAGTGCTTCTTTGCACCCATGTGGCACTTATTCAATGTCTTTCTTTATGAGAATGTGTGTTTCTGTGCACATCCGTCTCCAGTTTGTTTTCGAAGCTGCCCTCTGTGTGTTCTTCATCTTCTCGAGTGGGTGTTATCACCCCACAGGGACTATTCGCTCTATGAGTAGTGATTCAACGTGTCTTCACAGATAAACGCTAGGAGTCTCCGCTCTCAAAGTGGGAATATTAAAACTGTCGATGGTGTTGCCTGGAGGAATGTTTTGTGTATGAATGTATGAGCCCTATCTCCCAAAAGTTGAGCGTAGGCAGTTACCAAGGAAGAAGACAGCACAGCAGTGCATTTCCTTTTACACAATGAAAAAGTAGACCATGATAAAAGCTTATGTAATCTTGCATACAGTCACAATGAATGAAAAAAATATGGATGGATATATGGATATCAGGGTGGTATTAAGCTTATGTATTTCATTATGTCAAACTATAAATATAAAATGTGGGGTTCAACAGGATGCCTAATTCATTATTTACCAGTTTGGACCTGCAAGTTTTATGGCTTGCATCATTGATAATTCCCTGCTTCAATTTCACAATCTGAATGAAGATATTTTGACTTTTGTTAGGGAAAAAGAATGTCAGACCACAGATGACATGTTCGAATGAGTTTTTTTTCAGAAGAGTATATTAAATATGTTAAAACCTGGAAACCCTATCCTACGTGAACAGCAGGCAATGGTTTATTGGTGGGAATTGCTGGTTTTCTGGCATTTTATCAGCCCATCTGCTGCTGAAGATTGGGGCATGTGGTCTAATATTATCCAAACACATGCATGCACACACTCACACACACAACTATACGCATGCAAGTATTACCCACAACACTAGTGCATGCCAATAGATACAAATACACACAGCTTTAGTTTACATCCACTTTACTGCACAAACCCGGACAGGTAGACAAACACAAACATGCACACACATCTGTCGTCAGTGCAAACGTGCCAACGCACACGCACGCACACACTACACCTGAACGTTTTTACTAAACATTTTATATTAATCCACATATAATTTAACACATGCACACATCCTGCATCAGCAACCTGAGCACACCAGGGCTGTTTTTGTAGTTAGCACTGTAGCAAAGGCTATACTTTATATTAAAAGTTTCACTTGTAAAAAGCTGATTACACATGACACAGTAGCACAACGTCACTACAGTATGAAGCTTACAGTTGTCAACGATCCCCCAGTCAACCAAACAAACTGAAGCCAGACTCAACAAAAACAACACAACACACAATATAACGACTTTCCTGCCCTTTGCATTTGTCAGAGAGATGGTTTAGGTCTCGCAAAACAGCAAACAGGTGAAGCAATAAAATGCATTACTTACATCACATCCAGTCCCCTCTGTTTCTCGTAAGAAGAGCTGGAGAAGTCCCAGGTGTATGCTCGTCCTCATCACTTGCTGCTGAATCTGTAAAACGGGTTGATCCGAACCAAGCTCCCTTATCCTAGTTTTTTCATGTTGGGGTGTTTTTGTAAAGAACTCTCGGGATTTTCGGTGCAGTTCCTCTGAAGCCGGTCAGCTCACAGCGGACTTAACTCAGTGACGGCCGACGTACCTGAGACACAGTAAATGTAAAAAAACTCAAAATCAAAAACTATTGGCTGTAAATATAAGGGGGAATGCAACAACCAATTAAAGAGCAGCCTCAGGTCCTGTGGTTGCCAAAACTTTCAGGACCCACATTCACATCCATTTGGCTGGCGCCCCGCCACCCGAAGTATTATGTATTTAGACAGAAATTAACCAAATACAATTTGAAGACAACTTATATTAAATGCTCACAGGCACTACATAGTTCAATTATGTTATACAGGCTTTTTTGGGTCAGGATTCTTGAGGGGGCTGTGCCCTAGCAACCAGTATTAACCAGCCACCACTGCCCTGAAGGCTTTAATATAAAGTTTTCTCATACAATTGACAACTAGGGTTGTTAAAAAAAATCAAAATCAATGACATAGCTGTATTTGTCTTCGCCATTTTTAAATGTTTACTCCAGAGAAGTGTGATCTACACAAGGCACTGGATTGGCTTGTTTACTGGCCCTATATATTTTCACAATTGATTGTAATCTATTAAATTGATTGGGTGTTGCAGCCCTAGTGTGTATGTATCACAGATCTGAAATGTCTGCTGGCCATGTTTTAATATTCAGCCCTTCTTTACTTTCTCTGTATCGTCTCTGATCTCTCTGGCTAGCTCAACAACGCTGAGGCAACACATTGTTGTGATGTAGGAATTGTGGGATTAGGTGTTTGATGTATGGTGTCTACTCATATGGGGACATTGTTTTTATGCACACGACAGACTACAACTACCAAGTAGAATAGGATTGTGTTATCTATTCAACTTACACAAATAAGTACACAAACCATCACATCACAATATACTAGGGGTGTGCGATATATATCGTCTATATTTGTCTGCTTTAGATGATAAATGAAAGACATTCAGATTATTGACGGGTTTTTTCCGACAGAGAATCATTGTCAGAAGAAGACAATAAGAAGACAGAGAAACGCTGTCAACGCTACGTCAAATCTCGCTCCGCCTCCTCCGACTAAATTCTACTGTGGAAACTTCTAGTGATCACGTTTGTCCCGGGTCAGATTCATCAGTATGAGCGGTTGAATATATAAAAGAATTATGAAACTTATTTATGATCTCAGAACCTGAGGGAAGTAGCAGCTCCTGTGACCGGGCTGTGTGCCTTCTCCCGGCTGTTGAGCTGTCTGTGGTCTCTGTGTCCATAGCCAGGGACTGTTCATGTTTATTTATCACAAGTCATATCGTCATCGCGATATTAAACAATGTTATCGATATCGCATGTTTTCCTAATATCGCACACCCCTACAATATACACAAACAAGCAGCTCTGTTTCAAACACAAACGTATTGCACAGGAGCAGCATTAAATTTGTTCATCACAGACAGTCGTTTTTTAATGGCAAATGCCACATATATGTCACACTGCACAGCCCTGTTCACACATGCACACTTCATCCATTCGGTTACATGCCAGCTCACTGACGGAGCGATATTTTATTACAGATCACATGGACATACTCAAAGGAACTGCCCTATACATATACAAAACACATGTACATTCACGCAGACACTAACACACACCCACAGTGGTGCAATAAAAGCCTGTTTTATGACATTGATGAATGGATTTTGGATATTGTATCCTTTTAAGTGGGTGCAGACTTGGGGCACTGTTGGGCACTGGGGAATGACATGCACAAAGAAAACACATACTGCTTACATATAAACTAAGCAGTACAGATATGTATCAACACTGTAGCATACATGTACTGTAGATGCATGCATGCATGCAGAGATGTAAAAATACACATCCAGGGATCCTGTCCCTCTTCTTGGGGAAGCCCAGTCTCTGCTATGATTAATGGTGGTTGTGTGGCTCCCACTCTTTACCTCATGCTATCTTTGTGCTGAAGCTGACAAAATAAGAAAGCGGTCAGCTTACATGACGCAGACAATAATAATAATAACTTTATTTATATAGCACTTATCTAAACAAGGTTACACAGTGCTTCCCAAAAATGAATGAATAAAACTAAAAAGGTATCAATTGAGTTCAATTTTAAGTGCAAAATCATAACATATTAAGGTCGAGACCTTAAAATTTATAGAGGAACCCAACAGTTCCCACAATGAGCAAGCACTTAAGCGACTGAGTAGAAACTCCCTCATTAACTGGAAGAAACCTCTAGAAGAACCAGACTCAGTGTGGTCGGCCGTCTGCCTCAACCGGTTGGGGTGAGCAGAGAAAAATGGGGAAAAGAGGAGAGATGGGTGGCAAAGACGGGAGAGAGGAACACCAGGAACATTTGTTTAACCATCATATTTAAGCTCGTTCACACTGGTTGTTGAAATTAAAATAATAATAATAATAATCTTCAATTGTACCTTGGCGTCATCAGATGTTTCAGCCTTTTAATTGCAATAATGTTAAAAGCCGAACTTGAGGAAACACTGAGGCTAAAGGTAAATCTGACTGGCTCCTGGCTTGTATGGCAGTACTATGAAAGCCATGTGGCCCACTCAGTAGATCAGACACCATTACCTCTACGCCTTTTTAAGCTAAACACCTACTGTCATCAGAGTTAAAAGCTCTCCCATTTAAGAAACTACATCAAATATATTTGCAATAAAAGTAAGATAAAGGAATAAAAGGAATTCAAACAACACTGCAGTATCGGAGTTACAAATCACATGTAAAAAACGCTTTCCGATAAAAGTATGTTTTGAGCAGTGATTTAAAGACAGGCAGTGAGTTGGCGAGCCTAATCTCATCAGGCAGGGAGTTCTAGAGCCTCGGGACCCTGACGGAGAAAGCCCTGTCTAACAAGGACAGGCTGGCCGATCTCAAATTGCAACTGGGATTGTAGGGAGTCAAGAGCTGCGAAATGTAATTAGGGGCCAGCCCACGTTGAGCTTTGAAAGTTATTAAAAGAATGTTAAAATCAATCCTGAATTTAACTGGCAACCAGTGAAGGGATTCAAAGATTGGCGTGATATGAAGTTTGTTTTAGTTAAAATACGATCAGCAACATTTTGAATAAGCTGCAAATGAGTTACTGAGGTTTGACTAAGGCAGGTATTAAGTGCATAGCAATAGTCCAGATGGGGAAAAAAACAAAGTCATTTATGAGCTTTTCTATGTCAGTTAGGCACTCTGTTAAGATGCTGTACAGCAATGGCATTGATTTAATGCTATTGCCTCTGCTTTGTAATGCAATGCTAATAATAAAATAAAAGTCAGACATACTGCTTTTTTCTACATTATAAAAATTAAGCCTTCTATCCATGTAATAAAGCTCACTTTTAACTTTCTTAAGCCAAATACTATGCTGAAAATCAAATTGTGAAGATGCAAAAAAGCCAAGTAACATCACCTCTGACACTCATTGTTGTTGGTCCACCAATGCTTGTCAGTTGCTTGTCAGTTGCTTGTTTGCTATTATATATTGTTCAAAGCTTTTTTTGTCTGTATCTGTAATCTTGGTGGCAAGGGACACACAGAAGAGGGATCCAGTAATCTACATTCATGATGTTAACAGAAGATTACTGCTTACTGCTGGCAAAGTGATTTGCCACTTTGCAATATGCTAAGATCCAACAAGCGAGTCTTCATATAAGCTACATCTAAAATTATAAAATTGGACAGTGTACACCAAGTCAATTGACAGACATTCAGTGAGATCTAAGTGAACAGCAAGACAGGCTTCATATCTGTGGTTCTGTTCTGTCTTATTAAATGTGACATGGTATTAAGACACAAAAAAGGACAGAGCTGGATCAAAGAAATTGGTTTGATGTAATAATGAAACATTTAAAGCCGTGTTGCCACAGCTGCTGACCTCAGGCCGAGGACGTCAAACTGACAAAAATCAGTGGTTCAGCAGAAATAAAAAATAAATAAAAGAAGGTTTATTCTTTGATTAATTCCCAAGCCTAACACACCGGGAGAGCTCTGTGGATAAAGTCTCTACCAGCTTCAAGTCACTGACTCACAGCCAGACCTAAGCAGAAAACATGGCTGCACTCGTGTTTGTTCTCTGACATTTCCAAACCAAACTGTCAAAGGAACCTAGTGAACCTTGCACTGACCACGGAGTGAGATCATACACATGCATTCACAAGCGCAAGCATTTCCAATTGCTGTGACATTAAATTCAACTGTCACAGTTGCTTTTAAGGGCCCACAGAGTATTTTCTTATTGGTACTTCTTGGTTGTCTGCCCCACTTGTGCGATTCCATGGTTCCATTTTTGGTATTTATACTGGGTGTGCTCACGACATATTTTTACTAAAGTCCAGGTGTTTGGCCGCTTAACCTCAACTGTAAGTCCAGGCTTTCACAAAAACATGACAGGCCTCTGAAATGTTTGTTTAACACCAGATTAACTGGCACCAGGCTTTAGAGGTCAGGGAGGAGATGTGGGAAGGTAAGGTCAGAAGTGGTAAGTGTAGATGTCTACTTTACATCCTTTATTATATAATTAGTTAACTGTGCATATTAGTTTGATAATAAACTACTGTAACAAGATCAATATATGCATGTGATAGATGTCACACATTTCGGAGGCACTTGCCATGAGAAAGTTACTTTTGGATATTCACAACGCACAAGACATTTTGCTGTAAAACCAACGTGAAATACATAAAGTTAACCTTTTTACATTAAGATCCACATTGGTGAACTTGCATCATTGACCAAATAACAATCTTATCAGTGCCGACCTATAAGTGAATGAACAGCTCCAAAATAAACAATGTACTGACTGTGTTGCACAATCTTAATACCGTACCTAATTTTTTGCACCGTGATAAATAAAGCTTTTCATACAAGAATGGTTTGCAGACAGTTATGTGACTGTATCAGATGGCAAAATAAGTCTTTTGAATAAAATGTGACAAATTATTTTAACAACCAAGCTGAGCTACCAAGTTTGAAAACTGAAAGCGAGCTGGAGACTTCTGAGGAAGTCAAGATGTCAGAGAGGACAATAACTCTACAAAACTCCAAATTGCTTGGTCCAGTTCAGCCTGCTATAGCTCTGTGTACCATTTTCTTTGGAAATTGGAGATTACGCACATTTTGGCTGTACTCACTATCCGTTTTACCTCCAAATAAAGTTGTTTGAATCTTGTTGGCTTGTTAACAAACTGCCTGATTATCTGGCAGTTCTGCAACAATTAACAAGTCTGCAACAATTAACAGTAATAAATTCAAATGCTCTTTAAATATCTATAAATTTGAGCAATCTAATACCAAGATATATCTGCTCTTTGTGAAGCTACTTTTATTTGTAGAATACGAGCAAAACCATAAACTCACTATATAAGACTCATCTATTAGAGAAGGGGTCGCCAATAATGTGCTACAGTTATATAGTTGGTAGGTACTCATTTCAACCAGAACCTCTATCCACTGACTAACACTCCTTCAAGTAGAGAGGAAAAACTTCTTTGTGAGATTGCATTGATTGATTGAAATAAAAGGTCAATACGATACCAGAGTGAAATTCTAAGTAGATTTAAAGGACTTCAGTTTATCTTTGTAATTAAACGACAAGCAATATTGGACGAGAGGGGGGAGTTAACTGGATTGAGGAAAACAGTGTAGTCTGCATTTATATTGTGCTTTCCTAGTCTTGATGACCACTCAAAGCGCTTTACAGCACTGTTTTACACTCACCCAATCACATATGTGCAGCACTTTCTCTATAAGAAGGGGCAATTTGGGGTTCAGTATCTTGCCCAAGGGCATGCGGAACGGGGAAGAGTGGGATTGAACAGCCGACCTTCTTGCTAGAGGACGACCACTCTAACCCCTGAGCCACAGCCGCCAATGTTGTTGAAAAGATAACAGCATTACA
Organism: Hippoglossus stenolepis; assembly: GCF_022539355.2. Taxonomy (NCBI): domain Eukaryota; kingdom Metazoa; phylum Chordata; class Actinopteri; order Pleuronectiformes; family Pleuronectidae; genus Hippoglossus; species Hippoglossus stenolepis. The sequence continues at coordinate 6,335,637 of NC_061491.1, forward strand.
CTAAACATCCCTGACCAAGCTGATCACCTAGTTGACCGACTTGTTGGCAAGATTTGACCCAGGGGGTCTTTTTGTGTGTGTGAGGGGTTTGGTGACATGGCCAAAACAGTGCACACTGCACAATGACATGAGTCTTTGTCCTTCCAACTGATGGATGGGTTCATGGCCCGAGTTTTAGAGTGGACACACACTCTCGGCTAACTCCTGTTTATCACCTCTAGGCAATTGCAACAGACATCTGCACTTCTGTTTGATAAAACTTCACCAGCCAAAAGAGATGCACGCTCACACAAATACAAGCTCCTGCTGTGACCTCCGAAATGTGTAGCTTAGGGTAGTGGAGCACCGGCGTCAGCTCGGTCTCTCCCTCCAGTCGCTGTCAGGCCTCTGTCAGCTGCTATCCATCAGAGACCAGTTATTTGGGTTCACCTGCAGCCAACTGGGCTAAGACAAGAGGTCTTGTCAGTCTGTCAGTCACTGAGTAATGACACCAAGCCTGGTCACCTCCAACACTCACTAACACAGCACAAGCCGCTTGCAGTGAAGTAAAATAGACTGGACTACACCAGTATTAAAAGGCATGAACATGCAGATCTCCAGTCTAATGTGTGCAGCAGAGGAAAAGGAAATTGTTTATTGCAATACAAAAATGTCAAGAGGGTGAAAGGAAAAAGTTTGGAAGCTTATTTTTGAGTGCCCCAGTGTGGAGGAACACAGCAGACACGATGAATAAAAAATGTCTGACGGGCCCAGGTAATTATTCTAATCCCACTTGAGATAGAGACAGGGAGGCAGCAAAGGGAAATTAAAATTTCATCATTGGGCTTTACTGGGATCAATAAACTGCATATAATTAAATAGTGACTCGAGCTGAAATAAGACCCCAGCCCCTTCCTTTTGTATCGGGCTATAAGCCAGAAAACTGAACCCACCCTATCTCTTCTCCTGGAATGTCCGATTGCCGGCAACCACAGACAGGCTCATCCTGCATGGAAAAATGATCAGCCATGGAGCTGAACGCTGCCGGCCTCATAAATAAGACAGAAGCAACGGTTGAGAGGGTGTCCTGACACAAGGTATCTGACTGTCCAGTTCCCTCGCTTCAACTGCCGGGGTGTAAATCAGACGTCTGCTGGTCAGGGGACAACAAGCATGAAGGGTAGAGGAAGGAGAACAGAGGTCCAGCGAGGTCGTATTCTGCGCTTTAGCTTCCATCTCCCCAGGGAAGGATTTACTGAGCGTGCATGGCTCTTTGTTTGCCACCCAATGTCAGATTCACACAGGAACACTCATTTAGACCAAAGGATTGCTAAATAAAATGACAGCCCTCTGTTGCTGGCAACTGAGAAGCACCAGAGGCAAAGCTGCCGGTGAAGGAGAGGGCAGCCAGCACTTATCTGCAGGGAACAGAAACTGACAAACACAACTTCCAAGGACTAGCCTGTAGAATTCTGGTTCTCTGCTCAACAAACATTTGCAAGCACAAAATCCTATAATTTCTAAAGATTTTCTACACCGTCTGCCTGGCTTGGCTACCATCCTGCCTTCATTTATCTTTCCCCTGGCTATCATCAATAACCACACACTGAGAGTTTATATTGTTCCACTTCAGATCCAGTGAATTTAATCCAAACGACAGGTCCGCTGCAAGTTACACAACTGATTTGACAGTTTGAAGGTCGGTGCAGATATCTTTGGATTGAGTTTAAGAATCAGAGCTGCACAGTGCTCAAATCTGACCATTTCTATGCCAAGAATTTCAAAAGAGTATTTATTCAGTGATTTTCCCATACCTTTATGCACTGAAGTGTGAAAAAGGGGTTGGTTAGCTGAAACTATTTATAGAAATGTTAATTTCTAGTTCTGATACTTCTAAAATGATGTAAGCAGTCCTGTAATTTCTTATCTTTTGACTAATTTGGTGTAGTGGAAAAAGTTCTAAATACAGCACTATTAGATGATGCAACCATGTGAGCAAACAGCTGCCTATTTTCACATGCAGCAACATAAGCATTCACTTTAAATCATATTTCTGGCCACTTGATAAATGTAAACCCAATATTCACTCTGCTTTAGCCCTGTTTCTGATCTCGCAAAGGTCCTGAGAGAAATATGTGGCTCACTAAAATGGTAAAGGGACTGTTCTGGTCTAATCGACCACACAAATTCAGACAGGGCCTCTATACACAGTGATTTGTTATTCATACAATGCCAGCACAATGTGGGGGCTTAATATCTTGCCCAAGGACACTTCAGCATGTGGACTAGAGGAGGTGGGAATCAAACAACCAACCTTCAGTAGACAACCCGCTCCAGCTCCTGAACGCTAGCTCCACAGCCGCCCTTGGTACTAAATACTCTGCTATGTTTGGTGCTGGGTAGGTAGTGTACAGTAAAATATTATAACTTTTTTGATGTGGATAAAACTTGTTTTAACAATGGTCAAGGTGTAGGGTATTTAACCTAAATGAATCTTTGACTGTTTTAATTGTTATGAGTGACTCCTTTTATTTACAAGTAGCCACATGATCCATTGTTGATATAAATATATCAGTTTGAGTCATTGTATTGGTGCATCAGTCATTTTATGCATTTATTGTTTGTCAGTGCATCCTATTATATATATTAACATTTACCCTTTACTTGTATTAATAACATGAGCTTTGATCTAATCCCACTTCACATGACAATAACGCAGATTTAAAGGATAAATGTTCCTCCTGTAAGAGAAGGTCCACAGACCAATTCCACACCACAACACACAGAACTGGATCTCCTCTGATTAGGAACCTCAGCTGAAAGAATTTAATCAAATGAAAATGTTACTCTTAACAGCTGCATCGTAGTATATTTAATTTTACAGCTGAGCTTTTAGTTTTAGGTCATTAACAAGGCATCTGGTATGGTGTGCACTGATGATGGTCCTGACAGCTCAGCAAGCATTAAATCAAGATGTATTACTATACAGTTTTAGATGACATTTACACATTCAATTTTAAGAATTTAGCAGACTTTAAATTATTAAATGAACTATGTTACAAGCACAGAAAATGAGGAGTGAAAAAGTCAAAACCCAGGGACACAGGATATGTTTTGTTTTCAGGCCTTTTTACACTTAGTTTCTACAAGTTTTGTCTTTTGCACCTGCATTTTCTACAAATTAACTTTGCAGACATTTCTTGAGCATTCCAGCTGAAATACTGTGCACCATACATCATTAAGCAGTGCACGATGCTTCACTGTGAATTCGAAGCTGACAGACTAAGAAGAGAGGAACTTGAGAATCCTTAGCCAGTGCCCCATCTATAAGCCAACGCTGAAGTGACCCAGAGAGAGCAAAAGCAACATGATTCCAAAATTTACTAGCTCGAGGATAACAAGGTCTGGTTGTTATAGGCAAACAGCTCGTCCCTGGGATGTAGTAAATAATGGTGAGCTCCACGGTACGAGGCCACAGGGTCTGTGTATGCACAGTATGTTTGCATCTGGCCAGAAAGTATTTTTATACATCTGGGTGGGTGAGCGTGTGTGGGCTAAGTCCCTCAGTCAGAACAAGACTGGTATAGAAGATGAACAGAGAAGAGTTTATTTTTCTTTTTGCATATTCTACTTCAGGCCAAACTTTTTGCCTGTTTTTATAAAAGTTTACACCAGGTTAGTTTATCTCTGTGATCTGTTTTCAAAGTCTGATTTTACATTTTACAGTATAAAGATACAGCAGTTATCTTGGGGATTTGAATGATAGGTTAATTAACTGGCATAACGGATCCTGCCTATGAATTTAATGCTCAAGGATGAAGTGATTGATTGACAGCATCTTTTAAATGAAAATACAATTCATGAAATTAGTTTGAAAATCTTATCTTCGAGGATGTTCGTAGTTTGCTCAAATTTGTCGACATCATGAGTCCAAACACTTTAGTATCATTATTGTAAAAAAAACAAACATTCTAGATCGAAACATCATTTTAGCCCACACTGTCATACAAGGGCTGTTTGTGTGTGGTTTTGATGACGGCCACTGTGAAAATTGAACAATCTATTTATCACTCCGCTTTCTTTGTCCTTGTGTCAATGTTGCAATCAGACAACCACTCGGAGGGGGGGTTGGAGTGGAGTTGTCAAACAACAGAGACAAATGGAAATGCAGAATGACAGACTCTCATCTAAGTCACCAGCTTATTATCTGATAGGAATCTGTATGAGCACATTCAATTGCGTTGCCCTCGCAGCGTCTCGAGCTTAATCACAGCGTCCAACCCCCTCCCTCCCAGAGATTATCCCCTCCTATCGCGGAATCAATTTGGCTGTCACTGAAACATGGCCCATTCCTTGACAAAGCTCTTTGATGCAGGCAACTGGAATTCAATTATGTTCCAGAGAAGAAATCACAACTGGATACATGGGTGTCGACGTGCCCGCCAGCTTAATGATGTTGATTTGCCTTTGTAGTTAAAGCCACAAGCGCCACCATAAGGCTGACATGTGTTTTTTTGTGAAAAAGCTTCTGCAACTATTCAATCGAATGGCATGAAATCTGTACTGATGTTCATCATATATGGACCCGGATAATAAAAATTGGCTGTTATTACCAAGTGTGGATCTATGCAGAACTCTCAGAGATACCAATGCAACAAGATGCAAAACTCCATTTATAGGAAGCAGTCATGCCTGGATTGTGATCGAATAAGGGAGATAAAAGGTCACCTAACTCCACCTCTTCCTGTCAGCATAAGAACGCCTGGCAAACACAAAAAAAACAGCAGCTGAAGCCAGGAAGCAAAAAGTGATAAAGAAATGATTAACGCAGATTCTTGGTATTGCTTTTCTTGACCTGGGAAACGTCACATTAACAAGGCTTGTGATCGAATCACAGTCCAAGCTTAATCTTGGAAACCAGCACTCTTATTAATACCAGTGTAAAAATAATAAAAATAAAAATAATAATAATTATAAGTGTATACATGTTTTTAATCCTTAGAATGGAGAAAACTAAATCTTACTGAAATCCGTATCCCTCTCTCATACCTATAATAATTAATCACAGTGCCTCTTTATTCCCAAAAAATACTTTATCACCATCACTCTGTGTTTTGTCAGTTATTGTCAATTGAGACACAAAAGTCTCTACATAGTGACCCACTGTCCATCCTTGTAACCTCTAGTTGACCTGTTACTGACCACTACTGATCAATTACCATTTTCTTGAGTCACACACACACACGTACACACACACACAGACCCCTCCACCACCTCCGCCCCGGCCCATCACCTGGCCCACTCAAGCATGAGACAGTTGGGGTCGACTGCCAGTCCAATAAATCTGACCAGAAAGAGGAGACCAGCTCACCCCTGTTTACTTTAAAGAGCCTTCTCTGACTTCAAGTCCCTCTCTCTCCTTCCAATTGATTCATAGCCCAGGGCGTGAAGGTTGATAGCAGCCAACAGTGAACAATGAGCACCTGTGTGGGAGTTTGTGTGCGTGCATGTGCCTAACCATGCAGTAAGAATGACCTTCCAACAGTTGTTCTGCTGCTGGGGCATCCATACGAGTCAGTTCTGGTTTAAAGAGAAACCACAAAACTCCTCTCTGCTTGCATTAACACAACCCCTGTGTGTGTGCGGACATCAAAAGTAAATACACTGCAAGTTTACATTCCCTTAAGTTTTAGTGAAGATCGAAAGGTCATCAGAGATGCTTTGGGCATATTATTAATAACCAGGTGTATGCTGGGCCCACTGTGCAAAGTTGATTATCAAAGCACTTGTGGATAGACTTTCCTTGATCAAAAAATTCATGTGCATCTGTTGCAAAAGAAATTGTGAAAATGCTACAGGGCGCAAAAACTAAAACCAGGCTTTCAGAGACATCATTCTTTTAAACCAAATCCCAGTCCGATTAAAATTTTTACCATTTTCTCAATTTTATTTTAAGATGCATTTTAATGTGAGATGTCCGAGAGACATCAGTTTCAAATGCTACCCACACACTCCTTTGCATTCTTTATGTTGGCATAATTGTGAAGCAATACATCCATTAGAAGGCAGCGCAAAGTCAAGAGTTTTTGACAACAATCTTGGCGATGGCAGAGGAGGTTGTCATAATGCATCTCTTTAGAAAGTTGCATAAGTAGCTGTGTCCATTAACCAGAGTGAAATAACATCAAATAAATGCCTGTAGATTCTTACCAACAAAACCTCTCCTCAAAAAGTTTCACCATTGTTGAAATTTCTTCCTTTTGTCCAACGGTCATCTCGTTTAAACTATTGACTAATTAAATAATCGATTAGTCGGGTCTGTTATAATACACGGCAAACCCAGTGGCAACGTCTCCTGAGGTGGGGGCAGTAAAGCAGCCAATCCCCTGCCTTGTGTAGCTCATGTGACAACTCCATCTCTACTGTGGAGTAGTTTTGCATGGTATACTGAAACTAGAAAGGTATTGCGATACCCAGCTGTTTAAAACGTTACGATACCTAATTTTATTAGTATCGACTCCATGCAGGTGTGCCTGCAGTGCCTCCCTGTCGATGGGCGTTCTTTTTCTCCTCTTGCTGCAGCTGCGGCATGTCACGTGACGGCTGCTGTCATGTAACTATACGTCCCAAGCCACGCATGGCTGAGAGTGCAATTACGAGTGCTCTCGCCGACCCTCCACGGCTTGTAGACAAAACTGATACAAGAAGCGAAATATGGAAATATTTTGGTTACATCGCAGACAGTGAGGACAAGCCTACAGACACCATAAGGCCTGTCTGCAAAATTTTTTAATTAAAATGTAAAAGCCATGCAAACCAAGGAAGGCAACATGTCGAACTTTGCAAAAAACCTCGCAGACCGGCATGCAGAGCTGTATAAAGATTTAAAAGACCGACAGGTAAGTGAATGTGATGGATAACATAAGTACATCATACCCAGAACCATGCCAAATATAAGTCAAACAAGTGTTATTTATTTTGTGACAAGCCAACATTTTCATCATCGGAGCTAACTTACTCATGTGGCTAAAATGCTAACGCAACGTTTAAACTAATATTAGCAACATTAACTTTACTATAACTTGGAAGCTGCTAAAATCAGGCTAACAAGTATGCAGATTAACGACACCAGTAACCTTAAATTAAACTGAGTCAGTATTAGTAATGGTAATCATCATGGCATGTCGATTTTTGTCAATAATTATTTCTATTACTAGAATGCGCTCCATAGAACACACACCAGGAAGGGGCATAAAAGCTGTTTAATAAGTACTAAGATCAATGTAAAAGTAAAAGATTCAATAACACGTTATGTTAATAAAGTTAACAAGTTATGAACTTGATCTTTAAAATAATCCAAATTATATATAGCCTAATCATTTAAAGTAAAGGCTACTTATCCATTGTCAAAAACCCACCTACATGCATGAAAACTGATAAACAAGAAAACACTTAACAGATAAACTACAATTCCATTCAGCATCATTATCACCATCATTTTTCTAACCCATTTTTTAAACTACAGAAGTCTGGTGCTACTGGCTCAGATAGAGCGACTCTCTTTTTTAAGAAAAGATTTGAAAAAGTATGGGTATCGAAATTCATGACTTGGTATCAGTATCGAAACAAAAATCTTGGTATCGTGACAACACTAAATCCCACATTTGTTTTCTTTCTCGTTGATTTGTTTGTTACCACCGATATATATATATCAACACTGATCACCACATAATGATCGATGATTGGTCAAATCTTTATTCACAGCTGCACAAGATTCATCTTGCTCGGTCGCTTGTGCAACACACAAACACACAAAGTGACATCAAAAACAACATAACTTGGTCTTCGTGAACAGAAATGACGTACATGTTTGTTTGTATAGGACGGGGAAGTGAGCTCTGATCTGAGATAAGATCACAAGAAACATGTGGGGCCACATTTTTATGCCAGGTGTGAACGCACGCACTCAGAGCTGTCCACTTTTGATCGGATCACAAAAACCATATGGTTCCAGGGTTCTACAGGGCCAGAGAGGCGCATTCAGCTGGCCGAGCCATTTTAAACCTGAATTATGACTCCTCAGAACTGAATTGTAGAGAGTTTAAATTGTAATTACAGTCATAATTACGTTGCAGATATCTGTAATACATATAGCATTGAATAGTAGGTGTATATATATATATAAAATTATCACAAGTCGTCTATAACAAGGCCTGTTTCATCTGTTTTGTAGTGGATCAATGTAACTGGGCCACTGATAAAGCTATTTCAAGCAAATACTTGTTACAACTAATGTCTGTGTGAATCAGGTAACTTGCTTATCAGTGCATGGCTGCCTATCCAATGTGCATTTCTTCAATTTGTGGTGTTGTGGTGGCCTGGTATTTACTTTCCTTTTACATAAGCAATTATTAAATAAAACAACAAGGTATATTTATATTTGAATTGTGCTGCTATTCATACTCATTATATTGATTCTCTCACTTCAGAAAGAAACAACACAACATTAGTGACTTTGTTCTGAAGAAGATCTGCAAACCACAGCGAGTAGCTACTGTGACTAATGGTATCCTGGTGACAAGAGGCCACTATCAACGGTGAAGGATGAAGGATTTTAGAAAAATGATTCACCTCCTCAACCCTGGTTACAATCCTCCCTCAAGGACCCATTTTACCAAACGGATGGAGAGGATGTACGATGAGACATTCCAATGAGTGAAAAGTGCCATAAAAGACACCAAAAGTAAAATTACTCTCACCACTGATGTATGAACAAGTGTAGCCACTGAAGCCTATCTTTGCATTAAATGCAATCACATTGGAGATGATTGGAACATGAACTCCCATCAAAATAATTGCTATTGTGCAGGATAATGTTGCCAATATTGTGGCTGCAGCAAAAACACTGGGGGGAAAAAGCATTGGTGGTACTCCATCTGCTCGACTGGCCAAACCTTCCAACTGGTGATCAATTATGCATTGAAACACTAAAGCATTGAAAAAGATGTTGGGGCTCCAAGATGTCTTGTGTAACACTGGTGAGTTAGCCTGTAAAGAGCTGAGACAAAAACAGCAACGAATGGGAACAACTCAGCCGATACTTGTTTATGATGTAACCACCAGATGGAACAGCACAATGCTGTCTGACTCAACTGTTACACAGAGGGGCAAACAGTACCTTGGCTTAAAAGCCAACATGTGGATCCTGCTTTCCACAGCCCTGAAACCGTTTGAATTTGCCACTGTGTTAATTAGTGGGGGGAAATATACCACAGTCTCTGCAGTACCTCCACTTGTGAGGAGGCTGGTGAAGCCTTTGAGACAGCAGCAGTGCAGGCTTTCACTGCAACAAAGCAGCTTCAACAGTGATGGAAGATAGTCTACTTTCTCACACACAGCGCTGACGAAAGTGATCCTTTCCGCTGCCCTAGACCCAAGGTTCAGGAAACTGAAGTTTCTAAAACCTGAGCAAATCTTTAATGTGCCAACCAAAGTTCAAACAGAGGCACTCGAAGTTAGGTGGATCAACACCAGATCATTGTAATGCCCCCAATTGAGTCGGAGGCTCCCCAATCCTGAATCCTAAATATCATGTTTGCCAATGAGAGCGAACTGACCGGGAAGACTCACCCACCAGATGTTGCGTACTACAGCTGCAACTAAAAACATCAATATCCAACCTACCTCAAGCTCGCATTGCAAAATGTATAAGCCAATTTCGCCTTCTCAGCCTTACATTCTGTGTGCATTCTGACGATAAAATGATTACAAATCTGTTAAATCTGTCATTATGTCTGTGGTCTCCCACATTTTTTAAATCAGTTAAGAGTTGAAAATCCTCTAGTGTGCACTAGGTTAAACAAGCATGGATAACCCATCTTGGAACCAGAACCTTGAACCTGATCATAAGCCATATGGGGAACTATTGGAAAACAGCAGTATATAAAAACATTTTTGCTCAGACTTTTTCACAGCAGAGACTTTAAAAAGTGACAGCAAAAGCATTGGACTGAATAAAAAATAAATAAATAAATTAAAAAAAAAAAAATTCAATTACCTTTTGTATTTTCCTTACCACACATCATATCATCGGTGTTACGTCCAGTCCTGCTTACTAGTTAAGTTGGCCTGATATTTATCGTTTATTCTTCTGTTCTGTGTTGTGATTGTTTACTCATCTCTCCTCTCGTTTCAGACTCCTCACTCCCTGCCTTGTGTGTGCTCCACCTTGTTGATTGTCTGCTCCTCCCCGATTGTTTGCACCTGTTCCTCATCACCTAGTGTATTTAGTCTGTGTGTTCCTGTGTCGCGTTGCCAGTTCGTCTTTGTTTCCCCGTGTCTCAAGCGTCCCAGCGATTTCTATGATAATTAAGTTTCTAGTGATTCCGACCCCGGCCTGTGTAATCGACTCCGCTTTTGCTTCTTCCCTGTCGGTACCTCTGCCTGTTCAACAATTGTCTACCCGTGTACCGAACCTGGACTGGATCTTCACCGAACCCTGCTACTGCCTGACACTCATTGGAATTGTGTGTTTGTTATTGGACTGCCTCACCTGTGTACCGAACCTGGACTGGATCTCCTTCGACTTCTGCTGCTGCCCGACACTTATTGGAATATTGTGTTTGTTACTGGACTGCCACTCCGTGTACCGAAACCATTCAGTAAAAGTTATTCTTTATCATCTCTGTCTCCGAGTCGAGCATTTGAGTCCAACACATCTCAGTACATTACAATCGGCCTAAATATAAGACAATCGTTATGTCAGGGAATCTGAATGATTTTCTGTTGGTGTGAGCCCTTTTAGACTCTTTTCATGCCTAAGCTCCTCATTGCATACAAGTATAACACCTTTTTGAAGAGTCAGATCTTATGGCTCTGTTGCTCTGTTGCTTTCCAAGAGCCGTTCAAAATAATGGCTTCTTGTTTTGGCTGGAGAGCAGCCCTGTAAGGACAATGTCTGTCCCTGACTCACTGACTGAGTGATGATGTTACGCCATTGCTGAGTTTGTAAGTGGAAAAGAAGATGGCTTTGTCATTGCATTTTTTTTCTGAGATGCACCTAAATGCATCTGTGTTTTGGGGTTTGGCTCTGTTTTTACCAAACACTATTTTGACTGGCCAGTTGGATTACATTGCAGCCATTTAACAGTTCATTTAATCATTTAGAGCAAAAGACAAATTAACATAGGGCCAACATTTAAAAATACCAGTATTATCCTTTAATAGCCTGCAATCAACTCACTTTCCATAAAAGTGAACTTTGACAGCCTCTATTCTAACAAAATCATTTTCTATTCTTTTTCTCAGTTTTTTTACTTGTTTATATTTTATACCAAATTAGGTTCAGAAACCTGTCAGTTTAAAGTTCAACTTTGGAACGTAAACACCCAACTATGTCTTTAGGTATGAGGATGAGCTGGTTACCATAGTGATAATAACATGTAATATGTTATCCATATTATTGGTTCAAGAGATTGTGTGTAAATCATTTTTACTTTAAAAGTAGCTTTTAAAATTCATTCAGCTCTTCTTCCTTCTCCTAGTCTTGTGCGTGTTGAAGTGCAGCAGACCCTTCTAACTGTTACTGTCATCACCCTCTCTAATGTCAGGGCCTTCGCTGTGCTAAACGAGGCATTTCACCACCACATCAGGGGCCCCACACCACGGACTTGGACGGCCGATGCTTTCAACTTTCGACACACCTGTGCGACCCACAACACCACAGCCATTTCCCCTGTCCACTGACAAACACCGACAAATGGGACTTTTCTTTTTCACTGGGAGGGAATGTTGTTGTTGATGAAGGATGGAGCATGTCTCATCAATACGGTTAGACGTATACATGCTTTGGTTTTTGGTGGTCAGTTGTTGTTCAGCAGATGTTGTAACTGATAAAACTCCAGGTAAATTCATCACTTGAATTAACACAATTTTTAAGAAGCTTTTAAATCCCATTAGATTCCCATTTGCATGCCCCTCGCCCAATGTCAGCAGGCACCACCTTTACAAAATAAGCGGTATAGAATATGAATGGCTGATATGACACATGGAATTCAGAATTGTTTTGTTTTTTATTCCCATACAAATCACGTCAAAATTATACCTTTTCAATCCAATGCCCTCGGTTTGTAAATGAAATAACTTCCCCTCCTCTGCTGCTCTATAAAAGGTGACGACTTAACCTACATTAAAATGAATGATGCTGCAAGTGCACGGTCTGAACTATAACCAGCTGAAAGTCGAATGTTCTCACTTCATTTTAACTCCCTCTGCATGTCTAATACATATTTCAACATCCTTAATTCAGGCCACGGAATAAAACCACTCTGGATTTATACATGAAAGAAGTTCAACAACAAAATGGTTAATTTGACATTTAATTTAATAAAAAAAAAAAAAAAGAGAACATGCGTACACACACTCACTCACAGACACACACACAGTAACCTTGGCAGTCTTTGAGTCTTTTTGCTTGGTATCAATGTAACTTCAGAAAGGCCAGGGTGAGCAGGCCTTCCACTCTTCAGCACAGCCCACATCATTCTCCATGCATCATTACCACTGAAGAAACCTTGAGCCAACAAACAGCTCAGTGGCACTGCTCTTATTTAAAAGCAAGAGGGGAAATGGAAAAATACACAGGCATACACACACGCACGCACACACAAATGCTCAGACTTTCAGTCTAGACTACACACACACACACACACACACACACGTTAAAACGTTCTGCATCAAAATCAGTCTTGAGCATGGACAAGCATCCTTAAACACACCGTAAACACACATAACACACACACACACACACTTGATTCAATTCAAAATTTAGATCTGAGAGCTGTAATTAATAGTTGGACTAGACTCTCAATTCTATTAAAGCCAGCCCTCAGGACTTTTCACTGCAGAGGAAATTCTCAAATAATTAAATCCAGTAATCAGATACATGCACAAGTGGCCAGTGTGTGTCTTAAGATAGATGCGTGCTCCTTGTTTTCCAATATCCCAAGACAATATTCGTCCCTGCATAGCGAAGGAAACGAAGAATAAATAAAAGAAGACATTGGCAGTGCTGGAATAATTATACACCACTCCTTCCAATCTACATAAATAAACACTCACTAGGCAAGAGAGAGAGAGCATGCTCACGGTTATGGTTAAAATCATTTTTCAGGCCGTGGCCCACCACGTTTTGAAGCGTGTTTATGGCTGCGAGCGTGTTTTACATTGTAGATGAAATATTTGGTTTAGTTTGGCCGGGCCACGGCCAGTGACTCACTATGCAGGATTGATGCAGAGTGTGTGTCCTGGTGTGACATTAACCATTCATCTCTGACCAACAGCACATGGGACTCAACAAAACTCTCCCCTAAGCATTATTGGATGATCTGTTTTTCTCTGTTTTCTGATGTACCGTGTGATCATTGTGATTAAAGATACAACTGGCCCTGAGGGTTCGATACAAGCCAGAGTTTTAAAGTAGGCCTTCTCAGTGGAAACACATCAACAAGCTGTGAAACAGACGTAGTACAAGGACAATGCATCATCATTCAATTATTTGTTTTTCAAAATATCAGTGGTGCATACACATACTGGTGCAATCAGCAAGTGAAAGATTCTTGATTTATGAAAATAATTATGAGCATGAGGTGGATCAGGGGTTACTTCCCTAAATTTGATATATGGCTTTGCATCATAGCAAAGGAGCTTCCGCATGTAGCTTCTGTAGCTACAGTTTTCAAATTATAAAAAAAGGAGCCAGGATGGGGGGTTAGCTCCCATTTTCTATTTTTTAATGCAGCAATAAATGATAGCCTTCAAGAAATAATTAAAGTCAAATTAAACCAATGTCCCATCATTGATTGTTTAACACTGGTCTATGCCATAGGCAAAGCTTAATTTGGTCAATTAGATCTGCTTGTGTTGCCCGATGGCAACACAGACCTTCAACACTAACAAGATTGTGGAATACAACATTAAGAAGACATAAACCTTCTTCACTGTTGTAGCTCACATCCAGCAAATACCTCTCCACTGCAGAGCCATCGCTCACTGTGATCACCATTTTCTATCACAATGAATGAAAGAACGACTAGAAATTCAACTTCACTGCACAACAACTTGAATCTGCTTCAGGTTCTGTTTGGAGGTGTTTTTGTTCTGCAGATATTTCTTCCAAGGTTAAAAAAACATTCAAGTCAGAATAGGAGTTAGAGTGCCTGTGGGTGTGTGAGCATGTGATTGTCTGTCAGCTCCGTTTGAGACGGGTAAATAAAGAAGGATTTTAACTGTGTAAATAGGATCAAACGGCATTAAAGCAAAGCAGCAACAGCTTAAAAGACACAATCCACACATTCCTTTTTTTTAAGTATTTCCATGCATTTTTTAAAGACTTATGCATGAAAAATTAGCTATACAAAAGCTCAGTTAAAAGTAAACATATGCAAACAAGTTTAACTCAGGTTTCAAGGCAAATTGTATAAACTAAATTATTTTTGCAATAAATATGCCTTAAACTAATAGCTTGATATCTATTACTAAGAACACTCACAACACCAATTTCTGTCTTAGTCGAGTGGCTCTGCTCCATAAATACTTAGTATGCAGAGAGTGAAGCGGCTCCGTGTTGCTCCATGCATGCACCACATGGCCAGTTTATCTGATAGGATGCAATGAGTCAGAGTCCTTGTTCACAGCTGCTATCTGTTCGCCTGATCGAGACACTTGTTGCCCTTAGCTGTTTACACTGCAAAGACCTCCCCTCCAGCTCCAAGCCTTCGTGGGGATGCTGGGCTCCCCTTGGGCTTAAATGGGTCTTTATCAGATCAATAAATGTCTACAAACACACATTCATTCACACACACAAGCAGGCCAGCAGCCCTACATACAGGTATGTGCAAATGCAAATGCACGTCGTTCAGTTTATTTGACACAAGCAGGCAAGTACAGAATCTGGCACATACTGATGCATGTGCACGCACAAATTCAAATGCAAATGTTCAGACTGACTGTTCAGACACAAATCTACATTCACAAAGAGAATCAGACA